>NC_050482.2:50366978-51019468 GCF_012460135.2 Molothrus ater | reverse complement strand
ATAGGTTCTCGTGCAGATTTCCTTCCATCTAGTAAGGACTGATGTCACATGGAAGACCTTCCCATGGAGGGTCCCAATGGAAAACCAACACTCCTCTATTGAGATACCCTGGCTCAATAAGGGATTTACCTCTTTGTCAAGGGCAACTGGAATTGATTGACTTTTCCAAAACTGTGAAGGGAGGGGGAATGATCCCATGGATCAGCTACAGACAACCAAACCTCAACCTGTGACACAAACTTCCTCAGCATATTTTTCTTGGAAACACAGTTTAAAATGTATGAAGCAATGACCATGTGGCATAAACTAGAGGGTTTCCTCCAGAGACATGATAAAGGCATTATGTCCAGACCCCATCTGGCACATGTAAATTATGCTTGCTGTCAGCACAGTTTTTGAACTTGATTGCCCAAGATGTTGTGCTACTGAGAATGTGGCACTTTTTATCTCCTTTACACTGATATTGTTAGGAATTGCGCCATTCGTAATGTGAGAAGCCAAACAAAACCACACTGTCAGCAACACAAAGAGGTGTTCTTGGCTTTACCTTCCTGTCCCCATAATAGTGGCTGAGATAGGTAAACTCTGCAGTCAGTGTTGTTGCTCAGTGTTAAAGTAGCAGGTAAAAGTGTGATGATAGAGGTTTTGTTAAAGGTGTTGTTTGGTACAGATTCGTTTCAGGGGCAACATAAGTTTTAAAAATACTCAAGACTGAGGCACGTACTAATGCACAAGACTTTTTGCCTTCACACTGCTTTCATTAGAGAAGAGGAGTGCTGCTGAAACTGCTCATTTTCAGTTGTGTGTCCACTGAGAGTCTCTGCAAAATGACAAAGGTGAACGGGGAAAATAGACACAGAAGAAGCGTGAAGGGTAAAAGCATTGTGTGGTGTCAAATTATCCCACAAGTCATCAGCTCATCATGTTTGTTAGGCTGGAGACACCTCTTCCCTTTACTGGCTCTCAGTGGGACCAGAGTGCCAGGCTAACTGGGATGCCTTGCAAACTGCCCAGCTCACCGGGGTGAGCTCGGTGGAGGGCTCAGCAGATCCATCTCGGTGTCCTGTCCCCATGGCCCTCTGAGTGGAGCGGTGGAAAGGGCACAGAACCAGCAGGAGGTGAAGGCATGAGGGCAGAGATGCCCTGATGGCCACTGAAGTTCGCCTCCTGACAGGATACACAGTGAAGGTCTCTAGAAGCTCTGCAAGTTATTTCTGGTACTTTCCAAATAATGTTGTTTTAACTATAACCTTTGCATTGAATTTCCTGCCAATCGTATGCGTGCGCTTCTCAAAACTACGCTGTTGTTCTACATCTGCAGTTATTTTCCCCTTAAACTGTGGTTCTACTCCGAAAAATGTCTGTAAAAATGGCCTTGTGGGAAACCACTGCTCAGTGTATAAGTGAGGTCTTTATTGAATTTGTTCACATTACAAGCCTATAAGAGGTTTTCCTTTGTATCAAAACAGCAAACTTGGGCTGATGTGAGAGAGATTTTTTCCCTCCCTCTCCATGATTCCTAGAGATATCACTGCTACAGGCTAAACACTGCCCTCAGGTTAATCTCCATCACCGTGTTTAAGTGGAGAGGCATTTAAGAAATAGAGTTTAAGATCTGGAATCAGGTACCACAATGGAGTAACAATGCTGGGCAGCAAGTGCTAAGCCTACCTAAGGGCAGATGATATTCCTGCATTTCTTTCCTTCAAATTCTGCCCTACAGAGTTACCTGGTAGACATGCCTGATAAGGGCAGTAGACATCAAATATACACATGAATACACAAAACGTTCAAAAGTAGGGATAGCCCTTCTGTAGCCCTGTAGGCTATAGAAGAACATGGACAAAAGTGGTAGGAGGCTGAGGCATTCATAGGCACCTTTACTTGAGACAAGTCAGAGGCCAGAGGTGGGAGGTGATGGAGGAGGTGTTCACTTTCACTCCTTGACAGTGCTGGTCACAGCCCTAGAGAAGTGGGGGAAAAAGGGTGGGAGGGAGAGCATGCTACTTTCAAGCAGTTTCACTCTTAGCCTGCCTGGCTGTGAATACACTGCTATGTTCTCATGAGGAGGAGCATGGGACAGTCACGAGATGCTCCTGCTTGGGACCTGAGTCCTGGCTCCTCATTATGTTTGGGCTGAACTAGACAGTGTCAGGACTGCTGGAGGGGCTGGAGCCCAACAGCAGAGTCAAGCTTTAAGAGAGCTCCTAGGAGTGGATGTCTGTCTCCTTGATGAGTGCTCATGGTGCCACAAGGGCTGTTCAGACCCAGAGTCCCTCCCTAGAGACTCTCAAGGAAGACCTGGGCTGTCACCCTGGGCCTGGCTCAGCCACATGAAGGAAGACTACTGCCTACACCCTTGTCTGAGCCTGGAGACATGGTGTCTGAGGCCTAGCAGGCATCTGAGCCACAGCAGTGTGGCAAGTGATCTCTGTCAGCTTAATCATGGTGTCTGTGTATGCAGATGGTCTTATTCTGGGCATGCTGCGATGGAAAATTCAGCAGTGGGAACTGGAAGGAAGGTGTGTACCCATGGGACTATGATCATGTGTGCACAGCTCTCACATCCTCTCTGAGTCTCAATTTCCACAGCAGAGACAGAGACATAAAGGACACCTTCCCATCTTCTTCAAAAACAGACTCACAGACCAGGCTCTTGCATCACACCCAGGTGTCCACTGCCCAGGTCTGTAGGGCCATTATTGACTTACAGTATTTAAACATGCCTCTGCAAATCCCTGAGGGTTCTCCTGGCATTGAATACTGAAGATGCATGGCTAGACTGCCTACAGAACTTGCTCACAGACCTTTATTGAAGATGGATTACCTGTACAAGTGATGTGTTCCACAGGAAGGCAGCACTGGACGCAGAGAACAGCCTTACACCAAGTCTATGCCCAAGCAAGGTAATGAGCTGAATGCTGGCTGATCTCCTATTCAGCATCAGTGGCTGCTCTTGTCCTTGAGGGAAATCATTACCTTATTACCTGGGCAGTCTTGGAGAGATAAAGCCCTGCTCTGTTTTTCAGCCTGTCAATGTGTTACATCTCTCTCTGTTTAAAGTTAGAGGGTACAAATACTTGACAAGCCTAATATGAAGCAATGACAGCTTCCAGACTGAATAAATTGAGAAGAATTTAGGGATTTATTGTACATTCAAAATTGCTTGAAGGCAAGACACAATACTGTAAGAAGATTTTTGAGAATAAACCCTCAGGTATTTTGATTATCAAGGCTTGCTTCCAGTTTAATCACATTTCCCTTCCTTCTCCAGAGGAAAAAAATCATTACAGACACCACCCCCATTCTGCTCAGAGCTCTCCTTGCTCCTCAGTTTTCTTCATCTCTCTGCCTGAGCAGCTTCTAGAAAGGGAGTTAATTAGATTGTTGATTTTGTTTTAAAATATGGTTGGTGATGTCATGCTTATCCAAGGGCCAACCTCCTACTCCCCCTTAAGCCCTTCTGGGGGTTACTGATTTGTGACTGCAGTAATTATTAACTTTCATGTCATTAAAATGCCTGAACAGAAATTACTTGTTGGGAGGCAGCTTCCTGTCTCCTTACAGCTCACTGCTCAGGAACTGCATTCCTCTTTCCCCCCTGGGCTCAGCCTGAAGAGCTATTTTCCCTCTGTTCTGTGGTTTCCTGGGTTCAGCTCTGCCCCCATTTGCCCTCTAACATTGCTGCTCCCCACCTTGGGAAGCAGAAGGTCTGATGAGAAAGCCCACAGCCACTGTACTTGGGTGTAAGGAGTGGAAGGGAAGACTGGTGTTCAGGTGAATCACCTGACCCAAGGACTTGAGGGCATTTCACTCCCTCAAGGGATGTACCTTGTGAAACAGCTCAGAACAGAGCCCCCCAGCCCTCCTGAGAGCACACCTCTGCCAGGGTTTTACCTCTGGGATTGCTCCTCTGAGGATTTTCCTCCTATGGAGCCCTCCCGTGAGGTGAACTTCCTGCAGCAGAGTGGCTCTGGCTCCATGAGGCTGCACACAATCAAAAAGACTATTTTGTGCCTATGGGTAGGCAAGGCTGCATGTTACTGGAGACTACTAACAAGATCCTGGTGAACATTGCAAGACCACCACTTGGAGGAAAAACAAGCTCTGTGGAGCTTGTTTTCCTCACTATGGTCTCTAAGGAACCTGTAGATGGTCCTTAGAGATCCAACCCAGAGCCCTGTCCATGTGGTACCTGTCAAGTTCGTTGCCATAACATAAAGCCCAAGCTGCAGCTCACCTCATCTGCTCCACAGGCTGTGCCCCTGTTTGGGAAATGGGATGTATATGTCTCAGGGAAAATGGGACTTAGTTCACTGAGAGAAAGACACACAGGGTTACACTTTCCTCCTCTTCTTTTCCTGACTGACACACATGGGCAGGGGGAAATGTCATTTTGTGCATCACTGTTCCCTGTTGCTCTGGTAGCTCCCACATGAGAGGCAGGAAAGGGCACAGAGCATGAAGCAGTTCAGAATTTCACCCTCCCTCTCCCTGCAGTTGCAAAGAGCAATTGCATGGGGCTGGGAGGGCTATTTTAGGCAGGTGCTGTGCCCTGCAGTTGGAGCAGGCTGCAGGGAAGGTCCATGGGGGCACTGCCCTGTGCCTGCACCTGAGCACACATTCGTGCTCACAAACACACACAGAGCACAGTTCAGGCCCAGTGGGGAAGCAAGGGGGGTATCAAGCGCTTGGCTCCACTTGAATGCTTACCCTGAAAACAGGCCAAGGACAGCACGTGTCCACAGGCACCAGAGTCCCTTCTCTTAGCCATAGTCCACACAGGTGAGGCTTTCATTCTAATAGGAAACATGTACTGTTGCTTTTATATTTCAAGGACAAGAGTGTCACTGCATTTCTCCAGTGCTGACCTTCTGTGCACCACAAAAGATCCCCCCTTTTCTTGCTACTTTCCCCACCCTCTTTGCAGGCAGCAGGTTTCTTCATCAGAGATGCTCAGTGTTCAGAGGGAAGGTGGCTGATGGAAGGAGCTGCTCAGGGTTTTTATCCTTTTGGTCTTGGAAATGATGCAGGCAGGCTGGTGCAGCATCTCTCCCTCCTTCTCCCTCCCCTGCCTCAGCCCCCGTGCTGGGGGAGGGAGGAGCGTGGGCGGTGGAAGGAGCTGTGGTCCCCAGATGTGTGAAGTGCTGCCGAGCAGCAGTCGTGCACCACGGACAAACCGCAGCACAGCCGAGAGCCATCGCTCTGGGCTGTCACTGACCTTTGCCTCTCGCCTTCTCTGTCCTCACCTGCCCTCCCCCTGCTCCCCTGCTCTTTGTGCTCCGAGAGCTCTCTGCACAGGGCTTTGAAATGGTGAGGGGGACTGGCACAGGAACGTAAAGGAGGAGGGGGAGTGGAAAAAAAAAAAGAAGACCTACAGCAAAGAGAAGGCTATGTATTCATCCTCTCTCCATTTCCTTCGGGCTCAGGTTGCCATCCTGCAAGACAAGAGAGTCGTGGGCTGAGCCAGCTCACCACTGCCCCTGCCTGCTCTACCCATTGAGCTGAAGGCTCAGATGCTCTGCCTCCACAGCTGGCAGGACTGGGGATGAGGGAGGAGAAGGAAGCCTGTCTGAGGGTCATGGGAGTCTTCAGTATCTGCCATATAATGAACAAATAGAATTTAAAAAAAAATAAAATCATGTGGTACAGCTGTGAAAGCCTGTAAAATTCTCTTAGACTAAAACAATGCCACCACCACACCACACATAGAAAAGTGGGAGTTGGGGCAAAGCAAGGGCTTGAGAGGCGTTTTGGATTGTGTGTGGAATAGTAATCCTTAGCCCTAAAGATCTGCTGAATTGCTGGCTGTGGCTGCAGGTGACAGGGCTTTGTTGCCTGGAATGTGCTTTCTAGTGATCTGCCCATTCCACTATTTCAGGGAAAGAACTGAGGACATGTGGGGAGAAAAAGAGTGTCTGTAGGGGTGAATGTGAGAATGCCACAAACCCAGAAAAGCACTTGTGGGGCAAACAGAATGCTGTGACGATCAGGCATCCCATAGAAGATGCTTGCTCTAGGGCATTGTTGTGTCAAACACTTGGAAGGTGATCAGGGCTCCAGAGCAGGGGATCAGAACAGTGAAAATGATGCCTGCAGGATGTGGGTCAGTTAGACAAGAGACCTATTGTCTTCCATCTTTTCCGTGGACCATTTCCTCCTCTGGCTACTTTGAAGCATTGCATCTGCCCTCAGCAGCACCTGTGAGGCTTGGGCACATCTGCCCCCTCAGGGGTGCACTGCAGCTCACACCATCAGGGGAGGCACCTCTGCGCTTCTCCATCCTCACCCACACTGGCAACGGGTGCAAGTTGTGTTGAAATGGATCAAGAAAAAACACAGATTCCTGCCTCCCACTCACCCAGGGCTCCATTTACAACCTGTCCAGGTAGATGGAGAGTTCCCTAATCCTTAGCTTGTCCAAGCTGAAAGCTCTACATCCTGCTCCCTCCCATCTTAACTGTTGCAAAGAGAGCCTGGGAAAAGTGTGAAGTTTTGCAATAATTCACAGGTCATTTGTGAGTTAAGTGACATAAACCCAGGAGACTGGATGGTCTGTGGAATGAGAAACTGTCGGAAGCCTTTGATTTAAACCTCCTGCCCTGGCCCTCACTGTGGTATAACTGCAAGGCACGAGATCACAGAGAGCTGGTGGGTGAAGGAGGAGGTATTTCATTAGATGAGGGAGCTGTGCTTGTACCAAAGAGGCCTGGAGCCTCAGCATCCTCTGCCCACCTCCTGATAGCATCTTCAGAGCGAGCCAGGCTTGCAAAGGGCAACAGTTTCCGTTGTCAGGAAGGTGAGAGGTGTCCATGTGAGGTTGGTATGTGTGTTGGCATGTGTGGGTGTCACAGCAGAGTGTGCACTGAGCTGGCCTCTGAAGCCTGGCGTGACTGGGCCAGGGCCTGCTTTGCCACTGTGGTCAGAGAAGGGCCACACCACACGAGGCAGCGTGCATTTCACAACTGCCCTCAAATGCAGCTGTGCCCCACCATCCACATAGCCTTGAGCAGGGTCCACATCCAGCCCTTTAAATCCTATGGGAGCTCCCAGCCAGCAGTGGGAAAGGGAAGGTGGGAGAAAGGAGGTCTGGGCAGGCTGAATCCACTGCTGGTATCTGGCTGCAGTGTGCTAGATGGAGGGAGGTGGCAGCTCTGCTTGTGGCACTGGGCAATGCTGGCTGGGGTGTTGCATCGCCCCCTCTCCCTCTCTGGACCCTGGGAGATGAACAAGGCTGGGGTGTGAGTGAAGCCGGCTGTCTGGGAGGTTTGGGAGAGGAGGAAGGACAGCAGGCTGCAGCAGAGGGGAAACTTGCTCCAGGGCAGTGTGGCAGCCCCTGAATAGTGCACTGATGTGGGGCAGATCTTGCACCATAGCTGGCAGCTGAGGCAAGGCCAGAGACTCTTCCTGTGACTGCGCCTCCTGTGACAAAGGCTCTGAAGGGATGTGGAGCCAGGTCCTTTCTTGTGTCCCTGCTCTCCCTGGTGCTTTGGGTGCAGGCACATCCGCCTGTGCCCACCTGCAGGGTCAAGGGCCTCCTTCATACTTTCCTTGTCCTGCTTCTCTCTTCCCCTTTCCCACAGCCACCACAGGGCAAGGAGCTATTGCAGGGTCTTCAGCTGCTCCTGACTTGTCCCTGGCATGTGCTTCCTTTCCCAGGGACTGCTCCATGTCCTGCACTTCACCTCCTTTCTCCCACTCCCTTCCTTTCATACCTGCAAGACCAGGGACCTGAAGGAAGGCAGTTTTCAGGGACAGCCCTGTGAGAGATGCCTTGAACAAACTTCCGACATGTCCACAGAGCCTTTTGCAGCAGAGTTTGGATCACTCCTTCAGGGGAAAATATAGGCACAGCTCCAGGGGTAGTGCTGTAGCTGTGCACCCCAGGGCACTTGCTTGTCCAGGAGAGAGATTCTGGCTGTCACCCACCCCTGAATCACATTCCACAGGGCAGCTCTACTGCATGGAAAAAAGCACAGACCTGGGGTGAATGAATGAATGAATGAATGAACAGTCTCATGGCCTTCTGGGCATGGGTGCACTCACTGGCAGGCCAGCAGGGCTGATCTGCCCCAGACCTTGTTCTTTCAAAGCATTGCAGGGTTCCCCTTGCCTGATCTGAGCCCCACCTGCAGCAACTCCCTGGTCAGGCATTCATGGTGTGAGGGGCAGCACCAGCTACAGACCCTGCCTGTCACCGTGCATCTTAGCCCCAAGGGATTTGGCTGAGGAGACTCTTCAGGGGCCAGGCTGAAAGGTTGAATCATAGAAAACTTTTCTTGAAGATCTGACTGCACATTTCCTGTCCCCCTCCCTCCCTCCCTCCCTCCCTCCCTCTCTCCTTTCCTCACCTTTTGTAAGTGTGACAAAGTCACTTCCAATCTGCCAGCTTCTCACCTCAAGGAACAGGAACATGCACAAACACAACCACTACACTTCCTGAGGACACATTTTTATCTGCTTCCTCAGAAGTAAATAAAAAATGGGAAGAAGGCTGGGCTCTGACCTGACAGAGCATTGCATTTACTAGGATATATATAGCCCTTGCTCTGGGCCTGTCACAGGACCAAAGAGGCCTGTAGGGATGTGTATGATTATGTATTCCACCCTTTGCCAAATGAGCGTCTGGTACACATCAAACCACAGGAGAAACTATGTGAAGGCAAATTAAACTCAAAACAGAAGGTCCTATATGGGCACCTCGTCTTGTTCTTTTGCCTGTCCTTCTACCTCAGCAGGAGTCCCCTCAGTCCAAAGATGATAAGCAAAACTCCATGTACCTCTTTGACTTGGACTGAGACCCCAAAAGGCATCTCCCTGTCCTTAGGATTCTATCCTTCCAGATCTTTCACTCAAGCTTACAAGACTCCAGGCCTTGCTCATGTCTTCCCTTCTCCCTCAACTTTATGAGCAATTGCCACTTGTCCTTCCACCCCTGACCTGAACCTCAGACCTTTGTCATCACACACAGGTCTTCCAAATATGCATGTCCAGCTTAACTCTGGAACTCCCACTCATTCCAATATTAGGAAGCATAAGTGTCCAGTCAACAGTTTACTATCCCTCCTACACTCTGCTTCCTGGCCTTCAGCTCTTGGCAGAGAAAAGAGAAATGCCATAGGGAAAACAGTGCTTACCAAGTACTTGATAGAAGAATGTGCAAAAAATTTCATAAGATAAAGGGATCTGATCTCCCTTAAGAGAACTCCAACATTAACCCACCCTTCCTCCATATAAGTAAGTACTTGAAGCCTACTCCTACAACCCATTGTATTGTCCTGGGAATTTTTTGTAATCTCCAAAGAATCCTTTTCTGAATTTGCTGAAAGCTTTTCCAGCAAAAGGGAGAGGGTTTTCATAATTAGAAATGTTCAAGCAGTTAATATTTTAAGGTAATAGTTCCTTGCAAAGTAAACAGACACAGGATTGCCCAGGGAAGTTTCAGAGCTGAGTTAAACTTCGTACCAGTCAATTTCAGGCCAGTGTCTTTTCCATCACATCATTCAGCAATAACCAGAGCTAGAAGGAATAGGTTGGGAGACAAAAACAGATTTAAGTGCAAAACAACCAAGGAAAAAAGTTTAATACCACTGAAAAAATATATATATACAAAAGTTCTTGGAGTTTGTTTGGTTTTGTTACATAAAGCACCATTAATTCCAGAGTACATCACAACTCAGCCTATTACACTTTCCAGAAAGCACCCAATACTCCTGAAATCTGATTTAGCACCAAGGGAATGCCATCTTGTTTAGCACCAGAAGCCTGTTAAACACACCCTTTGGTCCCCCTGCCCTCGTCTCTCATGTGCATCAGGCACCCTCTGGCTGCTCATGGATAGCACAGGAGACCTGTCACCAGCATTCATTCACCAAATAGGAAAGGAGAAAGAAGGAAGCTTGTTTATGGAGATATTCAGTGTTAGAGAGGCTTGCTTCTCCTCAGGGAGGCATGGGGCACTGTAAATTGACTGTATTTGGGTTTGCAGCCTGTTGAGGAAAAGAGAAAGGGATTCAGTCCCGAGTATCACTTCCAGCTTTCTGCTTCCTCTGCTATCTGAAATCCTGTCCCTGAGCAATTCCACACACTTGACCTGCTAAGGGAGAGGAGGAAACCCACAGTCTCCTTTAGTTTCCATGATCCCTTCATGACATGTTTCCCTGTGAAAAAATCAGCCTTGCCTTAGTGAAACTTTGTTTTTATACCCATTGCCTCATTGACAGTGGTGGGGAGGATCCAGAGCAAAGTTCCTGAAACTCACTGCAGTCGTGCAGCTTCCTTAGAAAAGCATGCAGATAAAGCAAACAGGATAAGAGAGAAAATGCCCTGCAATTTTTTCAAGGTCAGTTTTAATATTTAGCCTTGGTCCCTGTTCCTTTGCTATCCCGGGCTGTGTGTACCAGACATAATCTTGTACAATGATGCACATTTCTTCTGGGAGAGCCCTGGAACTCCCAGGTGCTATAGGCAGAGACCATGGCTCATCAATGAGACAGCAGAACCCACATTAAGTCCAAAGATTTCATGACCAGTGATGAGCAGAGAAGAAATACCTGTGTCTCTCCTGCTTGTCCTGCCCTGAGATTCAAAAGAGACAAGTCCTGGCACTGCTGTTTATGGGAGCATCACATGGAAGTAGGTTTCCTAAAGTGCTGAGCCAGCCTCACTTGCTCCCCCAGGACTGCAGCATCCCCACCAGAGGGATGCCAGTGGGAGCAGTGTGAGACCAATATAAATAGTACTAGAAAACCCTACCACTGGCATTCCTTTCTCACTGCGACATCTCCAACCTGACAAAAAGAGCGAGGGTTTGTTTAGCCACGTGTTTTCCTCACTTACTCTGATGAGATTGCCAGAAAAGGGCATGAAGCATATGGCAGGGAAGCTTTTAACCCTTGGGCAAGGTGCTGTTGTCTCACCTCTATCTCTGTTCCATCACAGAGGCAAAGACGTGGCAGCCTGTCCACATTTGGAATGGATTGAACTGCAATTGCCCCTACAGCCTCAAGCTCAGGCCCTGAAACAGTGGTCCTTCAATACCAGCGTGGGAGAACCACCTTCAGGAGGACAATGAAATGGCACCTCTGCCAAAGGAGAGCAGATTTGGGTTCCCTCTCTGGACTAGCTTCCCATAGCTGACGAGCCAAGACTGAGTAGCACCCCAGGGGTTTTCAAGGTTTTCTCTCTCTGTCTCTCGTTCTGTACTGCTGATCCCTAGTGGGAACAGAATGGCTGCCTCTACTGAATCATGGGCAGATGCCCATGAAGGGTCTGGCCAGGTGTCTGGCCCTTCATCCCTTTGAAGAGCTAGAGATGGCACAGAGGAGGACAATCCCACCAGGTCTAGGTTTGACAGCCAGCCTGGAGTCTGAGACACAGAAGAGTGTCTATGGAAAACCAGTTTAGAAGGCCAAGTGTTCTCCTTTTGAAAAGACAATATCCTCTCCCAGTGCTCCTACATCTTCCTTGTGCTACAGGAGACCATCAGACCTCAGTCTGCTCTCAAGACTACAGATAACAGAGGTGACATCAAGACCTTGTTTCAGGCTGCAAAACTGAAACATGTCTAGTTGGGATGGAGAGGAGCCAGGATGTACCTCAGCAGTGGGGACTTTCTAGCCCTTTCCACAGGAGTCCTTTGTGTATGAAGCCCCAAGGAGGGACACAGGCCCAGGAGCAGCATTTTATCTTTCCTCTTGCTCTAGAACCCTAAATGCCAGGGGCAGCTTGCTGGCAGATTGAGAAGAAGCCAATAACCTAAGTTGGGGTTATGAGGTGAGGGGCAAGAGGTGGTAGTGCCATGATGTAAAGTGGACAGATACAGGTCTGGCTACAAGAGAGCGTGAGGTGGGAGCCAGTGTGGCAAGTTTCACACTCGGTGCCAGAGATTTGACAGGCCCATTTCCAAGTGATTTGCAGTGGTTACGGGCAGTAAAGAGAGAAAGAGAGAGAGAGAGAGAGAGAGAAAGGAAGAGAGAAGAATAAGGAAAAGGCCTAAGAGCCCTAAGGAAGAGGAGTTATTCAATGCTGGGCTTGACCAAATACCCGCTGAAGGTGATGTACACATCAACATCATCACTGTAAATGGCATTCTCCCGCTCCCGCTTGTAGAGCCTCACCCAGATCTCATCATTTTCCTGGAGCTCCAGCATGAGGCTCTGGCTCTGCATGATGCTGCGGTCGCTGGGTTGGGCATACAGGATGACAGCCTCCTCTTCGTTGTGCATGATGTGCATGTAGGTCTCCTTGAAGTTCCAGGTGTGGACATTGAGGCTGAAATAGTAAAGTCCACCCACTGAGCAGTAGAACTTGCCATTGAACATGTCGAAGTGGCTGTAGAGGTTGACGAAGACGGTGTCAAAGATCAGGACCTGGAAGCCCTCGCTGCTGTGCAGCGCTTTCTTGCGGCCCACGGAGAACGCAGCGTACTGATGCTTGCAGGGGTCTCCTGCCGTGCCCATCTGTCCCTTGCTGCCTTTCTGGCCCTGGGCACCCCGCTCGCCTCGTGGTCCTTCTTTGCCCCATTTCCCTGGCATCCCAGGCTCTCCCCGGTCTCCTTTCTCTCCTACAGGAGGAAGCAGAGGACACAACTCCTGTGTGATACCAGAAGATGTGGAAGTGGCAGTGAGAAAGCCTAATGAGGAGGAAGAGGATTGCACAAGAATGGGGCAATGCCAGAAGAGGGAACACTTCTGAGGGTGACAATACGACTGCTCTTCATGGGAAAGCAGCTAGCAGAACTCTGGGAGTGACTGTAGTCTCTTCTCCAATGAATCCCCTGCTCACCAAATGATGTGGCTCTGCTGGAGGCACCAGGATGTCTCCCTAGGAGACTTCAGCCTCAAAGGGAGCCCAGCAGCCCACAGTACTGCTGGGGCTCCTGACCTCTTCTTCCTCCCCCACACTCCTTTACCTCCAGCACAGCCTTACCTCCCATGCACCTCTCCAATGACCCAATTATCCACAGAGGATGCACACTGGTGTGGCTGTAGGCTGCAGGAGGGGAGGAACTGCTAACGCCTGTGGGGGAATATTATTAGGGAGGGACAATAGGGTGGGTCAGAGAGAAAAGATCCAAGCTGGACTGGGTAGATGGAGCACTGCAGCTTAGAGGGATGATGCTTTCACAATACTGGCGTGCTTTGAGCATCTTGTATAATTAATACTGCACTTCCAACGTGGGGTATGTGCACTGCCCATCACACACTTGGGCAGGCATCAATACATAGAGAGACCAGCACCAAAATGTACTTTGTGTATGCAGAGAAGAAATGGGACTCAGAGCAGCCTCCAGCTCTAAGTGAGAGCATTCAAAATCTGTATCTTGTTCTTTTCCTCCTCTCCATCCCCTGCATGGTATTGAAGGTCCCCCTATGACACCCCACTCTAGTCTAGGCCTCTATCTGCCCTTCTGAGCTTTGATGGATTACAGCTACTTCCAGGCAGGGCAGGGAAGGGAGAGCATCCGTCCAGTTAACCCAGAAAAACCACAGAGATACAAGAAGCATGTGGCAGCATCCAGCTGGGAACAGGCTTTTGCCCACAGCAAAGGCTAAAAGGGGAGTCCTGAAGGGAGGAGCTGATCTAAAATAGGGAACCCTTTCCCATTAGCCAAGCCAGCCACTGCAGGGTGGAATGAGCTGGGGGTCACTGCAAGTTTAACCTGGAGGTGCTTGCAAATAACTGCTGCTTCCCTTTGCCCTCCTCACGATCCCAAATGCACATGACCCACGGTGCTGGAGAAAGTTTCCCCACAACCTCCCTAGGTGCCAATGCCCTCCAAACATGCTTATTTTGCAGTTGATAAGGAGTGTTCCTTCCCTCGGGCACTACAGGACTCTGTAAGTCTGAGACAAGGAATGCGTCCTCCCAGCTTGGCAAGAGGCTGTCCTGTGTTAGCAAAGAGGACTAATTAGCAGCAGGCACATCCTGAGACACAGAGATCACAGCAGAGATAGCACTGACTTCTATCCCGCCAGGCTACTCCTCATCACAGCACAAAATGCCTAAACCCTGGGCACAGCATGTGTGGTCACTTATCCTCCAGGATGGCTCCTGGTGGTCTCAGGACAACAGCAGACCAGCAATCCAGCTGTCACCTCCACTGCAATGCCATCAGTCCCTGAACCAGCCTTGGCATCCAGGGCAAAGACTTACCCTTCAGAATGGTGATGTTGATGTAGGGACGGACCTCTGGCACTGGGTAGGGAAAGTGGTGGTGGCTGGGAGGGACTGGTGGGGTATCTGTGGAGGAGTCCAGTGAGTCACAACAGCGCTTGCAAGCACCAGGGCCTGGTTCTGTGAGGTTGGGTTCATCAGCGGGTGCCCCAAACACAACAAGAGGGAGAAAAAGGAAGGTCAGGGATGTGCGCAGGTAGGTTATGTCCATGGTGACCTGGGAAGATATGAGGAAGTGCCAAGAGTGAGGTATAAGAAGGGGGACGACATAGGGGATGGAACAGAGATCATGATAAAACATCTTTCTGTGGCTGGGGCTGGGGTGGGATGAAATGGTATTGTCCTGTGGAGGGAGCTTACAGGCTTAGTGAAGGCTGCAATCGGAGCAGCAACCGCATGGCCCATAAGGATGCCCCACGCCCTTCTGCCCAGGCCAGTGGAGACTTGGTGCTGACCTTAGGAGCAGGCTTGATGCTGACTAGGCAAACCATTAAAGCCACTAGAATATGCAATCCCCAGGCTGGGATAGAGGAAGGAGACAGAATCATAGATTTGTTAAGATTGAAAAAGACCTCTAGGGTCATTGAGTCCAACCTCAACAGCTCTTTAAGAAAAGCATGCTCTGGTAGGCTGCTCAATCTGTGGGAATCACTGTAAAAAATTCTCCAGCCCTCCTATCACTACATACCAACTCTTTATAGGAATCTAACTCCAAAATCCCCATGTCCCAGCAGAGATGCCTCTTCCCCTGTGGGCTGGGAACCTAACTCCAGCCCCCTCCTTTCCCCCCTCAAATCCCACCCGTCCCGGCGGCTCGGTCCCCTCCCGCCCGTGCCCAGTGGGTTCCCAGACAAAGCCCAGCACCTTCCCGAGGGGCCGGCCGGCCCCAGCGCAGCCTTTGGGCGGACCCGAGGGGAGCTGCCTCTCTGCCGAGGGTGAGGGACGTGAAGCTCCACAGCTTGCAGAGAAGCGTGCTTACGAAAGACAGGCACGCCAAGCAGCGGAGAAAGCCCCTGTGGCAGCCCGTGCCCCATAGTGCTGCCTGCCCCGGCACCGCGCAGCGCTCACCCCGCGGGCCGCAGCTTCCCCTCTCCGCGTCCCAGCCCCGGCTCGCCGGCTCCCCTCTGCCTGCAGGGCAGGCCCCCGAGCCATGGCTTTAAGGAAGCCGGCTCTTGGCACAGGCACTGCGCAGCGCTGGCCGGGTGCGCAAGCCGGGCTTGGACCGGCTCCCTCCCCTCTCCTCTCCCGCCTGCTCCCTCCCTGGCTTTGGGTGCTCTCCATCCCAAACCGGCTTGGGTTTCAGCGTCTTTTTAACTCTTTCCTAGGAAGTGCCGTTTCCTTGCACACGATGTTAGTTTGGTTTTATTCTCTGCCTTTTCACTTCCAGCCAGCAAAAAATGCAGGCAGCACGGACTGTGCCCTGTGCAAGGGGTGGACAGCAGCAGGGCAGTGTCCCACCCTTGGCATCTCAGGATGGACAAGGTAAGGTGCATTGGTGCAAGAGACAGACTTTCCTTCAGGCAGGGTGCTACAGAATTCTGCCCTCAGTCCTTTGTGCTAGTCCCTTGTCCCAGGGCCATTCTTGGCCATGCTCTCTCCCCAGCTGTGCCTGACCCACTCATGTCCCCAGACTTCATCTTTCATTCTCTCCTGCATTGTTTTTTCTGCACATCACTGTGGCCTCTTGCCCTAGGCATGATATTTCTAGCAGGAGCAGCTGCCAACTGGGAGAGGCATCAGTTTTTTCCCTCTCTGGTCATCCCCTCTGCCTGGGCAGAGCCCCAAGCCTTGTGCTCCAGCACGTGTCATCCCCCGGTCATGTCCCCTGGTTAGGTTCCAGGCCAAGCTTTTTGGATGGGAGGGGTGTGCCTGCTCTGAAGCCGAGCCTGGCTGCTGGGAGCTGCCTGCCAGCAAAACTGGGGATCTGGAAACAAACCCTGGCTGTGACCATTGTCCCCAGCTTGGCGCCAAGCTGACAAGCTTGTGCCTTTGGGGTAAGCACAATGTGGATGCACCAGAACATTGGAATGAAGGGCATTTTGGAGGGGAGAAGAATGCAGGGTGGGAGAGATGGGAGATTTTTCTCACACTGCAGAGTCTGTTGGGAAGAGGATTGGAGGATTCTATCCTGCACCAAAACTGACCTGGGTATTTATACCCTGGGTATGTTTGGGGTGGGGGGTGTGTGCATATACGGATCTTTGGGAGGCAGAAGGAAGGATGGACAATACCTCTGCTCTGCAGGGGTCAGAAATGCCAAGTCAGCACTGTGCCTCCTGCAATTTCCAAGAGGAGCTGCAGAAGGCTCCAAAGTTTCTGAGGGGAATCAGGTTTTCAGCGTGTCTACGTGTGCTGAGACTTTTTTTCCCTGTTTCCCTTCTCCCATTTGTTTGGTTTAGGAATGGGAGGCCCCGCTTCCCAGAGAGTGGCTGGCGTTTGGCAGGACCCCAGAACCACTGGAGAAGCAAGCGGAAAATGCTGGGAAAATATGCACTGTGAGCTGAGGGGGAAGGGAGGAATGGGGGCTGGGAGGCCTGGAGATATTCTCAGGCTGCCTGTCAGCCTGGAGCTCAATGAACATGGAGCGAACATGCCTTCCAGCTGGGGCAGGAAGAGGATGGAGAAATACACTGCTGAGTGTGTGAGCTCCTCACCGGGCTTCAGCACTGACATGCAACGAAATCCACTGCAAATTGCCCACATTTGCCTGTGCCTCAGTTTCCCCTTTGGGGAAATGAGGGGCGGGGGGGGGGGGGAAGTTTAGGGGAATACACCTGCTAATGGAGCCTTACCAGCTGACAGAAGAGGAGTTTTGTGATGAGTTGTGTTGTCTACTCCTGGCTGCTGCTTGTGGGAATTTTGGCAGCTGACAGCACTATTAAAGGCAAGAAAAATTTCTGGGGTGCATGAAAACTTGGAGACTGATACAGAAGACAAAGCTTCTGCAGTGCCTCTCTCAGGTTTTCTTGCCTGGTTTATTTCCAAACATGACATTACCCACTTGGGCTTCTTGGCCTTATGCCTGGCCTCTTCCACCTTTCTAAGGGAAACAGGTAACAGGGAGGCCATTGTCCTCATTTCCGTCCCACATTTCCATCTGCACTCCTGAGCTGCTCACAGCCAAGCAGATGTTCTTCATGGGGGACCTCATCAGCTGGAGCCTTTGTCTGTGTCTAATCTGATTGCAAGAACAGCTCACAGTGGGGAGTGAGCAGGACTTTGTATTTAATGTCTCATCTGGGCTGAACAGGGACCTGCCAGGAGCCAGCAAACAAAGATGTGCTCTGGTGGCATTGCCCAGCTGGGCAGAAGTTTGTGCCAGTAAAGACACTTTTGCTAGAGTAATACTGTCCTGTTCCCCAAAGGGAACAGTGTGTACCAGCAATATTTTGCCAGGGCAGTTACATGTACAGGAGATTTTGAGAATTCTATCCAGGAAACCTGTGCCAGCCACGCTTTAAAGTGCAGTCCAAGCCTGAGGGCACCTTGTGTGCCCAACAATCTTCACTCTCCCTCATCACACACTTTGCCTTGGAGGCAGCCCAGGCAAGCACTGTCCAGATTATACTGCAACAATCCCTGCTCAAAAGCAGCTGTTTCCTCCTCCTCCTCCTCCATTTCCTCCCTTTTCCTGTACCCACCACAACACTGGCAAAGTACAGGGGACAAAGACTGTCTCTACCTCACTGGCTGTATCCATCCTATTACCCCACTCTACCACAGGTATGGAGAAGGAAATTGATGCTTTCTCTCCTGTCTAGCCCCTGTGTACAGCTCAGCTCCCCTGTGGCACATGTGGACCATCTGCCCTGTTGCACGCACACACACACACATCCACGCACAGACACTTGCCCTTCGCAGCTCCTCCCTCACCAGGGTGAAGGGGAATCATTTGCACCAAGAGCCAGAGGAAGAGTCGCTTCTCTTCCCCTTCCTGACTGCTTCTCCTCCACCACAGCTGCCTTTCCTTCCCCATTCTCCCCACTCATCTGCCCCTGATGTTCAAGAGCGCCAGAAGCCGGGAGGGGCAGCGGAGCAGCCCTTACCTCCGCTCCCCTGGGCAGGGTCCCGCGCTGGGTTATCGGTATCCCGGACCCCGTATCCTCAGCTGCTCCTGCTTAGCAGCGCGGGAGGGAGGGAGGGAGGGCCACCGGGGCCCAGCTGACTCCAGCCAGATGTTCGCCAAGTGCTCTTATGTAATTACTGTCTTTTCCATCCTGCCTCCAAGGCCTTTGTGAGTGCCTCCCCTCCCGCTCTGGCCCGTGTTAGGCTTGGCTCTCCCTCCCTCTCTCCCTTCTTCCCTCCCTTCCTCCCTCCCTTCTTCCACCCACCCTGCACAGCATCACAATTTGCTCAGCTCAACAGCTGATTCCTTCAGGAAGCAAAGTTAGCTTTGGCTACTGCTGTTACTACCCTTGGAGAGAGAGCTCACATGTGTTTTAAGAGCTGGGAAGGGATCAGCAGCACTGCTCTGCACTTGCCTCCTCTC
Organism: Molothrus ater; assembly: GCF_012460135.2. NCBI lineage: Eukaryota > Metazoa > Chordata > Aves > Passeriformes > Icteridae > Molothrus > Molothrus ater. The sequence goes on along the minus strand of NC_050482.2, from coordinate 51,000,801 downwards.
TATCCCAGCCTGGCTGCTCCTGGGTGCCTTTGCCTTGCCCTTTCCATAGTGCCTGTAATTGGGGAGGGGTGCACCTAAGACATTAAAAGGTGGCAGTGTGGTTTTTTGCTTCAGTAATTTGTGCCCTCGGGTTATCCTGTAACAGCAGCTGTCACTCTGCTGTACCAGGATCGCTGATCATCTCTGACCAGGCAGCAGAAGAGGCTGGGCAGAATTGATGACCTTTAAAGGTCCTTTCAAGCCCAAACTATTCTGTGATTCTATGATTAGATGAATCTTTTCCAGCCTGGGGACTCCATGTCTGTGCACAGGGCTTGTGCAACAGCCAGCCTGTGTTACTCAAGAGCACCAGCATGGTTCAAAATCACTGGCTTAGAACACTTTCTATGTCTCTAAGGATGGGCAGACCTATTAGATGTCTGCTGCATGGCTACATTTCTCTCAGACTTCTGCCCATGTGGGGCCTGGACCAAGCAGAAATGACACGTTCCCTGGCTGTATGCGGGCTGCTGCTGAGTTTGAAGGCACTTCTGCCAGCAGGGATTTCTGCTGTGTGCTGCTTGGCGGCCTGGCCTGTCTCACACAGAGATCAAGGCCTGGCAAAGACTCTGGTTTTTTTTTTTCTTTTCCCAGTGCATTGCTGAAATGCCACGTGGCTGAGGAGCAGCTGGAAGAGCCGTTCACCTGCACTCATTGTTAGACCTGGCAGTCTCCAATACTGAGCATGAAAGTGTGAGCTTGTCTTCTACTTCCCAGTGCCCTCACAGCCAGTCCTTGCGTGACACAGCTGAGCAGGGAGGGAGTCAGACACTGGCTCACAAGCTGCGTCAGCTGGAGATGCCTCACAGCATCACCCAGGCTGCCTCTCTCCCCATCAGCAGCTTTTCCAACTTGAGTGTCCCATCTCTTACCCTGGCTTTGTGACCCTGCCTGTGAGACCAAGGAACTGTGCTGGTATCCACCCCAAGCTCTGGCATATGACTACAAGGACTATCCCTACTGCAACCAGGAAGAGTTTGCTGCTTTGTGAACATGTAGATCCAACAGCTTGGCTGGGTGGGAGATACCAGGTGACATTGTAGCCTGTTTGAACCAGTTCTTAAAAATAACCTTCAGGCAAGCCTGATGCCTTCTGCTTCTCAGAATCTACATGCACCTGAAGGCCCCTTCCTCCCATCCACTGCTGTGTAGACCCAGAAAATTTTACTTTTTTGCCACCCTCTCCTATGCAACCCCCTCCTCGACTTGCCCGTATCACTTATCAACAGTAGATCACTGCTCAGGGCCTATCAGCTCTCACAGGGAGTGCTGAGAAAGTTGCACAGCGGTTTGGGTGAGAAAACTTTCTTCAGAGATAGCCATGAGCTTTCTCACCAAAGAAACAAAAACTTTGTGCAGGGAGGAGGGGGTGGTGGGGCATGAGAGGATAGGTTGATGGGCAAGGAAGCTGGTGTTTAAGAGCTCACAAACTCTTGGATCTGTGAGGGATGCTTTCTGCTAAGGGAACCATACTGACATGACAGAATTATAGAATCACAGGGTGGTTTGGGTTAGAAAAGACCTTCAAGATCATCTAATTCCAAGCTCCCTGCCACGGGCAGGGACACGTTCCAGTAGATTAAGTTGCTCAAAGCCTGGCCTTGAATGCTGCCATGGATGGGGCAGCCACAATGTCTTTGGGCAACCTGTGCCAGTGCCTTACCACCCTCAAAGTGAACAATTTCTTCCTCATATCTAATCTAACCCTGATCTCCTTCGTTTTAAAGCCATTCCCCTTTGTCCTATCACTACATGCCATTGTGAAAGGTCCCTCTCCAGCTTTCCTGTAGTCTCCTGTTAGGTGCTGGAAGAGACTATAAGATCTCCATGGACTCTTCTCTTCTCCAGGCTAACTACCCCAATTCTCTCAACTTGTCTTCATAGGACAGATGCTCCAGCCCTCTGATTATCTTCATCACTGTCATCTTGGACCTGCTCCAACAGGTCCATGTCTTTCATATATTGGGGCTCCCAGACTTAGATGCAGCACTCCAGATGGAGTATCACCAGAGAGGAGCAGAGGGGCAGGATCACCTCCCTCGACCTGCTGGCCACGTTTCGTTTGATGCAGCCCAGGACACAGGTGTCTCTCTGTGCTGCGAGTGCACAGGTCCCTGCGGATGTCTGACACGCGGGGGGTTAGCACGGAGAGGCTCCAGTGCCGCTTGGCAGCCCCGGTGAGCAGGGCAGAGCCCGGCCGATGCCGCTTGCCGCTGCCGGCCGGTGTCCGATCCCCCTCTGCAGGACGCGCCGCGCAGCGCCCGCATCCCCGCATCCCCCGCATCCCCCGCGCCGCTCGGGGCCACCCCCGCCCTGTCCCTCCCGCCCCGCTGCGTGTCCCCCGGTGGTGTCCCCCGTGCCCGAGAGCAGGGCAGCACCGGGACCGGCTCTCGCGTCCTCTCCGCCCTGCAGCCGCTCCGGCTCCCGAGCACGGCGGGGAGCCGCGGCGGGGCACCGCCTCCCCGAGCGCTGATTGCCAGTCGAGGCATCCGTACTGCCGTGCCCCGGGGCCCTGTTTGTCACGGAGAGGAGGCTGCTGCGCTGCAGCCCGGGCACGTGTCCTTGCCCGGCTGCATTGACGCACTGGCTGTGTGTCTGTTTGTGCATGACGTGCCGAGTGCGAGATCTGCGTGAGCCGGCTGCGTGGTGTGTGGCGTTTGCACCGTTTATGCTTGGGAAGGCAAAGAACAGCAATTTTTCATGAGCAAATATTTGCATATTTTCCACTCGTTCGAGCAGATAAAGCATTTCAATTCTCTGTCGGATCCTCAGGAGAGCTAGGAGCATCTTCTTTTGAAAGGTGTTTCCCCTTTTTCTATTCCCCTGTCTCTTTTCTCTGGAGGCTACTCCATTACAACAATGCTTCCTGCCCCCTCCACACACCCCCTTGTTCCACAGCCCTGTACAATAGCAGAAAGCAGAACATGGCCTGGACAGTTTTGCTGTTGCCTGATCCGAGCTGCTGTGATTCCCTGCTGATGACAAATACAGCGGCTCCCTAACAACAGCTTCGAATGACATTATGTGTGGGCTGTGTTGGTAACAGCCTGGAAATACACCCTCGGTTCTGCACACTGGAGCCCCTCTGCCACCACCATTCACCACCCTTCCAGTTTTCCTCCTGAAGATCCACTGCAGGGCAGAAAGGTCACACTGAGTGGGTCAGCAGATGCTCCAGACCACTGTTGTGTGGTTGGGTTTGGTGTGTGTGTGTGTGTGGCTGTGTGTGGCTGTGTGTGGCTGTGTGGGGGGGGGGGGGGGGGGGGGGGGGGGGGGTGGGTGTGGGTGTGGCTGTGTGTGTGTGTGGGTGTGTGTGGGTGTGGGTGTGGGGGGTGTGTGTGTGTGTGTGTGCGTGTGTTTGTGTGTGTTTGTGTGTGTGTGTTTGTGTGTGTGTGTGGGGGTGTGTGTGTGGCTGTGTGTGTGTGTGTTTGTGTGGTGTGTGTGTGTGTGTGGGTGTGGGTGTGGGTATGTGTGTGTGTGTGTGTGTGTGGGTGTGTGTGTGTTTGGGGGTGTGTGTGTGTTTGTGTGTGTGGGTGTGGGTGTGTGTTTGTGTGGGTGTGTGTGGGGGGGGTGTGTGTGTGTGTGTGTTTGTGTGGGTGTGTGTGGGTGTGTGTGGGTGTGTGTGGGTGTGTGTGGGTGTGGGTGTGTGTTTGTGTGGGTGTGTGTGGGTGTGTGCGGGTGTGGGTGTGTGTGTGTGTGTTTGTGTGGGTGTGTGTGGGTGTGTGTGGGTGTGGGTGTGTGGGTGTGTGTGGGTATGTGTGTGTGTTTGTGTGGGTGTGTGTGGGTGTGTGTGTGTGGGTGTGTGTGTGGGTGTGGGTGTGTGGGTGTGTGTGGGTGTGTGTGGGTGTGTGTGGGTATGTGGAGGGCCCTTGGCAAGGTGCAGCTGCCCCCTCCCAGCCTGAGCCTGTTGCATTAAGGTGAATGTGCTGAGTTCTTGGCGTTGGTGCTTAGGCTGAGCAGCACACACAGGTCTGGGTGTGTGGGCACCTGTGTGGGTGGCCCCATATGGTCTCATGCACACGCATTTTTGTGCTTGAATCCGTGCATGAACATGTCTGTGTGTTTATACACATCCATGTACACACACAGAGAGAGGCATGCAATCATGCAATAAACACTCATTTGCATGCATGCATGCATGCACAACACACACAGATGCCTCTCTCTATCTGCTCTTGTGGGCTCTGATGTGTGTGCACAAACTCTCTGACATAATGGGTTCCCCATGTCTCCATCACCCCATCTGTGATCACACGTTTGCTGGGAAGAGGATTGCACAATGCTGCTGAAATCATTGCAGCCCTTTCTAGTCTTGCAGCTCTGATCACTACGTGACAAGAATGAAACCTTTTGTGCAGCGCAGGGCTTGATGGAGCCCTTATCTCTGTGTCTCTACACCCAGAATAGAAAAGCTCTTTTCCATAGCTGACTGGAGCAAATCCCCCCTGAACACATCCAGACTTTCATTTAGCCACTGCACATGGTCCCCATGGCCTCTGGGCTGCCCAGAGTCAACCACAGCATCGTTAAGGAGAGAGAGAGGGATCACAAGGGCTGTCAGATTAACGCCATTACCACAGACAACTCTGGGGATTCACTCACAGGGAGACAGTGCTGAGGAAAGAGCAGGGGTCAGGAGGCAGTGACCTCCTGATCATCGTTCCAAATGCCTGTTCCTGTGAAAACCAGCCTTTAAATCAGTGGTCATAGTTTGAAAAATTTTGTGGCATTCATTTTCTCCTCTTGAATTTTGGACAAGAAATACCTTTTCCTTCCCCTCCCCCAGTCTTATTTTCTGTTCATCTTCATTTTTTATTTCCCTAATTTGTCACTGCAAAACAGGATACAGCCTAGGGGGGCGAAGAAAACATAAGACAGAAAAACGTGATGCTTGTGTCTCTTTTCTTTTAAACCCCTATTTAATCTAAAGATCTCCAGTTGTTGGGATTTTTTTTTTTTTGCAGATCTCTCTGGAACACATTTTATTTGCCCCAGCAGGCTGCCCTGCAGAGCTGCCTTGGTGGGAGCTCAGATTCCATGTGTCAAAATGATGTCTCCTTGGCACGCTTGCTTGGTGCTGGCATCGCAGTGCTTGGGCTCTTAAGGAATGTTGGTATTTTAAGAAGCTAACCAGTCGACAGAGTTTCTTGCATGGTGATTTGCAGCAGATGGAGCTGCAAAGGCATGTGAAATGAAGTCTCAGCTCAGTTTGGTGGGGAAGGAGACTGTCTCTGTTAAGTGTGTTGGCAGCTGGGGAACTCCCTCCCCCCATCTCCCCACAGCAGCTGGGCTGCCACTCCATGGATAAGGAAACTCATCCTATATCTGCCCCCCATCCTCCTGAACTGCCTCCCACAAGGTCCTTGATCACAGTCACATGCCTTCTTCAGTGCCTGGTCATCAACCACCAGCAGTGTTACAAGCTCCTCAGACAATACAATCTCTGCTCTGTCCTACAGGGATTGCTCTGCTAGGGGAGTCCAGCATTCACCAGGCTTTGCTCTTCTCTGCAAGAGGAGCAACACAGACCAGAGTTTGAAGTGCTGTGTTGTCCATCTATCTGACCATTTGGTAGTCAGCCCTTTTAATCTTTCCACCACTTGCTGCCCCTTATAGAGGCAGAAGCTTTGGCAGTCCATCCTTATTCTGCCAGGATATCTTGGTCGTGTTTCATCCGGTGGATATTGCAGGAGCTCCCCAAGAAGCTAAAACAGAGGCTTTTTTTAGTCCAACAAACTTTATCCCATGCCCATGAATAGTTTGGCTGCTTTTCTGACTGGGGCCCATGGTGTGGGAAGCTGATGCATGGATTGAAGGAGAAAAAGATGTAAAGACATAGCAGAAGATAGAAACTGGCTACCAAGCTCTTTCTTTTCCCCATGAGCTGAGCCTGCACTCCTGGGTGTCTGACTGCCCGTGCTCAGGGGAGCGCTGTAAGGGCAGCTGAGCAGTTCCTGTGCGGTCTGGCAGGCAGCTCAGCTCCCGAGGCTGAGCCTGCAGGCATGGAAAGCTTGGCACCAGCATCCCAGGCTTAAAGAGGAAACATGAGGATGTAGGATTTCAGGGGACAATCATTGTTGTGGAGGTGGTGGCAGTACCAGTGGCTGAGAGCACAGCTGAATGTGTTTTGGTTGGTTGTGTCTGCAGTCCCTGCCTACCCTTCCTCTGCTCTCTCACCTGGCTAGGAGATGTCTGTTCACCTGACACCCTGTGGCAGTCCTTTTCCAAAGCTGGGTGTTCTGCACTGCAGAACACAGTTCTGAGGCCTGCCAGGCCTCCAGGTCTTCTCACATTGCCTTTGTGTGACCTTGACTCTTGCTTCCTCATAAAGTGGTTCTGTTCCCACGATCCTCAGCTGCTGCAGCTTGTTCTACTTCCCAGTCCAGGGCTTTTGGATTCTGTCCCAGCACACCCAACCCCATGCCACCCCTTCCCTTCTCTTACCTTTTCTCAAGTGACCTGTGAGACATCTTTCCATTACCCAGCCAGCTCCCATAATTGATCCTCCACAAGTCACCTCCTGCAACATCTGCTGACCTCAGGGAAGCATGTGTCCTTCTGGTGGGTCCCTCCTTCCCATTTCCCAAAATTGTTTTAGAGAAAACTGCCCAAAGGGCTGTGGTATGAGGGTCATTTCAGTGGCTGTAACTTAGCAACAGCATTCATAGAGAAGTTAAAAGTAATTTTTACAGACATTTTATATTTAACAGACATTTTAGCAGAGTTGCAGGAATGAAGCCAAAATGGAGAGGGAGACCTTCATCCCACCCACCCTTATACAGTGCTGCTCCTCTAGCCTGCACACTCAGATGGGCCCATCCACAACTTCCCTCCACCAAGCAGTGTGCAGGAACAAGCACTCATCCAACCCCACAGCAGCACATTTGCTCTCCAACTTTTATCCAAGCGCTCACATCTGTACTTAAACATCCTGCAATTACATAAACACACTCCCTCACCTGTGTTTGTGTACACTTACACACATGCATACCCCCTTAGGTACCCCTGCACACATGTGCACACCCCCAGCAGATGAGCATCAGTGCCCAGGACTGGCACCAGTCTCCCACCAGCCCTGACTCCTTGGTCTCTGATCCTCTTCAGCCATCCCCCTACATGTACAGTCCAGGGAATAAAGTTTTGCCTACAACTACCTTTGTGCACATGCAGACACATAATTTGTTCACAATTCTGGGCCAAATACTCTACCACTTCCTACAGGATAAATTGGTTCCTAGTATTGCCCTGACTCTTTACAACCACAGCTCTCACACACTGGAGATCCCCTGGCCTCTGTCTGCTTCCTGCCCCCATCCTGTACTGAGAGCTGCCTTCACCTCCTGTATCAGCCAAACATGACTCCATACAGAGATTGAATCAGCTCAAAGATATTGTGTATTCTCAGGAGAGCCAAATCTATAGCACTCCCTTCCCTAAACACATAGAATGGTTTTGCCCACCTGGCCTTCTAAGTCCAAAGGCTTTTTCTTTATTTATAGTAAAGCTTAAGGAGAAGAAAAAAAAATGCTGCCTCCAACTCACGTCTCATTGTCTTCTTCTCTACTCTTGTTACACCTCCCATCAGGGTTCAGAGGCACCAGGAGAACCCCGAGGAATGCGAGGTGTAGGAAAGAAATGTTCAAACTTTTTCTCCCAGGTAAGTCTCATCATCCTGCCCAGAGTCCAAGCTCTGAAAGGAAAGAGGATGTTTTGAGCAGTCAGTGGTCTCCAGTCAGATCACCACAGGCAGGAAATCTGTTCCCAATACTTTTCGAAGAACTAGAGAGGGCCAGCCATGCATGCAACTGGCTGGTATGTCTTTGCTGCAGACATTCCTCTTTCCTGTTCATCTTTTAAGGTAGACCACTTCTCATGTCTATAAGTCAAGGCACTGGGTTGCCTACATGTGGTATATGCTATCTGGGGACTTCCTCAAGGTGCCACCATAAGATGGCAGCCTATGCCCTCCCAAAGCAGGATCATCTAAGGGCAGATCATTGCTCTAGGGCTGACCTTGTTTCTCTGTACTCTCAGTGCCCATCACCTCTTCATCTCTCCCTAAATGCAGTCTGCTCTTTACCTGGTGTTGACAGATAAAAATTGTTTGCTCCTGGTGGCAAATATGATGCTTATTCTTCAAAAGGCCTATGGAACTGCACAATGTTTATTCTGTAGGAAGAAGAACTTGAAAGCAACCAGCCCAGTTGTGCCAACTTTTACCAGTTCACCAGGCAGTCAGGTATGACTTGAGGTCACCAACCACAGGGAACCACCAGGAGACTCCCAGGACAGAAGAACACATGTGTAAAGGAGAGGGAAAATACATTAATGGTTTTGCAGAAATTAATATCATATGTATGTTTATACTGGGAAAATCAATGAGCATATATGTAAAATATAGTACATAAATGGGAGCTTTTTTTTGTACTCAGCATGCATGATACTTTGAAGGAGATATCCCCTCGTGCATCCAGCCAAATAAAGAATGCCTGCTTCTTAATGCTACATTAGTGTTAGGGAGGTTTTATTTTTTACCAATTTCTGGTAACACTGGCACCACACAAACCTCAGGTGTCTCTTCCAAAGCCAAGAACAATGCCTTGCTTTTTCCACAAGATCATGGAGCCCTATTCATCTTTAAGCCTACTCTTGGACTTTATTATTCCTTTGCATCATCTCCCATTGCCTTTGAAAGCAGAGCAGGTGAAGGGGATCCCATGTCCCGATGTCTCTTTCCCCTGCACCACCCCTTTCATCATAAATAACTGACATGCAACTTGCTGCTCTTTTCACATCCCGCAGGCTCCTCGGGGAGTGGTTTTTGCTCATTGCTTTTTCCTTCTCCACTGCTTAGAGGGCGCTCCTGCCTGTCGTTTCCATTTCTGGTGATCTTGCTGATCTCACCCTCTTCCCTTTCATCATCAATCTTCTCTGGGGGGCATGCTGGCACCTCCTGGCTCTGGACTCGGCGGGACGGCCTGAAGATGGCCCTGCGGAAGCCCTGCTTGAAGCGGTAGGAGAGGAAGCCATAGATGATGGGATTGGCGCAGCTGTTGGCATACGGCAGCACCACCACAAGGAAGTAGACTCCAAAGAGGGAAGGCTCCTCTGGCAGCGGGCACACAACATTGATTATGTTGAGGACATAGAAGGGAAGCCAGCAAAGGACAAAGACAGCCACCACAGTCACCACCATGCGGGTCACTCTGCGCTCTGAAAGCTTGTGCTTGGAGGACAGAGCCCTCACCCGCCTGCCAGAGGAGCGAACCTTCACTACAATCAGGAGATAGCAGAGACAAATCACCAGCAGTGGTCCAAAGAAGCCCAGGGTGGCAGTGTAGACGATAAAGCCAGCTCTCCACACGAGGCAGGCTCTGGCCACTGGATGTGGCATGTACTCATCCCTAAAGGGACATCTGAGAAGACAACCACGGGCAGCACCACTATGGAAGACAGCACCCACACGGTTACACTCACGGCCTTGGCCACCCGTGCTGTCCTCCATTTGGAGGACTTGCCGGGGTGGACCACAGCCAGGTAGCGGTCAACGCTCATCACCGTCAGGCAGAAGATGCTGGTGAACTGGTTGATGGCATCTACGGCCATCACCAGGCGGCACATGAAAGAACCAAATGGCCAGTAGGACAGGGCATTTTGTGCAGCCAGGAAGGGCAGGCCCAGCATGAAGAGCTCATCAGCTAAGGCCAGGTTCAAGATGTACACGTTGGTCACCGACTCGCTCACAGAGTGCCGTAGGACTACATAAATGACCAGGGAATTCCCAGCCAGCCCCACCACACAGACAATGAGGTAGACCACGGGGATGAGGACACCGCTGACAACTACACCAGGGCTGACAGTGGAGGAGCTGTTGGGGGTAGTGAAGCCTGCCCAGCTATTGGAGGCATTCCCCTCCTCCAACACTGCCGGCGTGGGGAGGCTAAAAGCAGAAGTGTCCATAGCAGAGGCAGGGAAGAGGGCAGGGGGCAGTGTCCTTGCAGGATCAGTTAGCAATCTGGAGCTGAAGGGAAGAGAAAAAAAACATTGATACTGGGGATATGACAGCTGAACAAGCCACAGGTAAAATCATCATGTTAACTGTGTTAGGTATAGGCATGGGAAATCAAGGGGAGTTGTGCATGCTAGCAGATGCTAGAAAATCTAGGACAATATCAAACCCATCTAGGCCTGCAAGGCACAGTGCACATGGAGGGACAAACAGGGCTCAATGTGGGCCCCTCCTCTAGCAAAAGATCCTCTGGGGAAAGAACAACAGACTGGCATAAGGACAGGGAAAGTTTTCATTTTCTGCTAATGGTTCCAATACTGAGGACATGGTCACCAGGGGCCTGGTTCTCATTTATGAGTGGCAGGTGCTTTACAAGCAAAAGAGAGAAAAGCATCCATTGACAAAGTGCCTTTCCAACTCTGACTTTCCTATTCTCTGAGTATTTATTCTCCTGCTTGCTGAAGCTCTTTTTGGACTGGCCAGGTTATTGTTAGCCCCACAGGAGAAGGAAAAGCACTTTCAATCCAAGCAGAGAGGCTTAACTCAGCACCTGAGCTGAAGGGCAGCTGGTTTGTGTTATGCCAGTTTGAGAGTAAAGGAAAGATAATTTTGGGTACACCAGGAGGGATCAGTCCAGATCCCTCTTGTCTCTTTTTCTCCTGTTCTCCCTGCCATTCTCTCCCTCCCCTTCCGCATGCTGCAACACACTGCTAATGGCAGAGGCTTTGCCTACCCCACCTGTTTGCAACCCCAAAGCAGTGTCCCAGCCTCCCTAAGCTGAGGAGCCCAGTTGTGTGTCACACGAGGGTTTGGCATGGAAACAGCACTCAGCTCACTCAGAGACAGCCTTGAGCAAACAAGCTCTCCATCCAGCACCAGCTCGCTGCTGACACTGGAGAGAAGCTGCAGGGAGAGAAGGGACAGTTAAGGGACGGACGTGCCTTTTGTCAGGGCTCCATATGTGAAATACAGAGCCCAGCACGTACTGTGGACCAGAGACACCCTGGAAACCTAATGCAGGGGAGATTTGTGTTTCTTTCAGGATTTCTCCAGCTCTGGAAAAATTTCTGGAGGTGTGGACTGACAGGGTTATCCCCCTGAATTAGGTCCTTGGAAGGGAAGATGACTTGGTGGAAGTGAATGGGGACATTAAGGCTCACCTTTTCACATCTCAACAAATCTCTTAGGGCTCTGAAGCTTCTTTTTCTATTGAAATTTAAACTGAGGATGTCAAAGGAAAGGACTCACAACCTTAACTACATTAATGAGGCCAGAAACACTCCAGAGACTTTTCTCTCAGATGTGATTTTCTGTAGCACCACAACTTTCTTCACAAATGTCTAATATTACAGTATTTGGGGTTTTTTTGTTTGGTTGGGTTTTTGTTACTTGCTTTTTTGTTTGTTTGTTTTGTAGATGCCATTCCAAGTTCTGGAATGGGGAGACCTGAGCTTTAGGATTCCTTGAACACTAGACAGGCAAACCCAATAGACCCCACAGATGTATTAAATTTTACACTGAAGGAACCTCATCTGAGAGGCCCCATAAAAACACAGTTGAGCAACTATATCTTAAGGCCATTTCTACAGCCTATTGTATAAATGTTTCCTGCTTTAGAGCATTTGAGCTTTGAAGGACTGGGATTGTTTAGATTTTTTTAAATTTCCAGATGCCTTGGGCTGTGACACACCGTCCTGCAGTCCCACACGTGGCTGTAATGAATGAGCCGAATAGGAAGTGATTTGAAACTCCGAGTTAAAGGCTGTTTCCTCTGAGATTTTTTCCAATTCTGTTCTAGTGACACAAATCACTTGTTGGAAAAAATAGGAGGGTAATGGCTGCTCTAGGGACAAAGATCTCCACAAAAGGTGGCAGAAGCCAGAACAGTATGTTCATAAAAGGATGATCTTCTGAAAGGTGATCAGATAGACAGGAATCTCTTTTCACATTCCTCCTGCACGCAAAGGAGTTTAAAGAAGAAAAAGGCCAAACATTTGGAGCCTTACAAATACCAAATATGGATGGAGATACTCCTGGGGAGCTGTAAAGCATTGGAGAAGTGTCTGGGATCCAGACCTCAAAGCCAGCTGTTCAGAGTGTTTCTTAACAACACAGTAATCCAGCTTCAGGGTAGCTTCGGAAGCCCTATCAAAAATGCTAAGATGTGCAACAAAAAGCATGGATTTCCTATAAACTCATTTTCCTGCTCAGGCAGCTGCAGGGGAGAAGCTTGATCTTTAAGCAAGTGCGGTCTGTTGCTGCCATTCTAATTTTGTCAAGTACCACGGGCCAGCTCAAATGCCATGTCACACATTTTGGCTAGTTTCGCAGAAAAAAACACTGGGCACCAGTGCTCCATCTAGTTTGGGTCCACTCTGCTGGTGGCTTTGGCAGCACATGCATAGGTAGGAGTTGGTGAGGAACACTGGCCTCAGACTGACAGTGTGCTGGAATCCAGTTGGATCTGTTCCTGATGTGCACAGCACCTGTTGCAAGAGGCTTGGGATCCTCTAACAGGTGCTACCAGAATATGCCTGGTTCATGCAGCTGGAGAGCAGGAAGAGGCATAGAGGTAGGAGGAGATGGGAAATTGGCACTACTTCTTTTCTTAGGTTGAAAAAGATAAGTATATATATATATAATATATATATATATATATATATATATATATGTATTTCTGCATTGAATGAGGAGGAGGTGGATGCTGAAAGCTGAGCCTAGTCCTGGTAACAAACCATGAATAGCAGCTGGGAGGGACAACAAAGCCAAATAACCTGTACCACCTCTCTTGACCCCCTCCCCTCCTGTCCCCCCGGTTTCCCACGGCCCTGCTCCAGCTCAGGACTCTCCCGTCTCACCTCGGGGCTGAGCTCTCTCGTAAGGACCAGGCTGGACTGGCAGAGTTGGAGGGTCGAGAGCGAGGGGTGGTCGGCAGGTTTTCTTCTCTGGAACTGCAGACTTAACTTCTGCGTGGACTCATGCCCGCGGGAGACATCCGGGAAGAGAGGCCAGAGCCGCCGGGTACTTACATGTCGTCGGGATGTACATTTTCCTCCGCTTCCCCGGGAGAATCCGTGTCATGCTTTTCCCCTTCCCCTTTCTCAAACGCGACAGAGCAAAGCGCTCCCGTGGGGAGCGAGCCCCGCCGGGCGCTGCCGGAGGCTCGAGTCCTTCTGGGCGGGCTTGCCCATGGCCCCCGCCGTGCCTGGCGAGGGAGGGGGATGCGGGATGGGGATGCGGGATGCGCGGCCCCTCAGCCCCACGGCCCCGCGTCTCTGCCCCGCGCAGCCCCCGCCATCCGCGGGCTCGGGCAGAGGCAGCGCAGCGCCGGTACCGGGCGCCGGGAGCCAATGGGTGCCACGCACGGAAACACCGGCAGGAGAAGGAGGAGAAGCAGGGGATGGACGGCAGGGCAGGAGAACAAAGATGAGCGGGGGGAGATACCGGGATGGAGAATAAAAGCGGGAGAGGGAGGCGCAAGGAGATGGGCAGAGGGATGAGGGGAGCGCAGAAGAGGGGAGGATGAAGGAATGAGGAGCGCGGCAAAAGAAGCTGAGGACAGTGAGGAGAAGAGGGAGAGGAAGAAAAGAGGGATTCAGAGAGCAGCGATGTGGTGGGAGAGTGGCACGCAGGAGGGGGCGACTCGGGTCGGCTCTCCTAGGGGCACCCAGGAGACGGGCTCCAGTTCCAAAGGTCTTGCAGGCAGGACTGGTGCTGCTCGCAGCTGCAGGCACACAGCAAATCCTTCTGTCTGGCAGGGTGCTCAAAAATCAGGTGGATGTTGAGCACACAAACCCTTCTCCCTTCTGTTCTGCCCTGTGAGCACCTCCAGATGGATGGAGATGGGCAGATAGGGGACTGTCTCTTTCATCTCTTTCCCGTTCTCTGGCTCCACACATGAGCTCTTGTCTTTTGCACCTTCATTGGGAAAATGTTCCAGTTTAACAGCCCCAGACCTTCCTACCAAATTTATTCTCTGCTGGAAGGCATAGACCCAGAAGAAATGGATCTAGGAAAGAAATTAATCTTTGTGAGAGCAGTTGTCCCATGAAGGATTTTCCATCCCATTCCCTGCACAAAGGGCTTCCCTTGTCATTCTCACCCCCTTTCCTGCCCTGCAGCCAACATCAGTGACTCCTTGTACTGTGCATCACCCAGTTCTTGACATTTGGCACTGCTATTGTGAACATTTGAGCCCCTAGGGTAATTCCAGCTTTAACAAAAGAAAGCAGTGTCTCTTTGAGCACAACAAAGCCAGGGTCTGGCATCCAAACCTACTTGGGGAACTTAATATACAGCCAGTTCTGCTCAAAGGTGAGCTGATGAAGGCAGTACAGGACTTCAAAGCTGCCAGGCCTCTTTAGACCAGAACTTGGCCACATTGCTGTCTGGAGACACAGAAGAGAGAGGAATCCTCATTGTGAAAGGAATGGCATTCGTAGCACCCAGAGGTTTTCTTTACCATGGCAGGGCAGGTGTCTGTAGCACCATGCAGAAGCCCCCAAGCTCCTTTGTTAGAAGAAACAGCCATGAAACAGCAGAGTTCTACACAGGCCTGCTAACCTTGCATAAACAGTCATAGCATCACAAATTCCAGGTCTCCAGCTCACTCCCTGAATGCTCTAAGGTGTCCCATTCTCTGCCTCAGCTCCAGTGGGGGGCTGTGCAAACTGCTTAAATTGTGTTGGGAGGAGAGCTCAGCCTGTGCATCTCCCCAGGTAGGCAGACACATGAATTTTGTTTCACACACATCATATGCATTGCTGTATGTTACAGGGGGTGGGGCAGACTGAAAAGGTAAAAGCCAAGGCTTGAAAACTGGAGAGAAGTAATAAACCACTGGGAATATATTGCCTTGAGTCATGCTTAGGATGCTTAAAGGATGTTAGATACCATTTTCAAGTACTTTGTGTCCCTCGCCCTTTCACAGGTATATGCCCATACCAGAGGCTTCATTTTTACTCTTCTGGACTCACACTGACATAATTTGTATTACCTTTGGGTGAGGCCTGGGAAATTCATCCAGCAGCCCACGTGCAGTGCATATATTTGTGGAACTCCCTGCCACAGGGTGCCTGCCAAGGGTTGCTCTGAACTTTATCAGTAGGAAATGTGTCACATCACTGAATTGACTGCCTCATTCAGATCTGACTGTGAATTGGAACTGCAGAAATCTCCCTGGCAGCAGGGTACCTCAGGAGCTTCCCTGTGTCTGGTTGCACCTGGCATCACCAATGCTCCTCCTCAGTGCAGGAAGCAGCCTTTGAAGCTCAGAAGTGTTGCTGCATCCAGGAGCAGTAATCTGGCTCAACTCCATAGTTTCTCTGTGCCCTTATAGGACTGCAGGATTTTGCAGTGCCAATCATCACACCCTGAGCCCTCCCCTCTCCTGCAAGTAGTGGCAGTAGCAGCCACCCTGTAACACTTCCTCTGAAGTCCCTGCAATGCATCAGGAAAGCAGGTGCTCACAGCTGCCAGATCCATGGTACCGCTGGGACCACTCTCTTCAGCTTAATTTTAGTGTCTTGGAGGCAATTTGTCTGGGCTGGTGACTCATTCCTCCCTTTTAATTTTTTTCCCTGCCCTCCCCCTTCCTATTCTCACTCTGCCTGTGTCTGGCAGTGTGAGAGAGTGCCAGAGCTTAGAAGGATTAATGCAGCAATGTTTTGGTGAAAAGATGTCCCCGGCAACCTGCGGGGGCAGTCCCCAGGGAGAGGAGTCTGCATCCAGGTGTCCCCTCCCAAAGCCTGCATCCCATCCTCTGTGTGGCACAGAGGGGAGACAACTTTTCCTTTCAAAGCATGGATACTGAGAAGAGGAAAGGCAAAAGGAATGCGGGTGGCTCAGGTGAGAACTCAGCACCTTCGCAATCATCCTCCAGCCACCAGGCTCCCCGTGGGGCTGCCAGAGGAGGGGCACAGCTGGGCGGTGCCTCCAGCCCCACGGCCCCATTGCTCACGGCTCCAGGGCTGTGTCCCCCGAGGTGCAACACATCACGGACATGACACAAATGTACAGTCTGTTTATTACTGTCTTATTCACTACATTGTAACCTCAAGGGCCTGGAAGGAAAGGAAGGGGCAGCTGGGCAGGTGAGGCAAGAGCGGGGACATTGTGCGAACATCAAACCAGTGCTACAGACCCACAGCAGTCTTTCAAGCCGGCAGAAGGAAAAAGAAGGAAAAACCCCAAGGTGCTGAGCTCTGGGCTACTGGAGTCATCACTCTCCTGTGTGCTGGGCAGCTCCTGGTATCAGGATGAGACCGGGATCTATAGCCAAAAACATGACAGACCTCATAATACCAGCTCAACTATTTTCCTGCTCTCCTTCCCTCTGCTCTGGTGATGGTGGGAGTATGAATGGACAGGGTTCAAACTAGCAGGCTCTCACTCTTCTCTCTCATCAGGCTCTGAGCAGCTTTGACTCTTGTCCTGAGGCCTCTCTCCTCCCTCTGCTGCCCTGTACTGAAGTGAAGGCAGGTAGAGACAACATGAGGAGTAAAGGACTCCTGTAGGAGAAGCTGCCACTTGCCAATGAACAACATAAAAAAAACCCTTTAGGTGAGCAGGGCTTGGTAAGAGGAAGGGCCACTGGCAACTGCCATGAATAATGAACAACCTTTTTTTTTCCTTTTTTTTTTTTTCTACAGGCAAAGGCTATGGCCTCATAGTTCTCAGGGCAGGTCATCCCCAGGGCAGCCTGGATGTAGTTCCCTCTGCAGCAGAAGCTGACAGACAGTTCTTCTCTGTAAGGGCACATGTGGAAAATCCTAGGCTGCCCCACATCAAGAGATGGGAACAAACTTGCCCACAGTCAAGCAGAAAGGAGGGGGAAGTTGAACCTGGGTGCATCATACAACGTCCTGTCCTTTCCCCAAGCAGGATCAGCTTCTCCCTCTCTCTCCTTGAAGGTGACCCATTCCAATAGCCTCACCAGGAACAGAGTGGCCCTGACTGGGTTCAGGAGCAGGAAAGCACCACTGGTGTCCCTCCCAGGGATGCCTGTCAGACTTACTTGCTCAGAGGAGGCTGCACGCCCGTTTCTTTGTCCGGGTGGGCTGCGGGCACAGGACTGCTCGGATGGCCTCATCAAACACTGTCTTGAGGCCTCGCTGCGTCAAAGCCGAGCACTCGAGGTATTTCACGGAGTCTGTCGGGAGGAAAGCAGGTGTTGCACTGGGGGGGAAGGCAGCTGGGGTAGGCAGTGGGGATACCCAGGTTTCTGCTCCTTATGCTAGAAAGCACAGCACCTGGCTCCTGCCCAAGCTGAATAAACACATCCCAGGTGATCAAAGACATTATACATTGTCAGGACACATTTCACTCACTTAGACAGTCTTGACTTCAGGGCAAAGCTTGCCAGCTGCACTAGACCTAGGTTTGCCTACTGGCTACCCATGAAGCCAGAGCAGAGCCATTTTGTGAGTCTGACCATGTCATCCTGGCCAGACATTCCCCCTGCTGAGCTCCTTCTTGGAAACTCCCTCAAGCTGTGTTTCTCACCCTCTCTCCCATTTCTGTGTGCCACAGATGAGAAGAGCTGGATGGTGGGGTGAGACACCCATACCTGGGATTTTACGTATACGCCCCAGCAGACAGAAGCAGAGACAGGAAACTACAGTTGCAGTTCTTCCTGAGAGTGGTTAAAAACCTCTCTTCTGCCTCTCCGGATATGGAGGAGTGGCCTCTACCCACTGTGCAGCTATGGCTTGCACAGAAAAAATACTGTCCCAGATAGAAGTAAGCAGAGTAAAAGGGGAGGAGAATGTGAAAGTGTGTGGTTATGTGTTTATGGGGAGGATGATGGCCAGAGAAAGGCAGAAAACAGAGAGCTGAGGAGTTGAGCCTTCCTCAAGAAGCAGATCTCCTTCCTGAGTCTCCTGAAGTGCATTTTGTCCCATGACCCTGGATGTGTCTCCTTGTGTCCCTCGGAGACACCACTGTGTGATACCACCACAAAAGCCTCATTAAATTGAGGTGAAGCCCTTTTCTTCTGCCTCTCTCCTTTCAGTAGGTCCAAAATTATTGCCAAACACATACCTATTTCCTTGGCCAGAGCAAGACCCTGAGGATACGTTATGGGGGATAGCTTCTTCTCCTTCAGCTTCTCAATGGTGTCCTTGTCATCCCGGAGATCCAGCTTTGTGCCCACGAGGATGATGGGGGTGCTTGGGCAGTGATGCCGCACCTCAGGGAACCACTAGCAAGGCAACAAAATGCCAAAGGTGTGAGAAGAAGTCACATGTATGGGCATGCACATGGGAAACAAAGAGGCACTCCTGAAAATAATGTCAGCTAACAGCCTGTCCTTTCTCACATCCATTGTTGGCACTATAGCCTGGCCCAGGCCAACTCCTGTTGCTGGGTCCTCAGGCAAAATCTCTGACAGGGAGCTCAAATTTTGTTATGCAAAAGCACCAGCTGTTCTCAGCCCTCGACCCTCCCACGCAGGGAAGAACATTAAAGCGGTAGGAAGGACATACTTTTGTTCTCTGTTCACCAATCTCTCCCTTTTTTCCTCACTTCCCATCTAATAGCAGTGGATACCTGCTTCTATACCCTATGGACCAGTCCTGTGTGTCTGTGCTTTGACAGTCCTGGCTGAAAGATGCCACCAGAATATAAGTCTGTGATATGACAGCACAATAGCCAGCAAGATGAAAACTAGCCCATTAGTAGAGTTGTCTGCCTTCTTTAAATGAACCAGAAAATGCATCTGAAGGAGGTTTCTGACTAACAGAAAAGAGGTATGACTTCTTAAACCTAGATGTCCTACTGGTAGTCCCCACCCATAATCACTGTTCTTGCAAGGCCACCGCCACCATCACCTCCCTCAGCCCCTGGTGGCCCAGGAGAGGGTCTCACCTTAGCACGGACGTTTTCGTAGGATGCTGGGCTGACAAGGGAGAAGCAGATCAGGAAGACATCCTGCAGGCATACAACCATGGTGCAGAGTTAGGATAGGAGCATGGGATGGCATGATGAAGCAGGAAGGAGGGGGGAGGGGAGGGAAGGTCTGTGTGAGCAGCACCCTTCCTCTGCAGCAGAGGGTTGTGCTTGGGAAAGATCTCTATAATATAAAAGTCCTGACTGCTGCTTCTTGCCTCCAGTGGAGAGAAGGACCTCTGCTCCCCTGAGTCATGGTAACCATAGCCACCATTATCAGAAGAGCCAAATGGCCAACTCTGAGGACGGGGTTTTTGTGGTTGGCACATTCATCCTCATGGGAAACGGCCTGACAGCGTCCTGCTCATTTCTCACGGAACACCAGAGGGCTTTCAGGACAAAGTAATTTCGCCTACAGTTGAGACAGACCTAGTTTCATCCTAAAAATTATACACACAGGACTCAGAGGAGGCAGTTTTAGCTCTCCAGGTAAGTGATTCTCCTGGGCATGGTAGAATTCAGACATCCTTAAAAACCAGAGCAAACCAAACAAAACCAAAACCCTACCAGCTCATCAGGGTTATATCTATTTCATCCAGCTTCACCTAGCTGGAGCAGTGGTGCCAGATCCAGCCTATCCACTTCCATACTTCTACAGCCATCAGAGACAAAAGCCTTGAAGAACCATTCCTCCACCTATCCCTGAGATATGTCCCAGGGTGGATGCAAGCATGCTGTTGAGAAATAGACCTGCTTGCACTGACTGCAGGCAAAACCATCTTATACCAGGTGTCTGATTCTTAGATGGCTGAACCTGGCTCAAACAAATCATTTCTAATCAACTCCTAACCTTTTTGACTGCAGTGGCAACATTCAGACTAATGTCTGATGCAGCAAGGTCTTTCTGAGCTTGCAAAAACCCTGCTTGAAACAACCTTCTCCAGGAAAGGTGATCCTCAAACCCTGAAATCACTGTCAGTGTGGTGAAAGACTGGTGAACACAGTATCTGAGGCACCCATTTGTTCTGCTAGAGGCCGCAGATCAAACACATGCCCACAAATCATATCTCTTTTAAAAGGCAGAAGTCAGGAGAGTGGGGTTCACAGAAATGTGACAAGCTCCTGCCTCAGCTCTTAAATTCCATGAACTACCTTAACTTTACAAAGAGAAGGTTTTTTCCAGAGCTGTGTAAGGCATCTGCCTCACACAAAGTCAGTGTCAGCTGAGCTCAAGAGCATCTTTGAATGTCTCGTTTTCTTGCCCAGTTACGGGAGTTTAGATAAAGGCTCCAAAATATCCTTAAGGTATCTTTCAACTTTTGGTTTCAAGGCAGTTGTATATCAACAGAGATATTCTCATAAAAGGCCAGAGAGAGGCAGTAAGAACCCTGTCACCGTTCCATGGCACATGTTGAGTTTTGCAGTGAGGGATGGAGATGTAGCTGAGGGAGGAAGGGAGGAGGGGCATGGAGTGTGACCCACCGTCTGCGGGTAAGAGAGCGGCCTCAGCCTGTCATAATCCTCTTGGCCAGCAGTATCCCACAGTCCCAGATTTACAGGCTTGCTGTCAACCATCACGTTGGCAGAATAGTTATCAAATCTGAAATTCAGAGACATAGGCCATGGCTCAAACAAGAGAAGAGGGAGCCCTTCCAGTAGTATAGGTGGGGTTCATTTACTATGTGCACCCAGGAGCAAAGGCTGGTGATTCCTCTTCTCAGCTCACCTGGGTGACGCTGGTTTCCTGTTAACCTCCACTTCATGGAATTCCCACTCATCAACCTCCTCCCCATCATTCAGCTGTCCTGGACAAGTGCCTGGCTGCAGCTACACCTTTGATACCTTGCATGCAAGTTCACAAATCGTTTTCTTTTCCCATTTTTTTCCCCCAATATCCTTCCCACAACTGTGCCTGCTCTAGAGCCAAGCCCCTGCCTTTCTTCTGTGTTCTAAAACCTAGTTTTATTCTTAGAAGTGAAGAAGAATCCATGTCTCTGTAGTTTGCTGCACTCCTCAGCAGCCCTGCTGGAACTGGGAACAATGCGTCTCATCACTCTTTGACATCCAAGCTTGAAATATTTTAGAACAACTGTCAGGATTGCATGCTTAGGAGTAAAGTCTTGGTAGGAAAAAAAAAAAGGATAATAAAGCAACAGAGAAGTTCCTGCCCTCATCCTAGAAAATTTTACTTCCTGGTCCTTTTGGTACTGTTTTTTCCCAGATTAAGGGAAACTGGTGGTAGGGAGGAACCAACACAAAGGTCTTTTGAACGTGTTCGTGGCATCTGCACATTAGAAGGGACATGATTTAGTAGAGGGCTTGGCAGGCCTCGGCTAGTGGTTGGACCTAATGATCTCAGAGGCCTTTTTCAACAAACTCTGCGATTCTGCTCCATGCAGAATCTATGACTGCTCCAATGACAGCAAGTTCTTTGGACAGGGAAGGAAGTGGGGTCCCATGTCCATCCACCTGCCTTCTCTTGGGTCTGGCCCAGCTTTTGTAGCCTAGGGCCTGTTTGTTTTGGCCAGCAGGATCCTATCTGCTACTTGTAAACTTAGCAAGCAGACAGACCTTGAGTTGGCTGGAGTCTCCCAAATATGCCACTTATACCAGGGTTTTATAAAGTTGCTTCTCGTGAAAGGTGACAGATCCAAAGTTAGAGAGACCTTCACCGGATTTCCTCTGCTTGGCATGGAGACTGTGACCCATGGAGTGCCCAACAAGGGGTCACTGAGCCCCTTCACATCCTGCTTTTCATGCCTCCCACCCACTCCAGGACCTGTTTATGAATTACTCACACAGTGGGGATGTATTCTCCTGGGAAGGCATTGGTGGTATAGCTGATAAGGAGACAGGTTTTTCCCACAGCCCTGGAAAAGAAAGAAAACAATTGCAGGAATTCATGGAAGTGCAGGCAGCCTTGCTAGGGTGAGATGGAGATGGGGCAATTCTTCCACACCTCTAATCTATCCAGAGACCTCTGGAAGCAGAAACGCATTCACAGGGCCAGACAGTGCACAACCACATGTTAGAAACCTGGCAGGAAGAAAGAGAGGGTGTCGCCCAGAAATGTTTGGTGTCTTTGAGTATGAAGGCTTGTTTTACGGTCTAGTACAGAGATGACTTGGGTAAAACACAACCACTCTGAGATGGAGGTGGGAGCCCATTCTGCAGTGCATGCAGAGTGCTGTAGGCTCACAGCCAGGACAGGTTCATTGGCTTGGTGTGCCATGACAAAACTGCCATGCCAGCTCCAGCACTCAAGTACAGGCACTCCTGCTTGCTTTTCAGCTGCTGTGGCCAGGGACTGGTAGCAACTTTTACTGACTTACCCAGTCTTTCCCACCTGCAGTAAGCTGCAGCAAAACCTGCACAGAGAGCTGTAAGGAGCCAGAAAGGTGCCTGCCCCCATGGCTGATGGAAGCTGCTGGTGATGTTTCTGAGCTGGAAGTTGGTGCTTCCTCTCCCCTGAGCCTCCCCCACAGCCTGCTGCAGCAGGGTGGAGTGCAAGGCAGCAGCACAGTCCAGACTGGGTGAGAACATTGGTGGGATAAGAAGCAATAAGGCTATCATGTTGGGGAAGGTGTTGTGGGCAAGCTGAAGCCTGTGCTGAGGGAAAGAAGTGCAGAGAAATTGGAAGAAAATAAATCAGCCAAGACAGGTGTTGGAAAGAAAATCCTTCTCCTGTTGGGATGCTGTTTCTCAGGTTTGTGTGGCCTAGGAAAGCTTGGCCTTCTTTCAGTTACAAACACAGGAAATGGAGGTGGTGACAGCAACCTCCCTCAACCAGCACAGCCCAGAAGGAGGGAGAGGTCTTTCCTAGGCAAAGGTTGGAATTCTGCTGCTGGGGACTCTCAGACCATCTCACTGTACCTACAAAGTCCCCAGCCACAGGGCTGCAGTTCTGCCTTTTTGTATATCCTGTATTTGATAGGCACCCTGGTCACAAGGCACCTGCCTCTGTCGCTGGACTGTGGGGCAGCTGAGGAGGAAGCTGAGCTTTTCAGCATGCTCTGACATTTGTTTCTTCCTCCTGCCACCCCCTTTTCTTAGATCCTCCTCTCTCAGTCCTGCTCTTTCCCCAGGTGCCTTGCTTCCTTCTTTTCATGGAGTTATGGAGGGAGGTGAAGCTCTAGATGAAATGCCTCAGGAGATCTGTGGGCCTGCCAGTGGATCAGTCATGGACGAGGGGGAGGTTCTGAACTGGTGCGGCTGAACAGAGAGCTGTGCAAAGGGTCAGCGAAGGGGAGAAGGTTACAACGCAGACGGGGGGTTAGTGGCATCTGCAGGCTTCTGTCATTGAACCAGGGCATGTTGAGAGGTCAGTGATGTGTGATGGAGGGGATATGGGGGGAGAACAACTATGGGAGAACACAGGAGCTGAGTGATAGGAGAAGGTCCTGTGGTTGTTAGGGTTGAGCCAAGAGGGTGACAATGCTGGCATGCCGGGAGGGAGGTAAGGGGTGGTGAACCAAGAGCTCAGAGCAATGGGGGCTATGTTGCAAGATGGTGAGAGGTGCACAGAGGTGCAGTGTGCAAAGAAGCAAAATGATGAGACAGAAGACATTTAAGAGGAATTGAGGTCCTAGGGGTTGAAAGCAGGACTATTACTGATAATAACAGTCTACTATTGGTAACAAGGACGTGTGGTGGTGTTAACCATGATGTGAGGGGACGCTACCTTGAGGGAAGGCTGCAGAGCTGGTGCTGTGTGTGAGGGGCAAAATGGGGGCTGGGGAGCTGGGTAACAGATAAATGCCCAGTGGAGTTGTTAATCCAGCTCCAATTTAAAGCATTCAGGGGACCTTTCTTAGAGGTTATGCCTTTTATTTGGGGCTCTGTCTTTCCTCATCCCTTCTCCTCGCCCCCTTGCCCCAGCCCCTGAGAACATGTCTGACATGCATGTGTGCAGACATCTTCTTTCCCAGGCGAGGTCTAAAGGAGGAAGTGACTGTGGGGAGCAGCACTGCTGTAAATGTCTCTTCATCTGCTACCTAACAGCTGCCCCAGATAAGTCTGGCCAGCTTCTAGGTGGAAAGGAATTAAGCTATTCCATTCCAAGCACAGATTCTCCTCCTTCCCTCCCTTGCATTTACTCATCCCACAGGGCAAGAAGAAGCTCTGTCCACTGTACCCTTCCTGCCCCAGGCAGTGATGACTGCTAAACTCATTGACAGCGTGGATCAGGCCATTTCCAGGCATCAGGGGACACGGGCAGAGAAGCCACCATGTTGTGAAGGCGAGGTTTTGTTAGCTCCCACTCCCCAAGTGGCCTGTACTTGTGTCTATCTCAGTGGAAAGACCTTCTTTTCCTTGTGCCCACAGAGGGCCCTTGCCAGCAGTCTCCAGCACACCCCAGTACAGGGCTAACCTGCTGAGAAAAGCTGAATATGGAGATCCTGATAGACATCTTGCCAGGACCAGAGTGCCATGCCCTCTCCCAGTCATTCCCAGTGAGCACACAGCTTTTGAAGAGACATTCACCTGCAGGAGAGCACTTGCACCTAATGGGTTTTAAATCTTAATGGGTTTTAAATCTAACTCCTGCCTACAAGTTGAATCTGGCAGGAGCACCATCACCTCCGATGCATGGGATAGACCTGCTCTGCTTCCCATGGATGCAGATGGAAATGCAGACGCATGATCAGCATTCCGTGCAGATGCCCTGTGAAATGCCCTCTTCCACGCCCTCGCAGAGGTATGTCCCTTGCCCCGGGGAGGGAGGAAGAGCATGTCTGCAGTAGCAGCAAGGCTGCGGGAGGTCAGAAGCCAAGCGGGGCAGTTTCACCAGCACGCCCCACTCTCCGTGCCCCGGTCAGGGGCTGTCCCGCCCCGCTCCCCAGCAAACCCCAGGGTACGTACCCGTCTCCCACCACCACACACTTGATGGCTTGCATGGCTCCGGACCCGTGGCGAGGACGGTGCCCGAGGCAAAGGGAAGTCAGGCCAAGGCAAACAGCAGGGAGGGATGGGCAAATGTGGGTATCAACAGCAGGTTGCAAGGAGGGAGGAAGTGGAAGAGGGAACTTCTCTCGGCGATCACCCTCGGGTCCCTCCGCCCCTCCACCGCAGCCGCAGCGCTGTGGCAGAGGCCGCTGGCTGAAGGCGGAGCCGCTCTGACTCCTTGGATGACAACTGCTGTAATATTTCTCGTTCTCCCTGCCTGTCTCACCCACTCCCTTCCCACCTCATCCCAATGAACAGCGGGGGGCACCAAACTGCTTTTCCAGGGCAGCTGGACAAGGGTTGGAAGCGGGGTGAGAATGTGGAAGGGTGGGTTTTCTCCTGCCTCCGTTATCCTCCAAGCTTTGGAGGAGGTGTTAGCAGGGAAGGGAATCTGAAGTAGGAGTACTAGGGTGATAAGGGGTAATGAAGGTTTTTCAGGTCTTCCCAATGCCCCCAAGTGTCAAGGGTGAAACATCATAAGGAACAATACCCTGCGAAGGCTGAACAAGGAAGTCGTGCAGCCTCTAGAAAGCAGCTGCAACCCAATGGCTGCTCTGTTCCTCCTCTACTGAGGGGATAAGGTATTGCTGCACTTACTTACCTGCCCAGACTACTAGTACATCCTTCTCTTCCTCAAGCTGAACAACCCCAACTCTCTCAGGCAGTCCTCATTGTCCTCAGAAAAGAAAAGATTTTTATAGCTAAGCATCGAGAAGAAGACAGCAATCACCCTAAGAAAGAAGAGATAAGAGCAGAATGATCCCAGGAAATTCTACTCCTTTCTTTATTGAAATGAGGATTTGCCTCCTCTTCCTTCTTTTTCATCCCATGCAACATTAAGCCTTGAAAAGAGTGTATGTGTGCACATCTGTGTGCTCCAGCCTGACCTCATGAGTGGATGGGTTTTATAGAAGATGGGATACGGTGGCACAGAATTAATTAAGAATTTGGAGGCCAATTAGAGCAAGAACAGTGGTTTTGCAGCTGGGATGTTCCTGAAGGAAGGAACTCTGAGTAAAGTGTTTCTCCAAAGGTTGATGACCTTTGTGCTGCTGCAGCCACAGGAGGCTGTTGTGACTGACCTGCTCTGGAGGAGAGTGCTCCCAGCTGTCCCTCAGCGCTGGCTGCAGCCCAGAAACCTTCAGCCATGGAATGGTTCCAAGCCTTCCCACTCTTTCAGAAGCACAAAGTGACCAGCTGTACGAGGTGTTCCCTCTGTGGGTGGTAGGGAAAGGGAGGAAGGAAACCCACTGACACCTCTGCAGGTGAGACCAGGAATGGGACACAGGAATCCAGGTCAGAGAAGGACAAAGGGAGAGAGGGACAAAGGCTTTTACAGAGGGGAGCTGGAAAGGACACGCAGGCACAGAATATATGAACTCAGTTAGAAGGCAGGTGTATCAGGCTCTAGAGAATGCTACTGGTGGAAAGACAAAAACCATGAACAAGGACCACTGACCTGCTGAATGAACACCTGAACACCAGTGTTTGCTTTCTGGTAGTCCTGGTAGCGTGGCATATGGACTTGTGGGACTGGCAGTGTGGAAGGGATCAGTGAAGACCAGTTTAATTGGTCAGGGAAGAGGGATTGTTGCGGAGAACCCACACACAGGTGGGCCCCATGTCAAAGACACTGTAAATCTGCATGTCCAGCAATGAGCTATGAAGTCCTGTCAAGAGCCCATTTCTGGGCAAATTACTTTTGCAAGATAATTCCCTGCAACTGCAATGGACAGTCAGTTCTTGTCCAGTCAGAAGTCTGTGCTGTGAAATCTATAAACATCCTTCCTCTACCAGTGTCTCTGTGGAGGGACAACAGGGATCTACATAAAAGCTTTCAGGATGTTTCTTTCCATCACATTTAAACGGGATTAAATGGGATTATTTAATAATGGGATATTACACTCAAATAACACATACAGTAATCACTCTAAGAACAACTGGCACCTGCTGCATTAGTACCTTTCAATTGTACATGCTGCAGGAAAAGGAAGGAACCTGCAGGAAACAGGCTTATAACCCCAGACTGAGCATATCCAGATGTGTTGCTGCTGCTCTGGTGTCCTCTCACAACCACCAAGAGGTGCTCTTGACATGAGTTTCCTTCTGCATGTGCAGCAGGGCACACATCTGGGGTTTCTTGTTCCCTCTGCTGAGTTTGAGGGAGATGCTAATGGGAATTAATTGCTCAGTGAGACACTTTTGTTCTGGGAGGCTTTCAGGGTCCTGAGCTGGGTCACCTCAGAGCGACGTGGATGTGCTGGGTTTGCATGGCACCCACGTGAGACTGCAGAGCAGGGATGAAATGCATGATGCTGCTTTTCCCCAGCAAGGATACAAAGCAGTGAGGACCACCTATCTCTCCCTTTCTGGGGTGTTCTGGCCCCTCAAGGATGATGGAATAAAAGTAAGGGGGCTCTTCAGAAATGATGCTTGCACATCACAGCCCTGCACAGGAGGGCAGGAGCTGAGCAGGAGGCTTGTCCTTCAGCACAGACAGGATAGCAGGGAGGATTCTTTCATGGAGGCAGCACAATGCTCATTTCTTTGCATACACAGGACATGGTCACAGCATGTCTTCTCATCACCCTGGATATTTTTTGATGTGACCTCTCTCTCAGGCAGTCCTGAGTGGCCATGAGAATTTTTCTCTGTGTATTGGGTGCTCACCAAGGTAGATATTAATTTGCTTCAGCCTGACTGGGCTGCAAACTGTCCCCACTTCCTATATTCCCCTTTTGCACCTTCCCACTTCCCCTTTGACACAGCTTCATATCATCTGTCTCCTGCTTTTAGTTCTTGCTTTGCTGCTTCTCTTTTCCAAAATTCCCACTCCTCCCCATTGCTGCTTCCCCTCCTCCGTCACTGCTGCAGTTTCTCAGACTGCCACAGTTGCTTGAAAAGCCTGCCCTGACTTAAGGGCTCAGATCATAACTGAAGTGGGCAATGATGTTCTGCAGTCCCTCTCAGAGAGGCTGTGGAGTTGTTTCATACAGAGTCTCTTTTCTGATGGGCCCCTCCTCTCCAGCCTAAATTTGTTCTATAAAACAAAAGCTTAGAAAAAGAATGAAGTTTCTAATCCAGCCTCACTGAAGACAAGCTACCAACACTTGCATGCATCATAAGCAACTCAGCTTGCAAAAGGTGCTTACTTAGTCTTGTGCCTGTCTTACTCATGGGCTGTTCTGGAGACCAGCCCTGCTGCAATCAGGGGCAGGTGGTGCATTCCTGACCTCGTGCTGGGGAGGTTTCTCTGTCTTCTGAGTGTGACTGCTCTCAGCCTTTCCACTTTGGGCCAAAACAGCAGTTCTGCTGCCATCTTCCTACCTGGAGCACTGAAAGAGGTTCACCTCCTCCTCCTCATCTTTTCCCTTGTGGATCTGGGTAAGCAGAAGAGCATGGCACAAATCTTTGGGCTTCATGTTCTTTGTGATAGTTGTTTCATACTTGTGCTCCCCTCAGTCAAGAAATTGTTCACAGACACTTAATCATACCATGGTTTTGTGGCTTGACCTTATCTGGTTCTCTGTAGTTCTGCAGGTCCCAGTGATGCTGATGTGGGTTTTCATTCCCAGGGACATTTTGCTATCAGCCAGTGACAACTCCCATCTTGCTGATGATACCAGTGTGCCACTTTAATATCAATAAATACAGATCAATATCTGACTGTGCATTGTTTCCCACAAGGTGCTTAGACAGTTGAACAACATTTTTCACCTTCCTGTTGTAGAAGGAAGGTAACAGGGACTAAAGATTATATGTGTAAATTCAAACTTGAGTGTCAGCTGCATGACTTGATTCCCCTCCCTGCTAGCACCCTCTGTATGTTATCAGATTTTAGATACACTGTGTTTCATAAATACATATCTTTACTCGTAAGAGATGATGTCTTCTAGGAAGGCTGCACCAGGGAAGTGAAAAGAGCTGTTTAGAGTACTAAGAAAATCTATAGCTACTCTGTTTTACAAGACTTATATTTCCTGAAACACTAAAGTAAAATCTTGTGCTTCCCTTCCACCATTTTATTTCAAAGGCATAAAGCTTCAATCTTGCTGCACTTTCAAGTCTAACAAAAAAAAAAAAAAATCCCTCTGGCTCTTCATTCAAGTTTATCAGACTCTAAGTGACCCTTCTGTAATCTTTATAAGAGGGTTTCTTCTTTCCTATGGCCTTTTATAATCACCATCTTTCTACCTTTAAAATAGACTCCAGTCCCTAAACCCATACTGAATGGCAGCCTAAGCCTCCTGAAGGGGCTATTGAATTTGAACAGGCCTGTACATTGTCGCTCTGTGGAGCCTTGTGGGAATACAGCTGATATGCTCAGCACAGAGAAATACATGGCACTTTGCCCCTGCCTTTATGCCCTTGAAAGCAGTAGGAAATATTTATATGTCCTTTTTATTTACACAAATATTTTAAGCCTGTACCAAGCAGTAGCAAAGTGCATGCACATCGTTAATTTGATATTTTCCATCATGACCACCAGAACAACAGATATTTCTAGCTCAAATTTAAGTTTTTGTGTGCAGTCAGGGAGCATGTGGGGAGAAAAACTTGTCCTGGCACAGGGAGTAATGCCTGGAGTACTGATCTGCAGCAGTCTGCCTAATCTGCCCATGCTTGATGAGGTGAGAGCAGTGGACCAGGCTGGATACCCCCTTTGCACACATTGGCCCTGCTGACAACCCCCCTGGGAGAACACACATGCTCGGAGCCACTGGCTGTGGGCAACTCTGACACACCATACAGCATTTAAACCTCATTTTTCCTAGGATACATTTGATCCTGTATCCCAAGGGCATAATTAGTTTTCATTTCCTTCCTTCCTTCCTTCCTTCCTTCCTTCCTTCCTTCCTTCCTTCCTTCCTTCCTTCCTTCCTTCCTTCCTTCCTTCCTTCCTTCCTTCCTTCCTTCCTTCCTTCCTTCCTTCCTTCCTCCCTCCCTCCCTCCCTCCCTCCCTCCCTCCCTCCCTCCCTCTTCCTTTGGGTGTTGTCACCTACCTTTTTTACTTGAAATAATGAAAGTTCTGTTTTGTAGTCCATTCATGGTCTTCTCATGCCATGCCCACAGAACATGTGACACCTTGAGGGCATTTTCTGACACATTGATGGCTAGGGTAGTGTTGGTATCCATCTGAGTTGACTACAGATCTGTATTGCCTGTCTGGGATGCTCAAGTAGACTGACTTCTCAACTGGTTCTAGGTTTCCTCAAGAGAGGAACTGGTTGTATTGCTCCAGGGTAAGCCTAGAACTGAAGTAGTTTGTCCACCATGAGAATTAGTGGAGGACTAGGGACCATGACAGGGAGGCATACTTTCCCTGAATTTGGAAAGAATCGGAAACGCTCTAGAGTTAGCTTATTTACATGATCTTGTCTGTTGTGTACCCTCATGAGAAAACGTCTCACAGGCTTTGCTTTCACATGACATAGACTCATGCAGTTTTTTATCAGTGCATTCCCCATTCAGACTCCTCTGGCTGAAATAACTGAAAGCATTTAATGTCCATCAAATGTTACAAGCAAGGCTACCAGACCCAGAGGAATGCAAGTAGTGGAGGTGATCATTGAACTGAAGTAGGAGCAAGGTCTCCAAACAGGGCATTCAGGCATTCCAACAGACAAGTGGGAAAAGCTTTGAGAAAGAAACATCAAGGAGCTAAAAGATGAAGGAAACATGGAGGAGAGACACAGGGCCAGGTTTTGTACTCTGCTGGAGTGGCTGGAAGTACTTCTGCAGTGCACAGAGGGATCCATTCTGGTGTTTGCAGGTCTTTGTGGTTTGACCTGCTCACAGAGTGTGTAAGAACAGCCCTGATCAAGCTGCCTGTATATGGCTCCTGCCTTTGTGGCAGGCAAGATCATGTAGGGTCACAGCTTGTGGTGATTGGGAGTGGGGCTGTGGCCAAGCCTCATCCCCAATGGGCTGCAGCTGTGAGCAGCATTGACAGCAATGAGCCATGGAGCGCCCAGGGGCACTGACCAACCACCAAAGGGAGCAGAGGGCACACAGGTGCAGTGCGTGGACATGAGGGGTATGGAAGTTTGGGCTAAAGAACAACAGGAGCAGATGCTTGCAGCCTTGTGGAGTGAGCTGGTGTTACTCTGTGTGGGCTGAAGCAGTCTGAAATTGTATGGTGTTGCTCTGTATATCATGGCCATCTCAGCTGTGATGTATGCTGTGACAAGATCACATCTTTCTAGTGAGTGCTTCAGGCTGACGTGTCTGCTTGATGTCAGCTGCAGTACTGCTGAAACTACTTTTTTG
The DNA here is from genome assembly GCF_012460135.2 of Molothrus ater. Lineage (NCBI taxonomy): Eukaryota > Metazoa > Chordata > Aves > Passeriformes > Icteridae > Molothrus > Molothrus ater. The sequence continues at coordinate 50,969,651 of NC_050482.2, read as the reverse complement.
TAGAAAAGGGTGGTGGAAGGAAGGACTGGAGGTTATACACCAGAACCAGCTCCAGTGAAGAAACTGGGGGCTGTGGGCCAGTGAATTCTCCTCTGTGCAGCCCAGAGTCTCAAGACAGAAATTTAGTTTGCCAAGAGTAGGGTATCGACAATTTATAGCCCAAGTCACAAAGCCTCTAATAGCTTTTAGGTGTGGCCATTTCATGTAATGAAGATCTGGGTGAAGACATGGGTGTAACAGCTGGAAATGACTTTGCATTCATGTAGCTCACTCCCTTTCTCTTTTTTCACTCCCAAGTTTCTAACTGCTTCTTAGTAAATATTTTTAAACTGGCTATAGAAAGTGAGTCCTAAATGCACACCATCAACTCTTCCTAAGGATCACAGGTTATGACCCTACCCACAGCTGCCTGTGTAAATTAATTCTGGATTTCTGCCACTGCTTGACATGTATAAGCTGGGGATATCTCTTGCTCTTCACCGGAGCTTCATCCAAAATCAGCACTGAAGTTTGAGCATAACTACAGCTTAGAGCAAGTACAAGACACTGGGAGGAAGGGAGGGCAATCTGTGTCTTTCTTTCTGAGGCTGAATGGCCCCAGAGCAAGGGACAAAATCAGGGAATAATTTTGGAAAGTTTTGGTCTATTTCCCTACACCCAATTTCATCTCAGTATGATCTGTTGTAATCATCCATTGCAAATTTTCTGTATTTTTCAATTTAATTATTGATTGACAATATCTCTTTTTGGGAGTGTTTGTTCAATTCTGTTCATTCCCTTTCCTGAAAGAAAATTCTTCTTTCAAGAAAGGGAATGAAATCTTGTGATTTCAATGAGGATCAATTGGGTAAGCTTCAGTCTGTATTCCTGTGCTTCAGGTCATCCCATTGGATTTTCTTATTTTCACATGCTGTCAGGTTTGTTTGGTTTTTTGTTTGTGGGTTTGTTTTTTTTAATTTTCAATTTTTCAGTTTCTGTTCTGTCTCTTTGTTTTAAATTTTTCAAAATTTCTTATTTCATTCCTTTGGGAATTTCATTCAAGAAATTCCATTCATTTCATTCCTTTCATTCAAGAAAGGGAATGAAATCTTGCCATTTAAATGAGGATGAATTGGGCAAGTTTCAGTCTGTATTCCTGTACTTCAGGTCATCCCATTGGATTTTCTTGTTTTCACATCCTGGCGGGGCAGGGGCGGGGGGGGGGGGTAGTTTGTTTTTTTTTTATTTCATTTTTTCTGGTCCAATTCTGTCTCTTTGTTTACCTTTCCTCAGTTTAGGGATTTCATATGGAATAATTTTGGCATGTTTTGCTCTATTTCCCTACACCCAATTTCATCTCAGTATCGTTGGTTGTAGTCACTCCATTTCAAATTTTCTGGATTTTTCAATTTCATTTTTGATTGACCATATCTCCTTTTGTGTGTGTTTGTTCAAGTCTGTCCTCCGATTTCATTCCCTTTCCTGAATGGAATTTCCTTTCAGAAAAGGGAATGAAATCTTGCAAGTTCAAAGATGATCAACTGGGCAAGCTTTGGTTCATAATCCTGCACTTCTGGTCATCCCATTGGCTTTTTTTGTTTTCACATCCTATCAGGTTTTTGTTGGTGGTGGTTTTGGTTGTTTTTTGGGGGTTTTTTATTTCAATTTTTCTGTTTCAATTCTGTCTCTGTTTACCCTTCTTTCCTGATTTTAGGGATTTCAAAGAGAATAATTTTGGCATGTTTTGCTCTATTTCCCTACACCAAATTTCACCTCAGTACCATTGGTTGTAGTCATTCCATTTCAAATTTTCTGGATTTTTCAATTTCATTTGGGTGAATTTTCTGGTATTTTCAATTTCATTTTTGATTTACCATATCTCCTTTTGGGAGTGTTTGTTCAAGTTCTGACCTATGATTTCAAGATTTCCTTCCCTTTCCTGAAAGGAAGAATTTTCATTCAGGAAAGGGAATGGAGTCTTGCAATTTAAATGAGGATCAATTGGGTAGGCTTTGGTCTGTATTCCTGCACTTCAGGTCATTCCATTGGCTTTTCTGGTTTTCACATCCTATTAGGGGTAATTTTTTTGTTTTGAGGTGGGTTTTTTTTATTATTATTTCAATTCTTCTGTTTCTCTTCTTTCCCTTTTCTACCTCTGTCTCTTTGTTTACCTTTCTTGCCTGATTTTAGGGATTTCAAATGTGCCATAATTTTGGCACCTTTAGTCTATTTCCCTAGACCTAGCTTCATCTCAGTACCATTGGTTGTAGTTACGCCATTTCAAATTTTTTGGATTTTTCAATTTCATTTTTGGTTGACAGTATCTCCTTTCTGGAGTGTTTGTTCAGCTTTGTCCTCCAATTTCAATATTTCATTCCTGTTCCCGAATGGCTGCTAATTCCAGCTCTCTCACCATCAGGAATATTGCTAAACCTGAGAGAGGACTGCATTTCTTCTTAGTTCTCTCTATCCTTACTTACAAGGTTTCACATGAAAAACACTTTGTTGGGGGGAGAAGGGAGCAAGCCTTTAAGTTACACTGAGCATTGAGCAAGGCAGAAGAGTCAGACAACCTTATCCTGCTCTCCATCAACCATCCTCCAGTTCTGGAGCCTTCATTCCCATCCCTGCCCTCCCCTCTCTGCTGCTGAATTAACATAGGAAGAATCTTCCCTTTAAAATGAAATCACTTCCCCAAGCAGATGGGTTTTCTGAATCAAGAACTTCCTTTTTCCCTCTCTCTCCTCTGAGTATCTCAGGCCAAAGCCTCTCACCCTTCACTTTAATCTCCTCAAACAAAGATTCCCAAAAAGCTGCTGGGATGGAAATGCATTTGTGCATTCGCATTTAAAAGTAAATGATGAGCCCCTGTTGGCTCACTGAAACAGAGTTCCTGCACTGCCACAAGCTTGTCACATATGACGGGGGGGGAGGACAAGGAGGGGAAGGAGGAGTCACAGGGAAACCCGCCCCACCAAAGCTGCTGCGGTTGTGTTTGCTGCCTCCAAGTTGTTTCAGTTCTGTTAAGCATCTGAACAAACCAAATACAAGGAGGAACACCAGCTGTGTTGCAAATATATCGTGCTCTTCAGGATGGACCTTTGTCCTGCTGGTAAGCCTCAACCATTGTGTGTCTTTTTTGGGGTGAGGGCTCTGTGCTCAGTTTGATGGAGAAGAGCACACCATGAAATCCCAGCAGCCAGAGTGGTTGCTGTGGCTGGAGGAATGACATGCTGGAAGATCCCTGGTGGTACAGTTAGTTGCTTGTCAGTTTTCAGCATTAGGCATGGGTTTCTTTTTACTTGCTCTCCTTTCCCAACCGGGAGAAATTTCCCCACGGGTTTGAATGGCCTTTGTGCTGAGAGTGTTCCTGCTCTGATTCCTTGGGCCAGCGGTGCTGGGCTGAGCTGGGAACTGACTCCTTGGTGTCAATGGCATATGTGACACCTGGGGTGAGCATTGTAGGCTTTGGCTGCTCTCACTGAACTCTGGCAAGCTCCTCCCTGGTGTTTCCCTACGGATGCCAGGAGCTGGCTAGCCTTTGCAGAGCCTCTCATGCAGTTGGGTATCCCAGTGTAACACCTGTGCAAGGCTTTTGGTACTGAGGCCTCCCTTGCTTTTGGCCATGTTAGAGGTAGACAACTGTGTTGGGGTTCTGGAAGCTCCAGGTGATCTGCAGGTGGGCCTGCCTGGTCCTGAAATAATCTCAGTGGGCAGATGTGAGTGAGGGGAAATGAACCGCATCTGAGGAACTGAGAGAGATCTTAGGTTTTATTTCCTGCCTTGGCAGGTGGTGGATAAAGTGGTCGGGATTCAGCAAGGAAAGGCATGCCACCAGACCAAACATTTCCAGCTTCTGGCTCAGGAAGCTCTGAGTGTGTCAGAGAGGGAGAGCTGAGTGGGAACAGGCTGAACAAAGGAAGAAAAAGGATCACCTCGCAATATCTCTTCTCGTTCTGACTCTGTCCCCTCAGGCTTTTATGTATAGGATATGGAGAGTGAATCAAAAAGCAGTGCCTGGTTTCAACAACTGTTGAGTGCTTTTTAGCTCTAAGGTGCGTAGCCAAGGAAAGGGCATGCTCAAACCACATACCAGCCTTGCTTGCCAGGGAAATTGGTGGTACCTGTAGGAGCTGAGTCCTTGCCAGCATCTGACTGGTATTGAATGTTGGTGAAAATGGGTTTCTTCTGATCACCCAGCCCTCACTATCTGAAAGCAGCTGTGGACAAAGGTTCTGCAGGACAAACTGGGCAGGAGGATGGATAACTGATATTTTGCTATTTATTCTGGGGTGTGCCTTCGACAGAAACTGGGGGTCTCCTAACTGGTATGTGTTACTGTATTAATTATGTCTTGAAAGTTACACATTCGAGCAAGTGTACTTTCAAGAAAGTATGCACACTGCAATAGCAGAATGCAATCCTAGTCAGGCACCGTGGGGGTTTGCTCAGTTCTGGGTAGGGGCAGAGCCGGGAGACAGGCAATGCCTGGAAAGATGTGCTGGCTCTGACTGATGTTTTTGCTCAATCCCATCCTGTCATTCCACAGCTGGATGAGAAAGTGGGTTTGTTTGATGCTTGAACTCCCTTGGGAGCCAAGGCTGCCACCAGAAGCATTTTCCAGTGAGCTTTAGAGTACTGAATGCATTTGGAATTGCTCAGTTGTGGCATGATTGTCCTGAAGGTCAGAGGTGCCTGTACACCTTTCTCTGGGGCCACTGGTACCTGGAGACGTGATGGTCCTGTTACGTGCACATCTGTTTGCAAGTAAGGCTTGATGCCTTGGGGAGGCTGTTCTCCCTGCAGTGTGTCTCGTCTTCCAGCTTCCTTCAGAACCCTCTCAGGACTGTCTGAGTGAGGCCACAGAGCTGGTGTGCCAAGCCCTTGAGCTGGATGTATGACACAAAGGAGAGCAGACTGGTGCTGTGGTGTCCTGTGCTGGGATGTGTAGTCAAAAGTCACAGAAAGCTATCCAGAAGGATGGGTGTAATTTGTCACGTGAGATAAGGGGACCAGTAGACAATATAAATTATTCTTCTCAGCTTTCTCCCCATAGCTGAAATGTGCAAATTAAATCTGTTGGGATTTATATTGAATTTCTTCTCACACGAGCTGGCAGAGAACTGTGGAGTGCTGCAGGAGGGAGATGCACATGGCTGGAGGGAATTGAGTGGAAGGCTTTGTCATCTCTCTGCTACTAGACTGGTACCTATATGTGGAGGTGGTGGTCTGTACTGGAGATTACACAGCAGCCATATCAAAAAAGAAAACGAATTTCAGGTGAAATTTTTCTACCAGGGAGCTTCCTTCAAGCAGAAGCTGCCTATTGGGCTGCTCTGCTTTTGTGCTGCCATGGGTGGAGGTGCCCAAACCCTTTAGCAGCGATACTCAAAGCCCTCCAGTGCCTTGCAAATGAGCCTGATGAACCTTTGCTCTCATACCACCAGTGTGTAACATGAGTCTGCAGCGGTGACACAGATACAATCATTCTTCTTAACCTTCCCCTGCTGCTCCTGCAGTTCGTCCTTCCAGCCCTCCTGGGTGGTCATTTCCCACTTACCTCCTATTCGTATAATTTTCCCTGGAACTGAAAGCCACTGAACACCTGGGTGGTTCAGCACAGCCTTTTGCAATGGGAAATGAAACCAGCAAACACAGAACTCTCTGCTCGCCACACAAGTACCCAGATGTCTGGGCAACTCTGAGCTGCCCCCTGGATGGGGAGGCTGAAGGCATAAACCACACAACTGGAATTGAAGTTTGTGTCCTGAGTGACAGCACTGAAAATACAGTCCTGGTCAGTTTGTGAAGAACTGGCAGGTCTTTCTATGTGGGTCTGCCCTGAGAGTGGGGAAACAACCTCAGGAGCAGGTGTAAGACCCACAAATGTGATACTGATGCACTTTCCTTTCAACATTTGCTCTCTGAAAATAAATTCCAAACAACAACCTAATGTTCTCTCTGGAGAGGATACTAGCCATTTTTTGTGTGTCTGAACTGGAAAACTTCAGTGTTGGTTGGGCTGACAACATCCTTCTGAAACCTGTGTGTGTTTTTGTGGTGTGTTCTTCATCAGGGTGAAATTTCCCCCTGTGCAGAGAACCCTGACCAGGGCTATGCTTCATCTGTGTGCTGATCTAGTCCTAGAGGGAAGTAGAACTGAGGTGGTACTGAGGACTTTGACAAGGCATGGACCATTTTCTAAAGCAAGCAAGGACTTAAGCTGACAAAGACCGTCTCTGCAGCTCAGTCTAAATTGCCCTAAAAGTTTGATCCATCCATTTTTTCCAAACTCTGTCACCCTTTCCTATGTTTTTACCCTTTGATTCCTTCCCCTTCTCTATGACTCCTTCTTTTTTTCCCCTGCCCTCGCCACACACACAGTCCTTCCCACACTTTTCTCATTCTGACAAACTCGGCAGGCGGGAGTTGGGGTTTTCAGATGTTCAGGAGGAAGGGGGCCTGCATTAATTACAGCCTTGTTGGGGGTCGTGTGGGTGAGATGGCATCCCCTGGGAGCCTCATGACTCTTTGAGATGCTTTAGTAGACACAGAACAACTGAAGCAAAGCAACCAGCCACACCACAGAGTTTGCTGATGGGGCGGGGAAGGTAAGGTTCTTCAGGGTTGTCCTCCTATGGTGCTTTTGTGGAAAGAAATACAGGGCAAAAGGTCTTTGTTGTAATTTGTCAGGGAGTCACCCCAGTGATTCCATGATTACAAGCCCTGACAGGAGTGAGAGAGATACAGCTGGAGAGATGGAGAGGTTGGCCTGATCTCCTGCAGACACCACAACTGCAGGATACAGAAATTAAGCTGAAGAGCCTGGGCACTGCTCAGAGGCGTAGGGCTGACATTTAAAGGGAAGTCAGCAACCCACCAGACCCACTGCATGTTTTTGGTTGGTTTTCTTTGTGGTTTCTTCTCATTTGTTTGTTTGTTGTTTGCTAACCTTCCTGCCTGCTTTGGTTTTCCCCTCACCTACAGATTGGCTGTTGCAAGCTTTTGGATGCCTTTTTCCTTCCCTCTTGACTGGCTTCATCAATATTGTTGCTCTTCACAAGGGCTGCTTGCAGGGCTGGGAGGGCACGTGGGTCCTTCCCAGCCTGGCTTCATGCTGGCTCCTTATCCTGTGCTTTACCCCCACAGACTCAGCAGCCTCTCTGCAGGGAACGCAATGCTTGAAACCATCAGAAAGAGTGGCAGGAAAGAGGCTGAAGTCTGAGAAAAGTAACAGGAACATACTTAGCACATGGAAACCCAACCAGCCAGGAGGATAAGGGAGAGATTAGGATTGGGGAAGGAGAGTCTTTCTGAGCTGTTGTGGCCATGACAGGAAAGAAGCATACTAAGATGATTGCTCTTGTTGCTTTTCCTTCTGTCTGTCACGGCTGCTTCCTTCCCTTTTTTTCTTCCACTCACATTTATAGCAGTTGTTTTGCATGTGAGATCCACACTAAGAGAATTTCCAATGCAACTGGTGCTACTTCCCCTTTTTCTGGGAAGACAGGAGGCCCAGGGGATTTTGTTTTATGAAACAGTGGAGCAGGGCATCCAGTGACTTGACCTGGCTTCCTGGGGACGCTTTATCTTACCGTGTTTAGGTGCAGCAAGGACCTTGTCTGCAAGTTCACCAGTGATCTCCAGTGCTCTCAGCCTTCTGCAAGCTCTGCTTTTTTCCTGGGGCCTCATCTTCTGCTTTGTCTCCCCTCTAGGGCTACAGCCTTCTCATTCTCCTCGCAGAAGAGGCTGTGGTTCACCTGGATTATATTTAGCAGCAGTACTGTCACCCCATTTTTTAGGTCTTTTGTGAATCATATTGTGGTTGCCTTGGTTTTGCTGCTATTTGTTTAAATTCCTGTACATTACAAGGAAGCCTACTCATATTTCTGCATTTTCTGTTCACAGAACAACTGTTCACAGAACAGCAGCCACTCAAAGACATTCCTTTTTCAGCAAGGCTTTCATCCCCTAGATCCTGCCCTCATACTTGAAAAACCTTGATTTTCTCTCTTAAGCAATTTCTGACTCTAGGTGTGGCAGATCAACTCATGAAGCCAGTGGTTTCCTTGGGAGGTTTGGATGTAGATGAAGTTTTTAGGTTGTAGATTTTCAGTACCTAAAGATGACTGACATAACCACCAGAGAGCATTTAGTGAGACCTCTTCACCGTGCTCAGGGTGAGCAGAATTGGCTGAATAGGCAGTGGGTGCCTGCAGGGTCAGCTGAGAGGGCTGTGCAGAGCCTCTGGCTGCAAGGAGAGGGGGTATGGTCTGTACTGCACACTCTGGAGAGAACCATTTGCAAGGCAAAGGTGAGGTGCAGTGGTTGCAACAGCAGGGAGCACAGAAATCAGAGTTGCTGTGGAATGACCCTAGAAGAAGGTAAGTGCTGAGAGGTTGGGGCAGCTTTTTCCATGATATGTTGGCCCCAGTAGAGTTTTCACAGGAATCTTTTTTCTTTCAGAATCAACTGGCTTGACTGGGGCTGAAGAGGCTGAAATAGAGACAATCAGGAAGCACAAGCAGGAGCTTTTGGATGACATTGAGGTAAGGACCATCCTGTCCCTTGTGCCTGCCTAGCCTTCTGAAATGTATCTTCACCACGGAGCATCTTTGCTTAACAGTCCAGGCCATGCAGAAGTGTTCTTGCAAAAGAGACATTTTCTCAGTCACGTTCCAGCTTCAGTTTTAAACTTCAGGCTGCCCTGGCCTGTTTGCCACCAGGGTACATCCAGCCTGTGGTACTCTCTGCTGCATGAATCATCAGCTGCCCCAATGGGATGCTTGAGCAATCTTGAGCTGGGATTGTATATGTAGGAGTAAAGAAATGTCTTCACTAAGTCGTACTGGCAGGCATCTGGCTCAGCATTTATGATTCTTTTTAATTACTGATTACCTGCTAATGGCATATCAGTCCTAGTTACCTGCAGTACCTAGTCCCCCTGTGTTTATCAAACTTTTGTTTGCTTTGTGGACCTCTAGCAAGTCCTCCATGAAGGATCCTGTCTCCAAAGAGGTCTCATGGCAGGACCTTCCACACAAGTGTCTGTGGCTGGGACTTGTTTTCCTTTTTTTTTTTTTAGCAGACTCAACCATTTCTCCAGCAGCTCCTAAAATGTCTGAAAGTAACAGATTCAAAATCAGTCACTAAGACTGCATCACAGCCCTGCATGGTGCTGTGCCCTTTCTATTCCGTTCTGCCTCCACCATGAAATGTGGTTTCCCGTTTGAGAGAGCTTATAGCACTGAATCATTGGACTTGGACTGATTTTTTTCCACAACATGAAGCTGTCCAGATGCCTAGGGAATAGCTGCAATATTTCCTGGAATGGAATAAAGGATTAAGCCAAACTACATGTTACTTCTTGGGCTTCCAGACCTCCTCTCTCTGCTGCAAACCAGAATGGTCTCTCATCCCTCTCTGCAGAACAGAATATGAATGTACGTGCCTGGGATTTGCTTGTGTGTGTTTGTTTCTCTTCAGTTTTCACAACAGGCAATGGGCACTATAAGAGCAGGATACTTGAACAGGAATACTACATTTTTTTTGCCCACTATGGACAGAGAAGGGTTGCTAGACTGCACAAACCCATGCTTTAAAACCCAAAGCCATTAAGCAATGGAATACACAATGGCCAGTGGAGCAGAGTGAGTTTGGATGAAAAGAGTGCCGTAGAACAAGAGACATTTTCCCCAGGGGATTTTTTTTTTCACAATGTATCTATCAGTACCCTTAAGGACAAAGACTTGGGAGCATATCTGGGGGAAGGAGAGGAGGGAAGAGAAAAGAGGATGGGTCTTGGCTTGCCAGTAACACTGCCAAAAGACGGCAGTGAATAAAATAACAAAATTGATAATCATTTGAAAGTAATGAGCTAAGATCATGGTTCTGTTACATTTGTGCAACACCTAAAACTTAGCAAGGATCACTCACAGCTCTGGGGACCAATGAAGCACAACAGAAGGTGGCCAGAGCAAAACTGAAACCCAGAAGCTCTTTTAAGTTATGGAATACTGCAGAAGTTCAGTTTCTCTATCTGATTATGTGCTCCATCCACATCCTCATTCCTTGATGAGAAAGATTATTTTATGACAGATCCTTTCTTCCCTTGCCCTGTTCTGGTTGGTATGGGGAAGAATTTGGGTGATTCCTAGAAGAGAGCTGTGGTGCACTTTGGCTTTGAAGTAGAACATAACTGCAGGATGGAAACAAGGAGATATAGACACTTTCATTTCCATGGTAACACAGAATATCCAGTCAAGGCAGCCATGGTCTGTCATGGGCCTAAAGGAAAGTAAATTCCACAATTGATTTTTTAAAATCTGGCAGTAATTACTTTACCTTTACTCCTTTTCTCTTTTTTCTCCACTGAACAGGATTGTCTGCTCAATGGTATTTAAATGACAGGTACATTAAAAATTCTGTGTTTCACAATACAGCCACTTTAGGTTCATATTGATCGCACAGTTGCCAGTTCCACTTCTCCTTTCCTGGATGTGTAGCAGGGCTATGCAAAGTAAAAGCTCAAAAGGACTGGGCACAATGGAAGGATTCTTGCATCTGACATTGTTTGAGGAACTGGAATTGACAGTGGGGCGAGTTCTCTGACACTTGCCACACTGATTAAGCTTGATTTTTCCAGTCTTGATTGGCAATAGGCATGAGAACATCCTTCTGTCTCTCTTTCCAGTTGCTTTCATCTGGAATCCAGCAGGGTCATTCCAGAGCAGTGCCCATTTCGTAGGCATCCTTGGCTGGTCATGACCACCTGACCTGTCCTTTTCCTGTGACTGAGGGAAGAAGTTAGACATACTCTTACGCTTCCTTAGGCTGTGTCTGCTGTTTTCCCCTCCATTGCCTTCATCTTCCTGATACTGCTTTTGCAGAAGCTAAAGGAGGAGATTGCTGAGGTGTTTGCAGAGATTGAGTGTTTCCAACGTGGAGAGGAGAAGCAAGTGGCAGACAGTAATCCTGGAGAGCAGATCAGGTGAGTGGAATGAGTATTCCTTTGCTTACAAAGTCTCTCTTTATAAGTTGAAAAAACAAAAACTCTGATTGGATTTGGTTCACAACAACGTCAGGGAAATGGGCAGGGAAATGAGGCCCTTCTATTCTCAGATTTCTCATTATTCCTGGATAGTCAGACACCTGTCCATGTGATATCTCACCTTGTGAGTGAAATGACATGGTCCTTTATTCTAAATTTGACTTTTCCTTCTTTTTTGTGTTCACAGCAAGCTGTCACAGAGGGATAAAATTCTGTCCCTGGGCCGGAAGAAATTCAACATGGATCCTGAAAAGGTAGGATTTGTTCATTTCACCTGTGAGGGTAAAGCTGGGATGAAGAGCCTCTGCTGGCTGCTGTTCCAGTTGCAGCCACTGATGTCAAAGGAACTGTGGCAGGGGACTGTGGGGATGGGTTCCCGCCTCACTGAGGCTCCTGTTGGGAGCAGCCTCCATCCACCCTGCCCCTGACTGAGGTCTTCTGATATGATCAAGCTGTGTTGCCTCCCCCCACCATGGGCTTAGAGGCCACACCATGCAATTCAACCCAAACCTAAGAGAAGGGAGGATGCTGTGACGCTGCCAGCATGCCATGAGAGCTGGACTTCCTTCAGCACAGCCCTTCTGACTGTCAGAGGCTAGGAGCTTGCTATAATGTGATAAAGGAGGATGAACTAAGAAGGTGAGAAGTTTTGAGAGTGTGTCAGGTTCCTGGGCTCATTCAGAACAGGAGAGGACAGAATGCCTCTGTCATTTTGGAAACAGTTTTGGTTGAATTGTGGAGTGAACATAGCTTTTCCACTTTCTGGAGCTCTGACCAGCTGTTCAGGAGTGAACATAGCTCTTCCACTTTCTGGAGCTCTGGAGCTCTTGACTGTTGTCAAGGCTCCATAGCCTTCAGCCCTCTGCAGAAAGCTCTAAAACTATCATGATTAACTAGAGAAGATGTAAGAAAGTTCCCTCTTCCTTCCTTCTCATTAGTGGAGCATTTTTTGAGCTCTTCGAGGAAAACTACAAGCTGTGATCAAACAATAGCTGATCATCAGCTCACCACCACAGCCAACATCTTGAGTGGCTGCTGCTTTGTGTGACAGCTCTTCATGCCTCCTCTGTGCCCTGCTGAGAGTGCCAAGGTGCCTTCCCCAGGGTGCACAGCCCAGCTGGAGTGCTTGCCAGTCCCCTGGACGTCCCTCTACCCGTGGAGTTGTCTCAGAGCAGCTATGTCAGCACTTAGAGCCTGTGTGAGAGTTGGTTTTGTTTTGCCTCTCTGCCTGACCTTGGTTTGCAGCCCCTGAGGCATCTCTCTCTACCATGCTGTGCAGGAATGCCTAAACTAACTCTAACCCCAGTTTAGCTTTCTGAGCTCAGTGCCACTCAGACTGATCAAACTGTTACATCCTCTGTGTCTGTATAATGCAGATCTCTGATTATCGCCTCCCTCTTGCTACATGCCATAGAGTGGGAGGTGCTGCAATGCAAGGAAATTTCTTTGCCCCTCCTTTCTAAGGTTACACTCCATCCATGCAATGCTGATACTTATAAATGAGTTCCTCTCTCCAAGATCCCATGGAAAGTTCCTGAGGCTGGAGGAGGTAAGCATTAGGAATCCAGTTGATAAACAGCTTTGGGGAGAAACATTTTCTTCTGGAAAATGGGGTCCCATCATCACTGCAATGCTTTTCAAAATTAAATTGATCTTACTGAAAATCTGTCTGGGGAAAAAGAAAGGAAAATAGAGTGGAAAAAAATATCACAAAAATTTTGATTTCTTTGTTTTAAACTGCTTTTTCTTTGGGGCATTTTAAAAATAGTTTCATATATATTGCAAAAGAAAGTGAAATTATTCTCTTGAAGTAGAACATGTTGATGGATCTAAAACAATTTTCATTCTTTTATTGTATATTGCAAGGAGAATTGCAGTGTGGTCTAGAGAACTGCAGCATTGTGAGATATTGTCAAGAATCTTTTGAAAAAAGCCTCAACTTTTCCTCTGGCTTTAAAAGTCATGAAATTCTCTCTAAAATAGGATATTGACTCTTTGTACAACCCAACTCACAACCTCTATATTTCTTAAAAGGCATATTCCATCCTTATTGTCTGGGAGGGATGAAGCTGAAAAGATTGCAGACTTCTCTGTTCTGTGGCATAGAAGAAAAAGCTAATAAAAAATTGTCTCAAGTTGTTTCAAGCCCATATTTTTGTCTGAGTACATTTTTTTTATTATGCCTTCTTCTTTAAAATAAACAGTTTTTCTTTTAAGTTAAGTTAATTTAGGGGGAAAAAAGACATTTAGGAACAGAACACGAAGACATTTTGATTGAAAATATTAAAATTTATTATTTTGACTTTTTCTTTTTGGACTTTAAATCTACATTGCCCTATTTTGTTTGAGTTTCCATTGCAGTGAAACATTTAGCCAAATCTAGGGATGAAATGAAAATGGGACTGACAACCCATAGTGGATGAAGAGGGATTGAATGAAGATGAGAACATGGCTGTGGTTTCCCATGAAGGGAGTGGGGAGTAAGAGAGGAGCAAGTACACTAAAGCTAAGGAAGGCTGATATCAGAGTGTTGGGATCCTGTTTTCTCAATAGACCATAGAGCTGCTTTACTTCCCCATCTTGCTTCTCCTTCCCAGGGGATCCAGTACCTGATAGAGCACCAGGTATTGTCCTCAGACCTTCAGGAGATTGCCAGATTCCTCCACAAGGGTGAAGGCCTGAACAAGACAGCCATTGGGGATTACCTGGGTGGGAGGTGAGCAACCCAGGATGAGGAGACCCCTTGGATGCCCTGTCCTGCCTGGCCCCTCTGAGCTACCATTTTGGATGACCTGTGGCAGACCTCATCCAGGTGCCAAGACTGAGCATATCTCCAACCACAGTGGGTTGGGTGGGCTGGACACCCCTGGGAGGGTCTTTAGAATGTGACTAAGGCTGGCTGTATGGGCTACCTTTTCTCCTGCCTGTAATGGGATCAGTCATCCCAGAATGGAGCGTGCACCTTGACTTCTTCTTGGTCAGGGGGAAGTGAGACTGGGATGGAGCTAGGTGCATGTTGTCACACCAAGGGACATTCAGGCAGAGCAGGGTCAAAGCTCTCTTCTGACCTTTTCCCTCTATCATCTCCCAGGAACCCCACAAACATTCAGATCCTGCAGGCCTTTGTGGCATGTCACCAATTTGCCAACCTCAACCTGGTGCAGGCGCTGAGGTGAGTGAGCGTGCAGGGGACAGTGCTGGAACCCGCTCAGCCACTGGCTCTCACCACGCAGGAAGGTCAGGAAGCCCTCTTGGGCTGGAGTGGGAGCTTCCCAAGGCCCTGCTGTGTGTGTTGGCTCCAGGGCTGTTACTCTGTGAGGTGTCAACAGTTTCTCAGGGGGGTGGGAAACACTTTAATTGCCCCTTGATTCGGTTGCCCATGTGCAGAAGAGTGGGTCACTGTGGTTTCAGTGTCTGGGGGATGAAAAAGGTTATTTCTGGCAGCAGGAAGCATCTGTCCTCAGTGCCCGTTACATCAATAACAAAGTGACTCTATTTTAGGGCACTTGTTTTATTAAGGCTGCCTCCTGGCAAGGCTCTTTCTCCTGAGGCCTCTGCTGCCTTGCAGGGCTCTCATTAGGGGAGCAGAGCCATGATTTCTGGGAGCCTTAGTTCTCCTTCCTGCATTCAGGGTGTTGGACCATGATGTATCCAGGCAATTTCCAGAGAGGAGCAGAGCTCCTGCTCCATGCCCTGTGTTGTCTCCCCAGTGTGATGGGGTGACTTGTCTTATCTTTGTGGTGTGGCACGGGTTGAGGGGAGGCACCCCTGTCCCTTGGACCCCATCTGACTGGTGCTGTGACACTCTGCTCCTGACAGACAGTTCCTCTGGAGCTTCCGACTGCCTGGGGAAGCGCAGAAGATTGACAGGATGATGGAGGCCTTTGCCAACTGGTACTGCAAGTGCAACCCAGGAGTGTTCCAGTCCACAGGTAGTTAGGGGACGAAGGCCTGTACAGCTGAGCTAGGCTGTTTGCCAGGGAGAGGAGCCTTCCTTTTCCATTCACAAAGCACAGGCAGCATCACTAGGAAGTGTGTTTCCCCTTAAGCTAAAGGAGGCAGCCCAGTTCTTGTGAAGATTTTCAATAAACTGAGCATCTTCAGTCCTCCTTTGCTACGTGCTGCAGGCCCTCCTGATGGGCACCAGACTGAGAAGGGCTCCCAGCCTCACATGAGGTGTTACCTCATCCCAGCAGGGATAGCACTGACAGATGTAGGTCTGCAGAAACTTTCCTGCTGGCAGAGCTGTTATTAGACTGCATCTGCCCAACATTCCCCATTATCCTAAGAGCATGGAATCACCTCCCTCATAGGATATCAACTGTGTCCCTCTTTCTCCTAGCAGAGGGAACCCTTCTTCTCCTACAAATGAGAGGATGACTCTCTTCTTCAGTGACTAAAATCCAAGCCACCTGTGGTGTGGATTGATCTGCCCTCTAAGACAATTTCCACCCATGCTGCTTTTCTTTCTCATTGCTAGATACCTGTTATGTACTCTCCTTCTCTATCATCATGCTTAACACCAGCCTGCACAACCCCAATGTGAAAGACAAACCCCACTTTGAAAGGTTTGTGTCCATCAACAGAGGCATTGACAATGGAGGGGACCTGCCAGAAGAGCTTCTAAAGGTAAGAGGAATTCCCATTCTCTCATCCCCTGGGTCCACTGAGAAGCAAAGGTGCAGAGACAGGAAATGCATCCATTAGCAAAGCTACAGCTGGCATTTTCCTGAAGGCTCAGCAGGCATGGGACCTGCCCTGTGAGGCAAGGTAGAGGTGGGCAACCTGCTTAGATGTGTCTGCCTTCACCCAAGGAGCCTGAGCAGAAAAACTTCTGTCTTGTGTCAAAGGGGCTGCCTACATCCCACACCTGGGCTTTGCTGAGCAGCATCCCCTCAGGGTAGAGGCTTTAGATCTTTCTCCAGATTGTTATTTCTTTCAGGCAATTTAGGGAAGGTGCAGGAGCCTGTAGTCTCTTTTTTCCCCCCTTGGGTTAGGATTTGTGTAGTAAATGGTGGCAGACATAATGATGTGAACAACATTTCAGTATCCTTTGAAAGCAGTAACCTGCCTCCCTGTCACTGCTGTATGAACGTCACCCTTTGTGCCCCTCAGTGCCAAAGCTTTGGCTCTGTGAAATGTGCCTCCTTGTGGCCATGTAGGTCTACGTGCTGGTCTCCCGGCAGCATTTGGCACCGCCAACCCAGGTTCTAAATGGGGCTGCACCTCTGCCTTGCTGAGTCCCATCCTAGTGCCTTCATACTACCCACAGCAGCACTTGTGACATGCTGGGTTTGCTCACTGCAGCCTGTCTTGCTACGGGAGCACCATTTTATGGCTGTGGTTTTCCAAACTGAGACTCTTTTTATGGCACAAGATGCAGAAAAGAGCTGGTGACCCCCCTGGAGACCCTGTGAGGTGCAGACTGGGGACTGTTTTACCCCCAGTGCTCATCGTGTGCTCTCCTGCCCTTCACCCAGCTTCCTTGTAAAAACAGAGTGGTGGACCAGATGGACCTAGGATAGTGTGTACAAGCTTTATCAGAAATCAGCCTTTCTCTCTCTGTCCTTCCCCACCCGTGCTCTGTGGCAGAATCTGTTTGAGAGCATAAAGAACGAGTCGTTCTCCATACCAGAGGATGATGGCAACGACCTCACCCACACTTTCTTCAACCCTAACCGTGAAGGCTGGCTGCTGAAACTAGGTAAGGGGGGGGGACTCCCCTAGCTCCTCTGACTCCCCGTTTGCCTGCCTCCCACCACAAATCTGCCCCGGGAGCCTACCGTCATCTCCTCTCTGCTGTCCTTCACTCCTGTCTGCTGCGGCGGGCTGAGGCTGACACCTGCTGTTGAAACCAGCTGCCTGCTCCCTCGTCCTAGCTCCTGCAGCCTCTGTCTGCTCAAAAAGGGACTCAAAAACATAGCCCTCCCCATTCCCAGACCCATCAGAGCAAAACTGGCTCTGCGTGTGTGTCTATCAGCATCACGTCAGTGGTGCCATGGTGTCTCCTTGGGGCTCAGCTACAGGGAGAGCTGGGAGGGTGTGACTGTGTGCATGTCAGGAGCTTGGGGGAAGGACAGAAAAATGTGTGACCAATGGCTCCTGAACCTCACTGCCTTTAGGAGGACGTGTGAAAACCTGGAAACGCCGCTGGTTCATTCTGACTGATAACTGCCTGTATTACTTTGAATATACCACGGTAAGGGCTTAACTCATGGCTGGGTGGTTATGAGCCTCTGAGGGGCCAGGGAGGAGCAGAGGGTAGGAGGCAAGTCTCCCCCTTTTACCCTGTGCTCCCAGACTGATCTCACACCTCCACTCTCTCCTGTGGAGGAGGAGAGAGGCTGGACACTGCAGCTGTGGTCTCCTCTTGACTAAACTTCCCATTGTGTCAATGGAAGGGGTGTCCTATGGCATTATTCTGCCCTTGTCACCTCCACAAAGGCCCACACAGGGGGAATCAGAGAGATTCTGAACAGTGGCCATACATTTGGGGAGTATGTTGGGTGTTAATTCATGTTTCCTTGCCTTCAGGACAAAGAGCCTCTGGGCATCATCCCCTTGGAGAATCTATCAGTCCGGAAGGTGGATGATCCCAAAAAGCCAGTAAGTGCCCACTGGCTGGCACTCTGCCAACACAGGCTATCAGATGGTTTGAGGGAAGAGAAGATGCACACAGATTACTCCTACCCTACACAAATTGCTCATATTCTACTTCCTTCTCAGAGGGAAGGTGCCATTGCAAACTGCCTTGTGCCCCCATCTAGACATGGCTGTGTTTTTAATTTATGTTTTTGGTGTGAGTAGAGAGCTGTGCTTTGGCTGACTGTATTGTATGTTTTCATGTGTGTATGTGTGTGTAGGGGGGCAGAGATGAATGCATACAGCTGACTCCCTACTTATTTTGCACCAGGAGATGTGGGTTTAATTTCTCTCCTCGGGATTCTCCATAATGAGTTACAGCTCATGTAGACCAAACAGAACTGTTGGTGTTAGGGAACTTGCCCAGGAAGTGACTCATTTCTTCTGTGTCTTTTGTGGATACCCACTTTTCAATGTGTCATGGCTCTGGGAAAAGTGCCTTCTATCTGCGTGGTGGCAGGCAGAAAAGAGGATGTTGCATCTACTTAAGAGGGGGAGGGATTTTCATGAGTGGAGTGGAGTGGAGTGACAGATCCTAGAAGGTGTGTTTTGAGAAGTGTTGATGCCCCATCTCTCCATAAAGCCTGGTTTAGTGTCCAGTTGCTCAGAGGAGGGGTGTGTTTACCTAAGAAGGAAGGTCATCTAACTCATAGGGAAATTTTTGGGATGGGGGAAGATAAGGTCTGTTGAATTTTGGAGACTCCTGCCCATTGAAAGCTCTCTGAGCCTGTTACCCATGGTTGAAGGCAGCAGTCTTCCTGATCCCCTGTCTAATCCTCCTGCTCCACTTTGTTTCCTTTCCATCAGAACTGCTTTGAACTCTTCATTCCCAACTGCAAAGGGCAGAAGATCAAAGCCTGCAAAACAGATGGGGATGGGAAGGTGGTTGAAGGCAAGCATCAGTCCTACAAGATTTCAGCAGCCACTCCAGCAGAGCGTGATGAGTGGATTGAGGCAATACGGTGAGGAGAGCTTGAGGCTTGAGTTGCCTTTTTTCAGCCCTAGGATCAAGTGGTCACAAAGTTTATTTGGTTATCTTTTATCAGAGCTTGAAAAGGGGGGTGGAAAGAAATGTTTGCAGTACAACAGCTATGGTATTCCTTGACTTTAAAGAGTTTTGAGGTCCCTTCTGGAGAATCTCTAGCCACAGCTAAATTCTCTGCTGTAAGTCTGCAGATCTCCAGTCCTACATTTTGATAAGTGGTGTCTCTGTGCAAGTTCAGTTAGGTTGTCTGTGCTGCTCTCCATCATTAAATCTCTTACTTTTGCTCCCATTTCTTCTAATTTCCAGGACCAGCATCACACAGGATCCTTTCTATGATCTGGTCTCTGCCCGTAAGAAAAAGATTGCCAGCAAAAACTGAACCATGACCTGGTCACAGCATCAGAAAGGTGGAGGTTATTGGACGGCTTCCCTCTCACACTGGGCTCTTCCAGTGAAGAAATTTGGGAGCTTTGGTTCCATCTGCCTCCCACTTGGCAGGCAGATGACTGACAGGACAGCTTGCCCTCTTTGCCTCTTCCCCTTCCAAACTGAAGGCAGAGGCGCAGGCTGCAATCCGCTGAGGACTCTCAGAGCTGTGGGCAGGGGGTTGCCCATGTCTGAACATAAAGGCTCAACAACAATTGGCCTTTGGGTTCTCCCATGTAGCCCCAGACATGTGGGACAGGATCTGAGAGGAAAAAGGAATGTCTGCACAGTGTCTCCAGCCACTCCTGTTGTCACACCAGGCCAGGGTATTTTTATGTGAGGGACCGTGTAGATTCTCTTGGAGCTGAGCATCTCCCAGTCAGTTGCAGAGCAGAAAGGCCCCAGTGGTTTCTCTTCCATGAACAGATGTGTAAAGATTGTGGGGTGGAGGCCACTGATATTTAGAAACTCGCTGTGAAACCAGAGGTCAAGGTGAGATAAGAAGCCCTCAGTTCAGAAGAAATCCCTCTCTCCCCCTTCCTAAAACCTGTAGTGAGGGCTGTAATCCTGGGAAGTCCCTGCTCTGTAACATAAATGTTAAAAAGTTAAAGATAATTGAATCCCTATTCAACATAAGGGCTAACTGAGCATAGAGATGCTGTGGGACCAGGAAGCAGCTCTGGGTGTTTTGTCTCTCTTTTTTGAGACTCAGGGACCACCACAGATTTCCTTAGGGAAGAAACCCAAACTCTAGCTCTCCTCCTGGCTGATGGCTCCCTGACAAAGGTTGGTTCCTTGAGCAGCTCAGAGGCCTGGGTTTTGTATCTGAAAGTTTTGCAGTCAGATGGCATGAAAAAATGGAGGTACATACACCTACCTCCCCACCAGCACACACACATAGAGGCATTAATTCCCATCTTCATACAATGGGTTTTGTCTCTTGTGTAAAGAGAGAAATAAAAGTGCTTAAAACAAGTCCAAAACTGAGGGTAACGTGGTCATTTTCATGATAAAGTCAGAGGATGTGAGATAAGAGTATCACATTCCTGTGCCCAGCAGAGCAGCCTGAGCACTGCTGCAGTCTCTTGGCTTTTTCCTTCCTGCAGAGGGCTGTATCTACCAGGCAATCTGCAGCAAGGCCAGCAGAGCCCGATTATTCATTCCAGCTCTTTTTGCCCAAGCCTCAGGAATGCTGAATTAATTTCAAGAGGCAGGGAGCGTATCTCAGAGCTGAAGCATGCGCTCACCCTGGAGAAGGAGCGTGAAGGTTTTCTTCTGCTCATGCCTGCAAATGTCTCCTGTACTGAATCTCTTTGTTGCTGATGTGATGCAGAGTGAGTTTGCTGCCCACTGCTCTGGAGCACACGTGCTTGCACACACACAGTCACTCCTGCTTTGGGTTCAGTGCAGAGGCAGGCTCATGTCCAGAGGTGGAAGAGAAAGCAGAATATGGCCCCTTATCTTGGCCCACATCTCCCATATATGTAAGAGAAGTACAAATATGCATTTGGTTGGTGAGAGATGCCCCAGAGCCTAGGACTGGACTGAGTGTTCTAGTGCTTCTCAGGCTTATACTCTGTGTGACAAAAGCCATCAAAATGAAGTCTGGATTCTTTATTCTACCCACAATTATCTGGTGTTTGGTGTGGGAATCCAGGCTAAGCCTTCCCTACAGTTTACCTGGATCATTCCTGTGGCGGCAGGATCTATCCAAGCTCTTCCCCATTCCTCCTCATCCCCAGCCCTTCTAATTCTCTTCAGACTTCATATGTCCTTTCTCTTCCCTTCTTCCCCTGGATACCCATACTGCAGAGAAAAATTACTCCCAGGGGTTACAGGGTGGGAAGTACAACTTGAGAGAGGCAAAACAATACACAGAGACAGGCAATTGTGTAACTTCCATCTGTCAAGCTAACCACAAGAGTCAGGAAGGGTTGGACCATGTTTTGTTTCTCCTAGAAACTGAGGCAGGGAGACAGACAGTAAATTTGGGTTTCCATTGCCTTTCCTTGGCTCCAGTGGAGAAAATGCATTTCTAAACTCCTTGCTATGTGATGCCCTGGCCTCCTCAGTGCCATGAACACAATGGCACGTGGTGTTGCCCACCGGCAATGCAACACGTGCTCTCTCTGAGTGTGGCCTGACCTCATGCCTGCTGAGTACTCATGTGTCTGGTGTTGGCCTGGGTGTCTGAGGACAGGTCTCTAAAACTGACCCCCCCACTCATGTCTGTGTGCTTTGACAGACTCTCTTGGAGCCCTTAGACATTTATGGGAGGAATGACTTGTGCAACTCGAATGGCATCACCAGGGAACGTGTTGCTGACCACCATCACACATTCTGTGTGCTGAGGGCAGCTGCAGCAGCTCACACAGGTACAGACACACAGGCACACATACCCAGAGCCCCTCAGGTGCTCAATCTGACAGATTGCTATCTGCATGGCTAGAGGTATTTCTCTTCCCCATAGCCAGCATGTGTGGCTCACACAGACATACATGCAGAGGACTGACACTTATTCCCTGCCTGCCTAAGGATTCCTGCACACACCCAGCCATTCTTTTTCATAATAAATGTCCATCTATTTTCATAAAAGGGCTGGGAGGAGAATAGTGCAGATGTATGGAATAGAGCACATTGCTGCATTCTGCCTCTTCCCCACTCTTTCCTGTCCTCCTACCCCCTGTTTATTAGCTCCTTTTTTGGAAGGCTAATACATTTTTAAAAGGCATTCTAGAAATTGTTTGCACTGATGGAGATGGAGCAGCTGTGAGGAGAGCCAGCAGCCTCCTGCAGTACAGCTTAGGTAGAGAAAATCTCTGTGAGGTGGAGGGGTAGGACAGTACAAATGGAGGCACATTGGGCTGAATTATGGAGTGAGAGTGATCAAAGCACATTAGCTGAACCTGTCCTTTGCCAGGGGCTGAATGCTCTTGGTGATGGGGGCTCAGGAGCAAATAGAGGCAAGACTGAATCCAAGTTGGTCAGGATGGTGTTCAGTGGCAAGGTGAGAGCACCCATTAGAGACGCTATTCCTGTCAGGCCTGAAACTGCTCAGCTGTGCATCACACAGCCTTCAGCACAACAGGAAAATCAAGGAGCTGTTTTCTGTCAGCTAAACAGGGTTATATGCACCAGGACTGCCAGCCTTTTAACTCCCTCTGTGTGAGCACTTGTGCCTCACCCCTCCACAGCAGTGCAGGGATTCACACCAAGAGGGGACAGCAGTTCTGTCAGCTCATACCATAAATCCATAGGATTGGAAATGCTATTGCAATGGCCTCAGAGGGATAGGAGCCAGTCTTTTGTATGGAAAGAAGCACAGCCCCACTGATTGGAGCTGGTTGGAATGGTGCAGTCAGATTTGTGAGCCCAACAGGAGCAGTTTCTCCTGTCTCCCACCACTTATGTTTGGTGGTTAGAAAGCAACTCAGTACCTGAGGGTGGGGGACCCACTGAGGCAGAGGTACTGAGGTACTTCTTCCTTCTTAATTTTTTTTGTTTTGAGTGTGCATTTCACACAGAAAGGCCAGAGCACAAAGGTAGAGAGCAGGATGGCTCTTAAAGGCACCATGGCCTCTCTGCTGCACCTCGCTCTGGATCAGTTCTGCCTCCAGCCTGGCAGAGGGCCCATTTGGAGGGCTGGAGGAAGCCCAGGCAGACAGGGGTTGAGACCTGGCCAGGATTTCTTGGAGTGTCACTGCTGTCACATCTGCAGTGTCTCTGCTCTAAGTGCCTGTGACAGGGGCATGCAGCAGTCTCATCTTGCCATGCCATTTCCAATCCTGCTGCCTCTCTGCAATGAAGATGAATGTTGCCTGTCCCAGGTTATCACCTTCCCATGTGTGTGAGCCTGTGTACAGACAGCAGCTTGCTGCTGGAGGCTGGTGGGCCAAGTTCAAGGAGGCTGTGCATGGCGGGGCAAAGGGGTGCAAGGAATGACTCAGGGAGGGTGCAGGAGTCTGGGTCTCTGTGGGTTGTCACCGAGGAAGGGCTGGCAGTGACAAGAACAGGGCTTCCACCTCAGCTCCAGAGCAGGGGCAGCACAAATGTCAGGAGGATGCAAGGTACAAACACCCTCTGAGCAGCCTGCACCCTCTGCCACAGATGCTGTGCCACCCCACGGGGGGACACCTCGTGTCTGACAGCTGTCCTCTGCCGTGGGGACGGTCGTGTCACTAGAGGTGCCAGCCCAACACCTCAGGGACACAGTGGGGATGGTGCAAGGTGGCCATCACATATGGGCCCTCAAAAGCACAGGCTGTGCAGGGCCTGTCCTGCCAGCACAGCATGCTCTGCTCCTGTGCCTTGCTGAAGGGACCTGGCAAAACTGTCTGGATGGGAAGAACAGGGATAACAGAGGAGCAGGGAAGGGCAATCCCTGTGGGCTTGGACAGCAAGCAGTGTGTGGGGAGAGGGGGGCAGGACAGCTGCAGAGATGTCTCTGAGGGACCTGGGGGCTGCACTAGCAGGAGCACAGCCCTTCGCCTGGGGCAGAACCAGGGAAGCCCTGCTGTGGCTGTGTTAAGGGACATGGCAGGGTGACTCATTTAACCTCCATCTGAGCTACCAGATTAACCTTAAGGAACCTGGAGAAGAGACATTTTCTGCTGCCTCTTTAACTGTGGTGGGTGGCAGCAAGGTTCCTGGAGTTGGCTGAAGAGGTGGTGATTTGTGCAATTAACATCTAATCAGTTCTATGAATATTTATTGCTAGTCAGCAAGCTTCTGAGTGACAGTGAAGCCCCATCTGATTGGGATCACATTCACAGGTAAGTCAGAGCCTCCTTTGGGGGTCACAGACCTCCCAGTGGGGCAAAAGCTCACAATGGTATCACCATCCAGCAGCACATGGGAGGCACATGTGCATTGTGAACATGGAAAACTTTATTCAACCCTTTTTTGGGGAGATAGAAAAACTGAGGTTTTAAAATTGACTTGTTTTCAAGGGAGATACACCTTGAAATAGTCTGAATATATTAACAAACAACACATGGCTGAGTTTGAGCCTGGGTGTTTGCTTTTGGTTTTGTTGGATTTGGTTGTTTGCTTTTTTGTTTGTTGGGAGTTTTTTTTGTGTGTGTGCTCTCTCATTTATCTTCTATTGCAACATGGGAGAGAAAATAAAAGGGAGAGAAATATAAACCCCTGCAATTGTGTGAAAATGCACATAACAGTCAGGAATGTCTCAGAGCTTGTAATTGACCCTTCCCCCAAAATGGCATAAAGTGTGCAGAGAGCTAGTATTTTGTTTCCTCAAAAAATACTACTCTGGGGTCTTTCTGTCATCATCAGAAATTTTGACTGTTCTCAACTTTGTCAAAAATTATGCTGCTTTCCAGAATCCTCCATTTTCTTCCTTTATCTCCTGTCTGTTCAAATTCTTTCACCTCACTTCTGCATCTGGCTTCTCTTTCCCAAGGTACCTTCCACCTTCTGGGCTTTGCTCATCTCTCTCCATAAACTTGCCTTAACAAATCCCTGTTTTTCCTGATGCTGCCTCTCCTGCCCTCCTGCTCCCTGGACAGACTGAGCCTGCCTTGGCAGAGCTCTGGGAAAACCCCCTATTATCCAGTGGAATGTGAACTGTTAAACCTCAGCCAAACTCTTCTGCTCCTGCTGCTCACCTGCAGCTTGGGTTTGCATTGGAGGTGCTGCCAAAAGCCTGTTATTACCTAAATGAAAAAGACACTCAGCCCTCCCTGAAAAGGAAGACACACAGATAACAGTGATTTGCCTGTTGCCTGCTGCCTTCTGACTGAGAAAAACACCCCAAATTCCAACCCTCAGTGGAGGGAGAGGGACAGAGACAGTTCTGCACATTTTCACTTTCTGCATGGAAAGGATGCTGTGAATTTTTTGTGCCTGGGTGGGAGAAGATCCTCAGAATTTTCATCAGAGATATCCCCTTCTTCTCGTGGTATTGTGCTTGGCCTTGAGTGAATATAGGTAGGATGGAGAAAAAAGCCCCAAAAGTGGGAGCCAATAATAGACCCAGAATAAACTGCATGGTAACAGGGCAGGAAAGAGAAGGGAGGGGAAAAAAGGGAGGGTTGGCAAGTCTGAAATCATTATCATAGAGCACAGGGTCTCTCTTGTGTAAAACTGTTTTCCTTGCTGCATCTTCCACTTTCCTCAGCAGTTGCACCTGGAGCTGTGATTTCAATATCCAGGAGCTAATGGCCTGCTTGGTCCCCTCTCCAGAGGTCATTCAGCAGAAGAAAGTGTGCTTTGCACAGAGAAAAGCTAGAGAGACTTCAAGGGAGGCAGCAGAAAGGGACAGAGGGGAGCAGGCAGCTCAGAGCCACGTGCTGTGGGGGAGAAATGCACATCTGCCAGGTTCCTGGGAATGCCAGCTGGCCCTAAAGCCCAGGCGTGCACAGCTTCACTCCTCACAGCTTAGTGCCCCTGCAGCGGTGCCTCTACTCTGATGCAGGTAGAATTCAGGTCATGGTAGGCAACACACTGGGGGCTGTGGACCACCAGCAGTCAACCAGCCATAGCCAGTACTGAGTGGTTTCCCTGTCCTGGGACCCACATTAATTCATATCTTCATTAATGTCAGAGAGAGTGGCATTGAGTACAGCCTCAGCAGGTGTGGGTGACACTGAGCTGAGTGGTGCATTTGACACACCATGGGAAGGAATGCCATCCAGAGGGCTCTTTACAGGTGGCAGATTTAAACTGAAAGAGGGCAGATTTAGACTGGACGTAAGGAAGAAACTTCTTGTGATGCGGGTGGTGAGAGACTGGAACAGGCTGCCCAGAGAAGCTGGGGATGCCCCATCACCAGGATTGCTCAAGGCCAGGCTGGAGGGGCTTCCAGCAACGTGGTCTAATGGAAGATGTCTCTGCCCACAGCAGCAGGGGATGGATTAGATGATTTTTAAAGGTCTCTTTCAAACCAAAACATTCTATAAACACATGCACATATGAACACATTCTTTTTCCACTACAGTACTTCATTATACCCATTTACCATTTGACCATCATCTTTCCCAAGTTAGTCAAAGTATCATCAATTTCCACAAACATAAAACTGAACTGTTAAAAAAATCCCAAGATTTTATTTCAATGTTGCCTAGTCATATTTTGGGAGTATTTGTTTGTCTGGAGAAGAGAAAGAATCTGGCTTCCCTCATTCCTTTTCATATTTGGTCTGAGAATTGAAATTATCTTTTCATTACCTTGACTCCAGGTGCTGGAGCTTTAAGGAAATTATTAATTTTTAGGATGCTTAGGACAAAATGGTGAGAATCTGTATCATTTCCATGCACTGCTTTCGTCATCCAGCTCTACTCCTGCTGTTAGGTGTGTCCTTACATCTCCCCAAGTGTTTGCCCTCCTGTGTTCCCCTGCACCAAATATCCCTGCACCACGTGCAGCTCTGCTTAGTCCTTTGCAATCACACACAGAAATACCCTTGTGGTTTGGTCTGGTTTGTATTTTTTTTCAAGGAAAGGTCATGTTTTTCTTGCCCCATGGTGACATTTATCTCACACCCTTCAGAGCCAGGCTTGTTGGCCTGAGCAGCCAGAACTGCAGGTGAATCCATGGGGCACTGGGAACCCTCTGCAAATCCAGGGGACTGTTGCTATAAGGGAAAAAGGAGAAGAAGAAAGCCTCTGTCCTCTAGGCAGGCTTGGGAGCTGTTGTATATTTTCCCTCCTCAGGGCAGACAGGCTGCTCCTATGAGACAGGAATTGCTGAGAGATTGCAAACTTGTTGCTGTGAATTCCAGAGATGCCTGGCAGGGGCAGCTGGCACGATGAAGGCTCAGTGTATTAAACTCACCATAGTAAAGCCATAATGGGATTTTGCATGCTGCTGTGACCAGAATACCCAAACCAGCTCAGCATGTCACCTTGTCAGGGATGCTCTCAATACCTTCTTGTTGCTCCAAGAACAGCCCCCCTCCCTGCACCTGCAGTGCCTGTCCCAGCCATGAGGCTTTAGAAGAATGTCTGTCTGTACAGGAGGAAGGGGGGACTTTGTCTCTTGGCACCACACAAGTCTCATAGGCTTGTTGGCTTCTTCATCTGCTCCTTTTAGGAGTGTGCCAAGCATAATTTATAGGTGGGAATACATCATCAGCAAGAGAGAGAGGGCAGGATTGCTTCCTGGGAAGAGGAGAAAGAAAGTGAGTTTCTGGGAAGGTGGGTCAAGGACACTTGGGAAGACAGAGGTCGATTGTCAGATGGGACACAAATGAAGGGCATGGCAGAAAACTAGGAAGAGGGATGCTCCAGGGAAAGAGCTGGGAATGGTTTGGGGGAGGGATGCCTTCAGAATAAGTAGGATGTGGACAGGGATCTGGGAAGAAGTGTAGCCAGGAGGTGGAGCTATGAGAGGACAGGCACTGGGATTGTACAAGGATTTGCTGCCAGGAGAGCACGAGGAGGGTGGTGGGCATTTAGAGGGGATATATGCACCACAAGGTATATTCTCTTTATAAAAATCCACTTTGTAATGTGGAATCTGGGATTTGCTCTGTTGGATCTGCCTCTCCTCTGCAAAGCACCTAAGAGAGTTCATCTTGTTAAATCCTCTGCCCTGGAGGAGGTGAGGAGGTCAAATGCCTTCTGAAGGACAAACACTTAGCAAAGCTGTTTCCCTACTGTTGCAGAGACCTTAATCCCTTGCCTCCTTCCCCTGTTCAGGCTCTAATACCTAGAGGGAAGAAAAGATGAGAAATACAGATGGATGCACGAGTGACCCTCCATCCATCTCGTCTGGGACTCCAAGTCTGTGTGCTACAGTCCCAGGTGGATTGTGCTATCTGCCCAGCTCTGCAGCTGCCCTGAAGGGCTGAGGGCAGGGAAAGCCTGGGGCTCCCTCCCAGGCCTGTGTCCTGACCAACTCACAGCCACCCAAGTCTTCTGGTGAGACCCAGACTTGGCACAGGGGAACACAAAGGGCAAGTGCCTGAGAACCCTCTGCATCAGGAGGAAAATGCTAGTGTGAGGGTTTGCATGATAGAGGAGAAACCCAGGTAGTGCACCTGTTCCTGCCTCACTCTCTGTGGTTTTGCTCAGAAGACCTCAGGCATTGCTGTGGTCTCTGTCACACAGAGCTGACTTTGGGGTGCAGCTCAGGTGCAGAAGAGCCTGACTGGAAGTGAAAGAGGTGTGAGTTAAATAAAGGAAGATCTGTCAGTGACAATAATTTACTAATTTGGAGTTTTTAGGGTGATTACTTCTGACACAGTGGATATTAGCTCAAGAAAGTTGTAAGACATTTCTATGCACATTGTTCTTTTCTAGCCCAGAGGAAGGCAAGAAGGGACCTGAGGACTTGTTCTTCAGCTGTGAGTAAGCTTGTGAAAAACCTGCATTACTTGGGTCACTGACAACTCGTGTGCCCCAGGGGCAATGCTCCCTGCTGGCTGGGTAACAAGGTCTTCCATCTCCAGTGCTGGCAGCGTGGCAGTCAGCCACTTGAGGAAAAGATGGATCAAAGCAGAATGCAGCCAAGGAAAACCTGAGAGGGACATGGAGGCCAACTCTGTGAGGCCAGGCTGAGTCTGCTAAGCAGCAGAAGGACAGAACTCCGTTTCTTCAGCACTCTGGAGGGTGAGGCAGGAGTATGGATAGATGGGAATGAAACCTAATGTTCCTATCAGCAGGAAAGGGTCAGGGCATCATACTTAACCCTACATTAGCCTTCCCTTCCAGCAGCCAAATCAGACACCAGTTGCCACCATTTCTGTGCCAAAAAAAAAGATCCACCACAGATACAAGGGAACAGCAGAGCAGATTAAGAGGAATGCATGGAAATAGCAAAGGCTACAGTGCTCTACCTCTTCCTGAATGCTCTTTTCTTTCCCTTTTTCCTTATGGTACCCCACATGCAGTTGTTTCCCATCTGCTCAGTGAGGAAAGGCAGGTGAATCCCTTTCTCACACTACCTCTCTACAGACAGTCTCCAAAGGGCTGGGGATCACAGTGTCTTTTTTCCTGAGTTCTGCCACAGAGCAGAGAGGCAAGTCATACCTGCCTGAGGATGGTGCTGCCACCAGAACAGGCTGGAAATACCCAGCAGGGCTCAGCCAGCATCCAGCCACTCCTGCCAGCTTCTTCCTTCCCTTGGAGGGATGGACATGTCTCCCTTTGTTCTTCTCAAGGGAAAGGCACCTCTGGGCATAGAGAAGGGGAGCAGGTCTGTGTGGGTGTTGGACAGTGGTTCCCCACCTAGAAACAGGCAGGCTGTTAGCAAACAGCACAGGATTGTCATCACAAGGCTTGGAGTCACAGGAGTAAGGTCCCTCACAAGGGGAAAGGGCAACCCTGCACTCAGTGCATACAGCCTCCTGGCCCTAATTTTTCCTCTGCTCTGGGCTCTGTGTGCCAGGATGAGATGCATCAGGAGAGGTACCATTTTGCTAAATCTTGAAGCTGACACTTTTAATATCCATTAGCGCTGCTACTCTGCCAGAGAGCATTAGTTAAGATACATGGACTGTTCCATCCCTGATCCCTAGCCTCAGCCCTACTATCCCTCCTTTTGTCTCCCCAGCCCAGCCTGACTGCTCTTTCCAGTACTGACAACATCAGTCATCTCAGGTCCAACCCCCTTGTTCAACAAATCTGTCAGTTCCATCTTTTACTCTGCTCACTTTCAAGGATTTTTGTATCTTGAGGAAAGCATCTCTCTGTGCAATGCACATGGACCAATATCCAGACACATACCTAGAAAAGGACAGAAGGCAAAACTTCCTTTCTTCTGCCTCCAAGAAACAGATAGGAAGCACTAAATGGAGCAAAGGAAGAAGGAAGTTTGAAATACAAATGCTGGCATTCCCTCCTGGCTGCGTTGCAGGACTCAGCAGAATCCTCTGCCAAGATTTGGTTTTGAGGCTCTGTGAAAATGAGTTG
The DNA here is from genome assembly GCF_012460135.2 of Molothrus ater. Taxonomy (NCBI): domain Eukaryota; kingdom Metazoa; phylum Chordata; class Aves; order Passeriformes; family Icteridae; genus Molothrus; species Molothrus ater. Next base: position 50,939,695 of record NC_050482.2, on the reverse strand, counting down.
TCAAAGCCACCCCTGTCATGCCTCCACTAGCTTGGCTACTGAGCACCCAAAAACAGAATCACAGAACTATAAAAATATAGAATGGATTGGGTTGGAAGGGAGCTTCCAGATCACCTAATTCCAGCCCCTCTGCCATGGCCAGGGACATTTTCCACTACACCTGAGTGGATTGCTCAGAGTCCTTTCCAGCCTGGTCTTGAACACTGCTGGGGATGAGGCAGGCACAGCTTTCTCTGGGCAACCTGTTCCAGTGCCTCACCATGATCACAGTAGAGGAATTCTTCCTAATGTCTGATGAAGATCTTTCAGTTGCCCTCTTTCAGTTTACCACCATTCCCCCTTGTCCTACCTACATGTCCTTGTAAGAAGTGCCTCTAGAGCTGTCTTGAAGTCTCTGTTTTGGTGCTGGCAGGCTGCAATAAGGCATCCCTGGAGCCTTCTCTTCTCCAGGCTGAACAACAGTCCATGAAAAAGGATGGATCAGGAGCCAAGAGTAACATAAGCATGGGTAGGGCAGTCACCTGGGGGTGGTGGCAGCAACAAGAACTATTAACAAACTCCAATAAACCACGAGGATGAAGCAGACCTCAGATCCATTCCGGAGCCACACAATTACAGTGCCCCAGAAGGGGGTGCCTTGGCCTGAGCTGAAATAGACCTCTGGGGCCTGGGCAGAGAATGGGTGAGTGGAAGCCACAGCAGAGCAGTTGAGGCTCATTAGTGCACTTAGGGCCCTGACCCTGTTTAACACCACTGAATGCCATGCCCTGGGTGTGTTGGTTACTGCAAGTGTCACTGGGGGTTGGTGGGCAGCAGTTACACCATGTATCTGAGCCTGTGTTTGTGATGAAGAGATTTATACATGCCCAGTGTATCTGTGCATACTTATATGAAGCTGTGTGACTACTGAATCCAAAGGAAAAAAAATTGCAGCTGACAGAGCTGCTCAATCTACTCCCCCAGTAATCTGGTCTGCTCTAAAAGTATGAGTGAGTTATTTTTACCACTTTGATTGTCCCATTTTAAATAAATTAATGATGGGAGAATCTTTTTCAGAAAGACAAGCCTTAGCCTTTTAATTTCTTGGTCTCAACTGTTGTATTGGGCTGAGTTTGAATCAAAGCAGCTGTCCATCAGTGTACCTAGGCAAGTACTAGAATGGACAAATAGGCTTGAGTGACCTCTGTTTAGAAAGATGCTGGGCAGATGGTTAAAGAGTTTGCAGCCATGCTAGGAAGTTGGAAAAGAAGACTGTGTTTTCTTGAATATGGAGAGATGTTTTTGTCTGAGACCTCCTTTATTAGGATATACTAGGGAGTTCTCACAGTGGGAAATAAAGGAAATAAAAATTTCCTCCTTACAGGCAGAGGACATTGTCACCTTGTCCCTATGCAGATCAGAGGTAAAAGAAAGAGGTAAAAATGAAGAGAAGAAATGAGTGTGTGTTAAGGTACCAAGCATGCACAGATGTCTGAAAGGATAATAGTCACAGAAGAAGAACTGATTGGAAGCTGCACACACGAAATAAGTAGCTAGACAAAGTCTTTCAAAGGTGTTCTCATTTAGAAATAATTCCACAGCAAAGCACAGGTGTGAAAAATCAGTATCTCGCACAGAAATTTCTTGGCAGAACAGAGAGTGCTTTGGCAGCTCCATCCCTGCCCCAATACCATGGCAGCTCTAGGCTGTCTCTTGTCATGGACCCTAGCCTTGCTTTGTGGCTCAGGCTGGGACTAAGATCCCACCTCTGACCCACACCACAAATTTCCACCTAGCACAACTCTCTTAGCAGTGTGCATTTAGTTTTGTCTCCCCTGCTTTAGACCTACTCCAACCACACGTCTACTTTTTATCTTTATGCCTTCTCTAATGGCTTTTATCCTCTCTACAGGATGTAATGGATTTCTATAGACAAGGCTCTTAGCCACGGTCTTTGCTGTACTAAGTTCATCTTGAATCCAAAGATAGCTTTCTTAAAATATTTGAAATTGCAATTCAATGTCTTCATTCTACCCTGTCTACTGTTTTTAAAGGCAGAATCCTATTTATCTTAGGAGCATGAGATAGCATTTGCAATGCCTCCTATCAACATGGTGTTCAGGCACCAAACAGAAAAATCCCTGGGATTGCAAAAATTCTGGAACTGCTTCTTCTGCATATGGGTATGCTCAAGTCCCCTGGGACAGACCAAAAATTTTCCCTCCCAAGGTTCTTCACCCAGAGGGTGGTGGTGCACTGGAACAACTCCCCAGGAAAGTGGTCACAGCACCAAGCCTGACAGAGTTCAAGAAGCATTTGGACAATGCTCTCAGGTACATGATGTGACTCTTGGGGTGTCCTGTGCAGGGCCAGGAGCTGGACTTGACATTCAGGATCAGCACATTCTGTGATTCTGTGAGTGCCTAATTCCTCTTTAGGCACTTGAATTCCCTTTGATTGGAAAGGACTGTAACTGTGAAAACTAAAGTAATTTGTCATTCCTTCACTCTGGTTTTTAAAGGCCAGAGTAGCCCAGAGACAGACAGACAGGATGAATAAATTAAGCAGCTCTGAATTAACCTCTAGTTTAGCGACATGTTCCTCTACTCCTCGGGAAGGATTAGACAGGCAACACCTCGGAGCTGACCTCTAAGCTCTACCTACTGCTACTCCAGACAGCCCAAGGTTGATTTGCCTTGGATTTGAAGCAACTGCTGTCAATAATATAAAACTCAAGAGGTAAATAACAGGCCCCCTCATGAGATCTTATTTTTTTCCCCAGCCACCCTCTCTGCTCCTGCAGCTTTAAACCCAATGAAGGAATGAGTAATTTTTTCCTAATGACTGAAAAAAGGCAGATAAGAGGTAGGTCTTCAAATTAAGAATCCAAGGCTTGATTGCAGCTCTTATCATATTTTTCCATTTTTCCCCTTTTTCCCAACAGAAAAGAAATTGCTTCAATAAATTATGTATTTAATCTGCATAGAGGACCAGCAGACTGGGCTCTCCTTTTAATATTTCCTATTGTGAGACAATCAACCCGTTCCTCTCACTGCATGGAACAAACTAATAGATTTTGAACAATTCCATTATTTGATGATTTCTACCATTATTAATACAAATTGTCTCTACTCACTTTCAATTAGGGCATTTTTATTTTCTAATAAATCCCAAACAGGTTCTCTCAAACACCACCTAAATATGGAGAGATTATTGCACTTTCTATTTAAACAAAGAACCCATCATATTGCACGCCTCACCTCCCTCTGCTTCTCATGACTTTCCTTCTTCCAAACTCTTTTTCCATTTTCCCCTCCTGTCACTGTCAGCAGGCCTCACTTATTTTCTTGTCCTACTGCCTTCTTCCAAATCTAATTCTACGTCTGTGGGATGTGGTTTGCCCCACAGGCAGAGCAAAGATCTTGGTGGATTTTTTGTTGGGGATGGGAGTTCGTGGGGTCTGTCATTTTGGAGGGGGAAAATATCCTTTATAAAGGCCCTCAGTCACACAAATAAGGCCACTGAAGTGTTTGTGAGAAGGTGCATCAGGACATAATCACACAGTAAAAATGTAAAAATTACCCAGCATGAAAAAGCCAAAGATCTAGAACTTTGTCCTAAGGGACAAATGCTTAAAAACACATACATACAAAATATTATCCTCAAAATGGAGTGTCACCTTTTCAGATACCAACTGTTGTACAAACAGCTCTCTTTCTGCTATCAATTGAGTGCATTCTCTAAATGGCGCTGCTTAGAGCAGACATTCAGGTCACTTTTTAATGCAGCAACTTCTGGGGTGGAACCTGCTGCCCTGTGTGCCCCTGCAGTGCAGCAGCGTGTCTGAGTGACATGAGATGCCTGGAGAGGTAGGATTCAGTGTGGAGCATGCCTGCACTGCCAGCTTGCAGCAGTCTGGAGACCCATTCTGTATTCAATGCTGTGGTAGCACAGTTTAGCTTTCAGGAGGGGCACCACAAAATCCAACCCAGCAGCTGGACACAACTGGTTGGTTGAGGAGCACCATGCACAGCCAGTACTGTAGCAGCTCTGCCCCAGCAAGGCAACTGGATGCTCTGAGGGAGCCACCAGGCTCAGCAGGTTACCAAAGGCATCCCAGCTGCTTTCCCAGGAGAAAGGAACACAAACAGGCCGTGGGTTTCTTCCTACAACTCGTCTTTTTTACTGCTGCTGCCTGTCCTCCGGAGAGGTAGGAGAGTGCAAGTTGTCAGCTGCTATGGCAACCCTGTCTCGTCTGGCAAGGAGAGGGGAAGGATGAGAATGAGGGCAGGGGTGGGAAAGGATGTGGTGATAAAAGATCTCCACAGCTTGCTTCAAGATAATCAATATGCATTCATCATCCTTCATCACTGCAAAACAAATGAGGCTGCAAGGCAGAAGGGGAGGAGGCTGCTGTGGGATGGACAGGCAGAAGGACAGGAGAGCTGGGTTGCTGCACAGTGATGGGCTGGCCATAAACTCCACATGCATGGGCTTCATCTCCTTCTGCACTTCGGCCACGTCGTTCACGGAGAGTGCCACACATCCTCTCCCGGTGGCTGCGCCTCTACCTCACCTCCTTGTCCTCCTGGGTCATGTGTGGCTGTTGCCCACCTGCAGATGTTCTCTGTGAGTGTCACTTCACAGCCCCTCCTGGACACACAGACACATCTTTGCCCCCAGCTGCGGGCAGGTGTGCAGTGCACAGCTGCAGAGCTGTGCAGCTGTGGCTCCTTACCCTGATGCAAGCCCCACTGCACTCCTGCTCCTGCCATTCTGGAGCCCCGGCCACACGCCCACGCCTCACAGTGTGGCACAGAAGGCACAGCCACACACAGACGCTCCCAGGCTTGGCCTCTGCCACATATGTTTGCATACACTGTCACAGCCAACTTCCCTCCTCCCCTCCCAAGCAAATTTGCTCGAAGCATTCGAGTTCCCCAGCACACACACACACACACACATATCCTCCCCTCCGCCCCACACTCCCTCCTGCCACGCCAGCCAGCACCAGCCACCCCCGCAGAAACACACGCACAGAGCCCTCAGTGAGCTGCTGGAGCAGAACAGATGGCTTAGCAACCAAAAAAACAGTCATTTGCTCCACAAGTTTCTTCCTCAACGTTCTGTTTGTTTTCAGAACACGTTCATCACCAGAATAAAATCCAGGCAAGATGGGCTGATATAAACACCCCAGCCTTGATCCCCTGAGGTGTGAACTCCCACCTGCTTTTTGCACCCTTTTTTTTCCCCCCAGATTTTAACCCGCTCTTCCTTAGGCAGCCCCTCACCCTTTCCCACTTGCAAATGCCCCTGCCCCCCAATTCAACATACAGATTAATTAACTTCATCTGCCTTGGGAGACAATACCCCCAAGCTCATTCTTGTCCTCAGATGGAAGGCACACTGCATGTATTTCAATGCTCATTTCTCCATTTCAGGTGTGCAACTGTCTCAAAAGAGCACTTTGCCTTTTGTCACATCCTGAAGTCACTTCCCCGAAAACATTTATTACAGGTTTGAGAAAGCTACCTAGTGGATTGGCCATAGTATCCATTAGGTAGCACATGCTGCTAAAAAGAAGGTTTGGGGATATGCTGCAGCTTCTTCTCCCCTACATGGGATTCCTGTCTGGGACTTGGGAGAGCAGCTAAAGGGGCATTTGTACAAGTCAGGGGAAACTGTCTCTCACAAGCAGAAAGGAAGCTGTCATAATCTTGCTATGTGCTGCATCACAGATGAGTGGGAGTTTTATCTCACACAGGTCAGTTATCAGGGCTGAGCTTATCCAGGACCTATGGCAAAGGGTAGGGGGATCTTAAACCCTGCCCTGCTGCACCTTTCTGCCATCTGTGGGGGTTGGGGGTTCCATCCCTGCTCTACATCAGCACCTGGGCAGTTCTGTCCATCACTAGAAGCTTCTGGTCAAGCTGAGCTGCAGCAGGAGGCAAATCTGACTCTCTCCAGGGCTGTATCTGGAACTAGGTCTCACAGACCAACTCCCCCCACAACTTTACCCAAATTCAGGGCTGGGCACTCAAGATGCAGGGTCCAACCTCCCCTGCCAGCTGAAACCAAGCTATTTTTACAAGCAAGCCAATTAACAGCTCTCTGTTCATTCTCACATTGACACTTAATGATGATGCCTCCTGGGAGAATTCACCAGATGCAGGAGGTGGGCAGTGAAAAGTCCTAGGAAGGCAAACAGCTGGTTCCAGTGAAGTAGGAGGACAAGAGAGCTGGGTTTGTCTGGGGTCATGCTGTGGCTTCTGGACAAATTCTCTCAAACCCCGTCTCCCATCACTTGAACAGGAATCTCTGCTTTTGCAATGTCCTCCACTGTAAGGAAACTGCACATCTCTGTTTCATCACTGAGGATAGGCCCCAAAGCCCCAGAAACAGCCAATTAAGAGCCAGGCTGTGCACAAGCTGCCTTTGTATTTCTAGCAGTAGTTGGGGTAGTGCCCTCCCTGCACACCTCTTTCCCTACTCCCTTCCACGTGAAGAAAAGAAAACATAAAAAGTTTCTGTGAGATGAAAAAGAATTTTTGAAAAGAAAGGCTAGATGAAGAGGTAATTGCCAAGCACAGTCAGCATGAGGAGAAGCAGTGAGAGGTGTGAGGAGTCCACAGGTATGTGAAGGCAAGGAGTTGTGTCAATAATTTGTAAGGAGGAAGCACTCCTGTGCTGTGAGGAGGCTGTCCTCAGCCAGTGGTGAAGCACTGACCAGGGCAGCAGGCAGGGGAGGGTTCAAAAACATGGTCCAGGCAGGTGGAGTTAAATGAGGTGGGGGGTCTGGACAAAGGAGGGGTGCAGAGTTTGAAAAGAGAAACCGATCCTTTATGGGAGGTAAATGGGGACTAAGGAGTGCAAAGTACACAAGTGATAACCCTTAACCCTAAAGAAAATTTGTGCTCCCACATGATTGTGCTAGGTCATGCTTAATCTCTGACTTAACCAGCCATGTTATACTTAGGGGATCACACTTAGAGCCCAGCTTAAACTAAACACAGCCATCCCAGCTGTGTCCAGCTCATGGGACAGAAAGTTTCAGTATAAGGGCTGAGACAGGGTCTGCAAGCCTGCTGTGGTTTGTTGTGCATCCCCAGGCTCTTCTGAAGGCTCGAGGCTGTGTCCTCTCCGAGACTCAGTTATGCTATCCATGGGAGTTGTGCTCCCCTTCTACATCTAGACTGAGCTGCAGAGACAGGCTGGCCCGTGCCTTGGTCCCATCCCACACGGATGGAGCCAGGGAGTGCAGCATGCCACGGCTGCCCGCCCACCTGCACCCCTGCCCTGCCACATCAGGCGCGCATGGATGGATGGTGGGGTCTCACCACAGGACAGGCGCACATCGCACAGCAGAGCTGACACATGCTCTGGCGTGTTGAAGCTCAAATTTAGCCTAAAGAGCTTTTCCTTTGTCCCCAAGGGCTCTTCCAGGGGAGGAAGGCACGAGCGTCAGCCTTGCCACCACCGTGAAATTGTGAGCAGTTGTGCCATGCAGCACAGCAACAACTGTGAAATCCCGAGGGGAGCCAGGGATTCATTACACTGTAACTTATCTGGGTCAAAACAGGGCAGGAGAGGGGAACTGACAGCACAGGGACAGCTGAAATCCTTCCTCCCAGGCTGCCTCCACTGTGAGCAAGAACAAGCACCCACCATGTCAAGTGGGCTGTTGTGATGGCTGCTGGAGCCATCCAGGGCTTTTCCCAGAACTATTGTGTCTGTGGTCTCCAGAAACAAATCCCAATGTCATCCTTTTGCTGAGTATCCTCACCAATTGCCAGACTGAAAGACCAGGGGGAAGTAGGAGTTCCCTTGCAAAATCAGTGGGTGATCAACACACCAGGAAGGCTCCTGAGACTTTCACATCTGGTTCCATGCCCAACCCTCTCATCTAGTGACAACCACAATTTTTCCTGCCTCCTGCTTACCCTGGGAGTTCCCCCCCAAACCTTCCAGCCCTGCTCCCTCCCTCCTCCATCACTGTGCAAGACACCGGCAGGCTGTGAGAGTGGGTCTGGGGGATGAAGGCTGCATTTCCTCACTAAGTCAGACAAGGTTTGGCTTCAGCAGCAGACAAACCCTTGGGCCTTCCATGTGTTTCACTCACCCTTACTCTGGTGCTCTTTCTCCCAGAAAACTCCCCCACAGACATCACCCAAGGCAGTAATTTCCACCACCGCAGGGTCATCTTCATTTCTGTTGCCTCTACTTCCTCGGTGCACCCATTAGAAAAAATTTGTTATCACAGAGAGCCATTATGGATAAATGGTTGTGTGACAGGTCTGTTTAGCAGGGGATGGGGAGGAAGCAGGAGCCTGGGTGTGCAGAGGTGGGGGAGGCTGAAGCTGTTCTCCCGCTGACAGCAGCATTCATCCGCAGAGCTGTGCAGGACCTAATTAACGTGCAGTGATGCTGCCCCTGGCAGGTAGTGCCACGGCAGGACAGCAGCAGGGAGTGAACACACAGGGGAGAGAGAGAGAAGAGGGGAGAGAGTTGAGTGTAATAGGGAGGGCAGGAGAGGTGGGGAAAGGGGAAGGCAGGCAGGGCAATGAGGGCAGCCCGCTGCTTCTCCATCACCCTATAGGTGTATCCTCCCTCTGGCTTCCCTGAAAAATTCATAATTGCAACATCTTTTTGTTTTTCGCCTCACTGCTGTGAAGTGACAGCCCTTTCTGTAATGTTAATAACATCTTCAAGCCCAGAGCATCAGCCAGAGCCCATGAGGGGCAGTGAGAAATGCAGGGGTGTGAGGCAGGGAGAGAAGTGGAGCACATAAGGATTTTTTTTGTTCTTTCAGATGAATTCAGGAATTGGGCTTTTGGTTGACAAGGAATAAACAACCCCATCCAGGTCTAGAGAGCCAGGTCTTCTCATCCCTGGGCACACACCTGGCTGACAGTAAGAGGATGGGGATGAGGAGTATGGAAGGGGAACAGAACCATGTGCATGGGCATACAGAGGTGGCAGGAGGTTTTGCAGTGAGAGGGCCAAATCAACACATTTCATACAGCTGAGAGAGTAGATGATAAAAACCATCATGTGGCAAGGGAGGACATAATGTCACACCACACAAAACAAGCTTTGCTTACAGTGACTGGATGGAGGAGTGGGGAACACACTTTGTGGTGTGCCCGTGCACGTTTGCTCACCGTGTGCGCAGGGCTTTGCGCTCATGTGCCCCGATGCACTCAGAGCTCTCATCACCCATGTGCTCAGGCTCTCTGCATGTGTTTGCCTATGCCCACCTTCCTTCCCCATGTGCCCATTTGCTCATGGGAGCCTGTGAAAGCCCAGGTGGCAGCTTGGGTTTGTGCCTGCGAGGTGGCGGCGCGGGCTGCGGCTGCACAGTTGCGCAGCTGAGGCGCGTGTGTGAGCACACGTGCACACAAATATCCTCTGGTGCACACAAATATCCTCTGCTCCCCCTGCACCAGCTGAGCACAGCCTGGGGAGCTGCACTCCGGACAGCAGCTCCATGCTTCTGCATGCTGGGAATGATACAGGCTGGCTCTGGCACTTCTCAGCAGCTCAGGAGAGGCCTCTTAACTCACACAGACAGCCGGCGCTGGGGGCAGCTGGCAAGGGGCTGGAAGCCAATCTACTTTGACAGCTGCACTGCCAGGGGTGGTTGGGGGCTCCTCTCTTCATGTTTTCACCACAAACTGGTTACCTAGTGTGAGGCTAACAAGGCCACTGCTAAATCCGACAGAAATGGGATCTGAGGGGACAAGCACAGTGTGCAGTAAGCAGAAGAGCATCAGGAAAGCAAAGCACTCAAGAGCTGCACAATTCTTGGTTCACATGCTACTGATACACACTCATTTCATGCTTGCTGATTTTCTCCAGGCCCCTCTTCCTGTCTGTCTTCCATTGCTCCTCCCCTTTCTCCCCACCTCCACCACATCCTTTTCCAAAGTACCTTCCCTTTGCGACCCTACTGAGCACTCAGTCAGGATACTGGGAAAGCTGGAGCTTCCATTGTCATTGGGACTGGCTCTCTGGATATCTTTTGGCAAAATAACCGAGAGGCAACTACAGTCATCCTCAGCTGATGCCATGCTTTGATTGGCACGCATGGCCTCAGCCATCCTGGGAGACCCAGAGGCAGGCAGGTTGGCAGCTATCACAGAACACTGCTGGAGCCAACAGGCTCCTGACAGCACTGGTGAGCCTCCTGCTATGAATAAGGGAGAAAACCCTAACAGCTTTGAGCCTATTGAGGAGATCCTCAAAAGGGCTGTGATGTCTCAGCATAAAGTACATCTTTGTAGATAAGTATTGGATACAGAGGGCTTGGAGCGAGCAAAGAAAAGGAGGGGCCAAAAAAAAAATAAAGTGCTCTAGATTATTCTTAAAAACTGTCCTGAGTCTATTCTGAGTCTTTCTGGCCCTGTCATGCCCCACACTGGTCCATTCTCCATAGCCTCTCTTTCTTCCTTCAATGCACTGCAGAAAAGCTGGTTCTTTCTCCTGTCTCACAAATGAGTTTGAGAGGCCAGTGAAGACATAATTTTCTAGCTCCACAAGTATTGGGAAGGAAAGAAAAAGAGTAAAATGTGTGGCTTGGCAGAGGCAGCAGCTTTGTCACACATCACCCCATAAATCTCATGCCTGACAGAGTTTCTAATGCTGGAGTCGCTTAAAACCATGGCATCATATTGGGTTAAATTGATGGATGGCACTGAGAGAGGGACAGCCTAAAGTGCTGAGCAGGGACCCTGGCTGATGGCAGGCCTCTCACTCTCCTTCACTTTCTGCTCCCTCTCTCCACTAATGGAGCCTCATCTCTTTAATCAGAAAGCAAGTGCTCTCCAGGTGACGGCCTGAGACGCTCAGAGGCACTCTGCAGGGAGACCTGCAGGCAGCAACGCTCCGCTTGGGAACTCTTCACTCAGGAGAGGACAAAAGAAGGGAAAGCACAAGGCTCTTCAGAGTGTTCATACAAGAAGGGTTGTGCTTCCTCAGCTGTCAGTAGTGCCAAAAACAGCCCATCAAGTTGTAGGAGAAGCCCAAGGCCAAGCCAGCCTTGGCCAGAATGAGTATGGAGGTTCTCAGAAAAGGCCACCTCTAAAATGAATGAAGAGAATAATGTTCACTCCTTCCAGAGAAAGGAGTGGGCTCCCAGGGCAGCACAGTGGAGATTGTGGGAGATTTTATCCCGAGGCAGGACTCTGACCTCACTGCAGCCAGTGCTGGGATCAGGTGAAGCCTTTCTCAGAGCCTTTCTTTGGCTCCCTGTTTTCATCCCTTCTCAGCCTAATTTACTGAGAAGGGATTTCTATAGATACCTGCCTGATTTGGTGTTATTTCCTATCCTGTGGTGATCTAAGTGCAAAACAATGTCAGAACATTCCACAATCCTGTGAACATCATTTTTTTACTTCCACTCTGGGATCAGATCCTTTGGCATTCAGACTACACTGCTTACCTTTGTCTGCACAGCACCAAACACAAACACTGTGAATTTCCTCACACCCACTGCTGCTTTGAACCTCTGTCTTCCACTCCTCCCACCTGCCCCAGCCACCCAGAACCCTGTCCCCTGCTCTACCACTGCTCCTCAAGGGCTGCCTTCCCCCTCTACCTTGCACCCCCCACCTGCTCAGATTCCCCTCCCAGGCACTGTATTTTTCCAAGTTTGTTCCCACTACATTTTTTTCCTCTTGATGTTCCCTAGGGAAATCCTCTCCTGTTCTTCACATCATTTTTCCTGCAGGTGCAGGACTCATTAGGTACCAAGTTTACTCTTTAACTGTCAATATCTGTAAATCAGATGCCCCCTTCAGAGGTGCAGAAGTGTTTTGACTGAGGCTTTCAAAAGCAGCCTGCTGTGATTTTGGTATCCAGCTCCCAGCATGGCTGCCAGTCCTCTCTCTTTTCACCTTTGGCACTGACTCAGCATCAGCCTTGTCCTGTGCCACAGGAGCTCTGGATGGCCACTCTCAATCCCTCTTTTGCTCTCTGGGGGAAACAAAAAGCCAGAGTTCAGCATCTCTACCATGCAGCTCCCACACTCACTGCCCTCTCCTGTCACTGGGATGCAAACTTGAGGGTGGAAAGGAGCTCCTCATGTGCCAGGAAGCACTGGAATACAACCTGCACTTCAGGTGCTTCAAGGGAGGTCAGCTGAAATAAAAAGAACCTGTAAGACTCCTAGAGACCTCACAGAAGGTAGGCTAAAAAGAGCAGTGAGATGTGCTGGATACCAAAAGGCCGAGGTCTGGAGATGGGAAGGAAGTGGAAGCAGTCCTGGGTAGGGCACATGTCCTGCTTGGCTGCTGGCAGACACAGTGACATCAGTCCTCCTATGAAGGGACCTGAGCACAAGGTAATTTCAGCTCTGGTACTTTCTAAATGCTGCCTATGTTGAGGAGCAGGGCTGCTCCCATGAGCTTACCCTCTGAACAGACTCTGCATGGGGCTGGAAAGGGGAAAGTGAAGGAGAACCACAGTTTGGGACAGAAGAGGAATTGATTTTAAAACACTCCAGACTTTGATCTTCTCTGCTTGGGTGGCTGCTTTGAGAGGTGGGGGAGCAGGGAGGGACCACACATGGTCCCTGCAGGTAGTGAGATCTGCAGTTCTTTCCAGCCAAATGTCCCCCTCTCAGGGCTGGGACTGCTTCCTGAGGCAAGGGAAGCCTTTCCATCCAAGGCTAAACCATCTGTGTGTGACAAGTGTCTGTCTACAAGAAACAGGGCAGGAGCAGGGGAGAGGGCTGGATGGAGACAGATAGCGAGTGGCTCCTGCTTCTCCCAGCCATCAGAGATGCTGCCACGCTTGCCCCTGTCGTGTGTGGGAACTCCTGATGCCCTTTGGCCACGTGAAATCAGATGGCACAGCCTGCTTCACCCCTCTGCCTCTCAAGGCTCTGCCTGGACTGTTCTCCACTCTAATCCCAATAAAAAGAGGAGCAGGGCAGGAAGACACCACCCCTTCCCAAAACCAAGATAATTTTTCCTGCTGACAGTGAGAGTATTTGTCTTGCACGTCCCTTCCCCCCTCTCTCCTCCTCTCCTTTTCTATGTGTTACATTTTCTCTTCTAATGAGGGCAACATCTGCTTCTCAGCCTGATTTGAATCCCTGAGCATCCTCCTCCAGGGAGAGCAGCAGGAGCTTGGCAAAGAAGGGCAGGTAGCCACCACTGGAAGATGGCTCTTGTGTCAGGATGTTGGGTGCAGGGGATGAATCACTGCAGTGGCTCTCTTGGTATGGGTGGGAGCAGGGCCGCTTGTGTAGGAGACTCAGAAAACTCTGGGTGTTTGAGATCTAATGCTCAGGTTGTCACACTAATCCTCCAGAGGTTATTTCAAAACCTGTACACTTCAAAAGCCTGTGGAAGTATGGGCCTGCCCTGCCTATTCAATCTAGGGAACACAGATTTACTACACATACCACATCTACACTGTTGAAATCTCTTGGGGGAAACCTTTGCCCAGCCAGCCAGCCCAAGCAAGGGACACCAAATGTGTCACCTTGTAGCTGTGTGGGACAGACTTTTTGGGGGGAGCTCTGAACAGGAATGTGGGGGTCAGTCTGCCATCCCCCTCAGAGCCTGGGCTGTGACTTCTTGCCTGCAAGGCAAGGCCCAAGGCTGAATATTCCTAAGAGCAGCCTCAGGTACTGGAGAGCCTGCATGTGGCTTGGCTCTGAAGCAGAAATCCCCATCTTTTCCCCGTGCAGCCCTGGATGCAGCAGCTGCCTGGCTAAGCCTGGTGCCTGTGCTAATTGGGAGCACAGGGAGAGGGGCTGAGCCATGGCAGGGAAAGATGGAACAACTGAAAGAGCAGGCACCAGTGGCAGCATCGGGGACGGTCACGGGGAGAGGGGAAGATTGCATGGAGGGATGAGGAATGGGAAAGAGGCTGGGGAGAACGAGCAGCTGAGCCAAGCAGAGCGTTTGGGAGAGCGGGAAATCGTGTGGCAGAGCTGCAGGGACTCAGGGACACTGTCACAGGCAAGGCTGAAATATAAATGGGAATTCTTACTGAGCCGCATCGGAGCCATATTGGTGAATGAGAAGCAGGGAGGCTGAAGGAGTGAAGGAAAACCACATAGCCAGGGCAGCCCAGGCAGCACCTTCCAGCATCCTCAGTGGAACTGCTCCCCCCCATCAGTGGAAGCTGCTGAGCAGAGGGCCAAGCAGTCAGTGTGGTGGGAGAGTGGCATTAAGTCATTAGCTTGTCATTATTAAAGCAATAAGGAGAGTGAACAAAGACACACAGCTTTTTTTTTTGTTTGTTTCTTTCTTTCTTGCCTTTTTCCCTATCTCACATGTGCACACGCACTCTTCCTCCCTGGCCCCTGCCTGGACAGCTCTGGTACCCTCAGCAATCAGCTAGCCCTCCTTTTCCCACCACCAGGACTCCCACCCTCTGTCTCCTACAGGAGGTGTTTTGTGTGCTGGTATTTCTCATTAGGAGCCCAGAAACACATCAAATATGTGACTTTCACTGCCCCAAGTGCTAACACACCTTATAACTTAACAACATAGATGCTCCTTCCCTCAATCTGGTCCTAGAAGACCCAGAGGGGCTTGGGCTGATGAAATGTGCTGCTCTTGGAAGAGTAGAGCAGCACCTGTCCAACAGCCATAGGCAGGCCAGTTAAGGTGAGAGGCAGGTAGGGGAGCAAGGAGAATGATCTCTTAAGTCAGTGAAACTGTGGAGTCCCTTGCAGGAAAGACTGGCCTCTGACTTCAAGAGTTTTCTCCCCTGTGGCTCCCTCAGGGCCACGTTTCATTGAATTCTGTCTTCTGCTTGGCCACAGCTCTGCACACATGCCAGCCCAAGTCCCACAGTCACCTCTGGCCCCAGTCAGATCTGCCTTCTATTTACCTCCTTTAGTCATGCTGCCCTCTACCCTCAGATTCCTCTTTCTCTTTATCCAACACTTTTGTTCTCCCACATCTGTGTATAGTGAATTTCATGGCACTGGAGAGAAGCATTAGAAAAGTCCAGGTGGGACAGTGCAGGTTAGCCCAAAGGTTTGCCTGTTCCTACCATCTGTCTTTACCCACTATTCATTCCCCTGTGTCCCAGTAAGAAAGCTTCCTCCAGAGCAAAGGGGAGGCATTCTGCCTTCTCAGACAGAAATAGAAGTGCTGAGAGTGTAAGTGCCACCATGCCATTGGGGCCTGCAGGTTGATGACTCCGAGGACTGAGCTGCCGAGAGCAAAAAGACAGCTGGGTGGGCCAATGGCATCATTCAGTTTAGATCTACTGTGGTTTCCTAATGCCACAGCAGACCTGACTCTTCTTCACCAACAGCAAGATGGTGAATCTCTGCCTTTGAAAGCACAAAAGCCTAAAAGCAAAAGGGATTCCCCTGTGGGAGAAACAAGCACATTTCACTTCAGTGGGTAAGTTCACATTGAGAACTTGGCAGCTTCCTGGTGACTCCACATGGGCTACATGAACAGAGAAGCAGGCAGAAGCGTTTCCATCTGAGGAAACTGAGGCTCTCTGTGCTATACCAGCAAACCCAGATCTTTGGTCTGATGGAGCCCCAGTGTCACGGCCATGGCTGCTGTTGTGAGCACCACTGTGCTGTGAGACGCAAACAGTTCCCTCTTGTGTAAACAGCATTGACTCAGCTCCCACGAGGCAGAAGGAAGATTCCACATCCAGCCATTTTCTCAGAGACAGTGATTGTGAACTCAATGGAAGGGCAACCCTGACAAAGCCAGTTCAGTGAACACAAACCACTGCCCACGTCAGAACTACTCATACAAGTGCTAAGAGGTTGCTGGTGTTCTGTAGAAGGAATGTCACCCATGTGGTGACATCTTAGCAGGCCCATGG
The DNA here is from genome assembly GCF_012460135.2 of Molothrus ater. Taxonomy (NCBI): domain Eukaryota; kingdom Metazoa; phylum Chordata; class Aves; order Passeriformes; family Icteridae; genus Molothrus; species Molothrus ater. Next base: position 50,923,900 of record NC_050482.2, on the reverse strand, counting down.
TCACACAGTTTGGATGAGCAAGGCCTCTTCAAACGCTTGCTTCAGCATAGTGTACCAGAGACACCAAGGTGGGGCTCTGCCTAAGCACTCCCTGGGCACATTAACTGGAGCTGGAGCCAGCAATATGGACATACACAGTCCACCCCACACCTCTCAATGCAGTCAAACCCCTGCATGCTTCTAACATCTTTTCTCCTCAACTTGAAGGTCAAAACCCAGTTTTCTCTGTTAGGTCAGAGCTTAGGAAATGCATTCCAGTTTTCCTCATTTGGATCAAAATTGCCTGAGGAAGAAATTTCCCATGGGTCATAGACATGCTCAGCAACCATGTCAACCCCCCCTGGTCCACCCTCCCATGCTGTGAAGGGAAAGAAGAACATCTCCCTGCCCTGCACAGCACCCTCCATCCCTCACCCTGCCTGCCATCGGTCCTCATGAACATCACAGCCAGATCCTGTGCCACTGGAGCAGCTGGCTTCTCTCTTGATTTTTCACAAATGATTATCCAAGTCAGAATTTGTCACCTACAGAATGAAAGGAAAATGAACCTTCAATCACAGATGCAGATCTACCTGCTGAAAAAGAAAGGGGTGGCGGGGCGGGGGGAGAGAGACATGGGCAAAGGAAGAGAAAAAGGAGAAGGGAATGTGCAACAGAGAGAAGAAATTATGAACAGAGTGAGAAAGAATAAATATAGGAAGGAAATACAAAGAAAAGAGGGGAGTGAGGAGCATGAAGAGTCTGAAGAGAGGAGACTGAGGCAGAGCAACTAAAGGGTAGGTTTTCATGATAACATGAAAAATGGAGGGGCAGGGCAGGAGACATCACTGTATCTGGAAATGGAGCAACAACAAGATTTCCTTATTTTCCTTCCCATCCCATCTCCCACCTGACTCAAACCCATTACTCTCACCTTTCCTCACTCCCAGCATGACTGCTCCCTCTTTGGTTCCCTGCCCTTGAGCCTGTGTAGGGACAAGGTGACCACTGGGGTCTGGCTCTTGGAAATCCCTTGTCCCTCTCACCCCCTAGATCATGCCCACACACACACACTTGCACATAGTTATTCATGACTCTCAGATGGCAAGATGGTTATCACACATCCTCTTAGTCATCACTTAGCAAAGATAAACACATTTAGGGCTTAATTTTCCCTCATCAGTCAGGCCTTCCTTGGCCCCTCTATCTGCTGCACTGCCCTGATCCTTCTCCATTTTCTTTCAATTTCAGTTAATAAGCTGCCCAGCCAAGCAGAGCCCTCCAGAGAGGGGCCAGCAGCTCCCTGACTCTATGCTTCTTTAAGGACAGCCACTGCCCTCTCTCCACTCCCCCCTGCTCCCTCCATCTCCTCCAAATAGCAGCTCTGGATTTTGTTCTGTAATCTTCTCTACCCTTCCCCTCTCCACCACCCTTGTTAAGCCTAGCAATTTGCCTCCAGGTCTCTCAACCACTATTCCCCTTAAAGAACCACTTACTGGTGTCAGATTAAGAGGGCCCAATTTTGAGGTTTGAGAATTATGTATGAAAGTATATGTGCTTCTGTAAACTAAAAGAAAGGTTCTGGCTGAATTAAGGAGTCTGTATACAAACAAAGCTCAAAGACAAAAACCACCAAGTATTCAAAATATAATTTAAAATTCATTATGCTAACCATATCTCAGTTGTATTAACCCAAGACTTTTCATTACACCACAGTATTTGGGTTGTCACATGCTTCCCAAGAGGTTTATCTATGCCTTCCAGTAGCTTCCAGAAATCTGGAATTTTACAGCAGTGCTACAAAACCCTTCCAGCTATCCAAGTTGGAGCCCTGAAGTACCAAAGCTGAGCAGTGCCTTCCCTATTGATTGACTGGCCACTTGCCCACAACACAGTCAGATTTGATCTTCTTGCAGCCTGAATGTGCCCACAGTGACCTGCAAGATAGGGACAGAAGGGTGGGGCAGCTCACTGTACCCCTTGCCTCCAAAGCTGTAATGGAACCAGGCTTTGTCAGATATCCCAGAGAAATGATAGGGAGAGCCATGGAAAGAAACTAGTTCTGCACTGTGCTGCATACAGCAATATAATGATCACTTCAAAAGCTCCAGTACACCAGCACAAATAGATGCTGGACTGGGCAGCCACACACACATCCCCACTGGGGACACAGGGAGGAATCCAGGACAGGGCTGTGAGTGTCTGACAGCCCTGAATAAAAGAGATGCTGCAGGTATAATGATTGCTCGGGAGATTGCATTTGCTTGTGGATGAGGATGGACGATCTGACTGGATTTTGAATAAGTTCTGCAACAAACCGATCGAATGCCCTTTAATCAGATGAATTTAGCTTCTGCCTTTCTTTAAGATGGTTCCAGGACACAATCAACCTCCTCTTTGCAGCATTAATGGGCATCATCTAAACATAGGCATGCACCATTTCCCAAAAGTAGGAGGTATGGGATAAAACAGCGGTGTTTGAGAGAGGAAAGAAAGCAGTGTATTCTGAGAAAACAATGAAACTGCAGACAGGAAGTAAGGACCACTAAGAAAAGCCTGAAGAAAGGGGTTTGGGCAGCAAAGAATTGCCTCCTAGTTTTTGACATGCCAGAGCAGCGCTTTACAGACATACAGGGTGTCCCCAGAGAACTTCCTAGATCTATTGTTAATATGTCTCCTTAAGGGAAAACAAAATACAGGAGCTTGGACATCAGCCAACCACTTGAATCAAAAAGATGCAACTCATTATCGGTGGAAAAGTCTGGAGCAGGGATCCCGTAATCTATATTTTCTCACTCTAGAGTGCATCTCCCATTAGGTTCACCTCTTCTCAGCACTTAGCTAGCCCCAAGTTGGGGAACTTCAATCCTTTCTCTCTCACCCAAAGCAGCATGTGTGTGTGCCCTACAGGTCAGTGATGGCCAGGGAGCAGACACAGAGCTGCCTACACACCCATCCCTGTCTTTGGATGAGCAGAGGAAAGAGAGAAAAAGGGATGGCAATAACATTTGAGGAGGATGGGAAGGGACTCACACAGACCCTTGCCATTTCTCTGTGCACTGACTTTCCCATCCCCTACCTCCTGCTCCGCTGCCGCCAGAGGGATGTTCTCCCTGTTGACTTCAGAAGCAGCAGGAGTCAGCCACTAATTAGGATCCAGTATGACAAAGCACAGAGTAGCCTGACACTGCTAGACCACAGTTGCCTAGAGGCAGAGGAGACAGTGCCTGCCGGAGGATCACTTTCATTAAGATGAAGAACATCAAACAGCTTTCCCCAAACTGACATCCGTCTGTCAAAGGAGCCTGCAAAGAAAGGCAGAGCTGACAGGGGCCCGAAGGAGGATCTCATTAGGATGGTTTTAGAGGGGCTTCTTGATGAGAGGGCTGTGGGGACTATCTTCCTCCTTCCATCAGCAGTGGCTTGTGCCTGTCAATTTGTTGTCTCAGTTCTCGGAGGCTGATGGGGATGGACAGGTAACACCCATGGAGGTCATGGGCATGGGAATGTGACCAAGGAGGAGGCAGGGGACTGAAGGAGAAGTAGAGGAGCAGGACACCACAGAGCAAGTGCCCAGAGGGAATACTGGAAGCACAGTTTGCTTTTTGGTTCCAAGAACAGGAAGCTGCTGTGAAAGGCAGACTACTCCAGCAAGGATCACAGGCAGTGCTAAGCTGCCCAAGGGGAGCCTGGTGGGAGTGGGAATAGCATCTCACCTCCCTGTGCACACTAGGCAGGGCTGAATACAGACAGCCTGCTTTTTGTGCATAGGATTTGAGCATGGCTTTCACTCAGACACATCTGCACATCCCTAGAGCCTCTTCAAGTTCTCAATCCAGCTGAATTCACCCACAACCCAGCTTGAGATGTTAAGGACATTTATCCATTCTCATGGAAGCAGTGATGAAGAAACACTCCTTCACTCCACAGACAACAGCAACATGAATGTTTGGATGAAGAGGGATATCCCCAGAGCCATGGTTCTCTGTGGCTGAGCTAGAGCCACATGGTTCTGACATAGACCAGTGATTTCTAGAAGGCTTTAAAAGGCATTTATCTAGGACTGTAACTGCCTCCCGAGGCACTCCTGCTGCTAAGTGTGTTCAGACACTTGCCCTGCAGTACAATGAGAAGGCTGTGCTCAAATTCCCCAGCCAGCTCTGATTCAGTAATCACAACAAGTGTTTATCCGTGCCTGCAGGGACATCCTACTTACTAAGAGTGGTCAGCTGGGCATTACATCGTGCTCAAGTGGTTCAGCAGTCTTTAGAGTCTGGAAGTCACCTTAGAATTTGCTGCTCCACAAATAGGTGACATCATTCAGTCTTTTTAAAGGCTCATGTGGGCAATACCATTGCTTTTTGTTAAAAGTTGCTGCTCACAGTCTCTCGATGTAGCAGGAAAGCAGCATGCTTCCATTTCCTTAGAAATCTGATGATCTGTCTCCTCAGTCACCCTTAGGGCTGGCACACACAACCTCATTGTTTTGGCTAAGGCAAGGGTGGGAGTCCTAAAGCCCACGGGCTGTACATAGCCTGCGGGATTTCATGAGCCTGGGACAGACACTTGGCATTTTCAACAGACCTGTACCTGGGCAGCACAAGAGATGCCTCTGGTGCAGGCCAGTGTCTATGCCTATGTCATCAGTCTCAATCAAAGCTCACAAAACATATTCCCAACTAGCACTGAAAGACACTTTGTGCTATTGCTGTGCAGTGCTAAGATTCGTGGGAATGTGCAGCCAGCTGAAAGGTGCTGGGATAACCTGTAAAGAACCTGCTCAACAGCCCTGCATCAGGACTTTGCAGTGATGACATCACCAGGGCTTTGAAGAGCTCTGCCAGATGACTTCTCATAGTACCTCTGAAAATCTGCAGTGCTGATACTGTCCTGGCTTTTAAGGGCTAGCACAAATTATATCAGTGACTTGGTTTGAAAAGATAGGTGTCTGCTAAGGAAAGCAGGAGTCTCTCTTGAAATGGAAAATGTAAACCCCCTCCCCACTAATTATCATAATTTTGAAACTAAGGGGGACTCTCAGGTAAACATATGGGAGTAGGAATAACAGTTTTTTATTAGGGAAGAAAATAAAAATTAAATTAAAAAGCGGTAACACTGACAGAGTTAGAATGCAACCTGACACCCTGTGGGTCAGGGTGTTGGTAGCAGTCCCATTAAATGGTGGCTGCAGTCTTCCTGCAGTGGCAGTTGTGGTTCTGTTGAAGCAGTGATCTTGTAAATGGTGCAGTTTTCTTCTGGAGATCTTGTGGTGGTGTAGATGGGCCTGGTGTTCCTCTGGGAATCCAGTGAGCAAAAGCTGCCTGTGGTGTTCTCAGTCTCAAATTTTATCCAGGTAGGAATGCTTGGCTCCTCCCCCTGGGTGGAGCATCTCACAATGTGATGCTGTAATTTTATCAGCCATGCAGTGAGACTCAATGGCCCATTAACAGCAGGCATCTCCCTGGAGAGAGGGCTGGTTGTGGAAGAGATAAAGTAAACTGCCCAATTAGCAGAAGATAACTGCCCCACCTCCAACAGGTGGGAAATAGAACACACACCCCCAAACTACATCTTACAGCCCAGGACAGTCGGTCAAGGAGTGAATCAGAGATCTGAACACTGGTGTGTGGTGCTAGGTCACCCACCTGTATTCAGCTTCTCCTCCAGAATATCTCCCACAGGTCCTGTTTAGTATTGACCAGCACTCAGCAAATGTCTAGGATAACCCAGGTCACTAAAAGTGGCTCTGGAAACCAGAATCTCCCCCTCTAGATTCCTGAGGACCTGCAGCAATGGCGTCACTTCCCATCTCCAGGGTTTTGCTGGGATGTCTTTCTTCTAGCTTTTAGTCTCTCTGAGGACAGCCACTCAAGCATTCAGGCTGTTCCCAGCACCTGGCTCACACTGCTGTCTCTCCAGCTGACAGAGCTGAGCTGCATTTCACACTGCATGAACACTGCAGAAACCCTTGTTTTGCCAACACATTTATGTTTCCCTCAGTCTTGTAGGGCTTGAAAAGGCCTGAGCCCTGACCAAAACTAAGGGGTCTTTGAGCACTGGATGGCAAGCAGAAGCAGCAGGAGCAGGACAGCTCATATGTTCAAGCCAAACAGGTGCTGGGAAGGAGCACTACGTTCCCACCTTTCCAAGACTGGGAGTTTGTGGTAAGACAGGACTGGGTTTGGCCAGCTGCAGGACCTGGCTATGCTGTGCTGGCCATTTGGCTCTGTGGAGGAGCCTCCTGCAAGCAAGGGGAAAGCTGTCTGCCTCCTGCTCTGCTTTCAAATGGCACAAACACAAAGGCAGCAGGACAGGCTGTGGGAGCAGGACAGCAGCTACCATCTGCCAGGGTGTTTTTATTAGTCCTTCTTGGCTTCCCAGTGTACATGGAGGGTCAACCAGTCTTCTTCACTTCCATCCTCAATCCTGCAGAGCAGTCAGGTGGTATTTCAGGTTTGGTGGGGATGGAGGGTAAGCACCAAAACAGGGAAGGCATTGTTCAGACAGGAGGTTGTGGTGGCATCGTTGATTTGAACCAGAGGGGTCAGTGCATGGCTCTTGCATCTCCCCATCCTTACACAAAATGTGTCACCCCACCACAACTCCAAGCCCCTTGAGTGGCTTCCCAGGCAGGGAGGAGGTTGGAGAGGCTCCATTTTGGTTTCCCCCTCTTTGTGCTGGGCTCTCACGCCCCCACTCACACACACACACATGGGAGCTGTCTGAGGCTCTCTCCCACAGGCTGTCTCACGCTCTCACAAGCTCTGACATGAGCACAAAGGCTGCAGGACCCATGTCTCTCAAGTGTTGTATGGGATCCCTTTCCCCCAGTGTCTGTTTCACACACTCTCCCTCTCTCCCTCACACTTGTGCTTTCAGACAACTTTTTTTCTTCTGTCTGTTTCATTTTGGCCTTGGTGGGAGTTTCAAGGCTCTGTCTTATTCACTCTGTTTGCAGTATCTCACTCCCTGCTAATCTCTATCACTTGGTTTGCTATATTACCATTTGGTTTGCTATATTACCATTTGATTTGCTTTATTACCATTTGGTTTGCTTTATTACCATTTGGTTTGCTTTATTACTATTTGCTTTGCTCAGGACTCAGTTCCCTTCCCTCAAGGAGGATCCAAACCCTTATGGCTTATCCGAAACATAAGAACATGCCCCATTTCCTAGGATTCACCAAGACATGCCTTCATTGGCAAATCCATGAGGGTTTTGCTTTAGACCCTGCTCTGTTTGGCTCTATTACCTGTCTGAAAGCGATGCTTCCAGCGTGTGACAGGCTCATGAGTCAACCTGAGCACCATGTGAGCTCAATGTGAGAACAAGCCATACTGTAGCAAAGATCAGCTCTGAAAGATTAACTGTTGAACTGCAGTTCAACTACCTGGAGGAACAGCTGATCCTCTTCTTCCTTACTGCGCGTGTGGATTATCACAGTGGGTACTTGTATGCAAGGACATCATCAAACAAATCCTTAATCTTTGGGTTCCTTTTCTCCCCAGCTCACCAACGAGTGTAGGGAATGTTGCTTTTACAGCTTGGCCTTTGTGAAAATAGGAATTTAGGAATTTATATTTTAAGCTCAAGTGTCATGTCTGAAGATGGTAGGAGCAGCAAGGTTTGTGTGAAGGATCAGCTCAGATACAAGCACAAATAAATGGACAGCTTGTCAGGCCCACAGGAGGAGGTAAATGCAGCAAGTCCAAAAAGGAGCTTGTCCATTTTTACATTTAATTTGGCTTGTCTAAAAAAATTAATTTATCTCCCTCTATAAACCTTGCCTCACTAACACTGTTCCAACTTGGCAGGAATCAGAAGTGCATGGATTCCTGCATGCAGCATCACCCCTCTGTTCTAACACACCATTAAAACACAGAAGAATTTCAGTTCCATCCTTTCCCATTGGCACAGTACTTTCCATGACTTCCTATAAACTGAGACTTCCATAGTGACATTGACATTTCTCCCATCCTCAGGCACTTCTCCTACTCACCATGAGTATTCAAAGATTATTTGGATTGACCTTGAAATGACACGAGCCAGCTTCCTTAGCACTGCTGGATGCATCCCATGAGGGCCCATGGACTTACACTTGTCCAGTTCGCTCAAGTATTTTCTGATCCTCTTCCACACAGGTGAAGTTGCTCCCTATTTTCCCCCAGTCTCTGGGCTCTGGCATTTCTGAAGGCCAGTAATGTTACTGAAGACTGAGCTGGAGAAATCACTCAATACCTCAGTGTTTTCAATGCCCTGTCTCACCAGGGCACGTGCCCCATTTAGCAGTCAGCCAGCATTTCCCAGGCCTTCCTCTTGCCTCCCATAATTTTGTATTCTTGTGATTTTTAAGGTTCTGGACAGTCATGGGGAACTCACCTGGAGGTTAACTCAGGGACACTCAGCACTGTGTCCCACGGGTGAGTAGTACATAGCGTGCCTGCCATCTGCTCGAGAGAGGACCTGCAGCCAACGGCAAACAAGGTCATTAGCAGATCCAGTATAGCCTGACACCTCCCAGGATCAATCCCACAGGGACTTCCCTGTCTCAAGACCTATCCTGGTTCAGAAGGGGCTTTAGGTCATGAAGACATGTGTTTCAACTTTTTCCTTGTCTATTTTCACCAATAAAATCTTGGGGTTTTTCTGTCCTACCACTTCCCGTACATACTCCTGTGTCAGCAATCATTGACATCAGCATTCTTGTCATGAGGCAAATTTTGCTGCTTAGAGGATTCCACTGCCCTGGTGCCATGCCTGTCCCTCTCTCATGTCATCTGATGTGCCTGGACTTGGTGACAACACCTGCCTATGTGGGCACTCTAGTCCCCAAGGCAAGCATGTCTCCAGAGGTATGCTGCCTTGTATGTTTTTATTCAACAAGAAACCCAAACTAAATGTAGTCCCTTCTCCTGTTCATTTGTCTGATTGCTGCTCTGTACCTTTTAACTTTTTTTCTACCTGTACATCCCACTTGCCCTTTTGGCCCACATCAAATAGTTTTAAGATCTGAATTTCATGCAGTGCTGAATGGTGTGCTGGGAGAACTGGAAACAGCAGCTGCAGAAACTCTGTTCTGAGTCTCAGTGCTGCAATGCTGGGAAGTTTCAAATGCAGCTCTTTTCCCCTCAGGTCTGTCAGATGATCTTAGTATCAGGCTAAAAGTTACCTGGCATGTCAGAGCATTGCAGCAGCCTTGCTGGGCAGACCTTGGCACAAGGCTGACAGAGGTTGGATAAGACGTGCAATAATGCAGAAGAATGGATGTACTGGATTGTCATGAAGGTCCATCTGTCCCAGTGTTCTCCCTCTCCTTAATACTGGCCAACAGCATTTCAAAGACTTTCAGAAATTTGGTTTAAACATTTTGGCGAGGAATTTCATCAGCTATTTCTTTACTATGATACTTTTTCTTGAATTTTCTCTTAAGCTAGATGTTTAATTATTTCAAGGATACTCAATGTTCTCACTTGGGAAGGAATAGCCAGTACATTTGCCTTGTTTGCCTTCTTCAGATCATTTGTAATTTTAGAATCCTCAGTGGAGGAGAAAATGCAGACAGCTTTGATTTATGCTGATATGGCAAATTTTCTGCTGCTTTTCCACAAAATATTTCCTTCATTTGAAGAAAGGTCACGATCCCTGCAAAGATAAATTTGCTGCTTCTGCCTGCTGGTCACCTGGAGATGATCATACAGACCAGAAAACCTGTGCCTTCCTCCAGTGGGCCTTTTTCCTGCCTGAGATCCCAGCAATGGAGGAGTAAGCAGTGAGGGCTGCCCCATCTGGAGGATGAGAAACCCTGATTCCATGGCTGTCTGCAGGGAATGTTTCTGGCAAGAGCCTTCTGGATGTGTGCTGTCCAAGGAACCCTGGTGCAGATCCAAGGAATCTCTTCTGTGCAGATGGTTCCAGGTGGTGACAGTAGAAGGAGTTGCCCCATCAGGGGAATCCTTTCCTGCCCACCAAATCCCCTCATTTATAACAGCAGGTGGGAAGCCCATGCTCCACATCACAGAGCAGAGGAGCCTGGCTGTAGCCCCAGAGCCTGGTCACAGATCCTCACACAGGCAGCACAGCCACAGCCTCTGCAGGGCCTGGAGATTGCCCCACACCAGAACACTCAGCTTGGCCTGGGATCAACTGGGGAGAGACCTGGTGCCCTGCAGAGAAACACCACACCCTCTCAAGGTCTCTGCTGGAAGGCACATCCCATTGCCACCCCTCTGCCAGCTCCTCTCCCAGTCTCCTGCCTGTATGCAGCCTCAGTGTGCATCAGGATCCAGCTCTGCTCCACCATCCTTGCACCACAGGCTGTCCCAAGCACTGATGAAGCAGATGCCTGTTCTCCCCATCTCCATGGATCCCAACAGGGTTACACAGTGATTAAGCCTAAAATCCAGCTGTAGAACAGCTGGTTCAGCTAGATCCCAAGACATTTTTCTTGTAATCAAACATCTTGTGTCTCTCACCGCAGCACTGGCAGACTTGGGTTTTCACCCGAGATCTACCTATTAACTAGGAATCTTTGGGCTCTGGCTTCAGGGCTCCTGTTAGTGAAGCAAAAAGTCCCATGAGCAAGCTGCTAAAAATATCAGGATCACATGGGATTAAGGCTGTACTTGCTGTACATAGAGGTATGGTTTGTTTAATAGATCACTGAAACAGAAAGGCCTGCGGGATTCATTGAGATTTTCTTTCTCTGCCCACCAAAGCTGCTCTCTGAGTCATTATGTGTGGTGCTGAGTCTGTCCCCTGCCTGCAAGAACAGTATGTTACTTTCTCTCCTTCAGTCATTTCTGAGGTGATGCCTCTGCCCAAATCTGACTTCCTCTGTACTGCAGTCTTTGTTAAGAAATTCCAGCCTGTGGGTGATGCTCAGGCACTGCAGTAGGTCATCTCTGGGGTCAGGGTGTGGAAGAAGCTGGTTACAGCTGAAAACATTCAATAAGAGATCTGGAGATCCAGCAGGGAAATGTGTCTGTAGGGCAAGGTGCTTGATCCCTCCTGGAAGTACTTTCCAGGGAGGCTTTGAGTGTTCACCAGGCTCCTGTGTCTGATGGTGTGGCACTGTGTCAGAAGAGGCCCCCTGCCCTTCCAGCACACAACCACAGCCATTTCTGAAAGAGTCACTGCTGGAGTAATTTGGGCAGAGACATCACCTCAGAAATGACTGCAGCAGAGAATATCCCGCTGACTTGCACACTAAGTTTGTTTCATGCACTGATTGTATCTCAGCTTCCCCCCAGATTCCCCCTTCTGTCTGCCCCAGTGCTGTGCAGGTTGGCCCCACTGCAGTGCCTGGGAACCTCAGCAGCATTTTCAGTGCACATTGATGCAGAAATGCTCTAAACCTAGTTGTGAATATTGCTCATGAAAAAACCCAAGTTTTGGCTTTTTTCATCCCTTTCTGAACAATGAGCTGGCTTTTGCTTTTTTTTTTTTTTTTTTGCCTTTTTTTTTCTTTTTTTTTCCCACCCCATATGGTCAATATTTAATTTTTGGTGAATAAAGATATTTCTCACATTCTGTTTCCCTGTGGGAAACCATTTCCTTGCAGGTCTGGATGACTCAAGATGTGAGGAATTATATTAGACATTATATGAGAGGGGAAAATATGTGGATATGGGAGGAGACAGAGGAGGTTGAATGGAAGGAAAGAAATGGAGAAATGGGAAAAGGATAACATAAGATGGTGAGAGAAAATATTAAGAAAGTAGAGGGGAGGAGAGATAGAATAAATCATTATTCCCCAGTGAACAAAGAGGTGAGGGTCAGTGAAGGAAGGTGGAGAACAGAGAAAACAGGAAAAAAGGAGACTGCGAAGGGAGTGGTTAAAAATTGTGAGGAAAGCACAGTCTGCAGGAAAGGAGGAGGGAGTTGATGGCCTAGAAGGTAAAGCAGAGGTGAGAGGAGACCCTGTGTCCTGTTCTGACAGTGTTTTGGGTGACTGGCTGGTTCTCACAGGCAGCCAGGCAGAAGAAGCCCAGAGGTTTGGCTGCCATCATGTGCTGCTTCCCTCCATCCACCACACTGACCAGACTTGGGACTTAGTGGTGTGAAGAGAAACCAAGGGAGACAAATCTCTTCCATTTCCCAAAGGTGTTTCATGAACTCTATCTGGGGAACAAGGGATGTCACTTACCAAGAGATCCAGGCAAGTCCATTCCTCCCTCAGAGCCAGAGGGGAGTTCTTCAGTTTCCTCAGCCCCAGGATGGTGTGTTATGCTGTAACTGTGAACTCACAGATGTAGTGACCTTGCAGATTACAATTTTCAGTGGAAAGACTCCATAATATGCCAAAGTGATGGCTCCAAGGCCTTCAAGCAATGAGTTTCTTATTCCTCTGAGAAGGCATGGGGGTGTAGAGAGGCTGTGCTGGCAAATCCAACCACTTCAAAGCATCCCTGCATAGCAAGAATTGAAAGCAGGAAGGAGATCTGTCATCTAAATCTTCTTTCTGGGCTGGCTGAGGTGCCTCAGGCAGTTTCACCTTCAGGCACACACACTGCACAACAGAGCTGGGGAAATCAGTGCCCCCTTCTCTGTTCAGCATCTGGGAGGGGGTGAGGGAGCAGGGTCTCCTTATCAACCCCAAGGTCACACCACCCAGCACACACAGAGTGAAGGCAGATGTAGACAGGGGAGCACTGAGACAGCAGGAACAGCAAAACCTGGAGCATCTCCTCTCTCCCTCTCACACTCCACCACTGGGCTGGTGCTCTCCCCCTGCTGCACACTCAGCCACAGGCAGGACAACCTTCTTAGAGAGGCAGGACTGGGCCCATGGTGCCTTCTTAGAGAAGCAGACTCCTCATCCAGGAGCAGAGCTGTCATCTGGCAGTCTTAGGTGCTGAGGGGTTTCAGAGGTCACTCAAGCCTTGCTCTCTCTGGACATTGCCCTGGCAGTTCTACCTTCTAGCTCAGCTCCCTGCAGCAGTGGAGGGAGGAAGAAGGACCAGTGAGGGATCTGGTACCCAGCTACCCCTCCAACATCAGACCACAGCTCTACATGAGTTTAAAAACCCTTCACCTCCACCCCACCAGTCTGTGTCCAACCTTGCTTCTCTCTCTCCTGAGTTGTGTGCTCCACCCCACCTCTAGTGCCACTAAGGAGCCAGAATATCCTTTTCCTGGCCACCACAACCACCATCAATGCCACTGACACCTCCTTGCTCCTCTTCCCCATAAGCACTGTTTCCTACAATGGCCCAAAAAGGAGGGCACCACTCTCATGGGGTATGATAATATGGCCCTGAAAAGCCTCTAATTAACCCTTATTATATAATTCACAGCTTCATCTGGCAGCTCCTGGCACAAAGGGCTCAACAGACAGAGTCAAAAATACCAATTATCTCCTTGGCTGCCACTAGAGAAGCAGAGAGAAAGAGAAACAGGTGTCACAGGTAGGAAATATTGTGGCTGACAGTGACACAAGACAGAAAATGTACAGCAGAGAAACAGAGGCAAGAGCTCTTTCCCCACTTATCATAAAGGGATGAGAAGCTGGAATCTCATGTGTCTTCTGGCCCTATGCCCAATTTGAGCAAAGCCCAAAATGAAGCCCCTTTTCCTCCAGACAAGCAGGTATCATGACATTAAGCAGCCACCTTCTTTATCTGAAGGCACTCACATACATCAGGCACAGACTTTATAGATTTAACCTGCACCTCCTTGTCCTGCTGAATCCACCCCATGACACAGCTTGGCTTGGCTTGGCTTGGCTTGGCTTGGCTTGGCTTGGCTTGGCTTGGCTTGGCTTGGCTTGGCTTGGCTTGGCCACCTTTGTCAGCTGCATCATTGTCTTGCAGCTCAGGACCTCGGTCCAATGATGCCATTTCTGGATGTTAGGAATCCCCAGTCATCAACTCCAGATGCTCAGGAAGGGAAAGAACAGAGTAGAAAGAAATCCCCAGGCGTGTGTTGTGTTCTGGCAACAGCAGGCAACTGAGGCAGGTTTGTGCCTATTTGCTCCCAAGTCTGTGGGCAAGTCTGACTCTTCCTCATGCTCCACACCTGGCTATGCTTTTCCCTCCTTCAGCCACTTCTCCCCAGAGGTCCCCAGATCCCCCCAGACATTCTTCAGGTTTCATCTTATTATTCAGGTTCCATTTGTGCCTTGATACTCATGGCAGAGCCTCCACTGTCTTTGGAGCTGGAGCAAGACAAGTGGGACAAGGCACCGGGCTGGAAAATTGGGTGCAGAAGTTGCAATGAATTCTTAATGATGCCCTTTCTGGCAACAGAAGGATGGAGCAGAATACTTTTCTTTTTTGAAGTGTTTCTTATTTAAAAAGTGATGAGGCCTTTGATTCATTTTCCACAGTAGCATTGGCTGGGCAGCTGCTTACTTCTGCCTTGCTTAGCAGAAGTCACCAAAACAGCTCCTCGGACTCATTTTAGATCCCATTCCTTTCTCCTTTGGGAATGCATGTTAACTGCCAGTCTCTGAGGAGCCTGGCAATCCTACTGTAAGAGGTATCACATAACCATGTTGTGATAGACAGACCCTGTTCCAAGGAGCCTGACAAGGGAAGGGAAGACACAGATCCCTGTTGAATATTTGGGAAGCCAAGGAATGGAGCAGTTCTGCACACTGCCATAGTCCCACACTGCCATAGTCCCACCAAATCTATGGCAGAATCTCAGGTTTGTCCCTGTAGGGGACTAGCAGTGATAGTGACCTAGCCATCATCTTAACAGTGCAAGGAAACCTTCATATAGGTATTCAAGTCTACATTTCATCTCTCTTATCCTTTCACTCCTAAATATTTCACTTTCAGGCTAGTTGGGTTTTCTTTCTCTAATTTTGTGTTTCCTTCAAGGGTCAGAAGGAAAATGTAGAGGCTGTTCAGTGACATTCCTCTGCTCCCCTACTACAGGTGAGCATGGCCTGTGCACTTAAAATCCCAAATTCCCTTGGGCTCTGCGTAGCTCTCAGTCTGTCCTCCAGCTCTGCACAATACACACATTTGTGTTTTAATTGAAAAGGCATCCAAGATGTGGGGAAAGATGTTAGCCTGGTCATTCCCTAGAACTGCTCTCATCCCCTTGAGAGACAGCCCTCAGGACAAAGGTCAGCAGCATGACCCTCACACCTTCAACCACATGTTCACTGCCCTTCAGAGCTGTTGGTTACTGGTTCCATTGGAGTCAACATTATCTGGAGAGGAGATATTCCTCACTCTGCTCTCTTAGGAGTCATGATGGCTCAGGATGCCCAGGCACTTAGTGCTGCAGAAAGTATCTTCTAATCCAAGCTGGCTATTTTAAAAGTCACCAAGATTTGGATGGGAAATCAAGACCCAGAAATGTTGTTAGCTCTGCAGTGGAAAGAGGATTGTTCTGCCATTCCATGAGGGATGCTCTTCCAGTGCCTACAGTCAGTCCAGAAGAGGGCAATGTTGCTACTTGCCTGTTGGTACCACAACACAGAGGCACATGCACATGTCCACATGGGCAAGGAGATGACAGCTGTCCCATACGACTTCCAGCAAAAGGCTCTGGGGCTAGGTCAGGTCTATCTGTGCTGCAGCAAATTATGGCTTGGATAAGTCACTGAACTTCATAAGGGTGGAAAAGAACCACGTCAGCACAAACCAACCACAAGAAAACACAAAAGTCTTCCTGAGTCTGCAGCCAACCAAATAATGAGGCTGTGCAAAGAACCCCTGTTCTTCCCCAAGTCACTCTGGCCACCCTCATACTGCACACTGCAGCCACTTTCCTGTTCACAGTCCTGGGCCCTTCTCTCACTCCATGATGCAGACATCATGGTCCACCAAGCAGGTTCTGGAGGCAAAGGTCAGAGTGGTTTGCTGCAGTAACTGCAGTCTGTTGGACACAGTTACATCCAGAGGCACTTGAGAGAATTATGCAGACACACAGACACAGCTCACACCTCATGCCTTCTCTGGACACACACCATCTCATACAACAGTGTGCAGAGCAGAGGACTCCTAAGCTCTCTGACTGGAATCAACCAAAGGCAGTTTAAATACAAGCACTGCTTAACTCTTTCATCACAAATCATTTTGGCCCAGAGGGCTGGCTACAGTTCCTCCACGTCCCCTCAGCCCAACAGCCCTCACCTGGCTTCAGGACATTGATGATGTCTTCAGCCCTGACAATCTTCCCTTCCCAAAGCTTCCTGCTCCCCCTACACAGCATTTGCAAATACGTCTTGTCCTTTCTCATCCCTGTGGCAGAGCAACCAAATGAAATGCAAGGACTGTGGAGACAAAATCGAATTTAGCAACAAAATAAACAGCATGGGGGCTCTCTACTGATTAGATTATGCCTCTTTATAATTTATGCATTAATTCCTCCCAAGGTCTGAGATTCCCTGTCTCAGAAGGTCTGAATCCCTGCACTGCAGAGATGCAGATGCCAGGAACATCACTTTGACTGAAACATCCACCTTTCCACCAAGCAGATGAAGCTCTGATTAACCCCAGAAGAGCTCCTCTTTGTTATGCATCATTGTCCACCCTCCAGAGATACACAGTCCAGCACCATTCCTTCCCAAACTCATTCTTTTCCCAAGTCTAGTAGAGACCATGTCAGACTGTGAAGCATGTGCCTGTAGTAGCATCTGCTCCTAGGTTTGCTCTCAAATCAATTCAAGCATTAATAAGAGTCATCAGCTACTGCAGCACATGTATGCAGGAGCTGTTGTGTCCATAGTCACAACTCCCTAGAACCATTAATTCCTGTCCTTTGCTACACAAGGAGCAGAGACTGTGAGCTCAGCACACTCAATAACGAAGCCTAGAAGCCATGGCTAGATTTGTCTAATCAGAGCTGGATGGGCAAGAGCAAAAAAAAGAAACCCTCTGAGCCAAGGAGCCATACCACTCTCAGGAGAAACTAGAAACATTAAGAAACAGGAGGCAGAGAAGAGACAAGACATGCAAGGGAATGGCTGCTATGTCACCATACACAAATTGGCCTAATTATGTGTATAAATGCACCAATAGGCATGGGTTTGCTGGCTGTATTCTTGACTTTAAATATTGATGCTTAGGAAGAGCTGAGATCAGGATATCTGCTGGTGGATTAGGCTACAGATTGCTCAGTCATTACCCACGGCTGGATCGCCTGCCTTGGATTGCCTTCTTCCAGAGAGCTCTGGAGCTCAGACAGAGGACTTCTTGTGTAGGGCATGGGCAAGGAAGCTCTGCCTTACACCCAGGCAGAGCTGACTGCCTGCCCTGGGTGGGGCAGAACCTGGGTGCTGATTGGTGCAGGAAAGGACTGGTATCATGACAGACCTGATGACCAGGTGAAAATAATTTGGTGTCCAAAACAGGCAATAGCCAAGGGAAGAGAAACAGTGTGTTTGGGAGAAGCAAGTGACCAATGGGTGCCTGGGATAATCTTCCCATGCCCTGACCCAACTCTCTCAGTTTCACCCATACCCTGTTTCCTCCCATCCCATCCCATCCCGTCCCGTCCCATCCCGTCCTGTCCTGTCCCATCCCGTCCCTCCCATCCCATCCATCCCATCCCATCCCATCCCATCCCATCCCATCCCATCCCATCCCATCCCATCCATCCATCCCACCTTCTCTACCAGACAAATCTGAAACACATGGACTCAGAAGCAGGTTTTTATAGTTTTTGCTTGTTGATTTTTTTTTTTAGGTTTTTTCTTGGTTTTGTTTTTTTTAAATAAGAAATTTATTGCAAATATAGAAATTGATTTTCTCCATACAGGAATCTCCGAGTTGAGGAAAAACGATTTCGTGCCATTCAGTTTTAAAACAGGAAAAGAAGGAAAGAGAGAAAAAAAAAGAAAGAAAAGAACAAGAAAGAAATACAATTCTAAAAGAAGAAAAGAAAATAAATTCAAAAAATAAGAAGAAAGTAAAGAACGTAACTCCAACTTAAATTTGTCCATACACAACCAGGGGGTCACAGGGTTGTTACGGAAGGAGGAACACCAAAGAGGCCACAAGGAGCCAGTCCCAGCAGCTGCCTCCCAGGCCCTTCCTTACATTCATGGGCTGACACCCCCTTCTCTGTGCCCGGCAGCTGCCCGCCCCTTCCCACCCCCTCACCCCAGACGCTGTGCTTGTGGATGGACCAGCCGTACCAGCCCTGGAGGGTCTGGCCTGACCCGGACAGGCTCTTCCTCTTCCCCCCTGGAAGGTGGAGAGCAGGAAGGTGGGACAGGCCAGCCAGGAGCAAGGCCTCACAGTGGCGGTGGTAGTTACGGGGAGGCAAAGGCCAAGCTGAACGCGTAGGGATGGGGCATCGGAGGGGGCCGTACAGGGGGAGGAGGGAACTCGACCCCTGGTGGGGCAGGGAGGAGAAGGAGCAGGAGAAGGGGGAGAAGGAGATGCCAGGCAGAGGATGCCCTCTCTCCACTCAGGAATGGGGTGGGTTGGGGCAGCCCTGCAGAGAGCTGCCCCAGTAGGATGGCCGGGAGAGGGACAGAGACACGTCCCCGGGGCGCGTGGGGGGACAGCCAAGGGCAGGCAGACCGAGAACGCCCCTCACAGTACAAGGCCAAAGCGGCTGAGGGACAGGGCTGGGAATGCGTGCGTGCATAGGGGGGACACAACAGATGCTCCCCTCTGTCCCTTCTCCAGGGAAGGACCCAAGAGCACCTGCTCAGACAGGGTGAGCAGGTCACGGCTGAGGTGGGGCAGGCTCCACCAGCCCTACAAGAAACCCCCATAGCCCGGTGGGGGGTGGCACAAAGTGTCCATCCCACACCAAGCCACCCTGAGGAGGTTCCCTCCTGCTCAGATGGTGGAACGGCAGCAGGCTGGCTCCAGCAAGAGGACATGACTCCATGAGGCTCTTCTTGACTGCATCTTGTGTGGAAGGAAGTGGTGATGGTGGAAGGGATGTTCTCCAGACTCCTGGAGGCTGTGTGTCCTTCCTCACGTAGCTGAGCTTTCCAGTCAGCAACAAGCATGGCAAGTGTGCTTTTGGGGCCCTGGGTCCAGCTCCTACCCATATGGCAGCTGCCCACCCTGTAGCACTGAGCTCTGCTCTACAGAGAGGGGTCACAGCTCATCATGAGGTCTGCTCAGATTGTTTTCTCCAGGCACTGCTGACTTATTCCCCACCTCCTCTCAGAGAGCCTTCACTCCTGCACTCAATCCTTTTCCTTGCTGTTCCCTTTGTCCCTTTATCATCCCATTCTTTCCACTGTAGCTATTTCTTCCCCAGGTCCTTTCAGCCTGTCCCTCTTCTACACCTTCTCCATCTCCCTCTACCTGTTACCTCCTTGTCTCACCACTCCTTGGTCCCACCATACCTTATTCACCCCTTCTGCCCCTCGTCTCTTTCTCAGCTCCTTTTCCACCTTCCTCCTGCATCTTCCCCTCCTTCCTTCAAGCCTGCCAGGCAGAGCCTCCTCCAGCCAAGAAGGCTGATTAGCATTGCAAACACACAGAAGCCTCCTCAGCCTGACATAATTCTTCATTTGTCAGTCATGAATATTTCACACCTGCCTCAAGAGGGATTTATTCAGTATGGAAGAGTGGGGAGGGGGAGAAGGGAACATGGCAGCATAAACTGGGGCAGCACCAGCAGATATGGGAAAGAGCTCTGCCCCACTGTGAGGAACAGAGTCTCACCTTCACTCCCCTGGGTGCAGGACCCCAGCCCAGGCTTCTCCCCTAGGCTGTTCTTGGGGATAGAGGGCAGGTCTGTGCCCAACCTCATTCCTCACCCTCCACAATGTCCAGTGAACTGAGCCAAACCCCTGTTTTCTCTGCCAAGAGTCACCAAACCAGAAATAAAGTATGAAAGGGTTTGGTCTTGGTTTGGCCCCAGAAGTCCACTTTGCCCTGGGAGAAGGCAGCATTGAGGGTCTTGCCAAAGCCAAGACTTAGAGGCCTTAGAAACATCAGGCAGTCTCTCCACATTTTCCCAACAAAGAGGTTTTTGAGGCCCCTCCCTCTGTCAGGCCAGCCAGGGTGGAGAATGCATAGGATAGACCTAATCCAGAGGTCTATGCAAGAGGTCTATGCAACCAATAAGAGGAAGGTGGTGGGAGATCTTCCAAGTGATTGTAATCATCTGCACATCAAGTTTTCACTGTTTATCAGAGGTTTCCCTTCAGCTAAAGCATTCCACATTCCCTCAAGAATAACCTTGCTTTTTGGGAAAGAGCAACCAGGGCAAAGGGAGGGTGGTGACTGTTTCTCTTACAAGATCTATCTTGACAGGCCTCACTCCTGTTCCTCAATAACAAGGAGAAACGATGGCCATTAGAAAGAGCAGGCCTTTGGCATATAACACCTACCCCTTTACACACATGACTGTGAAAAGCAGCTGAGAGACCACGTTTGGAGCAAGAGAAAGAGTGACACTGGAAAGAAGAAGAAATGAGGTTTATGGGGTGATTGGTTTGGGCTCTCCTTGGGGTACGTTCCCTCTCAAACTGGTAGGAGTCTCTCATAAAATCACATCAGAGATCAATGAAAGGAGCAGAGAAAACAGGGACAAGGACAGGAGAGACTTGGAGGGAGGAGGTTAAATTCCAACAAACTGGCACATACACAACAGGTGTTTGCTCAGAAAAATATAGTAAAATTGTCATGCAAATAGAACATTAAATCTGCTTTCCTCCAACAGGGCTGGCATCACTTTGTGAGCCCTCATCCTGAGGGAGGGAGCAGGACAAAGAAGAAGGGAGGAGGAAGGAAGGTGAGACACTTTGTTCCCCTTCCTTGCCCTCTTCCTCCCACAGAACAGTCCATCTTGTGCAAACTTCATCCAATGGTTTGAAATGGGGGCTACGGCTGGGAGAGAAATGGCTTTTCCCTCTTATCCAGCCTTACCCCACCAGAGAAAAAAGAAGGGCCTGATGATAGCTGTATCCCTGACCTTTCTTTTCTGCCTCATTGAGGTGCTGAGGGGAAAAAGTAGAAACCTTTATAAGTTAATGCTCCCCCTGAAGTATTGACTGAGCAGAACTGTTTACAAGACCACACGGCAGAGAAGCACAGGGAGGGAAGAGTTGGGGAGAGGAACAAGACTCCATCCCCCCTAGCCTGTCATCCCCCTTTTTCTGATAAGTTCTGTGCCCCAGCCATTAGTCTTTTCTTGGATGGTTGCCGTGCTGGAAGACCACTGAGCCTGCCCTGTGTGGTAGCTGGGGATATCTCTGTTGTGCCTAAGCATCTCTCACAGCATTTACCTGTCTTGGTTTGCTGCACGGCCCCAACATGGAGGGACACCTGCCAGCAGTGATGTGACTTCCCTTTGCGGCTTCCCTTCATCCTCCTGCACACGGGTGCACACACACATGTGCACACACACCCCTTCCTCTGGGTTGGATTGGCTCTTACCATGTGGAGTCAGTCCCACAAACACCTCTGGACTCAAGGGAAAATAATGCTTTGACTGTGGGAAAGCAGGCTGGCATTAAAAAGTCTGAGGCAATGGGGTCAGGACCTGGCTTAGGATTGTTACCATCAGCATCCCTACAAGGAAGAAACTCCACAGATCTTCATAGGTTTACACTTTGGGGATACCTGCTCTGGTTTTCATGCACCAGACTCTGCCTACTGCTCCACCTCACTTACAGACAATGAAATTGTCATGTGTGGCCAAGAAGCCAGCTCTGACAGCTGGCATTGCTACTACCTGGCAGATAACAGGCAAGTTTTCTGCATGCAGAATGTAAATCCCTCTTAGAGAAGCTCCTACACCCTCATCCTTCTCCCAGGGCCCCCAAAAACACTGGGTCTTCTGAGGAGTGCCTCAAAGAGGAAATAACTACTCAGGGAGGGCCAACAAAACATAGGCCCTCACCCTCATTCTGTTAGAGGTGAACTATGGTCAAGTGTTGGGCAGATCATGGAGAGGAGGCTCACTGTGCTGCATAAAGACAAGTTCAGCAGGCAGCCCTCCTGCCTGACAGAAAAGTACTGGGGGAGATGGTGCCAAGATTGTGCTTTATTGCGTTGCTCAAAAATGGGAATAGGTGGAGAGGGCAATAGGCTCATTGTCAACTCTGTGACAGATCTTCTATGCAAGAGGCAGAGGCTGGGATCTAGCAACTGCAACTGGAATTTTGTCAAGACATGACAGGATCCCTAAGAAAAGTTTGTCACACCTGTGAGGATTAGGAGATGATGTGTTGTTCTCACTCTCACGAGGGCGTCTAAGTAGTCAAAGGAACACTGCCATCCAGATGCTGGAGTCCTCCTCTATCCTGGCACACACAGTGTGGCTGCACACCTAAGGGAGCTTCTTCCAGGCCATCCTTCTTGGGCTACTCCCAGGCCCCATTCTCACATCCCATTTGTTCCCTGTGCTCCTGTGTTCACCCTAGGCTGTCCCCTGTCCATGCCAGAACGTCCACAGCCTGTACAAGAGAAAGACTCTTTGTGAGGCCAACCCAGTAAGGTGAGCAGCTGAAATCCTGTTCTTCACATTCACCTGGAAGTGAGGAGGTTGGATGATACTCTTCTCATGGACACCCACCCCACAGCCCATGGTGTAAATCAGTTGGGAAGAGCTGCAGAGGCTTCAAGGAGAACTTGTTCTGCTGAGGTCCTCTCCAGGTCCCTTCCTCATAGTAAAGGGGACATGAACAGAGAGTTTTAAACTGACTAGACAAGGGCAGACTGAGCATAGGCAAGTGGGGTGAGGAGGACCTCTGACCTGTAGCACTCGTGGAGAAATGGGAACCCCATACATCTCTGATAGACCAGACCTTCCCGCCTTTTCCTCCACCACTCCTTGAGGACCTGGCTTGCCATGCCAAAGAGAATATTCACAACCTGTTTCTTCCCACCAACTGGCAGAAAACTGGCTCTGAGAAGGCCTGGAGAATGCCTGTCCCTCCATATTGCTGGTGTTCATCAACAGCAATGTGGCAGGAGAAGGGAACGAGGAAGAGCAGCAAGGGCACAGAGCCTCTTATACGGCAGATCCTACCCACCTTGGTCCTTCACATCTCTTCTCCTTCCTCTGAGGAGGACAGAGGTTTGTGAAGTATCTGGACAAGAAGTTCAAGCCCAGGGACTCTTAACAGAGAGGATAGGGAAGGGCAAAGGAAAAGAAGGGAGAGAACTTCTTCCAGCAATTCCCACCTTTTTTTGGAAGGAGACAGGAGAAAGAGAAAAGCCTCCACTGCTAAAGAAAATGAGGGAAAAAGTTAGTGATGGAAGATTTGGCATAGCAGGTGTACAAGGTGGACAAGGAATCTTTCTAAACCAAAGTCCTTCCCTCCCACCCAAAAGAAAAATCAGCCTTCAACAGGAACAGAAAGATGAATAGTTCACAGCTGAGTTTCATGCCCAGTGAGTGTCCATCTTTGCCCTTCTCCTGCCAGCACTGCCACCCACTCCCAGGCCATTCCCACCCACCCACCCACATTCCAACGTTGTTACCATAGTGTCAGTGCAGGGCGCTCCTCCCAACCATCTGTGGGCAGAACAATGGTCCCCGTAACACAGTAGAGACAATTCGGCGTGTGTGTGTGTGTGTGTGTGTGTGTGTGTCAGTGTGTGTGTCTGTGTGTGTAAGAGTTGTTGTAAACTTTAAGAAAAGGTTTTGTCAGTTTTGTATTTGTCAGGAGTATTTTCTTGTTGGTTTATTTTTCACAGTCAAGTGGCTTTTTTTTCTGGTTGTTGGGGGGGGAGGGGTCTTGGTTTGTATTGTTTCCTTGTGAGGAAGAGTCACAGCTTCTGCTGAGCAGAGACTCCTTTCCAGTAATCCAGGATGTCATGCAGATCCTCATCCTTGGCAAATTGAACTTTCTTCCGCAGGGCATGCCCAGCTGCCATGTAAACCTCCTCCCTGTGATGCTTCTTGTAAGGCCGGAATCGCTCCCAGATCTTGTGGGTGCTCTCTGAGGAGTACTCGGGGCTGGAGGAGTAGCCCGAGAAGTAGTGTCTGGGGGAGAGCTGGGAGTACGTGGAGTCTCGCTTGGACCGGGACAGTGGCTTGAGGAATGACACCCGCTGGCTCAAGGTGTCAGCGCTTTCCTCATAGTACAGGGCCGGGAAGGAGTGACGGTGCTCACTGCAATGGTAAGAAGGCTTGACCTCCAAGTGGTGGATGGCGCTCGGAGACACCAAGGGAAGACGATCCAAAGGGCTGTTTAGTGGGCTGCCCTTCTCAATGTACTTGGAGTCAGACTTGCTGAGTGGTGGGTGGTCAGGCACATCCAAGCTGAAGACCTTGGCGCTCTTGATGGAGCCACTAGAGGAGACACTGCAGGTCTTTCTGGCCACAGCAGCATCAGCACTGAGCTGGCGCTGCAAAGGGTGGTGGGAGCTTTCTTTGTAGGGTGGGGAAAGAAAGCTGGGCCGCTCTAGCCCACTCGAGGAGCCGGCTGGGATGGACTGGCACTCAAAGGCCATATCTGAGTCAACACCACTCCCACCACCCAGGAAAGATGCTGTGTCCAGCTTGAGGGCATCAATACAGTTGTTGATGATCTGGTTGACCTTGTCTACCTCCTTGGCTATAGTAGAGATCTCAGCAGCTGAGCCTTGCCCATTGTCAAGCTCCCTCAGGTCCTCATCTCGCTGGGTTCTCTCCAGCCCATCCCCACCACCTGTCCGCACCTCAATGTAGTTACCTTTAGTGGTGACTTTGGGAGTCTCCATCCCAGCGTCCATTGACTTTGATGGGGGCAACTTCTCCCCAATCATGGAAGGGATGGAGGACATCCGTGAGACAGGAATGACAGGTGGCTCACCCAGCTTCTGGGAAGGATGGACCATGGTACTGGTATCAATATCTGATCCATAGCGCATTTCTAGAATGGTCTTTTTGACATTGAGTGACTTCTGTTTTTCCTCCTGCATCCTCCGCTTCCGCAGGCAGTAGTACACCACCCCCAGGACAATGACCATCCCAAAGAGGCAACCCAGGGTGGTCATAATATAGTGTGTAGTGGTGGAAGTACTGGAAATAGGATCCTCCCTGCCTTTGCTCCGGGTTGCAAAGGTCAGGCAAGTATGGTTGTAACGCCTGTTGTTGCGTATAGAGGCCACACAGAATGTATAATCAGTGTGGGCCTTCAGCTTGTTGACAGTGACATATTCCTTCTTGCTCTTCAGTGTTGCTATGTCAGAAACATAGCTGTTGTTGTATTGGACCAGCACATACATCTTACTGTAGGGCATGGGGATGGTGACCATCAGGATGGCTGAAGTGATTGTGACGTCATGTAGTTTGATGCTGGGACTGAAGGAGGAGTCAGTGGTGGAAGAGGCTGGAGGCTTGACTGAGAGGAAATCCCCAGGGCTGATGGCTGACCCCTCATCCAGATCTCGCTGGGAGTCAGGGGTGTAAGGAGTTGGGTTGACCCTGGAGAGGGAGGGGATGGTGCCCCCTCTGCACATGGACTGGAAGATGGTGATGGCATTGCGGTTGTGGTGAGGCCGGGGCACCAGAAGCGGATACCCAGCAAACTCCCGTGGAGTCTCACACTGGAGGCGGTCATAGTTCTTGGTGACGTTGTTGAAGAGAGCCAGCCAGTTAAGGAAGCCATAGAGGCTACAGTCACAGTTGAAGGGGTTGCCAGCCAGCTCGCACACCATCAGGTTGCTCAAGCTGGTGAAAGTGTTGCCCTCCAGACGGCTGAGGCGGTTGGATGACAGGTCAATGCTAATCAAGCTGGGGCACTCAGAGAAGGCAGTAGGGGTGACCAGCTCAATTAGGTTATGCTGCACAAAGAGGAACTGGAGGCGGGCCATGCCCCGCAACATGCCCTCTGTCAGGTTGGTGAGTTTGTTGTAGCCCAGCTGTAGGACCTGGAGGTTTGACTGACCCATGAAAGCCCCATCTTCAATGTAGGAGATCTCATTCTTGGTCAGGTTCAAATCAGTCAGGTTGCCAAAGCGGTTGAGGGAGGAGTACAGCACCACCTTGAGCTTGTTCTCGTTCAGACGCAAGTCGTGCACCGTGCTGTTGATGTGCTGGGGGATGGTCTCATAGGGGGGCTGGTTCTGGCTGCAGATGGCCAGCCACACATACCCTTTGTCCCCCTCAATCAGCCAGCAGTCACCTCGCACGGTGCCAGGGGAAAACCAGCAGAGCAGGGCAGCTGCCCACAACCCCAGGCACAGCATGGTCTGCAGTGGTGCCCTCATCAGGATGGGGGAAAAGAAATCCCCAACAAAAACCAACGCCAAATCTCAGGACAATGGCAAAAAGAAACTAGGGGGCAAGAACGGAGGTTTAACAATGGAAGGGAATGAGCACCCCAGTCCTATGAGATGTCATCACCATTATATCTTCTTGCCCTCTGGGTCAATCCAGGAGCATAGAGGAAGGGGAACACATGCAATATTCTTCCAGAACACCCAAAAGCTATGACCATGGATGTTTGGTCTGGAAGGGAACTACCTTGTGCTTCTTTTCTAAACAAAAATTCAGGCCAAGGATAATGAATCTTCTTTGATGCTCATGAGCGACTCACACACTTTTTCCCCTTTTCTCCCCTCCCACCCACCCCCCACCCACACCAAACCCACCCCAAAACAAACCCAAGTTCTCCCCCTCTAGTCTTCCCCCGCCCCTCCACAGTGTGATTTGGAAGAACAAGGCAGGGCTGCCTCCTGTGTCGCTCACGCTCCCTTGGTTTCTACTCCTTCTCTTCCTTCTTTCCTGGGTTCCCTCTGAGAAGCTTCAGAGCTTCGGATCAAACATGTCGAAAACAAAAATACAGAGAAGGAAAGAGCAAGTGTGCATGAGAGAGATCCATCTGTCACTGGAATCTGGAAAAGGAAACACAAAAGACAAGAAGAGGCATCATTTGGAAAGGTCTTTGAGATAAGTGTATAGACAGCAATGTTTCATGAGAAGAGGGAGATGGGGAGGAGACACCTTAAGGGGGGGTGCAAGCAAGAGAGGTGTGGTACTGCCTGCCGTGCTGATAAGCCTTTGAGGAGGGAACCCTCACAATGTATAATGTCATATCAGGGATATGCAGAAGGGTATCTGGGATCCCTTAAGTAGTGTGATCACAGCCAGGGACCCGGGGGAAGGCAGTGGCGTGGGAGTAGAGGGGAAGGGAAAGGAGAGTGGGAAACATAAAGCTGTTATTGCGGGGGCTCAAAACCCCTAGTGTAAACAAAGGCAAGCCCCAAGCACAGCCAAAGCCATGAAATTTCAGCTGCCTGGAAATGATGTACACAGAATGCATGAAGCAGGGAAAATGCAGACAAGCTTCTCCCTCTACCCCCCCCAAAAAAGCCAAACACTTTTTTCCTTTCCTTCCTTCCTTGATGCAAGAGGGATAAATAATTCAAACCACGTGTAACCACTTCTGCTCTAAAAATTGTTCCTGACTCTTGGTGCATGGACAAGGCTGTTGAGGTGAACCAGTCTGGCTTGAGCACAGTGGGGGGGGGTGGGGAGCAGGCAGTGTGTCAAATACCAGCCTCCAGTCTCTCACCCAACAATGCCAGAACTCCTAATCTGAAGCACATCACCCATCTACCCCCCATCAAAGAGTGGTGCACAGTTTACACCTTCATACTTTACTACCTCTACTTTGGGGCTATGAACACTGCCCCTTTGTAAGAAAACACACCTTGCAGACAAAGTGACATTTGCCTGTTAAACCACGACAAATGTGTTTCTGGGCTCTGGGCAAGCTCCTGGTTCTGACTGCAAAACACAGCCTGGAGCACCTTTCTCTCCAGCTACAGCTTCAACCCTTCTCCCACTGTGCTGAGACAGGAGCCTGGCAGGGGTGTCCTCAGGCAGCACAGAGGAAATAATTTCATACAGTAGATAAAACACTGTAGGGCACTCTGCTATCTTTTTTTATTATTATTAATTTTAATTTTGAGGAGAAAGGAAACAGTAAAAAAACAGAGAAAAGGATCCTTGGTTAATGAAAACTAAAGATCCCCTCTTGCCCCTTTTATTTTGGGGGGAGGCTGCTCACTAAAGATATCGCTGAAGCTTTTGCTGCAAAAGCTGAACCAATTTCTAGCACAGAGACACAAAGGGCAGAAATAAAATGAAGGAAGATAAATGAAGGAGGAGTGAACCCTTGAGGAACAAGGCTTACGTCTGTGGAGAAATCTGAGCTGATTTGGGTCTGTGGAATTACCAGGCCAGCTGGATTAAGGGATCAGAGATAGTGTCACAGAGAAACACTTAAATATTCAATAATCCAAAAAGTAAAGCCAAGACGGAGAAAGGAAGGGGGAGAAGAGCTGCACCAATGGAAAAGACAGAGAAAAACCCTCAATTCCCCACAGCTCATCGTCTGAGGCCACCAAACTCATGTCACTTATGATTGTCACATGATAGCCTTCAGCTGCTGCCTCAGCTTTGCCTCAGCCAGCAATGAAGCAGAAGGCAGAGGTTTTTACAGTCTGTTGATTTGTTTCTCAGCCTTGTAATCCAATGAGAAATAATTTCCTGATGCTGTTCCCCCAGATGCCAGCTAGGAGGCACATCTGGCTCTCCACAGGCTGGGACCCACAGGCCTCTGATATTCCTCAGCATCAGTCCCTGCCTTGTTCCTCCATTTCCAGAGGTGACTCCATGCAGAGACACAGCCAATTCCCCACACCATCTCTGTCCCTTTACCTTCATCTCTACCGTTCCTTCACTTTGCCTGATTTCTTCCACTGAACAAAGGAGTGGCAGATACTATCATGCTTTTTGCACTTTGGTGCCCAAAGTATGTCCACCCAGGCAGAGGCCAGGGGCACCCCCTGAGCAAGCAGTGGAAAGATTTAGGGATTAGAGATTTTAGCCACCATCATTCTCTGAGCATTCTGTTCTGGCCTGCCTGTCTCACCTCACCAATTACTCTGCACAATATCCAGCTCCATACAGTCACATCCCAGCCCACTTGCTTTGATCCCTTCTGCTAGGGCAGACTGCTCCAAAAGGTGTGCTGAAGTCACCATTTCCTGCTGTAGCTTGTTCATGGTGCACATGCACAGAAAGAAACTCATGGCCAGGACCATGTTCCTCTGCAGCGAGCCCAGCAATCCCTGAGAGCCACCCCATCCCACTCAAGGAGCTGAACTCAGGCAAGATAGAGAGGGTTTGGAAGGGCAGATGTCCTAGTAGCCTGGAAAGGAAAGAGATGGGTTAGGGATAGATAGGAAAAAAGGTGGTGTTTATCATTGCTGTTTGCCAAAACCAAGGGGACCATGCAGAAATTCCTGCTTCCTGCCTACCTCCCACCTGGGCTGTATAGCCTTGCCTCAGCCACAGGCCACAGGAAGGATCAAGCCACTCCTCAAGCCAAACTCATTGGTCCCCTTGGGTCCCCAAGGTAACCATGTATGAGAAATACACAGACCTTGACATTCTTCTCCCAATGGTTCCGATCACCCCACCATCATGCTGGTTTTGAGGGCACTGAATCCAGCCCAATCCATGGCCTACTGCACCCCTGCCCATGGCCCAGCACCCCATTTCAGCTCAGCCCAACACCATCAGACCCTGCTACAACATTGCTGTAGGAGTTGTGGTCTCCAGTTCTACCACAGCCATGTCCTGCCCTCTAGGGAGCAGCTGCTCCCTGACCCTGGCAATCCATAGTCAAAGGGAGGCCAGGAATAATGAGCAGCACTATTGCACTCCTCTAACTGTCTACAGCCAAAAGAACATAAATCACACAGCACTGGAGTCCAGCAGCACAAGGAAGCAACACTCTGTCCTTTTTGCTGGCCTGAAAGGTGCTGACAATGGAGTTGGCTGTTTCCCTCTCTTGCTTCTCAGGCAACAGAGCAAGAAGGCACAGGACAGGGAAAGCAAGAATGAACAAATCCAGCATAGCAGAGAGCCAAGGAAGGGGGATGCAAGAGTTGTGGAGAACTTATGGGCAAGAGAAAGAGTTAGAACATGGGATATGTTTTATAAGGAAGGTACAAGATAACCACCTCCATGTGCTGGGCTTATTTAGTTGTAGGGTTCTCACACTCTTCAGTGTCACCAAGAGTTACAGCAAGCCCTTGGCTCCTGGCCATCCTCATGTATGTGTGAACGTGAAGGAACAGGAGTGACATGGCACCCATGAAAGCTGTGCTGTCCTTGGCTGGCACAAAGCCAGCCTATCAGCTCCCAAGTGATTTCCCTCTGCTTTACTCTCTATTAATGGATGTCCCAATGTTATTGGCATTTATCTATAGCATGTCGAAGAAGAGCAGAAGGCCACAGGGATGGTTCCATTGTTCAAAGGAAAGAAAAGAGAAGGGAAAGTGAAACAGAGGGTGGAAAGCCCCAAATCTGAGTCAGGAGGTAGGTGCCAATGGCCACAAACATCCCTTTGACTTGGATCTCAAGGTAGCACAGGGGATGACAAAGGATTGAGGTCATTAGTGAGATGGCAGCATAAAGTACAGCCAGTGAAAGTATGGACAGGCAGGATAGGAGGCACAGAGGCAAACTGGAGCCTGAAGGAGTGGAAGGACCAAAACTGAGAGAGAATACAAGGCAACCAGAAAAGTCACATACAGCTGCAATTTGGGCCTAAAATTCTGACCTTGTCAACCTTGTCCTCTTGGGGCCCCATGCACTGGAAAAACCAGCACTTAATTCTACCATTGCTTAAACGGTGCTAAGAGCCTCCCATTTGAAATGCATGCATTAAAAACCTGCCAAACACTCTTGACTCCTCTTGGGACACCCCGAAACCAGGCCAAAGCTCCTGCTGCTTTCTTAAGCTTCATGCTGCAGCTGAGCATTATCCCTCTTCCCAGCTCAGTGTGCTGCCTGCTCCTGGCAGGCCTCAGGGCACAAACACCATCTCCAAGGGACTCTGCCTCCTCTTCTTGGCTTTAAGGTCCTTCCAGGATTTCTCTAACTACTTTCTGAAAGAGGAGCCTGTCCTAGGGGTGCTTGGCACTCAAAACTCGTGCCTTTCTTGAAGGGACTCTCCCTGTCTGCTGGGTAGTTTCTGTAATTCACAGTGGTCTGAGCATCACTGCAGCCACCCTAAATCACCACAAAAGATTGTCCTTGCTTTTGCATCTGGCTCTCATGGAAGCATAGTGTCATGGGAGAAGCTTGAAGCACAGCTGTGGCACTCACAGGATAGCAGTCTCTTCCCTCTCAGGCCTGCTTCTAGGGAATTATTGCAGGAGTTACCTTCAAGTCATGCAGCAAAGAATCTGTGACTGTGCCCATAGGTGCTCCAAAAGCTCTGACAAGTCTGGGACCAAGAGAAGAGGGAGCAGGAAGCCTGATGGCCGGTGGTTTTGTGGCATGGAAGACATTTGAGCATGCATGAGAGAAAGAGAGAGAGAGAGAGAATGCCTTCTACTGTAGATTCTCTGATGTTCACCAAGGGTTGAGCTCCACAACACTCTTTCCTTTAATGGGTCTCAATGAAGGTTTCTTTCTCACATTCTCTCTTCTCTAATTTATCCCCTATCTTCATAGAACACCTTGTAGGAATTTTTTAAATTAGAACAATTTAAGAAAGTTATAAAAACTGATTTATCTCTCAGTTCCATTCCAATGTACCATTTGTTTAAAATCAGCCCTATAGCTTCAAAACTCCAGAGGTCAAAGGAGCTGTACAGCCACTCTAGAAAGTCATGCGACAAAAGGTGCTCCCATGTCGCTAACCAGACAAAGCCTTCATCCCTTACAGAAGTTGAACTGAATTCAATGAGTCCTGCTGAAGGGTGTCTACTCAACCTTAGAGGCTCTGTGAATTTGGCAGTGTGCTGTTGCAAGAGAAATCTCATGCTTCAACTCTGGGCAGGTTCATTTCACTCTAAACAAATCCACAGTGCCTGCGGGTACAAAACTCATTCCTCTGAAAGCTGGTCTGGCCCCACTGTAAGTGGGGAGGAAGATTGCAGATCCCAAACTCCAGCTGTCCCTGACATCTGGAAGCCCAAACCACTGGGATCCCAGCAGGACACTGGGAACCTAACAAGATCACAGCTGCTTCTCACAGGACACCACTGCAAGGATACTCACAAAGCTTAAATTCCAGCTAGCAAGGATGGGACCCTGCAGAGAGGAAGGGAAAAGGGATGAAATATGGGCTGCAGAACTGCCCCAAGGACATGATGCTCTGCACTCCTGCCCTTTGGCCAGTTTGGGGCATGGGAAGGAAGAATTCAGAAGGAAAAATTCAGAAGGAAGAATTCACACACCCAGGCTCAAACAAACACACTGCCATTGACTCCAAATCTTTGCTGGGACAAACAGCTTAAAGACTAACCGTGAAAAAAAACCCAACACATCACTGTAGATAAAACCCCTGCTCTCCCATCGTGCCTTCCCAACAGCGATTAGATGCCTAATTTGTTAGGCAGCAAGAGAGAGAGAATGGGAAGGCTCAAGGGAGAAAAATGAAGCGGCTCAGAAGCATGAAAGAGAGAGCTTTAGAAGCATAAATCTTATTTTAGAGTGATAAATACTGGCAGAAAGGTCTTTCATATGACTGTGGTTCCCTGGCAGGCCAGAAAGCCACTTTTGTTTTCCAAAGTGAAATGGTTACCTTTTATATTAATATGATTATTGAAGATTAAGGCGGATTTGCATCAAGCCAGCTCCACCCAGACAGCCTGCAGCAGCAATCCACAGAAGCGTGTGCATGGGGGTAGGCTTGGGAAATAGCCTGCTCCAGGTAGAAGAGCATGTCAAGAGATTAAAGGTGCCACAAAAAATACTATCACCGATAAGGCTGCCTTCAATTCTCCCCCTCCAGAGCCAGGAGGGAGGCCTGCGAAACATACTTCCCTTTTCATCCCATGAACCCAGACATGGGGCAGTAGAAAGGCTAAGAAGGAATTCTTGCTGGCCATGGGGAGGGAGCATGTGGTCTGTGTGAGGCTCTGTAGGGACCTGCCATAGGGAGTGTGACAGCCAGAGTGGCTCTGCCTAGTGCACTGGTGTGGGTGTGAGTCACTGTAGAGAAAGACGTGGCCCTGTCGGCTCCAGGAGCCCAGGGTGGAGGGGGTGTGTGTGCGGAGGAGTCACTGTAGGTGATGGGGTGGATGTGTGGGCTGGGGCTGGATGTGGTTTAGTCACTCTGTGAAGCAGAGAACCGGTGCTGGTTCCTGGGGAGGGAGGAATTGCCATGGAGAAGCAGGCAAAGGCTGTTTGTGAGTTTATGTGCGTGTGCATGTGTGCTTGCATGAAGCAGGCACCTCGGAGAAAGGGGTGGGAGTGTTTGGCTGTGTGAGAGGCGCTGCAGGGGACGGGGTGGGAGTGCAGGCTGCATGTGGGCGTGCAGGGATCATGGGAGACAACCAGTGTGTGCTTGGGAGAAGGCTCCAGGGAAAGGGGTGGGAACACTCCTGCTGTGTGTGTCCCTGACGTGAATCACTGTAGGGAGCAGGGTGTGAGGGCAGGCTCTGTGCATGTGCATGTGCACATGTGAAGGAGCTGCTCTAGGGGACAGGGAATGACCTCTGCTCTCTGTGAGCTGTTGAGGGGTAAAAGGACAGGAATGGGAGTTCTGTAGGAGTTTGTGTGCACGCTGCTGCAGGTAACAGGCCAGGAGTGGGGGCTCTGGGAGCACGTAGCAAGCAGGGTGGGAGCACTGGTGCTGTTGTGTGCTCCTATGCAGCATGTCCAGCCATGAGACAAAGAGAGATCCTTGGGCTGTATGTGATATCACTGCGAAGATCCCCCACCTCCTCAGGGTCATTGCGATGCCTCTGCTGTCCTGTGCTGGCCTTGGTGCCCTATTTCCTTCAACAAGTCCTGGCTCTCAGCAGTCTGACTATGACCAGCAGGAAGTTATTTGAGGGATGCGCTCACTCAAACCAAGCATACCTCCAGTATTTCTGGATGCTAATAATATCCCCAGCAATCCAGTAGTGCCAGTTTAGAGGGCCCCCAAACATGCTACCCTGCAGGTAGGGTAGGAAAAGGGCATGGTCCTTGAATTACAGCTCACTACAGTCGCTTATGGGGAGGCCTCAGAGCCTAAGGAATCACATATGTCCTGGAGCAGCAATCACTTCCTGCCATTTGCCCTGTGTAGGAAACCTCCAGGCCTGCAAACTCCTGCAGGGCACAGGCATTGGCATTCAAGCATCCTTCAACCGTTCTCTCACCTTCCAGCCAACCTTGTCCTGGGTGGCCACCTGAGAGAGATTCCCTCACTGGCAATGAGACTCTCAGCCCCTCAAAGCTCTTCCTCTGGTCAGTGCATGCCTAGATTCAGCAAGAGGAGTAGCCTCACACCGGACAGGGCATTCTGTTTCCACACGGATGCTTCCACCTTCCTTCCATCCTCCCCCCGCAGGCAGTGGCACAGCTCAGCCTGCTGGGGAGGGACCCTCCTCCTGGCCGGCTCGCCCACCTAGATTTCAAGCTAGCATCTGACATGCATTTTGACACAGCCATGCCTCCCCTCTCTTTTCCCCACTACCTTGCCTTGTTTAGAGCCTGGTTTTTTCTTCCATTGCCAAAACACAATGACTGTTATAATTAACAGATTATCTCAGTGCGACAGCTGCAGTCCTTTGAAAATTAGGTTGAATAACAGGATCCTGCCGTATGGTAATTTCTTTTCATCTCTCAAATATTTTCTCTCTCTCACTCTCGTTTCTACCTCATTTCTATTTTTCTTTCTTTCTTTTCTCTCTTCCCCCCTCCTACATTCCACCAGCTCCCTGACTGCATGAGCAGTATCTTTGGGGTGACACAGGCTGAAGGGCTCTCTCTGCCTTCATCAGCTGTTTTCATTCCCCTTCTTTTACTACCACACCTCACAGAGAAGCAGTGCTTGCAAGCAGGTTCATAAACACGTCAGGAAAATACGTGCCCACCAGAGGCAGTGGTCAGGAGTCCTCTCTGAAGCCCCACTGGTTCAGAAAAGCACCCCAGAGAATTTCATGGGGAGGGGAGAGACTGGGATACAGTAGCCTGAACCTCTGCCTGCAACTTTGCCACAGGGAACTGAGAGCAATGTTGCAGCTGAGTGGTTTGCACAGAGTTAGCCAGGGTGCTCTACCCACCCACTACCCCTCCGCCTTCTTGCTGACTCAGTATCTGCCCCTGACTCACCACTTGCTCACTGAATGGGGACTGGCAGTACTTATACGGCATCCTTCTCTCTGCTCAGGCAATAGCTCTGCCACTTACCACCCCCTTTCCCATTATCCACCTACATCTGTCTCTCTACCGACTCAATCAACCCAAGACAGCCAGAAAAGCAGCTTGCTGGGGATTCGGGGTTTCAAAACCAAAATAAGAACTGCTCCCAGCTGGACCCAAATTAGAGGCTCTGGAAATCTCCTCCTCCAGGACTAGAGATCCCCTGGCCCTAGCTGTAAATGGGACTGATCCATCCACAGAAGTGGCTGGACTCCTCAGTCTCTGCTTGGGCAGATGCACTAGCACACAGCATTTCAGGCTGTGAGGATGACCAGCCAGACATGTGGGATTGGTCTGTTGGAATGGCGTCCGGCATTTGGCAACTGAATGGTTTCAAGTTCATTATGTTCTGGACTCAAGAAGTCTGCAACTTTGTTGTTGACTGCACCGGGAGCATTAGTTAATTATTGTCAATGCCTGGCTTGAACTCATGCAAAATACCTTGGTCCTGCACTGCTTCTTTCAGCCATGTCTGGAATCTATACAATATCATCTGTTACACTTAAACACCACTTTTTCCTTCTGAAAAACAGGGAGGAATTTCTCCATACAACATGTACATCACAACCTAACAAACCTCTGCAGAAACCAGTTCCAGCTGGGTCCTGGGCCCCCTCCTGCCTCCTCAGCACAGCCATTTCCTCTCCTCCCATGGAGTTCCACTTCATTTATTTCTTTAATCCCAACTCAGTAGAACAGAAATTCTTTGTCACCATTATTCTGCCAAAAGCCAAGTAGTTTTATAACAAACACTCATCCATTCCATTGTATTTCAGCAGTCTCCAGCAATGCTTCTCCTCATCGTCCATGATCTCTCTCTTTTCATCCTTTGCCATCCTCAAGCCCGCATTTTCTCTCTGCTTTCACTCCAGGCCCTGTGATAGCTCATGGCATTTATAGCACATCTCCTCATTCATTCACTGTCACTTACCCAAATGTTACCTTCATTTATTAATTCTTCTTTTTTCTAGTAGCATCCCTCTTCTGAGTGCTTTGTACAGTCCTACTTACGTATCCAATAATAGTATTTTCCCAATGAGTGAGTCATATACCCCTTTGCTGACATTTAGAATTCTCCTTGTTCTTTGAAACACGTTTATTCATTCCCCATCTCTACAATTATATATGTCTACTCATGGTGTTGCATTTCCTACAGCAGCTGTGCAGCGAACAGATCATTTGTGCCAATAGCCCAGCAAAATTCTTTTTCCTCCTGGTACCTTGACATCCTCCATTTTAATTATGTAGGCCAAAGCTAATTCAGGCTATGATGCAATCAAAAATGGGGGACAGCTCAATTTAAAAAACATCCCACCCTTTCCTTTGTTCTTGCTCAGTCCAGTTTTCCATCTTATTTCCCCACCTATTCTCTGCTCTGCCTCTTTCGATGCTGTCAGTAGCAGAGTACATGGAGGCTGCAATTGTTATTGGGCCTCTGATTTCATAGGTACTGAAAATATTTTCAGTGAGAAACAAACTTTGCTTCTGACTGTTTCTGGGCTGAAAGGACCAAAAAAACAAAGGAGCATTACTCAGCTAATAGAGGCACATAAATGTCTTACCCACTAACCCACCTAATAGGTACTTCATGGCCAGGGAATGATGCTTATTCCCCTAAATCTCTCTCCAGGTAGCCCTAGAAAGCAATTAATCTGGCAGCCCCTCCTTGTTCCTCGCTGTGGCCCTATTCCTTCCCCACAGTTCTTTGTTTCTCTTTGAGTCCTTAGTCACCCTTGCATATTCCATATTTTATTTATTCCTTGCTACTCCTCTTAATCTGCATAGTCCAAACCCTAAGCTCCAGAGTCACCCTGACTCATTTCCTCCCCAGGAAAAGCAACATTTTATATCAGTGGGAAAGCCTGTGATGTCAATCTGGACAGAGACTGATTCTGCACAGGGACTCCCTCATGATTATTTCTTGTTCTCACTCATTCAGGTCTCCATTTAGCAACACGCTTAAGCATGCACCCAACCGTAAACCCATGCAAGTCCCATTCAGCTTCTCAATTGCTTTCTTCTGCAACATCTGTGTTGATGGTTCCCACATCTTCCAAACACAACAGATTCTCCCTCTGTGCTTCCTCTTCCTAACCTCTCTGCTACCCACTCACCAACATCCTTCCTCTTGCTTTGAGAAATTTCTTTTATTCCATTTTTTTTCCTTTGCTTGTTTGGATTTTCTTATTTTCATTGCTTCCAGAGGAGTCCAGCTTGTAATTTCACCTCCCTGTTCCTGAGATTGCTATGTTGAATAAAACACTGACTTCCCCCTCTTCTCTCCAGCATTCTGAAATACTGAATTGGGCCACTAAGGAGAAAAGCTATTAGCCAGGACTGCTGTCTCTGATACTGAAACAGAGCTGGCAGCAATATTTACAGGCGACTTTGAAAGTTCCAAGGATGGCTTGTGGCCAAAGCTGATGATATCCACCCCCTCTCTTTTTTAATGATGTCTTCCTATGACTCAGTCTGGTCCATAAGTCAAAATAAGATTTTTTTTTTACCCATCTTCCCTTTAAGCAATGAGAACAAGAGCCTAAGAACAGAACGCTGTAGCATCACGGACAGGACACGTTACGTCACGAGTAATGCAACTTGGGGTGTCCTTGGTAGCTTAAAAAGAAGCAGAACAAAAGGCGTGTGTCCTCTTTCCGGAGAAATGAGTTTTGGCAGAGCTAAACTGGCAATTGCCTGAGTTTTCTAAACTTAGTTTTATCTGTAAGCAAAGCAAGAAACACGCGGGAAGCAGAGACACGGTGACCTCAGGGGCTCATGACTTCCCAGGCTCAGCAAGGAGCTGCCATGCCCTTTATTATCCAGCATTGTGCGGAGGCAGAGCCTGGAATAAAGGGACGGTGTCGGGGGAGCTGTGGCAGCTGTGGCAGCTGTTTCAGAGGGGGCTGTGCTGTACCAAGCCAGCCTGCCCACACAGCCGTACCTGTGCCTCCAGCCACGCAGTCTGCAGTGACAAACAGCCGCTCAAATGCCTGAGGAGTGAGCAGTTCAGCATGAGACCACTTCATTTGCTCCTTCCCTTCCTTGTCTGCCAGTGGCAGGGAAAAATGCAAGTTTGGAAATTGGCAGTGTTGTGTATAGCATTACCAGGCTGGAGTTATACTGACTACTAGACTGCTACAGGAAAAAAACAAACAAAAAAAAACACCAAACAAACAAACAACAACAAAAAAACCCCCACAAAACCCAAAAAAACCACCACCATCACCCAAAAAAACAAGCCCCCCCAAAAAACCCAAACCAAACAAATTAAAAAAACCCAACAAACAAAAAACCAAACAAACCCAACAAAAAAAACAGGAAAAAATGAGAAAAAAATCCAGAAGAGGGTAGCAGGCTGAGAGCTGCGAAGAAGGGTGGGGTGTGAGCGGGGGAGAGCCAGGCAAGGAAATAGGGAGAGAAATGAGACAGTACTGTATCCAAGAGTAGATACTATGATGATGGGGACATTGGGAATATGATAGATAGGCAGGGAAGGAAGGCAAGCAGACAGAGGAAGATACAGAGAAAGAGACAGAGACGAGGGAGGGAGAAGGGAGAGAGAGAGGCAGAATTAATTTAGGAGGAATATACTGAAAACATAATCTTCTCAACAGAGTTAAAAAAGAGAGCGAGAGAATTAAACAAACAGCGACAGGAAACTGAGAAAGAATAACTTTTTTTTTATGAGCTTGTTAACATTTGTGAAGTTAAGTAACCCTAAATTTATGCCATTAATTTGCATGTATTACATTTTTTTTTCTGTGCTGCCAGTTTATAGTCTCTGTGAAACCTTTAAAAAGTGGCTTTTTTTCTCCTTTTCCCTTTGCCTGTGTTAATTAAGGCTTGTGATATATGTATATTTTTACACTGCTGCTGTGCTCTAGCATTTAATCATGAAATGGCCCTTTTTGCCTTTTATTTGGGCTGCTCCTGCCTCATCCTTTCACCTGCACAGAAACCTGAGGAGGCCTGCAATGGTCCACCCACCTGCACCGATCTGCAAGCATGCCTAGAGCCAGACTGAGATCCCATGATCCCAGGCTGGGATTCTCCCTGTCAAGCAAGGCAGCTTTCACAACAGGGAGAGGATCTTCAGCTGCTGAAGGGTTAACAGTTCCAATGCACTAGGGCATTCACATTGCCATACTGAAGCACACAGTATTTACACATCAGCAATCACTGGGGAGCCATAAATCGGATTCTCAGGGGAAATCCAGCCAAAGAACAGTGAGATTCCTAATGAAGGAAGTCACAGCCAAAGCTGGGGGAGGCATGAGTGACAGATACTCTCTAATCAGCTGCTGGAATAAAAGGGGATGCAGGTCATCCTCCAGGGCTAGAATTATCCAACCTAGGATGCACATAGAAAGAGCTACTGTAGAAAATGCAAGTCCAGTTTCTCCCCTGCTTCCAGGGGACTGCACCACACCAGTTCTCAGGGGCAGTGTCCCTCCTCTCCTCCCAAGGACTCTTCTTTCTGGGCAGACAGATCTCTCTCCTAAGCACATTGCTGACTTTGGAAGTGCCCAAGGCCAACACAAAGCATAGCTGGTGGAGCCCTTTTGGCAGCTGTCCCAGCGAGCATATTTCTGAGCTCAGCTGGACAGGAGTCCTGGTCCTAAATGTGCTTTGATTGCTCTGCTCCTCTCCAAAGGCTCTGTTTCTCCCAGCTGTAAGCAGAGTTTGCTGAAGCAAGAAGCAGGTTGCTAAGCCTGGTTTGGATGCTGTTTGGTCCTTAGTGGAGCTGATGGGACTCATCTTGTTAAAAGCCAGCTGAGCTGAACCTATGAACATTGAACATTGATTCCGACCTAATCACCCTCCACGGGAGACACAGCAGCTGGAGGAGGGAATAAGGGGGATTGCTGGTCACAGCAGAGGTGGTGTTACCTCATCCCCTGCAGAGGAAGCTTGTGATCTCCTTGGGGTCTGACTGGCATATGAGAGGTCTCTGGAGGGTCTCTGCTGAACTGGAGTTGGGAAGCAGAGGTAGGGGAGACAGACCAGGCTTTCCACACTGCCATTTATTTTGCCATATGGGGGTGTTGAGCACCAGAGAGGATATTCTGATTTACTCCCTGGCTTACTGTTGCTGTGGCAACAGGAGAAATACAGGCCAAACCAGGCTGCATCTGCAATGTGGTGGTAATAGGGAATTTGGATTCCCATGTGTGTGTGTTTGTTTGTTTGTTTGTTTGGCTGTTACAGGAGCCACATGGTAAAAAAACACCGTTGCAATGAAAAGGGAATGAGGTCTGAATTGTACCCAGACAAATACACCCTCCTGTCATGCCAGAGCCAGTCATGCATGCAGTTCTACTGACAGCACACAGCCCGGGGAGCACCAGCACACATGTGTGGCCTTTCTTCCCACCACAAGTATACCCCTGGAGCTGGGGGTCCTCAGCTGCTCTCCCACCCTTAAAAGAAGCTGGACTTCTTATTTCATAGGTACAAAGCCCCAGTGCACCAGACACTTTGTAGTTGGGCTCTGAAATGCAGCTAAGAGTCTAGGGCCCCCCTAGTGTCAGCAAGAGAATCTCCTCTGCTGTCAGACCCACACATCCCAGTCAGCTGTGATTCTAAGGGATCACAATCCCCCCACTGGTTACTGAGCAAATACTCCTCCCTGCAAATACTCCTCCAGCACATCGTAGTGACAAGTTCTTACCTCCCCCCACACACACTCACCAAGCTGATCAACAAAACAAACTCAGCCCTTTCTCAACACTCATATCCCCGATTGGGAGAGATGGCCTTCCTTGCCAACATCAGAGTGAGCCCTCAGGTCACAGAAGTGGCCTACCAGACTCCAACTGTGTGAATTTATGAGTCTGCCAGCACAATTCCCACCCCAGAAAGCAAGCTGTAGAGCACAGTTAAGCACAGCCTCTTTCCTTCCCTCTCGTCCAGCCTGCTGGAACCTGAGTATCCTCAACCTAAACATTGGCCTCTGGAGAAAGGCTCCATGTCCACTGCATCTAAAACATTGGCCCCAGAGACCAGCTTTAGGTTAAGTGGAAGGAAGGCAGTTTTTCAACTGCCCTTCATGGCCCCCTTCTCCCTGCAGCACTGGAAGCACAGAACAGCCTTGTGGCAAGACAAAGTTGCTATTCAGCCCTACCATGATCTGTTCTTCCTTATCCCACAGTCCATAACAGGCTGAACATAGCATAGGTGCAGGGAAGAATGGCCACGTAACAGGACAAGGACATGGTTTGCTCAGGCATAGAGACTTTGGAGCTCCTGGAAATCAGACTCCTAATCAGCTTTGGTGGTCCTCTGTTGCAACTTTCGCAAAGGAAGGGCAAAGTCCATGGCAGAGATAGACTGAATTTCCTCAGTCTGGCAGAGCAGGAGCCTGTGAGGCAGGATTTCTCTATGAGGACAGCACACTTGGGGTTAGACACCAGCAAAGACAAGGGGTGTCACTGAAAGGCTCGTGATGCCAATAACCTGTTGGCTGCTGCTAATAGTGACACTGAGATTAAAAAAGTGTGGGGGAGGGGGGAAACAGAGGCACTAAAGTTGAGCTGGAAAAGATGAGGTGATGGAGATGAGAGGCTCTCCAGATATGAAAAGCTTCTCCAGAACATTGTGCAGAGAGGAGATTTCCAGCTTGATCCCAACAAGGAGAGCCACAGGGAATGTGTGGTGGCTGGAATGCTGTGAGTTTGCAGAACACCTCTCCACCCAGGGTGCGCAGGAGAGGTGAGACGGGATACAGATTCACCCCCCCCCTTGACTCCTGGCTGCCTTTTCTCTCATTATTCCTGAGACTCCATCTGGCCTCACTGTTTTTACACACATACATATTTAAAAAAAAAAGAAAAAAAAGAAAAAAAAAAGAAAGATAGAATAAACACTTAATTTCTAACCTAATCAGCCCTTCTCTCACTAATTAGCACCCTCTGAGCACATCCACAGGCTGTGAGAGACACTCTGGGGCTGATAATGACCCCCAACCTGCAGTTGCATATGCTGAAGGGTCAGCAGAGCCAAGAGCAAGCCGTGGGGAGGCAGGGAACAGACCGACCTCTGTCATTGTTTTTTTTCCTCTGAAATGGGGGATGATGGAAAGGGGATGTGTGTTTTTTGGCAGGGTCCCTTGTGCATGCATGTCTGTGTGTCTGTGTGTGAGAGAGAGTGAATATGTGTGTGCATGCATGTGTGTTGAGGAGGGGGAAGCTGGAGAGGTTTGGAGGGAGGGGACTGGAACAAAATTCTGGCACTGGGCCAAACCTGAAACACATGCCAATTTATGCCTCTTGCTGGTGGTAATGAAGGGCTCCGTTCAGGACACACGGGACACTAATTAAGGGGCTTCAAAGGCGGCTTTCTGCAGAGTGCTCTCTAAAGGGGGGCTGAGGGGAGGAAGGAGCACAAGAGGGGGGTGTTCTCCACTCAATGGAAGACTTCTGGCTCCTAGGGAAGGCACTTTTTCTGGCTGCTGGGGAAGGCACTTTTTCTTTCTCGCTGTCTCCCATAGCAACTCCTACCCGTGAGAGCTGAGAAGGTGCAAGCATCTGGCAGCTCCGG
This sequence comes from Molothrus ater, assembly GCF_012460135.2. Taxonomy (NCBI): domain Eukaryota; kingdom Metazoa; phylum Chordata; class Aves; order Passeriformes; family Icteridae; genus Molothrus; species Molothrus ater. The sequence continues at coordinate 50,881,344 of NC_050482.2, read as the reverse complement.
GCCAGCCCTCAGCAGCCAGCAGGCAAGGCAGGCTCCAGTATGCAAAGGTGGAAAAGCAGCATGGCAGAGAGGAAGAAAAGAAGAAAAAGGTGGAACTGGGGAGGCAAATCGGTGTAATTACAAAGGTAGCACCTATATCAACAGGAGTTGCCGTTCGTCTCCAGGGATTTGCAGGGACAAAGCTCTGGATCACTGCAGATCAAAACTCCATATCTGAGCTTTGTCAACTTCATCCCATGGGGTTATTTCATAGGAAAGTGTGGGTGGGGCAGATTTTGAGAATAGGAAAGCGGGCAGGGCTGGGAACATGCCTCCATCATGTCAGTCTGGGCACAAGGGCTTAGCTGGGCACCAGAGACAAAAACTGCACAGGCACCCAAAGTGCTTTAACCCACTTCCAGGAGCTTCACAGACCTTGGCCCTACCACCTCTAAGCATTGCAGATTCACCCGTGGCTGTGTTCCCCTGTCACAGGAACGGAGCCAGGCCACAGAATGGGTGACATGACTCAGCCATGGTCACCAAAGCAGGTCTCAGTTCAACTCTCCTGCTTCCTACCTGTTACCTTTCCCTCACACCTGCCTGCCCTCCCTCCACCAGAGTAAACATGAAACAGCAGCTCTGGTGAGAAACAGGACTGTGCTGAGGTTGATGAAACGGGGACAGTGTGGGAGGAAAGAGAAGAATAAATTGGCAGGGAGAGCAACAGAGTGTTAGTGAGAGACACGAAGAAAGGATGAGTGAGAAAGGTGGTGAGGAAGAGAAAAGAGAGAATAGAGAGTTATCATGGATTATAGTCACTGGGCCATGCACCACATAGAGAAAGTGAGGGAAAGAAAAGAGAGGTGATATGAGCACATGAAAAGGAGAAGTGAGAAGTGTCTCACAAAGAGCAAGAGAAGCAGACGGCTTGAGACATGAGCAGTGTTTCACTGATCCTGCATGACAGCATGTTGCCTGCCATCACTCACCACCCCTCAAGCTGCCAGAATGCCCCACAGCTTCCCTTGGTTTCAGACAGAGCTGTCTTCTCTATGCCAGGCAGTCTCAGCACCACACATGGGTCACCTGGACACAGCACTTTGGGAGTCAGGACCAGTCCAGCCACGGTGAACCACAAGTACACATTATTTAACTAAGGGAAGCAGAAGGCTTTTAGTACCACTCTAATGCTTCTCCACAATTGTTTAGTTTTAGCTAAACTAAAGCTAGTTTTTCTAACCTTTCTGCCCTCTCCTGTTCACTGTCCTCCTATGCACCAGCCCACATTTAACTGCTTATTCCGGATGACCTGCTCCATGTCTCCCATGTTCAGTGTCACCCGGCCACAAGAACAGCCACCTGCAGCCCAGAGCAGTTCAGCAGGGCTGTGCCTGCCACTGGAGACAAGGAGGGAAGAAGCTCACCCTGGAAGAAGTGCCTGGGGTGAAACTGGATGAGGTGTGGCTGAAGCCAGTGACTGCCCAGAGCAAGAAGGATAGTGCAAGGCAGCTCTTAATGGCAGCTCTTGGGCAACAGGCTCCATGCATATCCAGAAATTCCCTGGTTTTTTCTTACTACTGACCAGCAGTAGTAAGAAAATGGTGAATCTTGCTGCCCAGCCTGAGCAGTTTCTGAGAAGAGGTGGTCAGGTTCCTAGGCAGGCAGAACTAAAAGGGGGCTGGATGCAAAAACACATTATGATGCCAGAATCAGCCCTGCAGCAGGTCTTGCAACTGCCTGAACTGGGAACATCTGGGGTCTGCTAGAATCTGCAGAGAAAATAGATCAACCTCAAGGAGGTATAGGCACAGTTTCAGATGCAATTGCAAGACACAGCCTTGGAAAGGTTTAGCTTCATCACTGACCCTTGCCTCATCCAAGCATAACAACCAGGCCAGACAAGTTCAGGGCACTCACGGGCCTGCCTCCATCCATCTCACAGACCACCAAACACTTCCCCATCAGCTGCTAACAGCTGCTGAACCTTTACAAGGAAACCCACAAAAGATCAAAATCAAATGGGAGAACAGAGCTGATCATCAGCCTCTTCTGACCATAGAGGAAAAAACAGCCAAGACATTCAGGTTCACAGAAAGACACCAGCCTTAGTTTCCATGGAGAGAGGAAACAGGAGCACTCTCCAGCTTCCCCCTTCATCTCCCAGTTCTTCCTTCTCCCCCCACACCTCACCTTTCTGCCCTGTGCAATCCAAATTGGACACCATGCCAAAGACGAATAAACAAGCAACTAGTGAATCATTCTTATTAAGTTTGAACTTATTATTAAAAAAAAAAAAGAATAAAAATGAAAAACATGAAAAGAGGGAGAGAAAATCAAAGCTGGGATTACAGGCTTAGCAAGCATGAGTGCATATTCAGCCTACACTGTTCCCTTTGTGACTCTGTCACACCGGTAGACTGCTAAGAGAGTTATACCATTACTAACATGACAGCATTGTCCTCTACAGCCTGGATTAGAAATCTCAGTGGCTGTGTGGAGGGGAAAAGTCCCTTGGCAGTGGCAGGCACTTGGCCTCATGATGCCTTCCACTCGCAGCATGCTGGCCAGGCAGGGAGAAGTATTCAATTATCAGACAGGCTCTGCCTTTTCCTAGACCAGCTTTCTTTCATTGTCTGACTGCTTTCTCCCTGGCCAGTGATGCCTGAGAAGTCCGTCACGCAAGAGAAACTCAAGATGGTCCAGACAATTACTGAAGCAGGCAAACTTCTCACAGCTGAACCCCTGCTCCTCCTCACAAATACACAGTCTTCTCCAATGATGGATGGGATTCAGTCTTGAAGGTGGTGAATATCTCATTCACCAACAGAGGACCTCCAACAACTGCCTGGAAAACTGGATCTCCTTGTTCTCTGCTGGGCAGGAACATCAGTCAGTTGTGATTCCTTCACATTTCTCTGGCCTAAAAATCATCATACTGAGCTGAGACTGATTGCCCTCATTACTTCCACTTCTTAAGCAGGACCACACCAGTTTTTAAACACATCAAAGACATGTATGTTGCTCTGATGCATTTTTCAAAAGCTTTCTCTTCCAAGTAATCCCCGTATAAACATCTCCCAGAACAACACAGCAATCAGATAATCACCCATACCGTCATCCACTGTTTGTACTCTTTGTGATGTCCTTGGGGACTTGTCACAGACATGTTTTCTGAAAAATCCTTTCCTTAGGATTTTTTCTCCTGAGAAGCTGAGAGGCCTCAGGAACAAAATGTAAACAATGGTTATCTGCTGCTGTGGAATGCAACAGGTGGATCTGTGATTAGTCTCATAGAGTTGTTTCTAATTAATGGCCAATACAGTCAGCTGTCTCAAACTCTCTGTCTGAGACACAAGCCTTTGTTACTGATTCCTTCTTTTTCTATTCTTAGCTAGCCTTCTGATGAAATCCTTTCTTCTATTCTTTTAGTATAGTTTTAATATAATATATATCGTAAAATAATAAATCAAGCCTTCTGAAACATGGACTCAGATCCTCATCTCTTCCCTCATCCTCAGACCCCTGTGAACACTGTCACAGGGACGGTGTTTCCTCACTGGGACAGTGGTGTTATAAGGTGTCTGTGAACTGGCACGGATTGACAAGAAAAAGGCAGCTGGCAACAATAAATGCATCACCCCAGCCAGGATGCAGAACAAGGAGAGGTCATTGTGTAAAGTGGTCTCGCATTGCTCTAGCAGCAGACAATATTTCAGCTTATGTGGCCACCAGTGCAGGGACTCAGCTTTGGTACCACTGAAGGAAGATGAGCTGGATGCTGCATGAATTGGCTGTGTCAGTCCCTGGGTCTTCAGAGAGGGAAAGAGGAGCTGGAGTAAGAAAGGCAGCGAACTGAGAGGAGGAAAGAATTGGGTATGCAGTGCCTGGAGGGTGAGGGTCAGGACCAAGAGTAGCAGAAGGAGCTGCCTAGGACAGCTGCTCACCCAGATGGTCCCCAGTCTGTAGCCTTCAGATCTTGCCTTAGCTCCAGCCCCGTGGCTGGTGCCTGTGGCCTCATCTCCCCACATCTCTGTTCTGCAGCCAGTAAAGCCACTGGTGGGGCAGGCTCTGTACCACTGCAGGAATTGGGGCAGGGACCATTCCTCACTCACAGAACCCCAGTGCTATTTTTTCTGTCCCAACCCAAAGAGACAAGGGAAAAAAAACCACAGTTTTTCTTTCCAGAGCTGCCCCGGGGCTAGGATACAATATTTTATGGCCCAGTTCTTAGCCTATTTGCATTTTGTATTTTTACTTCAACTGCTGTTTGTTTCCAGGCATTTGGGATGCCTAATGATTTTCAAAGCACTGTTTATTTTAATCCCTCTAATTTATTAATAAATTAGTTGGCCTCAAAGTGCTTGGGAAAGAAGGGCAAGGAAGTTGTTACCAGTGCTTTGAATAAAGCATCAAACTGTCATATGATCACATCAAAGCAACAGCAAGCAGATCACTTTGTTGGCTATATCATGATACAGCCTCATAGGTCCTCCAGCTTGGTGTCAGGTTTCTTTGTACATGTCACCCTGCAACACTACCAGGCTCACCAACTCCAAGGATGAAGTAAAAAATAGCAATGCCCAGAGGCAGCTCCCTCTGAAAAGTCTGCCCCTTCTCACCCTCTGTGTGTTGTGAGAATGTAACATGCCACCGTGGTGCAGATAATATAAACCATGCTGACATCCACGTGGCTGTGCAGGCAAGGTTGTAATCTTCCCATAAATCACAGGTGCACTCAGCCTCCACTACACTCTCTTCAGCCCAGTGTTCTGTGGCAAGGCTACAGTTTCACACAGAGGACAGTCCCTGAAAAAACAGTGAGCATAAACCCTGTTAATCAAGCGAATGAAGATCTTGGAATCTCTGCTATTCAGTTCCAACAGGAATATGCCAGGTTTTCTCATCACAAGAAAGCAACTGACAGATCCTGAAAATCCTAGGGGCTGCCCTCAAATAGCTTTTCCCATCTGCAGGGAAGCTGTGAGTGTGCCCTATCATGTGTTTACGAGCCTGCCCCCATCTAGAGCCTTAAGACCACGTACAGTCTATTGCAGCTGACAACTTCATCACATCCTCACTGCTGCAAAGCCCATTTGCTCTCAGTGATCCCACTGAGATAAAGATCCCCTTCCTCCCTTCTCACGCTGACCTGTCAGCATTGAACGCGTTGGTCATGGGCTAGCATTTGCCAGGGACACGGCACTTGCAGGAAACAGAAGCCTCTCTCCTCTGTAGTGGCAGGGCTTGCTTCAAGTGTACATCTTGTACTAAAAGGTTGAGGTGATCCCACAAACAGCCCTCTGAAAGCAGCCTGAAGTTGCTGCTGGTTGTCATGATGAGTTAGTTGTGCTAGATGTCCTCCAGAAGCACCATTCTGCCTGGGAATAGACAATGACTACGGTTTAGAGAGGGTGAACACATCCTGCCTGAACGAGCTGATTACAACAGCCAGCACGGCTGTCTGGCACGGTGGGGACCACCTGCACTTCTGTCCTCTCTGTACTTGTGGATAAATTGACAGAAACAGAGATGCCTTAAGAAAGGCAATGGTGGGATAGAAGCTCTTTCACATAGGAGGCAGAAAGAACAAAAACATTTTTGCAGTGCCAGTTGCAAAGCGGATTCCAGAGCGGATCTCCTTGCTGATATCCACAGGTGCTGCCAGTGCTAATGCAGCCTGAGCAGAAGTGAGCCCAGCCTGGCTCTGCACCCATCTAAAGGCAGGTGCCTGCATGCCCAGCAGATCAACACATTTGCAGGAGAAGTGTATCATCAGGAGTGCCAGGTCAGGCATCTTCCTGGGAACAGTGGTCACAGCAACAGATTTCTCCCCTCCCCACCACAGATTAGGCCCATAGCTCCAGGGACAGCTACAGTTCCTGCAGAAACATCACTGCTGAGCACTCAATGTGTATTGCCATAGCTCCAGTCACCATATTAATATTTTTGCTTCTATTCTTTGAGTAAAACCCCCCTTCTCTCCAAGCTGCATGAACCATCTGATGAAGGCAAGCCCAGGACCAAGAGCTGACTACCACAACGCAGGCTCCCCACCACTTTGAGGGGCGCCACCTTGCCAATAGAGCATCCCCCCTCCCTTTCTTCCTTCCCTAACTCCCTGCACTCCCACCACCTCTTGTCAGCACAAGAAGGGCCACGTGGGGAGGCACTGAGACTGCTCACCCTCTTTCCTAGCTGTTTCCTCTCTCCCATCTCCTCTCTGTGTGTGGACACCCTGGTGGCACCTATCCACTCACTGGGAGTGCCACCAGAGACATCATGTCTACCCTGCCCCTGGTACTCAACATCTGATACCTTCTTTTGAGGGCCTATCAACCATTCGGCCTTTCCCTCTCACCCAGACCCCCAGAGTCAACAGGCAGTAATCCATGCTGTGCAGGAAGAAAAGGGATGGTATGAATCCCAGCACTCCACTCTGTGTTGTGGATAGGGCATTATCTTCACCCTACAAAGAAGGTATAACTCTGCTCTTGGCTTGATTGTGGGCACTCAGTTGATAAAGTCAGGTTATTACCTGCATGCCTTGGCAAGGCACCAGTTCTCCTGTCTGCCCATCTTCCCTGGGGCAGGGACCCCCCTGCCTTAACAAAGCCTGATCACCCAGTGAGTTTGCCTGTGTGGCAGAGGAAATAGAGTTCTTCAAAACAGGATTTTAATTGAGTCCTCAGCTTGATGATCTACCACTTAAAGAGAATGCCAGGGTGGATGAACCCTGATCTTTGCTCTCAAAAAGGTGCACCAACAAGTGTAAGGACTTTGGAGAGAAATAACAAGGGGAACAGCATCTCTTGGAGCCTTCCCGAGAGGAGCATAACCAGCTCATGTACTTAATGCTTTAACCTTTCTCATTCTCCCCACAGATCTCTTGGTGTCTTTTCTTCTGTTGCCTCTCTGATCCCTGAGCAAAGAGCACAGCCTTAGCAACCCAGCCTCTGCAGGGAAGCCCAAGAAAGGCCAAACCCTCCAGGATCATGCCATACTTGTCTAAGGGCACAGGGAAGAATCATTTGCCTCCAGGATGCTTTCCCCAGCACTGGCAAACACTGCGACCTGGGGAAAAGGAGCAGAAGTTGGCCAATATAAAGATGCCTCCCCAGGCCTCCCAGACAAGTTGAAAATGGTGGATTTTGTGAGTTGGCCAAAATTTACTATAAATTTATTAAACCTCACAAAATTATTCCACAAGGATCCTTTCCAGCGTTCACTTTAACTGTGCTTCATTGTTACATTTCACAGCTACACACCAGGTGCTTTTCTGCTGGGAAGAAAGGAGGACTGTGAAAGGCCTATCCATGAACAGGAGACTGCTTTGCACAGAGTGCTGGTACTTCTTCTCCGTGCTCCTCAGCAGGAGTGCACAGTAATGAACATGCTGGGAAAGGCCAGCAGCACTGAGGCATGTGGCTCTTTGTGTAAGAGATGCCAGCCAAAATGAAGAGACCATTCCTGCATTAAATCATGCTCAGTGTATCCATAAAACTGGTGGATGCAAACATCCTATTGTGAATGTTCACATGTGTCATGCCCACAGTGGCCTTGGGACGTGTCCCCAGCCTGTGAGGGTTCGAGCGAGCCCCACGGGGGGTGCGTGTGCATTGTCTGGCTGCCAGGGCACCTGCCCACTGGGGAGCTTTCCATCTAAACCAGCTGACAGCTGCTCTCCTGAGTTTCCTGGACACCAATAATGTTTTCCCTTTTCTAATCTCCCCAATGTAAATCCATTCACAACGAGTGCCTGGAGACTTTTAATTCCATCGGCATTAAACTCACTAAAACCTCTATTACCAAAAGCTTTTAGGATTTTCCTCAGAATCTACAAGTCAGGTTCATAACATGACAGAACTCCACCTCTCTAGGGTGTCTGAGAAATTAATTCATGCTTTCTAAACGCCAGGATCACTGACCAGACATTCAAAGTATCCCCCTTGCCATTAGTAAGCTCGAGTTGCTGGTACAACAGAGCTCTTGCCAGGGACTGAGCTGTCTTCTGAAACACCCCTAACAGTCTGAGAGGAGCCCCCTCCCTGTACCAGGCAAGAGCAGATCACCTCACAGCGAAGCAGTACCAGAGGTTCACTGATGCTGTGTTAAAGGGAGGTGGTTTATTTCAGTGCTGCTTTGCTGCATTCATAGTGTGAAGGTCTGGCAAATGCATCACAAGACCAGTGCTCCCCCCGTACCAAAATAAGTGAGAAGAAAGTGTGGTCTCACCTCAGTGCTGCACACAGGCAGGCACTGTAAAAGCACAAGGATTATCCAGCTACACCTCAGCAGAGAAGGTGGCTGGGTGCCGAGACAAATTCAAAGTGGTTTTGGTGGAGGGGTCAGACAGCTGTGAGTCAGTGAGTGAGGTTTCTAAATGCTGTAATACTCGAGCGATGGTGCATTTATCCTTTGGCCCTGGAGGTTCATTGGCTGCTGTAATAGAGCAGAGAGATGCAATCATCTTTTGATCCCAGAGGTCTTTTTAGGTGCTATAATAGAGTAGTGATGATCAAGCCATCTCCAAAGCCTTGGGGTTGCTGGCACGCAGTATGGGTGACGTCAGTGTCTCTCAGCCCCCACAGTCCCCAGCTCCTGGATTCCAGGAGAGGTGTTGAAGGTGTTGCTTCCAGCCCAGAGGTTTGCAGGGGCTGTGGTGATGTCAGCTTGACACACTGCCAAAGCTCCCTCTGGCCTCACAGGAACTTTTACCCACGTGGAAAGGTGTGATACTGACCCCGGGTCTCTTGGCACTGAGACACAAGCCTGGCTGCTCCCACTCTATCCACATCAGCTGCGGTGGGTGCAGCTCCAAGCTACCCACCAAAACAAATCACAGCTCTAAGAATACAAGAGAGCTCACAGAGATCCAGCAAAGAGCAGCATGCAAAGATGATCCCCAGTGGTTTTTTGTCTATTTCCCTGTGTAAGTAGTCCCTCTGCTCACACCTCATGGACTGCCCAGGAAGGAGACATACTTACAAAGAGTCTGGGATTTGTGTGTAGCTACACATGCATTTGTAGCTAGAAATCAAACAGGCTAAGTTAGCCAAGCTGTTGAAGATTTCAGCATCCTATATCATGGACTCAGGAAAAAAAAGAAAATAAAAAGAGCAAGAACTGGGACCATGCTCCTGGGTAGGGAGTGCTGGACAGGGAAGATATGTCTGTGGACTCAGGTCCTCGCACTGAAGAGAGGAGGAAGTAGTCAAATAAGGTTTCAGGGTTACCATAGGCTCAGGGATTTCTCATCTCCCTTCAGCCTCAGCAGATTTTTAATTCTGGGCTCCAGCTTGGCCTGGAAATTGGAAAGTTTGCTGGATACCCTGCTATCCTGGCACTGATTCCTGTATCCATAGTTCAGGCAGAAGATGGAAGCACGTGTAATTTCCCAGGAATATCTGGGAACTTTCCAGGTTAGGTTTCTGATCTGAGGCAATATCAAGAATTTAGGTGGGTTTGCACCTTTTCTGTGGCAGGGATGGGGTTTGGTTTTCCCCAGAACTGAGTTCAAACTCAGAGGATGAAAATTCTCCTTCATACTATGGACTTGAACATGATTAGACATGAACAGAATTTCACTGCTCATGTCCCAGCAGGTAAGATGTACACAGGGAACAATCATTCCAGGTCAGAGAAATGTCCACACTGGCTCTCAAGAAAAAATATCACTGGGATTTGGAAGAGAAAAGGTGGAAAAACATCAAAGCAGACAAATGAGGGACAATGTACTCCTGTCTCAATTTTCTTATTTGCTGCTCTGAGTTGCAGGCTAATATGGGCTCTGAAGACTGAACCTGCAGGTTCAGGCTCCAAAACTGAGCTCATCCTTAGTTAAAGCTCATTGGGGTACTCTTGTTCTCCACAAAACACAGAAGTCCACTATGAGCCTTCCTAAATTCTTGGACCTGACAAATTCTCATGTCTTTAGACCTCCACAATTCAAACCTAAAATCCTATACAAACCTAAATCCCATACATTTTAATTTCACTGTGCATTCCTTCACTCCTAGGTGATGAGGAAAGGAAGGACAGATATCCTCGTATGTCTCATAATTTCATTTCCTCCCACCATATGCTCCCAGTCTGCTGTGTGACACCAACAGCCCCTGTCTCCTCCCTATCTTCACTTGGGGGTGTTCACAGGCTTTCTGTCTCACCTCAGAGGCCCTTCAGTTCTCCAGCATCCCTTCAGAAAAAGGCTGACCTGGGTTTGGCTTGCTATTCCAAATGAAGCAGCACTGCAGGTGTACCAAGAGCTCTTCCAGAGCCCTCTCTACCCACAGCCTCTGCATCCAAACAGCTGATTTGCCTGCTCAAGGGCATCACAGCATGGGGCAGAGCTCTGCAAAGACATTCACCCTCACTTTCATTTGGCTGATACTCTTGATTCAGCACCTTTTGGGTATCTAAAGAGTTTTGAGTGTGCCCTGAACACACATTACTTTGAACATACCAACATTCAGTTTCATTCACCAGAGCACAGTGTGTTCATTTAACTTAGCTCTCTTTCCCAGGCATTTCCCACAGCCCTTTCTGTCCACAGCCAACATAATAATTTTGTCTCATCTGCTGATTTCCATATGGCATATCTCTCCTCCCACCTTTCCAATTCATTAAACAATAAGGTAAATCACAAGGGATTTAGAAGAGAACCTGGAGGCCACATTAACCTTTTGCCATGGTGAAACTTGACTGTTTAATCCCCTCATTCTTACAGTCTCCTACTCAGTTTTTGATCTATGTCAATATTTTGTCTCTCACAGACTGCTTAGCTTCTTTAGCAGCTCAAGTGCAGGATCTTTCAAAAGCCTTTTGGAAGTCTAAATATGTTATATCACTTGGTTCTCCTTTATCCACTGCATTATTGACACATTCAAAAAGTTGTAGGAGATTAGCATGATGCAGTTTTCCCCTGCTGAACCCACGCTGGATAGGCCCTATCAGACCACACTCTTCCAGATGTCTTCAAGCACTGCTTTTTAATTATCATTCCCACCAGTTTAGCAGACACAGATGCAAAGCCTACTGATCTTTAATTCCCCGGATCATCACTGAAGCCTTTTTTTAAATATAGGTACAACATTTGGTCTTCTCCAATTCCCCGAATCAGTAGCTTTTTTTTTTTTCCACAAGAGATTGCGTATTTTTGTTAGCAGCTCAATCACTTAAGCTCCTTCCAAACTCTCGGATTTAACCATCTGGACTTGATAACTTATTGTTCAGGGAAAGGGGGGGTGGAGGTTTTGTAGTTGTTGGGGCTTTTTTTCACTGGGTTTGTGGGTTTTTCATAAGTTGCTTTGTCCCAGCACCCATTATTCTAGCAGAGTATTTTCCAACAGATCCTCATCTAAGCAGATTTAGGAAAAGAATCTCACAAATACTGTTGGTAGGGACAGCTGATACAAGAGAAATCATAAGAGAGAATTCAGCTCCCCAGCAACATCCTAAAAATGGAGATACTGAGTCACTTTAAGCACAGGAGGTGACTGGAATTGATCAATGCGAGTTTTCTTGGATAACATCCACTCTGTTCTGACCAACCAGGGTAGTTTTGCTCATTTGTTTGGGTCTCTTGCTGAATAGTGATTTCCATCTTGACCCCAGAAGATTCAGGGCAGGAACAGTGCTAGCTTGATTATATACAGCCTAAGGTGTGATGAAAAGAAAGTGACCTCAGTGCTGGGGGATGCATGAACCTGGGAGGAGATGAAACTCAGCAAGGATGAAAGGAAGTAAATCAGAAGGTGAGCAGAACATTGCTGGGCTGTTAGCTCCAGTGATTGCCTTTCAACTGCATCAGCCACAAGACATGAAATGTAATGGGCAATGCTGGAGAACTCAAATAAGCAGCCCCATTATATGAGTATTTCTCCCTTTGTGCCAAACTGGTTCTCCATAGATTTCACCATGCTGGCTGGCTTTAAAAGGCATGGCAGTTAAGAATGGGGCACAGTCCTGAGGCCCTGATGTGCCACTCACTTTAAGCCATATCTTCTGCTGGTCCTACAACGGGGAGTCAGGGACGAAGCTTGAGATGGAAAAGAAGCACCCCCAGGTTTACGTCACAATGAACACACAACCAGCTGTGGATACTTGTTCACCTGTCAACCTGCCTGCAAGCCAACACTGGCATTCCAGCTTCTGGAAACCATCACAGACCCATCAAAAGTGATACTTGGAACATTTGTATGAAATCTACCTACCCTGACAGACTTGGCATTCCTACCTTACCTGACAGATACGTACTCAAGTATATTTCATAAAAGAGGAAGAGAAATTTCCATAAATCCCCCTTATCTATTTGCTGCTGTTCAGTTCTTGTGGGACATGTTGATGGGACAATTGTAGAAAAAACTGTAGAAAAAATTGTGTAGCTTGTTGAATTCATTCCCTGCAGACATTGCCTATGTGGGGCAATGTGGCCATAAGTTTTTCTGGGGAGCCGTCTAAAGGCAAGTCTGTGCCTCCCTCTAAGGCCTCACCAACATCCCTCCAGTACAGAGCAAGGCAGTTCTCAGCAGTCTGGGCAGCACATTCACTTCCTCTGGCTCCGTGGGGTGAGGGCCAGGAGGAGAGAGGACATGAGGAGGGGTTTCTCAGCCATGTTCCCTCCTCCATATTGGGAGCAGAAAAATATGCACAAGGAGAAGGCATCTCAGAGCAGGACAATCACAGGCTGGCTATTCCCTTAATTAAGGGGGTGGTTGAAGATGAGCAGTTTACTGTGCAGAGCTGGTCCTCCTGCCACAGAGCTTTTGAGACCACATCCCTGCCCAGTACAAATATCGTCAGGTCAAAGTCTAGTCTGTAATATCAATATAAGATACTTCCATACCACATTGTGACTGCAGGGGCATGCTGCTCTCTTTCTGCCTGCCTTTCCATCCCTTTTTTCCTTTGCTGCTTCTATCCTTTTTCTCTTAGGTCCTCCCTCTTTCTCATCTCAATGTCTGCATCCTCTCCATGCTCTGTGTGTCTCAGATTCCCCTTTCCCTCTTCAACACCTCCCTCCACTGCCTGCAGGTCTCCACTCCATGAAGCAAGACAGGGCTCACACTGCGATGAGACAGAGAAGGAACTTGGGGAAGAAAGAGGTCTTCTTCCAACTTAGCCCAACAAGATTCCCCAGACACCAGACACAGCCCTGCTGAAGGTGCCTGTTTGGGCTGAAATGAAGCAACATGGACACTCACACAGATGCTGTTCTACTGCACAAGGCATAAACCAGGCAGGGAGGTAGCATGAATCCCATCCAGCTGCTCTTCTAGCAAGGCTTTTGACTTGTCTCCCTCTCTTCACATGCACTGGTCTGTCATGTGTGTGTGTCTCGGGGCTGTCCTCAGCCGCCTGGCAGTGGCTGTGCAGAGGGTGCAAGGGGGAGGTGAAATGACGGGGGTTGGGGATGGCCAGCTGCCAGTCATGGCCTGTACCAGGGTCCCCTCAGTCCCCTGACACACACAGACACGTGGCACGGCTGCTCGGGGAGGCCCAGCCAAGAAGCCTGTCCTTCTCCACTGAATCTCTACTCTGTTTCCCAAGTGACAAGCCACAAACTCCCTTTCTCTTCCCAAACAAACAGAGGCTTGAGTGAATCCCTGCCTCTGCCTGGCACGCAGCCCCTGGTCATTACGGATTCTCCTGCAGCATCCAGCGCCTGCGAATGACAGCACTCAGCCATGTCAGCAGAGGCCACAAGCTGAACCTCCCTGTCCCCACAGAATCTCTCTGTGCAGCCTCAAGTTCTGCTCCTTCACATCCCTACTCCCCAACCCCCTCCTCTCCCATTGTGTTTGTGGCTACTGCCTGTTCCATGTCAAGGCAGGGGAAGCTGTGGCACAGCATGGTGACCAGTGTGAGAGTTTGCTAGGATTAGAACCCTTAGCAGCAAAGATTAGGACTCTACTAGTGACATGGTAGACACTGTCATCTCTTGACTTTAACCTCCAAAAGCTCATTTTGCTGGGATCTACAGTAAAACTGACTTCAGACTGCTAACCTGGTCAACAAATTCCCTTCCTAATCACCAGAGACTTGCACACATCCACACAAAAGCATGAGGCAAATCACCCCTCACTACCTTCCTGCCCTTTGGCCCTTCAGCACAAACAAAATTACCTCCTTCAGAAGACAAGCACCTGAGTGGCAGACCTGGAACAAGTCCCTGCAGCATAACAGTGAGGGTTTGCACTCATATTCTGTCCCAAATGAGCACCTGCCTCCAGTGGGGCTGGCTCAGCCTCCATCCATGGTGCAACACCATTTTCTGCCAACATGATCCTATGAGGAATGATAATGCCTCTCCTGGAGCCTGTGCACTGACCTGTGGAGTGGTAAGGGCTGGAGAATAACATTCTCCTGCTGAGACAATGCTTCCCTCTCCTTCCTCTTCCTTTTCAGCACGATGTTTGCCCTCCTCCCAACCAATGCCATCCTCTCCAGCATCTGCCTGGTGTGGGACAAGGCTTGCTCCCAGACTGTAATTTAACCCTCTTTCAGACTGGCTTGCCTGACAGGAGGGACTGAACCAGGCTGGCTGCAGCGTGCAATTACATCTGTCAGATTAGCCATAGCATGCATGATCCGGAGCACGTGCCAGATGTGGCGCACAAACAGCACTCAGCCAGCACCAAGAGAGGGTTGTGCAGACAGATAATACCCAACACAACATAAATCTTGCCAGTACAGAGTTAAGCCAGCATTGTTTTCTAAACAAATCTCAAACAGCAGAGTAAATTCATACTGGATCAGCATTTTCTACCATGTAGCTGCAGCAGTTTTGACCCAGTACCAAGCTCCCTAGAGCTGGATTTATTGTCTTGTCCACCCTGAGCCAGTGCCAAAGCCATGTCCTGAGAGGACTGAGGAATTTAACCAATGCCAAATTACTTTGGAGGCTCCATATGGGAAGAGCTTGCTTTCTTCTGCAAACTCCTCAACAATGACACCGAATGTGACTGCATGGGCACGCTCCCTGCCAGGCTCCAGCCAGGAGGAAGAATGACACATCAACAACACCACGGTCACTTGTCACCCGCAACACACGCCTGCGCGCGCTGGAGGGTGTGAACCGCAGGGGAAAGGATCACTTCACAGTATCACCAGCTGGCTCCAGCATCCAGAAACAACCCCACCAGGCAGCATCAGCCCTTCCCAAGGCTGACCAAAGCTGCTCCTGCCCGGCATGGTGGTCACAAAGGAGGAGAAGGGAGGAACAGGAAAGAGGGAAAGGTAGGGCTCAGGGCACCCCAGAGAAGGAAGAACAATAGCAAGAGGCAGGAAAGAGAAGTTGAAGGCAGCAGTCTGTGTAGAAGGGTAGGTATTGGACTAGTGGGTCAGGGGGCATTGAGGAACTGCAGATGGGGAAAATCAATGGCAGGGTCCTGCAGCAGCAGCAGAGAGGTGCAGTGGAAGATGCACTGGAAGATGCAGTGGAAGTTACCTCCTTGTCAGCATCACCAGGTGGGACCTGGGCAGGAGGGAACCCATCACCTCCTTCAGGGGACACCACACCAGCACCACTGTTGGGGCTGCACAGTAGCACAGACCCTGCCAGTCCCTTCCCCTCAGAGAAACACAACAGCCCCCAAAATCTGACTCTGAAAAACTCTGGTCTCTGCCAGAGTCTGTTCAGAGCCTGAAACTACAGCCTGGCAGGTTGCAAACTCCCAGACCTCCCCTTTAAAATCCACTCCTCTGAGGTTACCCAATACTTTGCCAGCAGCTCATTGCTTTAGGGTCTATTTTGGGGAGAGGCATCTCCAGGCACGTTCATGCTCCTTGAGGACTGGCAGCACGTCTGGGCCTGCCCAGGCACTGGGAGAAACAGCTGCTCCCACTCCCCTCCCACCCCCACACCACAGCAGCTCCAGCAGCATGGAGACATGGCATGGAAATAGTGCAGCTGATCTTCCTGCTTTGCCTGCAGAGGAGCTGAGGAAAGGGGCACTGAGGGCAGCCCCAGGCAGCAGGAGGCCCTTTCAGGTGCTCCCAAGAGCTTTGCGCCCCAAAATGGGTCAGGCTCGGCACAGGGCCCCTTCACTGCCTGTGCAGGGCACACAGCGTTCCCAGCTTATGAAACACACTGTCTCCAGTAGGAAAACATCCCTTCCAGTTGAGAAGGAGCACCAGGGGACAGCAGATAAGCAGTGACAAAGAGCATACCCATCACCCCAAAAGCTGTGGCAGGCTGGGCTGGGTATTCAGAGGAGGTACCTGGCTAGGAAATGGAGGCCGGCATCTTCTGTGGGGAATTGGAATCCCCAAAATATCTGTGAGATGAGGAGGGAGGGGGAATCCTCCCCTCTATGGCCCACTCCCGGTAGCATGATGCCCACTCCTGCTCTGCTGCAAGCTGCATCCCTGAGGTGACCCAGGCCAGGGCTGCGGAGCCCAGCTTTGCTGCTGGCCAGGCTGCAGCAGAGTCAGCCTGGCTGCCCCTTCTCCCGAGAAATAGGGGAGGTGGAGGAAAATGACGAATGGAGAAGAGCAGACAGGTGTGTGCCCAGGGAGGGGTGGGAAAGGGGCGGAATGCACTCGAGACTGCGTGCGGGGGACCCGCAGCACATCCCTCGGCTGCTCTGCAAACAACCCCTCCCTGCACACGCATGCAGAGCTGCAAGGGAAGGGGCTCACAGGGGAGGGAGCAGCTCTCCGTTGTGGGGAGGGCGCTGATGAAAGCCTAGATTGTGTTCACAGCATAGCAGAAACCCCTGCCCTTCTCCTCCCTCACACCTCTGGGGAGCGAGGAACGAGAGGGAGGGAGAGCGGGTGGGATGGAGAGAGGCACAGACAGAGGTGCCGAGGTTGCCTTACCTCGCAGTGCCTGCGCTGGGGGTGCCCGGCTGCGCGGGAGGTAAATCCAGGGCTCTGCTCTCCTTGGCGAGTGCTGGGAAAGGTCTCTGTTCAGTCACATGAAGGAGTGGCCTGTGAGTAGGTGCTCCAGCTCACCGCTCGATCGAAGCTGCCATGGATTCATTGCGAACGACTTCGCCTTCTGTGAGGAGAGGAGGAAAGGGGAGGGAAAAAAAAAAAGGAAAAAAACCACCAGCTTAAGACTTGGAGGGTAGATTCACTTCTTTCTTAGGTTTCCAATGGCAACTGAATATGCCACATATGAAGATCCAGGGTGTGTGTGTGTGTGTGAATGTGTGTGTGTGTGGGAGGGACGGAGAGATGCACAGCTGCTGAGTCCACAGGCAGTGTAGGGTGTGAGCTAGTCAAGGCGTATCGGTGATTATGGGAACAGACAACTGGACACGGGCAGCAGAGTAGACAGACAGCCAGATGTAAAGAGACTGAAAGCATGGGAAAGAGGTTCGCCTGTGTGCTAAGAGCTTGGCTGTCCCACTGCACACAAAAGGAGAGAGCACCTGACCCAGCTCAGGGCAAGGTGCTGACAGAGCTGCTCCGGCAGAAGGTGAAGTGTGCCTACACACACGGCCACACAACACACACGCACATCACCTCCCAGCCCACACAGTCACCCAGGCACACCCGCTGCAACGACACTCTGCACACTCAGGACACACACACACACACACACTGGACACACACACACATTTACTCACTGGTCTTTCCACACCACCTTGCACACAACCCCTAAAAACTCAGAGCTCCTCTAAAGGATGAGGTGCTTTACTTCTTCACATACACCCTGCACCTACCTACAAGGTTGAACATCTGTATTAAGATGCACACGTGATAGCTCAGACAACCATCATACAACACCACATCAGCTCCACCCAGCCTATTCAACCACTCCTATAAGTACCCAGCAAAAACATTTTATACAGCACAGCAAATAGTGATCACTGCACAAATGCACACGGAATACCCAAACATGTCTACCACCAGCTCCTGACCCCTTAAACAAAACTCTCACTGCACAAACACACAGAATTTAATGATCCCACTCCCATAGCAGAGAACAGAAAAAGTGCCATGCACACACACACACATCCATGTCAGTGCAAACACCACATTAGCAAATGATGTATCTGTAAGAAAATGAGGGCACGTAAAACATCCTCATGCACTCAGGAACATAAGTCAAGCAAGCACCAGTGGCTGTATATCACACACAAATATACTCTGCTTATGAATTGCCTGCAGCATACAAACTGATTGTATCAGATACTGGTACCTACCTAAACTCAGCCCACACAGTGGCATAGCATCCTTCTGGATCCTAAACATTAGCCCCAGACATATTCTGTCACATGGAAAACACAAATACTCATCAACATCCAACACAGGCAGACAAACACAAACTAGACGTGAAACACAGGCAGCCAGCACCACTCACCAAAAAAAAAAAAAAAAAGACATTCTTGAAAGTTATGAAGCTGGAACTCACTTTGGAGACGGCTGTGTTATTCTGTGCAAGTGCACGGGTGCAAATTCACACACACACTTTCCACTGCCACACCAAATCTGCTTTAACTGCCCCATCTATGGATAAGATATTCCCCTTCTTTTCTTCCACACTACTGCTAATTCTGCCCATTCTACAATCTCCCATGTGTCTGTCCATGGACTAGAGTTGCCACTCTGGGGGGCAAAGTCTCTGGAGCAGAAAGCCTGCAAAAGCAGCCACACTCATCCCTTCTCTTTCCCTCCGTTCTGGTGTTAGATGTGCGTAATTTGCATGCAAAGAAGAGTGTGCAGTCCCACCAGCCCCGAGTGCTCTGAAATTGGCTGATAGTGGCATCAGGGGATGTGACTGCAAAATCTAAGCGTGGCAAAGAAGTGCATAAATCCTTATGGGAAGTTGAGATTTGGCCAGGAAGGCACCGGCTTCCCCCAGGCCCCAGGAAAGACAAAGAGGTTCCCGAGGTGGGAAAGAAGGGGCAAGGGAATGAAGGGAGATCGGCCCAGCACCAGGGACAGCACAGCGAGCACTCCGCCAGGCTTGTTTAATAAGCTCGGCAGTGTCACAGCGTGATGCTGCCAGCGATGACAGACAACAATCAGGGTTTGACATCAGGGCAGGTAAGCATACCTGTGTGCCCCTGGGAAATGGGAAAGGCAAGGGAAAGCATGGGCTTTGCAGTGGGGAAGAGCAGCTGTAGCTTATATGGCACAGGGGTCCATGGGTGCGCTGGGATCATTGGAGCAGTGGCGGCACAGATAAAAAAGGAAGAGCTCACAGGCAGAAAAAAGGCTGGCATAGGCGTGGCTTAGACACAGGCAATGCGGGGGTTGCAGTCGGGTCTAGCCCCAGCCACATGAAGGAAGTGTGAAAAGAGTCCCATAAGCTCTTGTCCTGTGCTATTGGACAGCATGAGCTTCCAGCACATATGGATACACCTCAGCGTAGGTCAGAGGAGTATGCATTGCAATGGCCTCACACACATTACATGCCCCAGCAGCCTCAGCGCCTTCCCAGTTCATGTGCACTTTCCACATTCTGGCATGACAACTCTCCACTCCTCAAGGCCACCTACTTCAGCACACTCCCCCCTCCCCATGCTTGCACCAGACCCATGTCCATGTGGCAGCATCAGAGGAGCCAGAAGAAACATGTAGGGAAGTCCCCACTGCCACCTCAATCCCAAACAGCCCCTCTTCCCCTCTGCCTTCACCAGTGCCACCACCATTCACTTTTCTGAAGTGCTTTGAAGGAGTAGAAATTTCCTGTCTCTCTCAGCTAAGTATGGCCCGTGCATCGAAGCAATTTCAGCTCGCTAGTAACGTCAGTGCCTCAGCACTGTGCTCAATTGTACCTGCGTGCCTCTTCCCACAAACATCCATTGTGCATTACAGCAGATGAATAATTTAGGCTAAAAGGGGACAAGTGAGAGAGTCTTTTGGGTCTCAGCAAGGCACATGTACAAAGCAGAATGGAGATGGAGCTGCCTCATTTGGTCAACGCTAACAGATGCTGCCAAACCTAGAAAAGCCACTATGGCCTGAAGAGCTACTTGGGTTAAAGTACGGTCATGAGGGCAATTTAAAGAGGCCTTTGGACTCAGAATTTCTAATAGGTGCTGAGAGTGACACAGAGGTGTTGTGTGTGGATGGGCAAGGAGGATCTTCATCTCTGAGACACTTAGCTCTGACCTAAGCAGCTGAAGAGAGCCACTAGTGGAAAGGGGAACCATCATCCTAAACTGACTGGCAAACCATCTGCTCCTGTGCTTCAGAAGCATGGAAGAAGTACTATGACTAGCTAAACAAGGGAAAGGGGGTTGAGAAAGCACAGCAAACAGGAGCTAAGTGGGATGCAGATGTGTGTTTGGATGTGCACTTTGTTGTTCCTCTCAAACAGATGCCACATCACAGTTTTGTGGTGGCATGCAGGGGGACCTGGAGGACACAAACACGGGTCTGTGAGTGCTGCCCTGTGTGAGCCCATCTGCATAGGATAATGTTGGAAGGGGGCAACATGGACAATGCGGCACCACGTGTGCAGGAATGCGTGGCCTCTGGTGAGACCTGTGTGTTGGTGCTGTGCATGTGCCTGCTGTGGGGAGTGGATGCCAGGTATGGATGTCTGGGATGTGCATGTGTGCATCAAGTGCTGCAGTGCAGGCTGAGTAGTGACTGTGTGTATGAGTCTGCTCCTTGCTGAAAACACTGGTGCATTTGTGAGGTGTCAGGGGGCGGTGGGCCCCCTGCCTTGTGTGTGCATGGCAGCCTCTGCCTCGGTGAGACACTGGTGTGGTACTGCAGACCTGCAGAGCCTTGGGAAAGCAGTGCAGTGCAGCAGCACAAAGCTATGGGAGTGTGTATGTACTGGAGAGCAACCCTGGGAGCATCCAGGTTCCAGGGATGGGATCCCCTCTCTGGATGGAACAGTCCGTCTGGCTCCTGCACTGCCTCTCCTCCTGGACTCCGCTTTCCTTTCTCGCCTTCCCTCAGCTCCCCTTGCTCACTGGCAGCAGCATGCTCTGCCCTGGGAACCAACTCCCACTCACCACACTGGGAGGGAACTCCTTTCTTAGTAGCTCCCTGGTATTTTCCCATACTGAGAGCCAGAAAGTAAAGAAAAAAACTCACTGGGCAACCTGAACTGGACCCATTTCCTTTCCATGTCCTTATTCCTCTTAACTGCATTAAAAACTCACAGATTTTCACCCAAACTATTAAACTTCCACCCCCAAGCTCCAAACACTACAAACCAGACTCAGCTCACATACCTGAGCTGTGTCAGCCATGAGCCATCTCAGGCTGACACAGCTCAGGTAGGGCAGCTCAAGGTAACAGAGTTAGGAGAGAGCAGTCCCTGTAGCTGGGAATATGGAGAAGCTCCTGCAGCTGCAGCCATACCTGTCTGACTTTCAGCTCCCCAGCCAGAATCACCCATAAATGGGGTTGGAGTAAGAAATTTCATGCAGGAATTGCAGTCAGCACAGCTCAAACTCACTCTTCTGGAGCCAAAGCAACACGTCTTAGCTGCTCTGTTATTGCTTCTATCAGAAGGCTAAACCTTCAGCCAGATCCCACTTCCAGGGGAAGTTCCAGGCTGGGTTCCAAAGCATAGAGCCTGTCCACTTGGAGCACATCCTGGGGCAGTGGGACTTGAGTAAGAAGAAAACCCCAAAGACATTTCTTTATTTCTTTAGCCAGTTCTGCAGATCACTACCTCCCTCCCAAACACCCTGCCCAGAGCTCTACTGTTTGTTCTGAGGCTGATCTAAATTACTCAACTCCCCAAACTGAAATGCAAACAACTGGCCTCCATTTCAGGCTTTGCTTTTGCCCTACATCCCACTTCGCACCTATTCCCTCCGGAAGACAAAACTAGCACAAAGGAGCCACGTGTGAAAATATGCACACCTTCCCAGGAAGGCTCCATGGGCTCCCAGTAATGCCCAGTTTCACCCAGGACCAGAAATATACAGTTTTGCCATGAAATGGAGCCTTCACGCTTAAGTACCATCTGTTTCTTTCTCAACTGCAGTCCTGAATCTGGGGTATCCCCAAACTTTACTCAATCCCATGCACTGAAAGCCTCATCTCTAAGCTCCATTTTGAGCCCTTTGTCGCCAGTTTTCTTCTGAATTCAGCCTTTCACTTAACACATGAGAGTGTTCCGTACCAAATCCCTTCTCTGATGTTTTCTCCACACCGTACAAGACGACAGACTGGGAAAGTCTGGCTGTCTGATCCACTGCCTAGCAGTAGTCATGACCTACAGTGCAGGTCTCCAGGAGGCAGGACAATATTTGCCAGATATTTTTTCCCTACAGAGGAGCCCTGCTCATGGCTTAGACAGTTTGGGTGACCTTTTCACTGCTGGCAATCACGACCAGGAAAATAGCCCTCTGTGCTAATATTTAAATGTCCACCATGGCACAGAACCAGCCTCAGCACCTACTGCGGGCTCTCCCCTGTGCAGCCCCACAGCATTGCTACTCCAATTCTTCCCTCACACTGACGTCTTTCCCTCCAGCCTTGCATCCTTCTCTTCCCTGTTCAGCTTCATGAGCAGCTCCTGTCGATGCTTTTCCCACATCCTGCCCTGCAGCCCTGCCAGCTTTCCAGGCCCCACCAGGCATGCAGAGAGTGAGCCCCTGATTACCATTCAAGCTGGATTCTCATTAGGCTGAAATGCCCCTCCAGGAGATCCATTAACAGTCCATAAGGTTAACTTAATCCAGCCAGTCTTGTGTGGTCTCTGCCCAAATTCCCTATTACATTAACAATCTTGAGCCTTAATTAGCATGTGAGGCAGAGGTGGCATTATTAATGGAGATAATATGGAGCATTAAGAATAAACAGGCCAGGCTCTCTCTCCCCCACCATGCATGCAAATCCTCTTCTGTGCAGAAACAGCATGAGCTTCCCCCATGAGCAGCACACGTGAAAGGCTGGGGTGCCCCAGACCAAAGACAAGCCCTGGAGCATACAGCCAGGCTGCTGCAGGAGGATGATGGGGAGGAAATGAGATCCCGGAGTGACCCTTCATCTGCCTGGGAGATGAGGGGCTGACAATGGGAAGACCACAGCGTGGCAAGTCCTGTGAGGCAAATCCTTGCACCAGGAAGGAGCAGTCATGTCCTTGGCTAACCCAGCAACCCCATGTTTCTGGGAGGCTTGGCAAAGCAAGGCCAAGGTATCTCTGCACCCCTGCACATTGAATTCATGCTGCCATGTGC
Source organism: Molothrus ater (assembly GCF_012460135.2). Taxonomy (NCBI): domain Eukaryota; kingdom Metazoa; phylum Chordata; class Aves; order Passeriformes; family Icteridae; genus Molothrus; species Molothrus ater. The sequence continues at coordinate 50,858,254 of NC_050482.2, read as the reverse complement.
GTGCACACAGGATAACACCATGGTTGTATGGCTCAAACACCATGGGCAGGGAGGGGATGTCTGTCTGAGGGGAGCAGGCTGCAGGAACCAGCTGCAGCTGTGCAAAACGCTCCTCGTGAGTCTCCTTTCTGACCACTGAGCCCCAGTGCACTGGGAATACAGGGCAGGACAGAGGGGCTTCAGCTGAAGGAGAGAAGCAGTCATTTGAGGGACCAGAGAATAAATGATGGGGGTTCCAGCTTGGTGCAGACTGACCATGTGGTGGGGAAGGGACAGGTCCCTTCTGACACCGGCTGGTGACTCACTGCACAGGTGGCTGCTCAAAAGAGCTTGGTCATTACAGGTGAAGGGTCAGTCTGGGGCAGACCCTGTCCCAGGCCAGGCAGAGCCAGCACGAGTTTGAGTAGAGGAGGGGAGGACTGGTGCTGCCAGCAGCTGTGAGGGGCTGGGGCAGCAAAGGGTCAGAGATGCACTGAGTATCAGCCAGAAAAATTGCAAGCATGACACTTTCTTCTAATACAAGCACTTGCAAAATCATAAGGCGAAACAGGGGAGGAGAGAAGCAGAAGCAGCTAAGCCAAGGAAGCAGAGCCTAATGACAGGACCTCTGGACTGCTAATTCACTTCCAGCAGCACCCAGCAGGATGGGGGCAAGGAGAGAAGCATGTCTCAGGGACCCACAAGTGCAGGGAATGGCTTCCTGAGTCTGGCTTGTCTCTGAGGTCTGATCCATGCTGTTCCAGCCTGGCTCCGCTGTGCTCAGTGTGTCCCTCCAGGCTTTGCAGCAGGGCTTGCACCGAGAACAACCGATCCCTGAAGCACAGAGTGATATCCCTGTGCCTGGGCCCTGGAGCACTCGGCCAGTGCTAACTAGCCTTGCTTAGCAAGGAGCAGTGCCTCAGGCTGGGCTCTCTCCCAGGGCTGCACTCAGCATCAGCCCAGCTGCCTTCACATGCCCAGAGGTGCAGCAGAGGCCCTGAGCAGAGCCCAGCTCTTCCACTTTCCAGCACAGCAAGTTCCCACTCCCCCAGGCCCACCAGCCAGCCCCTGCCAAATCCATTTGTCCAATCTTGTGCTTTCTACTAATCCTGTTGAGCCATCCTTTAAGTTGCTCTGAGGCAGAGATAGAAAAATACAAAGATGCCCTAAGAAGCTTCCCCTGACCTTGCTCAATTCAAGATAAAGGGCTACGATTTAAAAAATTACAGTGAGGGTCTGTCACTGATCCATTGCGTGGATTTAGGGGAAACAAACAGAGACACAGGATGCAGCTAGTGCTAGGTGAGCAGACAGGGAGGGGAGAAAGGTTACAACCAGCATGGGGGAGGAGACAAATTGAAAGAAAGGACAGAAAATTAGAGGGGAGGAAGAAAAATAACTTCTCCCTTGCCATCTCCATACTTGACTAATGGTAGAAAAGCTTTGTGCATTCATGATGTTATACAATGTCCCACCACCTTTACTGGTCTGTAAGGAAGAGTGAGGCAGCTGTACTCTCCGTGGTGTGACCAGGCTGGGGACAGGGTGCTGGGGCTCGAGATGAGCTCCTTGCCCTGTAAGAAGCATCCAGTGGGGTACCTGACTAATCTTTAGCAGACAAGTGCCTGCTAAAGAGATTGTCATCACTATCTCTGCTTACGAAGTTGTTCAGACTTTTCTTCCTCCATCCCTTCACCCTCCCTTCACAGCAGACCTCTCAGCTCATCTCCTTCCCTTCCTGACAGTGCTGTCTCTCACTCTCCCTGCTGCTTGCCCTGGCCCACGTCACATCTGGCAGCATCTAAACAGACTTCCTACCACCCACCTCAGTCCCCTACAGCCCTTTACTCAAAGGTTACTCAGAACAATTTTCCTCTGTAGGAATGTCATAATGTCATTCCAGAATTTCCTCTGTCATAATGTCATAAGGACTAGTGACAGTACCTTCTTTCTCTGTACCCTCCAACATTTGTTCACCCCACAAGGGCCCTTTGGTCCCTGGCATGAGCCTGTTTCCCCCTCCTGAACCTATTATTTTTGAAGAATAGGTTGGATCGCTCACAAGATGGCTGATATTTCATTTTCATTCTTCTTTTACAGGTATGTTAACCAGAAAAGGAAGCTTAAAGAAGGTGTACATATCTCATAAAAAATGCTGGAAAACTGTTAACAATGGATGAGGAAAAGGCTAAAAGTACTCAACAACATTTGTCTCAGTCTTCAATAACAACATTTCCTCCCACTTCTCTTGAGTGGATGGACAGGAGGATGGGGACTTGGAGAGCAAAGTTCTTCCCACTCCAATTTCAGGTTCATGGGCACCCAAGGAACCTGAACATACATAAGTTTATGGGCCCTGACAAGATGCATCCCTGAGAGAATTGTCCCAGTGTAGTTGCCATGATATCTAAAAAAGTCATGGTAGTAAAATGAAGTTCCAGGTGACTGGGAGAAGGGAAGCACTGTACCCATCTTTAAAAAGGTAGAAAGGAGAACCCTGGGAACTACCAACCTGTCAGCCTCACTTCTGTGCCTGGGAAGATCATGGAAGATCCCCTTCCTCTTTTTCAAGCCTCCTCAGAGCCTGCCCACTTCTATCTTGATGACCAAGGCACCTTCAGCTGGTTTCAGAATTTTTGCCCAGCTTGTTCAGCTCCTCCTGTACCATGTATGGGCACTGCAGCTGACTGAAACATTTTCACCTGAGTAGGACCTGGTGCAGCTCATTGCTGTGATGTCACTTCCCACCCAGCAATGCCCCATGTCCTGCTGCTAAAAGCTACACCACTGTAGCCAAGAAGGATGCAGAGAGATGAAAGGTGAAGAGATACAGGAAAAGAGACAACAGAGACCATGAAATGAAACAGGTCTATAACACCACACATGACAAAGGAAGGGCAGGGGAAAGAGGTGTTAACAGCCTCTTCCCACTCAAAGATCAAGGGTCAGGAAATTAAACCAGAAAGTTACAGGTTCAAGACAAACTGCATGTCTGTGCTGCACCACTTCCTACTGTGAGATTCTGAGGATGCTAAAACTTATCTGACCTCGAAAATCAGCAGGACAAATTCAGGGAGGAAATAAATCCACTGAGAACTAAAAGTGCTCAACAGATCTTCCAGCACTGGGTCTTTCAAATATACTGAGGCTGAAAGGGTGTTCAGAGGAAGTGCTGCTACACAGTTGTCCTGCCTATATGCTATTCCTTTTTTCTGCTGCAGCTGGAGATACTGCACTGGAAGGATCACAGACCTGGCTTGGTAAGGTCCTTTTTGTATTCCTATGGCTTTCCATAGCTAGGCTCACCCAGAAGTCATGGGGAAGTGTAGCTCTGAGTAACAGTATCATTTTGGTGCATCAGATCATTTTGGAGATGGATGGACAAGGCAGCAAACGACATAGCTCATTCCAAGAAAGATTTTTCTTTTTCCCTGACCAAAAGCTGGAAGGATGTCAGGTGTCATTTCAACCAGTCATTCCAGTATGGATCCTTGTTGGGAATAAAATCTCTGCTTGAGCCCTAGCTCCCTCAATGCCTATTTCCAGATTTTTCTAAATCCCCTTTCCCTGTGTTGATAAACACAGAACTCTTTAAACAAACCATCTGTAACAGGTCCAGCCCCCTTGAATTCCCTTCCATCTCCCTGACCTGTCTATCACACCATTCATGGCAGGCTCTCCACACTAATCCTTTTATTATGATCTCGCTCAATTTTCCTGGCCTATGACTGCAATGAGGAAAAAAGGGAGGCGTATTAATCCTTCTGACCTTGTTGTCCCAGTTCTGGGCCATCTGTGACTAGAATTCAGAGGAGGGAAGTCTGATCCTCCTGACCCCACTATCAACCCCTTGCTTTGGGGGTTCAGTTTGTACTGTCCTAGAAAGATGTTGTGGAAAAGCCCCTTTTCACTTACAGGTACTTTCTATGAGATTGCTTCCTAGACTACCTTTCCAGCCAGAGAGGATAGAGGGAATAATGTCCTCCACCTCCATCAGACTCTGTTTACTTATTCCTCCTGTATCACCTCTCTGCTCCCTCAACAGCACTGTCTGTGGGTTCTTCCCAGCCATGAGACAGGGAATCAATAAAAGGTGAAAGACAATCAAACATCTCACAGAATTTCCCTGGCAGTGCTGCATATAGAGAGGAGGCCTTGCAGCTCACTCCACTTCCACCAAGGGCTGAGTGTAGCCTGTTCCCTCTACCCCTTCCCACCACCATGTTTCCTTGCTGCCAGCAGCTGCATCTCCATGAACCTGCCACACTATTTCATAGACAGCTTGAGGACTCACAGCAGGAAGCTTGCATGTATCCTCAAGAGACAAATATTCTCCTCTTTGCTCAGCTTCTTCCATACCTCTGACTTTGCCCATTTTTTCCCACTTTAAACAATCTCCTCCTTTCCTTGGTGTTTACAGTCCTCAATACACACAAATTGTTACATATCATCGTTTAGTCAAGCTCTACATATTTGGTTCTTTTAATCTCTCCTCATAAATAAACATCTTCAGCTCTTTCATAATTTTTATTGCTCTTCTCTGAACTCCCTCCTATTTATCACCTTCCTTCAGTTAGCACAGCACCCAGGTCTGTATGCTAGGTTTTCCAGACTGATCTTACTAAGGCCTTGGAGGTAACATGAATTCAATCTCCCTAGTGCTTCAAGGCTTGATGTTTCTGGGTGTCCTTGAGTTTCTGGATGTCAGGTAAGCTGTCTCACTTCATACAGGTGGCACCAGCTGATACAACTCAAGGCTATCTCCCCAGAGAGAGGAGGAAGAAGGTTCATGAGAGGTGAGGAGAAGAAGATACATGGACAGGTGGGACAGATGTCCTGCAGCTGAGCAAGGGACACGACTACAAACTCTTACATACTCACACACCTCAAGAAGAGACATCAGATCCTGGATATGGAAAAGGTACATATGCACACACACATAAACATGTGTTCACTCCACAAATAAACCCCGAGTGACCTGCATCACACACAAGTGCACACAGGAACACACACACAGGGATAATGCCACGAGGCAGGAATGACAGCCATGTGTGTGGAGACTTTGGGCATGCACACGTAACCGGTGCACACAAGAGGACAGGACAAAATCTAGCAGAAAATGGTGCTCTCCCTGCTCACAAACATACATGTTCTCATGCATAAACCTATGCTCCCAGAGAAAAGATAGCAGCTCATGGAGTCCTTATAGTAGCCTAAAAATACACAGGCAGCTCTGACCCATCTGGTCTGCAGATTGAGCCTATGAGCCATGGAAAGAATGAAGACAAACATATGACACCTTGCCTTAAGGCAACTGGTAGCACATGCATCATACTGAGCCAGTCTTCATATCTACAGACCCTTCCATAGTGATTACATTATCACCAAAACTATTCAGAAGTGAGGTGAAAGCTGAAGACCACAGAGGGGAAGAAAGGGACTCTCTACAGGGCAGTTGTGGCAGAGCTAGGGATCCTGCCTCCTACTCTGTGACCTCCCCTCCCTGAGTCATGTTACTGATGATCCTTCCTCACAAGGATGTATTTGCTCCATCTCTCTGCTATCAGACATCCAAAGGAATCAAAAGCACCCACAGTTTCTTGCAAACAGTCTTTCCCCTACAGCTTACCGAAACCAGACAGGTATTAACATTTTGTGAGTGTCAATGTATAGAGAACACAAATTCTTGGCCCCTAGACACATCTTCTCATTTCTGTGAAATTCATACTGCACCATCAGCTCCCCAGAGCATCACCTGGAAAGAAATTCTGTACTAAAGGGCTGAAAAAGCTGGAGATGTGCTCCCCAGGGTGATTGCAGACAAGAAAGAACAGCCCCAGCACATCAGTCAGGTCAGCACAGAATGGGCTTCACCTTCAACAGCAGAACAGACTCACCTGTGGGGATTTGATCCCATGCCTATCTCCATGGCATCTGATGCTATGCTGTAGGGCACCATGTAGCCACTGAGACTCCCCACACCAGTGATGCCTAGAGACCTTTAAAGACTCCCTGCAAGTGGCAACATCTAGGGACAAAACCCATCAAGTCACTCACCTCAACCTGACTCCTGGTAGCTTGTTTGCCACCTTTTAAAATGCCATGGAAAGAGTGACAACTGCCCTTCCCTCCTTCTGTACCTCAGCTGGTCAGCTGGAACTGGGTTTCCTCTTGGCTTATGAATGTTGAGAAAATGAGGTCATTTCTCCTCAGTGACAGAAAATTATTTAGTGAGGAAAGCAGTTCATCTCAGGCAATGGCTATGTACCCCTGAAAACTACCCAGGAGACCCTTAAAGAGGAGGTCAGGGCAAAGCAAGGCACGAAACCAGCACCAGCTGGGGAGCACAGGAGAGTCAGGGCACAAATGCAGTGCTGCTAAAGTGGGGCTGTAACTGCTGCCAGACCAGCTCACCACTGAAGCAAACCAAACAGCAGTGCCACAGTCATTGTCACCTCCATAGTGTCAAGCTTGACTCATCTGAGGATTTAAATACAGCAGTAATCTGGTTCGCAGCTGTGAGAAACTCATCCTGACCCAGGAGAGAGAAAGGGCTGGAGGTGGGTCACAGCCCCGTGGTCTGCTCCCTGAGTTCTGCATTCTCCCTTTCCAGACCACAGAAGGGATTTCAGTGCCCCACTACCCTGGCAAAAGAGGTGGCTCCCATGCCTGCAGCTTGCCTCTCCTTCAGTAGCTCACTCCATGTCCTCCCTCACCCTCTCCCCACACAGAAAGGCACTGGGGGACACAGTGCTCCTTTGGAACTGCTCAAGCACCTGCTGTAACTCCAGTCTGGGCAATCCTCACCAGCAGAACCTGCAGAGCTACCAGGCAAACTCCAGCTTTCCCCATAGCTGCCAGCAGCCTGGGATCCCTCACTGCTCAGGACAGCTCTGCTCCTCCATGAAGGAGAAAAGTAAAACCGCCTCTGTTCCCAGAAAAGGAGATATTTTGCTGGAACACATTTGCTCTGCACCTAAGCTGCTGCTGTCTGCTCTGGTGCAAAGGCATGGGCAAGGGCTGCAAGTGTTTTTTGGGACATCACATCCCTTTACCAGAGCAAGGCAGCCCTCGTGAGCTCACAAGAGTGTGAGGACAGAGGTGTTCCCTACATGTCCTTTGCCCTCCTCACACTAATAAAAGGAACAGCTTAGCCCAGGTCCATGCTTACAGGGGACCAAGGGAAAAAAAAACCCACAGTATTTAGGATGAAGGAGAGAGCAGCCAGGTCTCTCTCCTCAGCAAATGTGCTGATATTTTCTAACACAGCTGATAAGAGCACTGGGTGGTTTCAACAGGCCCTGATATGACCAGTAGCTTTTTTCCCAGGTGGGCAGAGCTTTTCACCACTCTTCAGCAGGGTCAGATGAGGCAGCTGCACTCTGCCTGGAGCTGCATCTGGCTTCTGACATGACCCAGGTAAGAACAAGCACCGCGGACATCATCACAGCTATGCTTCCCTCCCTCTGCCTTCCCTGCAGTTGTTACCTTTCCCATTTTAACTGCAAGCTGCCCCCCAGCAAAACCTCCACCTCTGTAAGCCCCCCTTCCCCAAATGCCCTCCCTATCCTCTGAGTGGCTTCTGCTCCACAGCGTAGCTTTGCACCAGTGCAGTGGATCAGACGGCACATTCCCAAACACCCATTTGCCTGGAGCTGGGGCAGAGTGGGAAAGGCCATGCATGCACAGTTCTTCTCTTGGTGTTGTAGTTTTTGATGGGGGAAGAGCAATGAAGGCAGTTTGCTTCATGCCCGACAAATCTGCATGCTTTGTGGGATGGGTGCCCTGAAAGCCAGTCTCCCCCCAGGGAAAACAACGGCGTGAGGAGGGTGGCAGGTGGGGAAGGGGTTGGGGGTGGGGGGAAGGTTGGTAGGTTGGGGAAATCAGTGGGATTAAAGTGTCTGCTTCTCACCCCTGGCACTGCATCGGCACCCTTCCACTCCCTGCACCTTCCTCACTGCTGCTGGTACGGTCTGCACAGAGCAGGGAGGCGAGAGGGGGGCTGTATTTAAATATATTAATAATGCATGTTCCATGCAAATGAAGCTTCCTTTGAATATTACATTAGCGATGCTGTCAGGCTGCGCTTCTTGGGACCCAGGAGTGACGGGATGTGTGGGGACCCGGAAGGGGGGGGTGTGAGAAGGTAGGGCTCACCAGAAATTCCCTCATACCCCAACACAACCTCCTTCCTCCCCCTCCACCCCAGCTCCCCCACATTACACACACTCCCACTCCCTCCCATTCTCCGTGCATAACAAATTCCTTGGCTCGCAGCATGCAATGCAGCCAGGCCTCCCAGTCCCCAGGCCCCTCCAGTGGCATGGGTCCCCCCTCCACTCCCTACATCATCTTTACCCCGCTCCAATCTCAGCAAAGCTCTCCCTGCTCCACAGCTTGGTTTATAGCTCTGTGCCTCCAGAGTGGGGAGGAGGGTCCTGCTCTGCAGCCTTTAGGGGGAAGGAAGGGGAGCAGTTCCTAAGTCCGGCCTGCACCGTGTGCACCCCTTTTGTTTGCACCTACTGTGCTCGTGTGAGCCCAGAGTGGGTGCCAAAGGGCCTGTGCCAGCTATATTTGCCCGCAGCACAGGAGCGATGCTCTCCCTCCCCATCACAGACACCCTGTTTGTTCCCCAGGCACTGGGAAGGCTGTTTGGTGTCTGTGCACAGCCAGCCCAGCTCTGTGCACACTCGGACGCGGGACACGCACACGTGTGCTGCATGCACGGTGCAGGGCTGGGGCACACCAGCACACACGCGAGAGGGCATTACGCACAGCAGCTCCCGAATGTGCTGCCTCCTGCAGTATTAGCTGATTTATGCTGCCTTTCCCCAGCCAGATCCAAGCTCTGGAATGGGAGCAGCGGCAGCTGTGCACTCCTGCCTGTCCTGGGATGAGAATAGGATGTGCCTGTTCGTCTCTCTCCCCCACCCCCCATCACTCCTCCTTCCCCCTCCTTTTGCTCCCATTCATTCATTCAGCTTCTCCTCCCCCCCCATCCCATGCCCCAAAGCAGGAAGATCCTTATGCATAAAAATGTGGGCATGCTTTCTCTGGTGGAATAAACGGGCATGCAGACACCCTGCAGGCAATACATATACACTTACATATGCATTCTAGTAGCTGTCCTGGGCCCCTACATAAACACCCGGCTCCCACCACCAGCACAGACACATTCACACACCCTACAGACACCACGCAATGACTTTTCTGCAGCCAGCCAGTCTCCCAGCAGAGCAGTGTAAGAGCAGAGGAGAGATTTACTCACTCCCTTGCATGCAAACCAGGCGAATATGCACACACCACACAACGGACAGACACACAGACACAGACCAACCACTGTCCGCAGAGGCTCCCCTGCAAAGTTTACAGAGAGACAGGGAACAGGGGGCTGAGGGATGAGACTCACTCCTTCTCTGTCCCACAACTGCAGGCGATACACAGAGAGGACTGTCTGTCTGTCTGAACATGCACATGTGTGCATGTGTTTGGGGGGGTATATACACACACCTATAGCTACAGCTATACATGGATACACACATGAACTCACACAGATCATATATTCACATCTATTCACACATATCTATATTCACAGATACATGTACATATACATACATATATCACCTCCTTTTGCAAGGTCCAATTAGATGCAGACGGGTCAAACCCAGCTGTGTGCAGCAAGCCCTGAACCTATTCAGCATCCCAATCCTAAGCAGGGCACACGCACACGCACACACACACACACACACACGGTGAAAGGGAGACCCGTCTCCAAGCCTCTCTCCCTCCCTCCCATCACCCCATGTAGGCATAATCTCCCCCCCCCCACAGACACACACACCCTGGGCCACTTCCCCATCTCCTTTGCACTCACCCCTCGCCTTCATCCTCGGATCAGAGGCATCCAACCCCCAGGGAGTGCGTGCACAAGCTGGAGGAAAAGGGCAATCCATGCATCCTGCCCTTCTCCCCCTTTTCCAATCTCAGCTGCTTCTCCGAGAGGCAACACGGCCGGCAGCCGGGAGCCGAGGACACGCGAGGCAGCAGCACAAGGACTGCACACAAAAGCGTGTCACACACACACACACACACACACACACACACACACATACTCGTACCTGCTTCTGGAGGGGTGACTGCTCCCAGCTTCCATACGGGGCATGACAGAGACGAAGTGGAGGCACAAAAGACCCCGGTCCTCGAGCAGCTTGCAGCCCTGCAGATGTGTTTGTGCGGGGGGGTGTCCCCCACTGGTGTCACCCCTCGGAGCTGTAGCGTTCCCTGCCCCGCAGCTGGCTCATTCCCGGCCGCACCTAGGCAGCGCTCCCAGCCATGCACACGCGCGAGCACGACAGGCGGGGATGGAGCAGCAGTCCAGGGAGGGCACGCACAGCCGGAGGATTTGCTGCCTTCGCCGCATCCGCATCACTGGGGGAAGAAGGCAGAAAGGGCTGTATTGGCATTTAAAACGCAAGTGATTAATTCGCCACAGGCTCGGCTGATAGGGCTCAGGGACCAGAGCCGGCGGCACTGCTTCTCCCGGCTGGGAAGGCTCTGACAGGCAAAGGACCCTCTCCCATGGAGCCAGTTCCGAGCTCTCCTCGCCTGCACAGCCACTGCTCCGGTGCAGGCAGAAAGGGGTGGGCCTCCACCGGAGACATGAGCACACGCATGCAACAGCTGCTGGGAACTGCACACACACGCACAAACACACACACAGACACAATTCCCCACAACAGCTGCTCGGGAGCTACAAACAACACACAACAGCTTCCCGGGAATACACACAAACAACAGCTGCTGGGGAATCACACACAGAGGCTACAGCTTCTCAGGATTAAGTCACCCACATGAAAATACAACAGCTTCTAGGAACCACACAGCTACAAGCAACAGCTGCTGAGGAGCTACACACACACACACACACACAAATACACACACGGATGCATACAACAGCTGTACACCTACTGACACAGGTACGTGCAACAGCCATGGGAAACTACACCTGGATACAAGCCCCTATGTTATTTGCTAAAGAAATTGACACATAAAAACGTAACAGGAGGTGGAGAAAACCTTTCATCCACACACAAACACATGCATGTGACTGCTCTGGGGACATTGTCTATCACACACCTCCTCAAATCACCACCACAGAAACACAACAGCTCCTCAGGAAGCTCCTGGAGCCATATACCCTCCTGTACATCTGGAAGACCTTCCATCTCCCTCTCCCCAACCCCACACATGCCATGACCAATGGAGATCTTGCTCACAGTCAGAAACAAGCATCCATGTGCACCAAGTGTTGGGGCTCAGCCACAGCTTGGCCCCCAAATACTTCACACAGGCAATATCTGCTAGGAAAGCACATTACCAAACACAGGGTCACTCTTAAGAAATTACTCCCCAGTTCCTTGACAGAAAGCAGAAGCACACCTGACAGACATAAATAATCCCTGCACAGACAGCAAGACCACAGCTGAAGGGACACGATGCACCCCTCACATTCACCATAGCAGTGGAGGGACTGCCTGGCTCACTCAGAGACATGCACACATGCAACAGCTGAAAAAACTAACAGACATTGGATGGGCTTCCTGGGATGTACAATCCAGCCTCCTGCTATTCCAGGCAACCACATCATACAGTCTTGCTCATAAATGTCTCCAGGTCCATCTGAGTACTGTGAGACTATTTGCTTCCTGCTCAGAAGCTACGTTGAAATTAAAAGCCTGCCCCAACATCTGCATTTACCCAGGCCCAATTCAACCCCACATGTTCCTGGGCCAGCTGGCCACATTCTTTGCCTGGGCATGCATAGAGGTTGCAAGAACAAATGGAAGTGCCCTGAAACCTCCACTCCCACCTGAACAGACACCTGCTGCCCCCCTACTTCACACAAACATAACACACACGCAACAGCTGGGTGAAGAGCTTCCCCTCAGCATAAATACCAACATGCTTGCAACAGCTTCTAGGTAAACAGACATCTAAGCCTGCCACCCTCAGCACTCATATGCACTCAGGTACAGAATATACAAACATGTGTAACCTCTAATGGCAAACTAATGATTTTCTTCATGCAGTCCAGAAATTGAAGAAGAATTAGGCTGACACACTCACACACCACTGCAAGCAGCACTGCTATTAAATATATTATATTAATGGCATGAGACTGCAGCAGGGGAGGTTTAGGTTGGATATTAGGAAAAGATTTTTCACCCAGAAGGTGGTTGACACTTGAACAGAGTCCCCAGGGAAATGGTCACAGCACCAGCCTGACAGAGTTTAGAGGCATTTGAGCAATACTGTGAGCCACATGGTGTGATTTTTGGGTTGTCTTGTGCAGAACCAGGAGATGGACCAAATGTTTCTTGTGGATCCCTTCAAATTCAGGATATTCTATTCTATTCTATTCTATTCTATTCTATTCTATTCTATTCTATTCTATTCTATTCTATTCTATTCTATTCTATCCTATTCTATTCTATTCTATTCTATTCTATTCTATATTGTGACACCCATTGCCTCTGAAGAAGCTCACCTGTGGCCCACCTCCCCATCCTTCCAGTTAATAAATGAGCACAGAGCAATGTAATTGCTCCATCTGTCTCATGCCTGCAGCTTTATAGAAGGAAGGTGAGCTCTTTTGACCCCCCTGCATGAGGGGTCATGCATAATCATCTCATGTAAATCCAAACCCAGCAAGCAGAGGACTGCCCCTAATCTTCTCACAGGCCTGCAAAAGCCTCATGGACAGAACACCAAACCAATAAATCTCTGCATGGGGAGGCAAACAATAAATAGCCCCAAGGGAATGAACTGCCTCCCTCAAAACACAGGCAAGTACAAAGGACCCATCTACAGAAGGAGGCCCAGGATCGCAAACATCAGCTGCGTGGCCTGAAGAAACAAGTTGGCCCACTAGACACAAATACACAAGCCATCAATCCTCTTGAAAATGACACATAGGAAGCTTGCTGTGCCCTCTTGTACTCCAAACCTGCAAGCCCAAGTGGGAAAAATCACCCAGACACAAAAATACACACATAGACCCACACATTCCTCAGGCAGACGGGCATGCAGCTCTGAGGACACTTCTGGATGTTCCCTGGACCATCTGCAGACATCTGTTCCCAGTGGATTAAATGCCAAAACTACTCACACCTCCCAGAATCAGAGAAGGAAGCTTGTCTTGGCAACTACAGGCTCAAATTTCCTTGCCTTTATCACTTTGGGGTGTTATGACTGTGGGGTGTTTCCTCCAAGCTCTTTTGAAGCTAAAAGCTAAAGGAACATAGACTTGCTTCCATCTCTCTCTACTTCCTCCAAGGACAGACAGTATCTAATTTTGGAGGGTGTTGAAGTAGGAGAAAAGGTTTCCAACTCCAAATTAATGCAGGATTTGTTCCTGCTTGAGTTCCTCCAGGATCATCTTGCAGTCTGTTTGTGATGAGTCTCCCAGAGGCTCTCCTGCTGGCACACATCCTTTCAAGACTCAGAGGGGCTAGGGCAGGATCCTTGTACAACCAGGGCTTCTCCTGGGGGGCAAACGGTACTTGCTCATACTCCCACTGACCCAGGAACAACACTTAACTCCAGCAGAAGTGCCCCAAGAGACAAGCAGAAGCAAATATCACATTTCGAGCAGTGTGGGACATTTGGGTCCTCAATCTGATTCAAAGCCAGTCCCTCCATGTGTACTTGTCCCATTGCAGATGATCTGGATGGTACAGAAGCTCACCCCCATGTTTATTTTGCAGAGGCTCTGACCTTGCAAAAAGCCCTGGAAAAACTCTGTTGTTTTTTACTTCACAAATAAAAATAAAAAAAAAATCACTGAGAGAGGAAAAAAAAACCTCCTAAGGACGTCATAGATACTTTAAGTCATCTGCAGAGGTGCCTCATTCCCTATGTCCAGCGGTACAGAAAAAGAATCACCTTCTAATTCTTTTGTGCCAACGTCTTTGAGACCACTACCTACAGTCAGGCCTGACCTCTCTGCCCCCTTAATGGGGATGAAAACAGCCCCAAAAACCACTTTGGTTTATACCTTTCTGCTGAGCTCCTGCTCTGTTGGGCTGCTACATCCTCTAAGACTGGAGATGCTGTTAGGGGTGAACAAGGGAGCTGACCTTATTAGAGCAATTCCCTAGTGTTTTTCCAACATATGCCAGGGAGTTGTTAAGTCCTAGAACAGCCCAGAATCTGGGAATCTCAAAAGTGATGATAAAACTGATTTTTTAACCCTCTCTGTCCCGCCTAGGGATTATCAGTTCTGTGGGGATGGTACCTACACTCCACGTAAGGAGTAGGGGCGGGGAGTGCAGCCAACCATCCCCCTCTCACCCATCACCCTGTGCCGTTTATCCCCAGCAGGAGGGAGGGCCGGGCAGGGAAGGCAGCCACGCAGTCTCCTGCACTACCTGCGGTGTGCTGCCAGGGAGGGGAGCCTCGCTGGCAGCGCTTCCAGCTCACCGAGCCGGCGGATCAGCCCTTCTCCCTCTCTGTCTCTTCCCCTGCCCATCTGCCCGTGTCCCACCGGGGCACAAGTGGGTCCCACGGATGGGGAAAACAGGCCAAGGGGGAAGGCTGGGCTCTGCCCTCGTTGCAGTCAGAATCTCTCCACTGATCTATACTGCGGTGAGCAGTGACAGATTGATTTTACGGCTCTGCTTGGAGCCGGCCGCTGGCCCTGGGCTGTGGATGAATCAGCTTTCTCTGGTCCTTGGCTTTTATTTCATTATTTTACTGCAACCTCGCTCACAGGCAGCTAAAGAGGGAGCGACAGGGAGAAACATGAAGTTGGCAGATTTCCTTCCCTGCTCTTGTGCTCCCAGCCTCCCAGCCTGGCTTTGGGACTCCAGGAGGAGGGAGGGAAGCGATTGTTTTCCAGGAACTGACATCTATCAGGAATAAAGACATGAGGCTCCTTCTGCATGGGCAGATGCATGTTGCAGTGGCTGCGGGAGACAGCAAGGACTGCACAGGCACTGCACAGCATGAACGGCTCCTGCTCTGCTGTGACAATGACTCAATCCTTGCCAAATGGAGGGGGGCCCAGTTTTCAATGCAAGGGACAGCATGTTTGGAAATAACAAATGCACTCAATCCATGAGTGCATTGGGCACTAACCTGCTTTCAGACTCCAGCATGGAAGTGGTTCCAGGTTCTCTTCTTATAGCTGTGGACGTAGAGGAGGGGGCAAGGGCTGTACCCTGCTGTCCCCAGGAGGTCTCAGAGCAGACACTAGGTTCTCCTGGAATGAGGTAGCACCTCTAGGTATGGAATTGACTTTCTTCCCTCTCCTGGCTGTGGTTGCTCAGAGAAAGCTAGTTTTAACTCTCCTGGTTCTTGTACTGTCAAGAAGAACAACAGAGCTCAAGCAAGAATAGAGCAACAAAATCAAAGGGCAGAAAGGTGTTGGGTTTTTCCAGCTCTGACCTGGAACTACAGTGGGACAGCTCAAGCCAGACTGTTGAAGCAGTCTGGAAACAGAAGAGCAGAGAACAGCGGGACCAACCAAAGTGCAACAAATGTTCCTCTCCACACCCCCAACATCTTAGGAGTGAATAGGAGTGAATATCTGCTCTATCAGACTTGCTTCTGAAAAAATCTCTTTGTCAGAACTGAAGATCTACTCAGAGGGCCCCTCACCTTTGCTGGCACCTGCTCTGTAAAAGGAGAAATAGCCAAAGGAATCCAACACTAGTTTGGCCTGCTCCAACCTTCTTCCCACACGCTCATGTCCCAAGGGGGACACATCACAATGGGTGGTACTTCCATTGCAATGGATTCAGGACATCCTGGAGCTTTCTCCTGCCTGATTTCAGATCTCTCCATCAATACAGACCACCTAGGGAAGGAGTGTTCCTCAGAGGACAGATGTCTGAAGACAGACAGCTAAAGCATTGTGTCATTGGGCTCCCCCAAGCTCACACATATCCTTTCTCTCCACCTGCCCCTGCACAAGCATCAGAGAGTGGCCTTGAAGGTGGCCAGTACAGCTCAAACCATCAGAAGGCAAGGGTCTTTTGATCTGCAAAGATCAAGGTGTGGGAGGGGAAGGGAGGGGAATCAAGACAGGAAAAGCAGGAGAGGCTTCCCAGTGGTCTGTCCCAGCAAGAGGGAGGGAGACAGCAAAGTCCATCTCATCCATTCTGTGTAATCTTTTAATCTCTTGGTTTTTAATCTTTCACATCAAGAATGAGATACATCATTAAGAGTAGAAGAAATCCCAGTTGGAAGGGAGATGGGGATGGTGAAAGAGACAGAAAGTCCTCTTGCTTCTAAGTCTTCTGCTTTGTTCCCTTTCTCTATGTATCTCTCTCCCCTCCTTCCTTTTTCCTCTCTGCTTACAAGCAATAATATAGGTGACCTGACAGACACAGAAGACACTGGGGGCCTCAGCAGCTGGAGGAAGGGCAGTGCCATAGCCTAGGTGTGGTGCAGGTCACGCCCTCCCTTGGTGGCACTCTGTGGTGACACACAGGCATGAGGCTCAGTGTGTCAGCTCCTCTTGAAAAGCCCTTCTGCAGCCAGAGAGACAAACAGCAAACATTGCCAGCCAGGTTTCCTCTTGTCAGAGACAGGATGACCTGTAGAAGCCAGTCCACCCCTCATCAGGAGAGGAGAGACAAGTTTTTGGAGGGCAAAGGAGGACCTGGTGGCACTGACTGACTTGTCCCACAGCCTCAGGCTGGGCACTCCACATCTCAGCTTCTCCCATCTGTCCAATCCCGTGGATAACAATCCTCACCTCAGAGGGTGATTGAAAGAGGTTAATGAATTAACACTTGTAAAAGCTTTAGATAAAAGGCTAAGGATTATTACTGTTGTTATGCATGGAAACAACTCCTAAGAAGTATTTCCCATCTCATCCCTCCTTCGAGCCTGGGGGATCATCTGACACAGATCCTGCCACACAGGAGCTCCCCCAGAGATGGAATTACAGGGAGCCGGCTGCGGGCTGCCAGACACTAATCAGGGGAAGACAAATTGGGGCCACTCCATCAACCAGCAATGTGCTGGGCTCTGGGGCTGAGAGCCTCTCCACTCACTCTCTAATGACTGGTGACAGATCCATGCCCACTCCTGTCGAAGTTCAGCAGGAAAAGGCTGCTGACTTCTAACCATGGCAAGCCTGCCCCTCCTCTTGCCCTTTCAAGGCTGTCGACTGACCCAAGACAGATTTGCTTTAAGGAAAGCTTGATCCCCAAAGGAAACTTCTGGGCTGCTGGCTTGCAGTAAGATTCAGGAACAGGCCAGACAGACATTCCAATCACAAGCATAGGAAGAGACTAGCTGGGATCAGATTTCGGTATCTTAAACCTTGAGCAAAATGTTTTCTAGGCTAAGGATGAGAAGTAATTCAAAGCAGAAGTCTTAACATTATACATCTCTCCCTTACACACAAATATAACCTCAAGGGAGAAAAGCCCTTCCTAACTTGCCTGCTATAAATACACCAAACCACTTTAAATGGCTACGTTAAAAGAGAGCTGGTAATTTGATAGTGGTCTCCACTTAATTAGATTAGGCTCTTCTTGAACTCAAGGGCTGAAAGCAGCTGATCCTCCTTTCTTTTTCAGTATTACCCCATCAGCTGCCATGCAGGAAATTATTGTAGTCACCCATGTCTTGGGCAGCTGGATCACCAACCACATCTGTGCCACAAAGTGCAGAGCTCCAGGTCCCAGGATAGAGTGGCTGCACCAGCACAGTGCCCTGTCTGGGCTGCTCAGCAGTGCTGAAAGTAAACAGTGCTGTGCACAGGTGATGACAAAGTTCTTCTGTCACATCTGGGGCACAAATCAGCCTCTCTGCACTGCAACAGGTGGGAATTACACTTGAGCTAGGCAAATAGCAAACAGCACAGTCAGTCCCCTCTGCAAAAGGAGACCAGAGGACAGCACTACCTTGGTCTTCTCAGGAGACTAGAGCATTTGTTAATAAACCATATATGCAGCCAGAATCTTTTTTAAAGTACCTTGTTTGTCTGACTTCTCACTTAGAAAGAAATAAGTTATCTGTTTGTAGGGTACTGGAGCTAGTTGCTGGGGTCTGTACCTGATCATCATTGATAATAAGACAAAAAGTCACTTGGAAGGGAGAGGCAAATCTGTTCTGGTCTTAGGACAGTGACTTGACTTCATCAGCTCTTGGGATTTGCCAAGCCTCCCCAGCAATGCAGTCAGCCAGCCATCACCTTTCTCCCTGGAGTCCAATCCAGTTCTCATTCAAACTGAGAATAATTGTGGCACTTCTGTTAAACTGATGTACTGAACTGATGTCTTCCCTATCCGGGTCTTCCAACCTTTGCTCAGTGAACTTTATTCTGTCCCTAGCAGGGCTGCATTCTGCTCCCTCCACAAAACACCTCCAGATCTGGAAAATTAAAATTGCCAGACCTTTTGCTCTCCTTCAACAATGGAGAAAGTTTGGTTTAACAACACACAATTTTCTATTCAGTATGTTCTTAATTAGTAATAAAATATGTGTCAGGTTGTTTTGTTGTGGTTGTTGCTTTTTTTTAATCCTCCTTTTTTGTTAGTTATTCAGTTTGATTTTTTATTTTACCTCGTTAATGTAGTGGTGATTTAGATGCAGTTTCCTCTCTCTGCTGCACTTAATGAGTCGTCAGCTTTATTCACTCTCACCCGCATCCTCATGGGAGCATGCTTTGATTTTCTAGTGGGTGCATGAAAACACAGATTAAAGCAATTAGACAGAAATAATCTTAGGGAAAGGGGAAAGAGATCCAGAGCACCTAATTATACCATTTTAATCAAGATACAATTATGCAGAGACTTTTATAGATTATAAATTAACCAAACTCCAAAGGCAGAAAAAATATCATTTTAAATATGGTTCATTATGCTTGTTGTTTCTGTCTTGTGAGCTCTCTCAAACTGGACTTCAGGGTTCATTTAGAAAAAAAATCTGGACAGGGCCGTGCAGAAATGGAGGAGAAATAGACTTAGAAGACCCTGCTTGCTAGGATCAGGGTATGGAAATGGCTTCTGAGGGAAGGTGGGGAGCCACAGCATGTTTCTCACTCACTGATCTCACCAGTCTTTTCACAGTGAGTATGTGCACCTGCTGGTTAGCAGGCTGGCTGAAGGCCTCCAGCCACCTGCATGGCTCAGGTAAGGAAAGCCCCAGTTCACCTCTGGGTCTTGCTTTGCCCGAAAAGGCTGTGCCAATGAAGGACTGTGGGTACTGTAGTCTAAGAAGCAATTTTCCAAGCTACAAACATTCCAATTAGAAACACAGTGAGTGGGCAAACAAAACACATCAGGCTGGATGTGTTTTCTTCTGAACCCTGGAGGAACTTAAGCCAGCTGCTCCAGATTTATAGCTGCTCCAGATTTATTGCAGCAAAACCACAAGGCACTCAGGCTCTCAGAGCACGTAGGAAGGTGCTCTGCTCCTGCCATCTCTGCAGAGGAGACAGGGAGACCCCCAACCCCCCAGAACTCCAGGGAATCCCAGTTTCCCATGTAGCTGTCATACTGACTTTATGATGGGGAAGGTGTCCAGACCTCAGGCAGGAGCAGGAGGCCAAATCAGGCACCTCTGGCTCTGTGGCTGCAGCCCAGTGACATCTGTGAGGCGTCCTGCTGGTCACTTGTGCCACGAGCACAGCTCCAGCCATCCCTCCTGCACTGCGTGTGGAACTCCTTGAGCTGCTTCCAGGTGATGAGGAGACAGGAGAGGGCTCACCGCAGTGATCCTCGGCTTCCTGAGAGGTTTGCCAAGTCTCCTGAATGGTTTTGCTGCACTGCGGCCTGTGCAAAATACTTCTCCAGAAGAGCCTGCTGCCAGGCACCTCTCACAGGGGCATCTCAACCCACCAGGGCTCGTCTCCATGGCCGTGGGCATCCATGCCATGAGCAGCAGGGCTGAAATGGCTCCTGTCTTCTCCATTCAGGGTCATGCTCTGATCTGCCCAGGACCAGCCGTGACCATTTCCCACCTGCAAGTCAGTCCTGCTGACACTGTCTGTGAGGTGAGCATGGCTAGGATGTGCCCAGAGCTGGTCTGCCACAGTGGCATCACCAGGATAGGCAGCTGGGAAAGGAAGGGATTGATGGGTCCTACTATTGAGCCTGAGGCTCCAGGGAGTGAAAGACAGCTGCCCTTTCACTCAGCTGCCCTTTGCCAGAGCTATGCCACTGCCTTGGCGGGGAAAACCCTGGGCTGTGTGTACAGGGAGACAGACATGGGAGATTCCTAGGACTTCTCTCCCTTGCATCCTCCTCACCGATTTTTCCCTTCCCCTTCCGGCAGGGATGAAAACACGGCTTGCAAGGCTGCTGCACTTCATCATCACCGCCTCCTCAGCCAGGGCAGAGCCCCTCAGGGCCGTAGGGTTTCGGGGGCGGCCCCGTTCCCCCTCTGAGGGCTCGGCCTGAGCGGTGGTATCGGAGTGCCCTCTGCTGGCCCCATGGCCGGACTATCTGGCCGGCCCGAAGCTCGCACACCCCCCAGCAGCCCTGGAGAGCTGGGCCTCGGCCTGCCCCCACCGTGCCCCGACACCCCTGCCATGGCGGGCACACTGCAGCCCACAGGAGCCAGCCCACGGGCAGCACGGAGCCCTGCCCGTGCTGGGACAGAGCTCCAGAGGAGCCGGCATGGTGGGGAAGGGGGACAGAAATGACTGCAAGTCAGCAATTGCTCTCCTGCTTACCCAGTGCTACGGTGGCCTTGCGGCAGAGACTCTCTGTGGGATATGTGCCCCATTCCGTGGAAGGAACAGTCTGTCCCATCCTCCTTAGCCCCAAGAGGCACAAAAATGAATTGTGGTGAGAGGAAGAGAACTCTCTCTCCCTTCAGGCTTGGTGCCATTTGTTGACCCTGTGAACGAGTCTCCACAGAGCTGGGGCAAAACATCCCGACCATTTACCTGTTCCAGGTGGTTGGGATCTTCCATCACACTGGGATGTGCGTGCATCTTATTCTCTTATTCCTCATGCCAAATCTTCCTGCACAGCTCCCCTAGATAACTCCCGGTGTTTTGACTATGCCAACCTTCCACGGTGAAACTGGCTGGGAAGACTGGAAGCCTAGACCCAGGACACCAGGATTCAGACCCACCTGTGGATTCCTGAGTTATGCTAAGAAAGCTCCAAGACTGAGTATGCAGAGTGGGGGTCTGAAGTCCCTGTGGACCAATGCTGATTTAAACCAGCAGAAAACATGCTGTCTCTGGCCTCTGGAACTAAGGTGACATTGAGTTGCTCTCAGGAGTGGAGAAAAGGAGTGAGATGACAGTCCAAGGAGCTCGGGTCTCTCTGTGGAGCTAGTCACTGGGTGCTTCAGCACATTAGCCTTTCAAGCAGGGATCACACTGACCTGACAGATACAAGGTGAGCTAATTAGCAGTGCTCTTCTCAGGCTTCTTCCAAGCTCAGGTGCTGCAGAAATGCTGAATACCAGGTCTAGTTATGATCCAGGACAATTGTTAGTTGGAAAGAGGCAATAGAGAATGGTTATCCAGGGAGATGACTTGAGTTTGGGTCTGGGGGTGTGTTGAGGTATTTGAGGGCCTCTGAGGGAGAGATGCAGCAAGGTGCTGAACATGCCAGTATGAGCAGGCCTGACAGAGCAGAGTCGAGTCCCAGAGGAGCCCTGGAGGAGAATCCCTGAGGAGAAATTTCCTCCCACATGTCATGG
Organism: Molothrus ater; assembly: GCF_012460135.2. Classification (NCBI taxonomy): domain Eukaryota; kingdom Metazoa; phylum Chordata; class Aves; order Passeriformes; family Icteridae; genus Molothrus; species Molothrus ater. Next base: position 50,836,594 of record NC_050482.2, on the reverse strand, counting down.
GTAGGCAGCTGAGCCCTGCATGCTCTTCCATCAGGAACTGCCCTTTATAAATATTACAGAACATTGACAGCAAAAAAAAAAAAAACATATGCAGTGGAAGGAGGGTTTTTTAATGAAGAAGAAAAAAAGGTGTCCTGCAGCCTCATCAAGGGGAGCAGTGCTGCATCCTGCACTGGAAGAAAACATTCAAATTGCTTAGATATGCAGTACATCAAAAGACTTCATCATGGGACTAACACAAAGTGTTGCCACCCTCACTGGGACTCCTTGTGGTCTTGAAATGCCATGCATGGCAGCTCTCTGCCAGGGAAGGAGTATGAGTGGATACCATCCTTTCCTGGCCTTCATTAGAGTAATGTAAAAAATAAGCTGACAGCATCCAAGGTGAGGTAAAAACTTCCCTTTCCCTCAGCTTTTCATTAAGCACCGCTGAAACCACTGCCCTCTCTCCTGTCTGACAGTCATCTAAATGTCGAGCCACAGACAATGAGGAGCCAACCTCTGCTCCTATTAACCCAAAGTGCTGGAAGGATTGCAGGGCAGAAAAGCCATTTTGCCTGGTAAAAATATAAATGTCACTTTACAGAGGACAACTACAATTTGACAGAAAATCCACTACCTCTTCCAAACACTTTGTGAGCTTTTTTGGATGCCATGCCATGGCTTGTTGAGCAAGCAAGGTGGAACACAACTGCTATTTTTCCAGACCTATCCACTCAATCTCCATCTGCAGTCCATTTGTCTGTCACTGGATGGGCCTGTCACTGCCACAAGGGCTCCCATTTTAAAAAAGCACCAAAAACAGTGAAAGGCAGCCAAGACCTCCTCACCAGACAAATTCAGATCCGTAAGATATTGGCATGGACCCCATTTTCCATGATCCCCTGGCTAAATCCCAACCAGAGTGGTGTCAGGGAGTTCCCTGGGCTCCTCTAAATGAAAATGATTTTCTGCAACTGAAATTGAGATCCCATTATCCCACGCTGGATCACTTCCAAGTAGCACAGAAGCCTTCAGCCTGTTTTCTCACCCACTAGGTACCAGCTCTTACCAAGTAAGTCAATACCCTCTCTTGTTGTCCTGCAGCAGTGCTGGGCAACAGCTACAGGGACATCTCAGGGTTTGCAAAGCTACCAGGGGGAAGAAGCCTGTGATTATTTCTGTGCCATCAAAACTAGACCTTAAGGAGAAGAGATGAGAGAGAGGAATCCACATTGAAGTCCTGGAGCAAGCCCTGACTACAAAGCTCTGCAAGCTTCTTTTCCTCAATGCCTCTATGGTCTTCTGCCCCATTCCCAGCCTGGTTGTTCTGTGTTGGCACAGACCATATGAGAAACAAAAACCAGAACTCTTCTGAGATATAGGAAATTCTTTTTATCAGAGCTCTAACCAATCCACCCATCCATTAATCAGTGACTCCCACTGTCTGCCAGACTGTTTTAATTCCTTTTCTGTGAATGCTTCCTGCCTTCACCACCCTTGAAGTTCCTCCTTAGATCAGGTGGAAGGCATGGGGCAGTGTGTGAAATAGTTAACTCCCCTGCTGAGGATGCCAAACTCCATCAGCCGTACCAGGGTTCCAAAAAAATAAGAACACTCCAGGTATTTTGCACCCCAGGGCAGAGAGGGCTCTCAGAGAAACTCACTGTGGGAATAACCACAGAGAAATAACCAGGAGAACAAAAAAGAGATATAAAAAGGAAAGCAGAAAAATGCACACATTTGAGGGCAAGGAAAGCAAAAGAGCAATGTGGAGATGCAGAGCAGCAGAAAGTGAGAAGATAAAATGATATCCACAGAGACCTGTCTATAGAGAAAGAGAAGGGGAGGGAGCCATATAGATGGGAGAGCACAGCTGCAAGAAAAGAGAACACAGGGCATGGAAGGGAAGTGGGGAGTCAGACAGGGGAAAGGGAGGGATCTGAGAGATTGCCTGATGTCAAATCTGATAGAAAAGAGGATTTATCTGCAAAAATAACCCAGATCTAAGCCACAGCTTCAGAGCAGCTGCGCACACAGCCACAGCACTATTTGCTCTTAAGCAAGAGAAAAAACGTGCTGGTGCAGGTTCCAAAGCAAAGCAGCGTCGTGCCACACCAGGAGGCTGCCCATCCCAGGCTGCCCATCAGCATGGACTAAGACGAAGGGAGGCGAGGCAAGGCAAGGAAGGCAAGGCAAGGCAAGGCAAGGCAAGGCAAGGCAAGGCAAGGCAAGGCAAGGCAAGGCAAGGCAAGGCAAGGAAAAGAAAGAAAGACGAGGCAAGGCAGAGGAAGGCAAGGGCGAGCAGGGGCGGCGGGTCGGTCCCTGTCCAGGGTGCTGACCAGAGCCTGTCGCCTCCAGAGCCGCCCGCTCTCCTCCTCCTGCCCCTTCCCGTCCCAGAGGACTGGGGCCACTCTGGGGACTGCAGGCAGACAAAAGCAGTGTGCTTCCCGGAGCGAGCTGAGCAGCGGGGAAGGAAACACACACTCAGCTACAAATAAAATATATTTTCCCCATTCATCTCTGCTGCCAGTGTTTTCAGCAGTGGGGCTGGGCTTTCTCAGGGCAGGTCTGGATGACCAGCAGTGAAGTGCTGGATCCCAGGCAGTCAGAGATAGAGATGGGAGGATGAACTCACAGCTATCCCACCTGCCCCTGATCCATCCAGATTACATGACCAGGAACTGGCAGTTACAAAAGCACAGTGTGTGTTGGCCCATGTTTGCCACCAGGGAGTTTTTGGTGGAGGGGGGGTTCACTTCATGGCCTTGATGCTTACAAAAAGCTGACTCTGAAAAGAGGTCCTAAAACCGTGGTCCACCCACAGGAGGACAGCTGCTCTGTCCACACAGCAGTTTGAGCTGTGACTGTGGCCTGCCAAGTCATTTCAAAAGATGAAAGGGCTGGAATGGAGCTTGGCCTCCTCCGCCCTCAGCTCTAGGATGTGTCTCTGCCTCTTCCCAAACACATCCTGGCCTCACCAGGCCATTTTTGTTCCAGAGAATTGCAAATCAGCTGCCCCACAGAGGAGAAAGCAGTGCCCAGGACCCTGACAGAGCTGCTCAATGGGCATCTACAACACAAACAGTGTTGGCACAGCGCTGCAGAACAAACCCGTCTCCTCAAGATCAACCAGGTACCAGTGCTTTACAATCAGAAACTGGGCTTTCAATTCCAGCACTGACAATCTGGACAGAACAATGTGTTTTAAGAGCCAGCTGGACAAATATCTGATGGAAGGGGTACAAGGTGGCTGGCCCTGCTGCAGGATTAGATAACCTCCTGAGAGCTGAATAACAGCACCTCTCTAACTCTCTGTGATTCTAATATGTGACCTAATCAGAGCGCAGTTTCCAGTCACACAGATCATTGTGCTACCAGACTAACAACAACACAAACACATTTTTCCAACACTGAAATCTTGCTTATATGTCACATGTAGCAGGAACTTGATATGGAACAAACATGATTCATGCCATGTCCATGCAACAGCAAGCACGACTCTATAAGCACCTTTCTCCCGGTCACTGCAAGAGGCAAAATGACCTCCAGGGATGCAGATGCAGGGCATCAGCTGGGTCCCAACTCTTCTGTCAACCAAGCAAATAAGGAAGCTTTTAATCAACTAGGCCCACATTACACAAAGATGCACTGCCTGTCAGCAAGCCAGCCCTGTCTTTTGGGATGACTGAAGCCAGAAAAATAAACCAAGAAGAATCAGAACAGAACAGCACAGTCCCAGGTTAGCTAGGATAAATTACCTGCCTTGTGGCATCTCCCCCAGCTCTGCTCTCCTTGGCTGTGCTGTGCCCAGTAGCTTGCTGGCTGAGTAGCCATCCCTCTCTGGTGGCCAGTGCCACACATTTAAGTTGGAACATTATTCTCCAGTTCTAGGAAATTGGATTAAGGTTCAGACAATACTGACTGTTATTTACCTTTGATTAAAACCAGCCCTCCTCCCTCCTGGGCCAGAGAGACCAATGTTGCTGTTATTTACTCTGCTGCCAAACCTGGAGTTCAATCCCTGCCCTGCGGCACTCAATAAAAGTCAGCGCAGAGGTGGGGGTGTGCAGCAGGCAGGGTTGAGTGGGTGGAAGAGGAGTGATTATCCAGGCCACCATGTCCAGTTTGTTTCTTTTGCAGTCAGACTCTGGCTCAGCAAGGACTGGGGTGCTCAAATTGCCTGTCTCTGTGGCTGAGGAATCCAGCCAGGGTGATCCCAAGCAAGCCCTGTTTGGCCCCAAGCCTGCCTCTGGTCCTCTCCCTCAACAAATCCCCACTTCCACACAGCTTTCCTTTTTTTGTGTGTCCTTCTTTCTCTCTCTTCCTTTAGCCTCCCCTCTCTGCCACGACCTTCCCACCTCCTCTTTCTGCCTTTTCCTCTGCTCCCACTCCTTCCCACCCTCTTTCCCCCAAGTCTCTTTCTCATTCCTCTCATTCTCCTCCTTCCCTCTCCCCCACTCTCCAAGCCGCTATTCCAGGACAATAGAGCAGATGGCAGGCTGTTTGTTTTATGTGTCCCTTTGGAAAATCAGCTCAGCTGTTGAATCTGCGACTTTTGCTAAAAACAGACTCCGTCCAATACAGCTGAATGCCAGGCAGAAAGGAGAGGGTGTGGGGGGAGCTGCTCTCTCTACCAGCTGCACCAAGACTCTGTCAGCATCCCACACCATGGGAAACAAGCCTGTCAGAGAGCCCAGAGAGGAGCTTCTGCCCTGGCAAGCAGAGAGCTTGGCCAGCTTCTACAGTCAGCCTCACTCCACCAAAACTGATGGTGATGTGGGAAAGGTGGGGCAGCATGGAAGGGGCAGACTCTTGTCAGCACATCCATCCTGCTCATTGCCCCAGCCTGCTGCTTCTCCCAGTGTTCAAGGAAGCTGAGTTATGTGGGGTATGCTCAGGCAGAAGATCTAGAACAGAGTAGAAGCTGATGCTCTTTGCCAGCCCTGTATCTCCTCCTATGCTACTGGGAGAGCCATGAGTGAGAAACCAGCAGCCAGTAATGAGTGTGTGGAGAGGGGAAGACAGTCCTTACCTTCTTCCTTCTGGCTTTCCCCTCTTTTTTTTGAACCCCTAAGCCCCACGGTACTGGTCATCAGGCCACCATTCATTATTTGCCAGCACAGCCATGAAGAGGATGTAATTTTTTTTTCTCTGGTTCTTTCTCTTATCCAAACTGCTTGCTTCATCCCTCACCTCTCCCTTCACATGTGCTTACACCAAAAATCTTTCAGATCTTCATGGTATTTCTGGGTGGAAACGAAACTCTGCTCCTGAACTCTGCCCCTTCCTGGCCCAAAAAGCATCATCTTCTCCCTGCTTAGACATAACAATACTGCCTCATCGATCCTGTAAGGCCTCTCCTCCTTCCTCACACCCTGTCCCTGCTTGCAAGTAATTCAGAGTAGGCACCCTGTCCAGCACAAAGTACAGGCTTGCCTTGGCTCAGAACCAGGACTGCTGGATTCTTTGCCAGTGCAATTGCTGGATATTTCATGGCTTATCCTCTGTCTGATACAACGTGGCCAAAGGCACCAGCTGTGGGCTCTCTCTGTGCCCCACTTCTGGGCGGGATGGGGAAAGCAGGGTTTCAGAATAGCAGCATCTCTCCCCATCCAAACGCCCTGTTTCATCGCACTTCTTCCTACACTGCTAAAATCAACACTGTCTTGTTTTCAAGCAGTGGCAGAAGGGTCAGGGGCAGAAAATCCTGTTTAATTTGTTCTTAAAGTTCACTAGGGATCAGATGCAGCTCCCAACAAAACCAAGAGAGGCTTAACCAAGGCGCAGTCAGCTGTAAAATCGGAAGAGGCTCCTTAGCCTCACAAAATCTTGGAAGGCAATTTAAACACAAGAGATAGACAAGGAGCCCATTCTTGGGGTCTGTAATTAATCACTTACAGTTCAAAGAGGGAGAGAGATTAAGTTCCCAGCTTTCTTGGAGTCCAAGCTGGATCAAGCAGGAAGGGAAAAAAAAAATCTCAGGCTGTCAAGGAACAGCCTTAAGAGGCAATGCCATCTGAGCAAGAACAGCTCAGTTCTGCACTCTTTTAACCTCCCAGGTATTTAGGCAGAAAGTCTACAGGAAAAAAATCCTGCACCAGCTGGTGAGAACAGGCACAGTTACTTTAACATTTATGATGCTGCTCTTCTTCCTGGCCCTGCTTATGTCTATGGCAACCCTTGCACCCTCTTCGGTAGAGCCACATGACAAGCACTATTTGGCAGAGGAGAAAGTTCCAGTTAGTCTGAGATTCCATCTCAGGCACCAACTGCTATCAGGTTCCTCAAGGAAAAATATAAGGATGGTCCATGCCTCCCTGTGCCCGTGCACTTACTGAATGGAGCAGTCACTCACCCTCCTTCAATTTTGCATCCATCCCAGAAGTGTGCAGAGCCAGCTGTCAAGTCAGGTTTTTCAGAGATTGAAGACAGAGAAATTTAACAAATTAACTAAAAGAGTTGTTCATCCTACTCTGGACTATCTGAAAAGGCTGCATTGTAAGCAAGGGCAAAGTAAATTAAGAAGCTAAATCTGTTGTAAGCAAGTGACTGTAACACTGGTGAAAAGCCACTGACTTATCTGGAGTGTTACTAAAAAAAAGAAGAGGTTCAGGGCCAACAAAACTGATCTCACCTCTTCCAAGGTGGACTCTGTCTCACAGGCTGGCATCCTCAGTGGCATTGGTGAGCTGCAGTTGCCCTGATCACAAAAAAAAATCCAGACCTGAGGGGCCAGGCAACACCCCCTTTCCTGCTCCTGCTGGGCAGCCCCCAAACAGCACTTTCAATGCACAGCTAAAACTCCCACACTCCTCCAAGGCATTGCTCGATGGTTTCTTTCCTTCCAATCTCCTTTCTTCCTGTTCCCATTTCTCATCCTTTGACTTCTGTCTGATAGACTGCTCACCTTTTGAAGGCTGCTTCCTTAGCAAGAAGCCTGGGGAGAGAGCTGAAGGCTGCAGTCTGGGTACAAGTTGGGCAAATCCCATAGTGGCTCAGGAATCTGCTTTTTCTTTGGCAGCAGAGCTGTTAAGAGGAGTTGGCACCAGAGACAGAACCATTTTCTATTGTTGCTATTCTTCTCTCTCCCCTTCAAGTCTTTAGCAACAACTGCATTTTCCCACCTATTACAACTAACTTCTTTTCCCCTAAAGAAAGGATAGTCATTAGCATTTTTTTTTGCACTGTCAAATAGGACTTTTCTTATAAAAATTCTTCACGCTAAGGGGAAAGTAAAGAAAAGATATTGTTAACATGAAAGCCTTACTTAATATTTTACATTTCAAATACTGTAACTGCTTTTTTTCCCCTCCTCCTTCTCCTTTTTCTGAATTTTCAGTATACAGTTTAAACATCATTAATAGTGTTGGTTGCTATGGTGTTGGGCAGGCAGAGGTGTCTGTACTTGAAACCTTGAACTACACTTAATGTTGTACAACAGCAGGGTCATGCCAATACCCTTGACTTTGACCCCATTTTTCCCAGTAAAATATAAAGACCATGTCTCCATCCCTTTTCGTTCTTGAGAGAGTTTTTTTTTTCTGCAATGAGAAAAGGGAGTGTGAGCTAGAGAAAGGTAGAGATATTTAAAAAAAAAAAAAAAGAAGAAGAAGAAGAAAATACAAATTTAATAGACCCAGTGGAACCTTTCCAAAATCTTTGTTACATCAAGAGAAAGAGAATAAAAGAAGACAGCCCCCTGAAAAGTTTCACATGAGATTGTTTCTCATTTTCCCAAGCAGCTAAACATTTTAATAAACTAGGAAAATGAGACTGTAAAACCACAATATCTGACAGCAAGCCCCAGGGGCAGGAACCATTACTGAAACTAATTTTAACTCATGTTTTAACGTTGATCAGATTTCATGCGGTGAGCGTCCCATTAAGCTGTCTCTCTGTTCTTAGAGAAAACCTGGTTTCTTTTGTCGACTCAGAAGCTATTTTCTTTCCAGCCTATTGTCGTCACAGGCATAGCAGGACTCTTCTGTCATTCATTTCTCTACAGCCCAAGAGATGCCCTGCCCCAGACATCTTCTCATCTGTTCTGTTTCCTTATGAGACAAGACATTTTCCACAAAAGTGGCACTTAACTGCTCCAGCAACGAAACCAAGTCTTAAACGGGTCCCCATGCAGCCACTCAAGGATTCAACCCATTAAACATCTGATCTTCAACCATGCAAAAGGCACCAGGTCAATTCAGACCAGCTGAAGCCAGGATCCAAAGCAAGCTTTCAGTTTCTCTGCTTTGCTTTTACCCCAGGGAAGTGAAGCTGCTGTACCAGTTTCCTCACATGAATCACATTTTGCTCTGATTGTCACCAGGACATCTACAGCCAGGACCAGCTTTTTACCTCAAAGTCTCTATTAACATCAGCTGAAAATCTGAATGGGGAAAAATGATATATCCAAATAGTGTAGGTTTCTCTTGAAGACTAATTCCTTCTCACAAAGCCATATTTCGTCTTCTGGCCGTGCCCAAACCACTAGTCCTGTGGGGCAGGACTTCTTGGTCCTGCATCCCTCTTCCAATAGCTGTGTCCCTGTTTTGTGCCATGTGGATTCTTGGCTGGCGTAGCCATATGAGCCAAGGGCTTTCCACAACTCAAGGAATGGTCACTGGCATCAGCTCGCTCCTGTGCCTGCTCATAATGAACTTATACTTCAAAGGCGTGTTGTGCAACAGAAGAAAGCAAGGCTGTGTGCTGCTGCACAAGCTGACTAAATGCCAGTGAGAATGACCAGGTTGGAAAACAGCTCTGCAGGCACCTGCCTTATCTTTTTTCCAAAAATTAAGTGTTCGCTCCTTTCTAGATCCCCCTTTACAGAGGTGGAAGGTCTTTCTGTCGCCTTTCCTTTAAACTTTCTGTGCACTGTGTAGGAGATGCTGGTGCTTGGGGGTGGCAGGAGGTGACAGAGTGGCCGGTTTTCAAAACGGCAAAGCCACAGTGACAGTTGCCTTTGGCTCTTCCAGCCCACCAGCAGCAGGCTTAGTCACATCAGCAGCATCAAAGCTGAGCAGCTCTTTAGAGAAAGGGCATTTGTCCTTTCATCTGGAGATTACAGGATCTCTCACAGATCCCAGCAGTCTGTTTTGAAATACTCTTTAAAGAAAGATACCTGTTTGTAGAACCACCTGCCATTTAAAACAGCCTCTCTGCCTTCCAGGTTTCCTTGCAAAACCCTCCCCCAGCCACTTAACTGTGTGTACAAGGACAAAATGATGCCAAAGTTCATTCCCCAGCAAGGACCATTGCCCAGCTTTCACACTGGGCACTGTATTGAGAAAAGGACCCTTCACAAACATGCCAGAAAGCCTGTGACCTATTTGGGTCACTCCTTCCCTCTGTGATGCTCAGCAGGGAGAGCAGGAAGGCAGAAAGCTGCTATTGGCACCTGGAGGGAAGCCCCACAGAGATAAAAAGCTCTTTGCCTTGCTGTTTCCATTCCATCATGACTTAATTTTTTTGGTTGGGGACAGAAAAGACTATAAAGCTGTAACCTCTAATCCGCTCCTGGGCGCTCCTTCTCCATCTCTTCCTTCCTCCTCTCCTTCAGCCAGCTCTAATCCTTTATGTCTCTTCTCACAGATAGGAGCTGGACTCTAATCTCAGACGACAGGTTGGTAATTAGAGCAAGAGATTAGCCTGACCCCACATCAAGAAGGTAAAAGGAGAGGAATAATGCAGCACCATACAAGATCAAACCTTCAACATTCAATGCAAGACCCATCCCCATCTCACTCAGTTTCCCCCTGGCTCCCTTACTCCATGCCCTCTTTTTTGTCCCAGCAGAGCAGAGGATTTCTGATTCTTTGTACTTCCTGTCCATCTCCCCTCTGTTGAGCAAGGACTATACTTTTCCAGGACTCATTCAGCCCAAAAAATGGTCACATTTTTCATTTCTATAGACTTTGACTATGCGAGACTCAACAGGTCTGTGGCTGCAAAGTGTGGGCAGTAGGGAAAGCACCGATATGGAGGAAGAGGCCCTGCTCAGAGAGCCTGGAGCAATGACACGCTGCCACCCACCAGGAGCTGGGCACCAGGTATGCACACACAGGGCCCTTCTAGTCCAGAAAGATGCAGCCAGGGCACAGAGCAGCAGCAGCAGCAGCAGCAAGTCCTCATCTCTGCTCAGATGCCCAGCAGTCACTATCCTATTCTTGATCTGCTCAGAAGGCATACTGCTCCCATCCCTTGCACATCTCCCAACTCAGATGAGAAGCTCATTCATGTGTCCAGCCCATCCTATCCATCTTTGGATCAGACCTTGTCTCTTGTCCTGTGTCACCAGTATTGAGTGAGGACCAAGAAAGCCATCACAGAGCACCACGACCACCAGGGTGAAGGTGAAATTGGGAGCACCAAGCTTCTTCAGTGTCCCACTCCCTGCAGGTGAACAGGTATCACCTGGACCCGCTGCAGCTGAGGCTCAGGCATCACCAGCCAACAGCCTGCAGGCACCAGGAGGTGTTGGGATAGAGGTGGCAGTGGAGGGATCGAAACCTGCTGGGGAGAAAGCAAATTAAGGTCAGAGGACAGCTAGAAGATGGGAGGCCTCTCCCTCTCGCCCCATTCCTTATCAGGTGCCCACCCTGCACCACAGAGCTCAGGACTGTTTGCTCACCCTAAGGTGTCTTTTCTCAGCAAAGCCTCCCTCTGATACCCAAATCCAGCTCTAGCCCATGGAGCCCAAGCCACAGCTCACCCTGATCACAGGCAGGGAGATGGGCACTGCACCAGCCCCTGCTACATGGTTCTGCTGATGCTCTTTTCAACACCTAGCTGTTTCCCACCCCTCCTATCTCCAGCTAGGATCTTCCTACTCATGCTCTGCAAATAACAACTTTAGGTTTGTTCACTCAAAGAGGAGAAGGTAAATCAAAGAACAGTTTTGTTTGCAGTCAGCCTGAAGTGAACCTTTTTCTTTTTTCCCTTCAGTTTTCTCAGCAAAGCATAAAATGAAAAAAACAAGCAGAATTTCCTTCCTTGAGTTTAAAAGAACATTTCTGTTCCTGTCCCTGAGGTAAAAGGTTAGCTTGTTCAGTCTCAAAATGGGAAATAAACAGCAATACTTTTGGCTTAGGCATTGTCCAAATAAAATGTTTTAAATGCTTCATTTCTTTCCACTCACCCAAAAAGGTTTGCAATGTTTATAACCGTTCACAAATAGCTTAATGCTGGGGTGCCCTTCACCCAATAAGCCATGTGACTGTAAGGTTCCTGTCCCTCCCTCCAGCCCTCCTGCACCCCATTGGGCTGCCTCCCCTTCCCAGCATGTTGTCTGAGGGCTCACACAGCAGCAACATCCAGAGCACTCATGCCCCATACCTTGAAGGATCCTCCTGGGGCGAGAAGGGGCCACTGAGCTCAATGACATTGAGTTTGTTCTCAAACACACCATAGCTGAGGGTGACCTACAAAGTAGCAGTGAGAAAGGAGTAGAGAGAATGAGATGAGTTCAGGAGCAAGGAATTTGCTGTGGATGACAAAAACTCCCATTCTAGTTCTTTCTCTGCTGGCTTAGCCTCTACCTTCCACATCTCTTCTGTTTTCCTTCCATGATGGTCCACCCTACTAGTCCTTTGTAAGGCAGAGAGAGTGCCATGTCAAAGGCCCTTTCCCAATCAATCATCATTTCTGCTTGTCCTTGTGCCACATTCTCCCAGGGATGCCCTCAATCCTCCCATCACTCCCCCTACATGTGCTCCCCACCACTGATCCCAGGGCACTATGACTGGCAGCTGTGCTGCTGGCAATATCTGCTCCTTATTTCAAAGATGCATTTGTCAGGAAAGCCTCCCCAGAAGAGCAGATGATTGATTCAATGCACATCAGTGCCATCAGTGGAACATCATGCCTGTAAGCTTCCTTCCACTCCTTCCTCACACACCTCCCTCTTGCTTCCCTTCCCCTCCTCACCTGCTGCATGAGCTGAGAGGTGGGATGAGCTGCAGGTTCTCCAGGTGGGAATGGAAGAGTGCATTGGGAATCAGCTGCCCACCGACTTTGCACTCGATGATGTAACCCACGGTGCAGTCATCCGGCAGGCGGATGAGCTCTGAAGTGCTCAGGAAGTTCTTGCCACTGGAAGAGAGTAGGGCTGCATGGGTTAGGAAAAGGGTAGGGGCAGATGTAGGCATCCACTTTGGCAGGACATTACTGAAAACCAGAGTAGATCCTGTAACCAGGCAAGAAATCCCTGAGTTCCAGCTGCACATACTCAGGAACAGGCTTGCTCTTTCACCATTCCCAGCCATGCTGTCCCTGATACATGATCCAGGTCCTTGGTAAGCTGACGCAGAGAGCTGACAGACTTCACTGAGTCATTTCTCCACATGTTTGGTGAAGTGCACTGAGCCCCTGCGGGTCACACAAGCCATCACAAGAGAAACAGTGGGAGCACATGGCAAGGTCCAGGGGGAAGTGAAAACAGGACATGCAGCTTGGATAAGCCATCTACTGTAATGCAACACCACATACTTGGCCACCTTCTGATGACAGACTAAACCCAATTTTAAGGCTTCGGGAACTGGAATTATTTACACAGTATGAGACACTGTCTACTACAACAACTCCCAGCAACTGAAATGTGTTTTAAGCATTTTAAAAACAGTAGTGGCAGATTTTATGCCAGGTCAGGCATTGTCTATCTGTGCCACTTTCACTTTACCCTAGATCACAGATCATCCTCTTGACTGGGTCTACCATAAAATACCTATCATGGGATTTGGCTAAAGCAGCCACCTGGTGTGGATCAGATCTGTCCTTCTGGGTATGCTCAGATCTGGTTAAGACTGGTTAAGGCACAGCCAATGCCCACCAGTGTACGTGCCTGGGGTATAACGTAGGGCATCATCTTGTTCTAGGCTGGGATAACACCTTGGGACCCACCTCTGTTCTCCATGCATCAAGCTGAGGAAATGACAGTGGACACCTGAGAAGCCAAAGAAGGTTTAGGGTGAGGGAACATAAAATTAGCTCAGGAGGGAGGTATGGAAATCTGGAAAGAGGCAGATGAAGGGGAGATGAGATCAGCAGATGGGAAAAGAGTCACACGAAGCCGAAAGGGATGGGAAGGAGTGTGAGGAATAACCAAGAGCCTTAAGGAGATGGGGAGAGAGGAGTACATCATCCTGTGACCATGTTTACTGATGTGCCTGCTCTTGCCAGTTTTCAGTGAGTTGGCAGACCCACCCACTACATCCTTCCTCCAGTCTCACATCTTGCAGACGTGCAGCACGCGGCACTCTGCACCTTTGCAAACACCACATGCACAAATCCAGGGCTGACACTGCCAGGAATTAATGTGCAGCCATGTTGCTCATCCCCAAAGGCTCCTACGCTCCCCAGCTCACCTGGCCCAGGGCACCATCTTCCTCGCCAGCTTGCGGCTGATGCAGAACCCAGCCCCTCCCGTGGCAAACCAGAAGCGCACGGATTTCTGGAAAGAAACACCAGAGAAAATCAATGGCAGAGGCTCAGGTAATACCCTACTCCCAGAGGTGGGAATGCTGGAAACCCAGCTTTGATGTCAGGACAAACACAGCCCTATTGTCACCCCAGCCCCCTGACTGCTGCCCAGAGGAAGGACTTTCTCGCAGTACAGCATGGATTTTCACTTCCTCATAACTGGAACAGCCAGTTGCTCCTGCTGGCAGCAACAGGTGGGGTGCCTGGGGCAGGCTTTTGTCTGTCAGACAGGTACCCAAAGGCAGAGCAGCAACGTGGGACTCTGCCCCTTGGACACTCAAATTTAGTCAACACCTAACAGCCATGTATAGACAAGATGGGCAAGTTTCCAGCTGCTGTCACTCCTCTTGGGACCGGTCTCTCCTTGCAATACTGTGCTGGTTTTGGCTGGGGTAGAGTTAACTTTTTCACAGTGGCTGGTGTGGGGTTGTGTTTTGGATTTGTGCTGAATACAGCGTTGACAATACAGAGATGTTTTTGTTATTGCTAAGCAGGGTTCACACAACAGCCAAGGTCTTTTCTGCTTTACTACTGCCACACTGGTGAGGAAACTGGGTGTGCAAGGGAGGTTGTGAGGAGACACTGCCAGGACAGGTGATCCCAGCTGACCAAAGGGATTTTCCAGCCCATATGACACCATGCTTAGTTATAAAGTGTGGGAAGAAGGAGGAAGGGGAGGGACATTTGGAGTGATGGTGTTTGTCTTCCCAAGTCACCATTACACGTGATGGGGCCCTGCTCTCCTGGAGGTGGCTGAACACCTGCCTGCCTGTGGGAAGCAGGACTTAATTCCTTGTTTTACTTTGCTTATGTACATGGCTTTTGCTTTCCCTGTCTTTATCTCAACCCACGAGTTTTCTACCTTTTGCCCTTTCAATTCTCTCTCCACTCCCTCTGGTGGGAGAGTGAGCGAGCAGCTGCGTAGGGCTTGGCTGCTGGCTGGGGTTAAACCATGACAAATGTGAGCCAGAGCACCAAAACACCCCACTGCCCCCAGTCCACCTCACCGCCCCAGGCTGTACCGTCTGGTTGTTTGGCAGCATTTCAGAGGCCCAGATGGGTCGGTTCAGGCTGGGTTTGCCCAGGTAAACATCCTGTGTCTCCGCATAGGAGGACAAGAGCTTCAGGAGCGCAACAGGGTTCAGGTAGTTGTCATCGTCCAAGTGGCAAAACCAGCTGGGGCAGACAGGAAGACACAAGAAGTTTGCAGTAAGGAGGGTGCCTCTTGCCCTCGGGGGTCCCCCCACGGCAGCCCTGCCCCACCTCAGGCCGCTGGCCAGGAAGGCATCGAACTCTGCAGCCATCTTGCAGGACAGGGCCAGGTGGCTGTGCTCGGCAGAGCAGTTGGTGAAGATCACATGGCCACCTGCCAAAGGAGGGAAAACTCAGAGCCAGCCCACTTTGCATGGTCACAGGGAGGACATCTGGGCAGGAGGGAAGGGGTTTGTTCACAGACAGTCTCCTCATGCCCTCCCAAAAGGCATCCAAGCCCATGGAGACACAGGTTCCACTCCTCCCCCTACCAGGAGATGAAACATGGACAGAGCCAAGCAATTTGGCCACGACTAGAATGCCTGCCATCCACACTTCCACGCTGCCCACTGCCAACCATGATGCAGAGATTGAGGGGCTCTGTCATGTGCCACTTCTACCCATGGATGCTTTAAAGCAGACAGCACCCTGCCTCCAGCTGGCTGCATGCCCTGGGGTAAGCCAGCTACACCAAACTATCACCACCACAGGACACAGCAAGGGGCCTGTTTCATTGGGCAGTGCTGGTGCAGGACAGCCAGCCCTCACACCAGGCTCCTCTCAAGGCCAGGACAGCTCAGGGGCTGAAGGTAGAGTAGGGGCTGAAGGTGGTGTCATAGGATAGGTCATTACCCATTCTCCTTTTCAAGTCATCATCTTCTTCATCAGTGAAGATGTAGGTCTGGGGAAACAAGGAAAAGAGATTACTCTTGAGGATGGAGCTGGTGCTGTTCCTGGCTGCCCACTTCTTCCTCCCACAGCTGGACACACTTGACATGGTTACCCCCCCTCCATGCTCTGCTGCTCTACCCACTCCCAGGCAGCAGATGAACAGAAGGATGGCTGTGCTCCCCCTTCCTGCATGGCACAACCATCAGTACTTGTGTGGCTTCGTTTTCACCCCCAATCCCACTGCCTTGGGAACAGGGGACCCATGACACTGAGTGAGGGGGCAAGGTAGCCCTGGATTAGGTGTCAGTGGTAGAAAAATTAAGGCATTGTGGTTAAATGATGCTTGGGTTAAAAGAACATCTGCTTGTGTGTGAAGTGTGCACAGCTCCCTGCCACTTTCTGCCCCCTCCTCCTCCTCTTCCTCCACTCCCAGGCTTCTCTAATCCCCCTTGCTGCCATTATGTGGCACAGCTCCCCCTGTTCAGAGCCAGGCAAGGATCAGGGCTGGTGGAGAAAAGCTTTCCTCAGGCAGAAAATGAGCTTTCATGAAATGAAAAAGGAGTCGCGAGCCATAAACAGCCTCCCCACCAGCTGCCCACAGGCTGGTTAAACACAGCACCTGCACAGGCACAAAGGGAACAAGGCAGGCAGACAGCAGCTGCAGGAGCCATCACTGCTCCCAAAGGCAGGGGGACACGAGTCTCTACATCTCCCCACACCCACCCAGCATTTGGGAGATATCCCTATCTGGAGGACATAGTAGGAGAAAAGTTGTGTATGTGAAAATAAGGCAGTGAAGGACCCTCAGAGATACCTGGCTCAAGCAGAGACAGCAGGATGGTTTCCTGATCTCAGATGGATGAGCTACAGGGCTTGGTGAATTACCCTCTGAGAACTGAGCTGCAGCAATGGAGCATGCAAACATTCCTACCCCACCCCACCAGTAAAGTCTCTTAGTTAACACCACTTTCAAGGGGATGATGTGACAAGCAGCAATTAGCCAAGTCTCAGGTGAAGGAACTGCTCTGGGTCAGGGGACCATATCACAACCTTCAGGCAAGGCAGGGATTGTCAGCAGCATGGGATTTCCCTTGCCAGCATGTCAGAGTTAGAAATTTCCACTATGGCAAATATTTCCAACTCAAGAAAAACAAAATCTGAAGCCGTTGAAATTTTCTGACATTTTCAAAAAAAACCCCAAGAAATATTGTTGCTGGAAATTACTTGCTTACAGATATAAAACCAACTTGATATCACGTGTCTAACAAACATCACATTTGACTTAAAATAACAAGATGCATCTTTTCCAAATTTTCTACTTGTAAAAATATTCTGAGGTTCCCAGTTTTCTCTTGATGCAAGATGAGAAATGTTGGGGTTTTTTTTGCAGACATCCAACATGTTCCTGTAGAACCCAAGATGAAAGTTCACTGTCACCACAGGCAACACCAGACTGTCCAAAATAACTGGGAAAAGGGAAATATGAGTGTGGGGACCAGGCAAGTCCAATTTTTCTGGCACTTCAAACTCTGATCTCCACAGCACACCTGGCTGTGCTCAAGCAGTGCAAAAGAAGATCACAATAGCAAATGCAGCTGACTCCATCCTCGTCTCACCATCCCTCAAACACCTGAAGGTGGGAAATCTGGCACAGCAGCTGCTGCCAGAGATGAAGCACAGAAAGTATCTCTCCATTCTGGAGTGGAGAAGATGTCTGTGTAGGAAAGGATGTCTGCTGGACAGCAGTGCAAGCAGTGATAAGGAGCCACTGTGTCAAACAGTTTTTTCTGGCAGCTCTTCATGAACAGAAGAGCCCAGGCAATGGATAAATGCTAAGCTTTGAGACCTCCTCACCCCAAATTAGGGAAATAGCCTAGCAATAAAAAATTAGCAAAAAGGAATAAAGATGTGGAACCTGACAATCCAGGGCCATGTTCATCGCCTAAGCTCCCAGGGTATCCTTCCTCTATGAAGAAACCCTCTCCAAAATGCAAACACATCAACAGGATTACTGTTGTGTCCTGCACAGAGAACAGATTCAAAATCTGGGGTGCATTCACATCACTGAAAATCTGAAAACCAGTTCAGGATGGGACATTCAAAGGTTTCATTCCCATTGGCTGGGTGTGTGGGCTTCTAAATGGAGGGGAAGTGCTAGAAATAGCTCACATTACCAAACCACACCAGAAAGCTGGACTCTTCTCCATCAAAACTACTGGGGCCAGGAGTGTAAGTCACTCCAAGATTCTGTCCAGCTAAACAATCATCAGAACCCCCACTCCTATTTAGATTAAGCTTTTGCTGAGGAAAAGGCCTTTCACTAAAATGGCTTTCACATCAGTCTCCAGCGGAAAGTTTGTCATGGATCAGTTCTCAGGAGGCAGAGCATGGTCCAGCAAAGAGTGCCCATCTCACACTTCCCCATCTCTCACCAACTGCATGTCTTCAGATTAAACTTCAGAGCAGTTTCAGAGACAATCTCTCTCTTATTCTCTACCCCAACAGAGTCCAACACAGAGGATTTTTAATTCAGCTCCCATACAGTCTGTCCTTGCCATCAAAACCACAGCTGTTCCTGCCTCCTGTTACAGTCACCTAGGCCTGACCTGGGAGGTCTGGATTGCTTCCTCCAGGAGGAAACCATGCAGGTATCCTGCTCTGAAGCCAGGCTTGGCATCAGCAACACAGCCAGCTGCTAAAATTTCCCTGCTGGCCACTGGTGGAGAAACACTCACTGAATTGGTCTCCAGCCATGACTGAGGGCAAGTGAGACAGTAAGAAGCTGGATCAGCCCTAGGAGAAGGCAGCCTCTGCACATCAGGACTTCTGAGACCTGAATTTCTCCAGGACTGGTTCCTAAAGCCTATGTCTCTCCATAAGGACTCAATAACAAGAGGTCTGGTGTACTATTCCTGTCCCCACAACAATTGAATGTCCTTTGCAAATTGAAAGCTGTCCTTTTTTTGCTAAGTGAGGCTTTCTATATTGTCAAATTTTCCAAACTAACCATTTCCTGGAAACTTAAAAAACCCCTTAAGGAGGAATATATTAAAAAAAATGTTTTTGACTTTCATGTACTTCTCTTTGCCTCCCTTTCTGCTCCCACTCCCCTTCCCTCAAAGCCATTTTGTAAAAAAGAAGAAGAAAAACACAGAAAATTGAGGAGGAGAAGGAAAATATCAAGCTTGCAACAAAAATTGGTAACACTGAAAAAACTCTTTTAAAATGAGTGACACTCCCATTCTATCCTTCCTTCCTATTTCTCTGCTCAGTCTGTGTAGCTTCCCAGAGGCCGGCAGCAGCATGGAAAATTCAACACCTCTTCCAAGGTTTGGACACCACTTGCATTCCAGAGGGAATCAGATGAGTCTGGGGAGCTAGTATCTAATTCCTGTCATCAGCAGAACAGCCAGGCACTGATTTGTCAAACAAAGGAGGGACAGGTGAATTGCTCCCTAAAAACCCACTGGGAAGGCCCCAGGAGCAATATCCTAATGCCAGTGCAGGCACGTGGTTGGGTTTGGTTTCTCCAAGGAGCTGCTGGGCTGGAGCTGGCTGGAGAGGAGAAGTGCCTCTGCAGGAGGAAGCGGGGCATCTCAGACACTGAGAGGGACACGCAGCCAGGAGAGGAAGCATGCTCAAAATAGGACATGGCTTCCTGTGACGACCGCAGCAGGCCAGACAGTTGCAGCACCACGAAGTGGAAAACCACCCTTACCCAGCAAACCCTGCACTGCTTCAGGCACTCTCCTACCCAGCACCTCCACCCCCATCCCCTTCTTCTCTGAGGCCTGAATTTGCCTTATAGGCACCCATCACACACAGGCAGAGGCAAAAAAAAACCCTTCAGGGCAGCCATAGGATTTCTTCTTTCTTGAGGAGCAGCTCTGCGAGGGAGGGAGCAAAGCACCAGAGCTCTGGGGGAGTGCTCCTGCCCACCAGTGAGCCAGCCTGCACAGCACCACTAATGTGGTGCCCTGTATCAGTTTCTCTAGCAGGAAGGAAACTCTCCGAACTGTTTGAGCAAAGGATGGAAACATCAGGTCCCCAGTTTAAAAAAAGAAAAAAAGTCAAAATACACCCACATCACTTCAAGATCATGCACATTAAGGTATCTGCCCAAGAAGGGAAAGTATGGACTGTGCTGATGTGCTGGGAGGTGAACAGGGCTAACTACAGGAGGTCCTCCAGGAGCCTGCCTGCCTTGTTCTCTTGCCCACTGCACTGCACCTTTCCAGGGCAATGGGTGCCCAGGCACAGTGTAGGCACGCTGACAGGGCCAGGGGAGCCTGTCAGCCCCAAACCCAACAAACCTATGGCACCAGGAGAAATGGAAAGCCACCATTTCATACAGACACAGGCTGGTCTGTGCATTCAGTCTGGCGTGGCATCTTCACCAGCCCTTCCCAGGAAGCAGCTACTGGTGAAACCATTTTGCTGGGTAGCATCTCTCTTTGAATGTGAAGTGAGAAATAGAGAATATGAGGCAAAGTACTGAGGGCACTACAGTGCCCAGCCTCCCCTTCCTCTGGCTTTTATCCCCTTGCCCTGACACCCCATGCCTGCCCCATTACTAACACCTTCTCTCTAGTCAGAATCCACACACTCACCTGTTCGCTGGCCTGGGATATCCACGTGTCCAGGAGCAGCTCCATCCTGCTCTGGTGAAACCTCTTGGTTGTCTTCACAGCTATGAAAATGTCCTCAAGCGTCAGGCTTCCCTTGCTCCTGTATCCCTCCAGAGGATGGACTCTGAGGTCCTTCTGCTCCCTGCCACCAGCTCCCTCTGGGCTCCCTCGGCTCTGTCGCTCTGGCTTCTCCAACATCCCCTCCCCGTTCCCTGGGTACTGAGCCGCTTCCCGAGCCCCACGGTGCCGCATGGAGAGGAGGGCCACGCTGGCAAGGACGACTGCAGCTCCAGAGACACCGCGGAGGAGCCGACGGCCCATGGCTCCCGAACCGATCCTGCCGCAGCCCATATCCTCCCGAACGGGACAAGCTCTGCTGCACCTCCACGCGACGCTGGCTGCTCTTCTCGAAGCCTCCGAGGGGGCAAGATTTGTCAAGAGCAAGGTCTGAACAGATGTGGTCGAGGAACAGGGTGGGCAAAGACCAGGAAGCCAAAGAGTCAGCCGAGACGAAGGATCCCGCTGAAGCGGGGGGGTTTCACAGACTACGGAGAGCTCAATGACCCAGCGAGGCAGGGACACACCGCTGGAAAACACTCCGAGGTGACAGCACGTGGCTGGCACAGGCTGCCAGCAGGAAAGCGAGCATCCCTGCTTCCGAGGGAGAGGCTGCGTGTCCCAGGCAGGGTGTTGAGGGGGCGGCAAAAGAGGTCAGAGCCATGAGGGGGAAGCCTGGACCGAAGGCATCAGAAGACACCAGCGCACAGGGGCGAGCCGGCGGCTCCGGCAGCAGGCGGGCGGCAGGGACGCGGTGCAGTGTGCGGCGGGGCTGCTCGCCACCTGCTCCCCGCCGCAGCCCCGGCTCCCGCCCGCAGCCCCTGACCCTGCCAGCCCCTGCTCCTGCCCCGCAGCCCCTGCTCCTGCCCCCGCAGCCCCTGCTCCTGCCCCCGCAGCCCCGGTTCCGCCTCCGGGCACGGGGCGGGGCGGTGGCCCCGCGGAGGAAGGATGGAGCAGGAGGAGGCCCGTGTCTGACAGCGGGTTTGCCTCACCAGGGCAGCCCCGCTCTGAGACACCTCCGAGGTGACAAACGGCAAGTCTGGATGACAAACCTGTTGCCTGACTGATTTCCCCGCTTCTCTGTGACAGCTCGGCCCGATCTCTGCGGGCCTGCTCATCCCCCTGCTCTTGAGAGAGGAGGGGACGGTGACACTGATGTGGGCTCTGGTGAAGTTAAGGTGCGGGGTCCTCTGTGGTTCTTGCAAAGAACGATTTTTCCCCAGGAATTCCCTTAGCCCCAAACTTTTCCTATGGATACAGGTCTGAGTTTGCTGCTCCTGCCTTTCAGTCCTAGCTTGCCTCCCAAAGCAGGATTGTGTATTCCTTGCTGTCCCTCCTGCCGCCACACCCCAGCCTCTCAAGCTGGGGTGTGACCCCCACTTCTGACACCCATCTCCCTAAACCATGACTCTGCTCCAGAAGGTCCCTTTTCCTCTGCCTCCAGCCCTGCAACCCCCACTAGGATATCCAAGGACATTCTGCTGCCCAGGTGGCTGCAGAACCAGTGACACGCACAGGAAGAGGTGCACCGGCAACCAAAAGCATGAGGAAGGGCGTACTGCCTCCCTTCCAGCTGTAGAATCACAGAAGGACTTGGGTTGGAAGGAACCTTAAAGATCATCCAGTTCCAAGCCCACTGCCATGGGCAGGGACAGCTTCCCCTACATCAGGTTGTTCAGAGCCCCATCAAACCTGGCCTTGAACACTTCTGGGGGAGCACAGGTGGGGGCAGGGGGTGCAGTGTCACTGCTGAGTTTATATCCCACCCAGGTCCTTGCCCCCTGCAAGAACTGCAGCCCCTGCAGGGCTGAGCTCATCCATTTGTCCCTTGTGGTTTTCGTGCTATCCAAGATGTTGCTTTCCTTTCCCTAGGAAAGGAAAGGGAATGTCCTCTATCTTTGGAAAACCTCAGAGACCTGCAGGCACAGCAGCAAAGTGGCACCTCCAGCTCCTTCCTCATCCCCCACCTTCACCACTGGTCTCCCCTGAGCCACTTTCACTTCCAGCCCACTGGGTGCCAGCAAGGGACGGGGATATCAGAGGATAGAGACAAGGACAGAGACCACCATGGAAGGGAAATTTTGGGGTGAGTACCACAGATTGCTGCATGCTTTTGCTGGTTCAGTTAGACATGGGGTAGGTGACCATGCAGTCCCCTTCACACTACCTGCAGGCCACTTTACAGAGTGGCCAGAGAGATCCAGAGAGACCACCAGCCCAGGAGGGGGGATGATATCCATGCCCCCATCTCAGCTTCCCTGTGCAGCAAGCATGGGGACAGCAGGATGGGAGTGCTCTACATAAGCTGCTGAAATCAGAGCACCTCCTCAGGGAGCTACAAGCTGTGGGCATCCAATCTCAGCATAGCAAAAAAATAAAAATAAAAAGTAATAAGTTGGGGCCCAGGAGAATTGGCAGGGGTGTGGAATGGCTCCATGTTGAAAAGGACACCCCGCCCCATGCACATGTCAGATCATGGGGCCTTATAACAGAGGGGTGGGCAGCCTGCCAGGGTCCCTCTGTGCCACACTCCCACCATGTGTCCAGCCACAGGCACTTCCCAAACACACAGGGAAGATCTCCCTGCAGGGCTAAACCCATGTGCTCAGTTTCTCCACATCACAGACATACTTTCACTCTGCCCCTGTCCCTGGCTACAACTTTTTACTTTTGTAAGGGAGAAACCATTGAATCCACTTCTCTTCCCTCCTCTCCTGTATTTCTCTAAGTCTCAAAACTTCTGCCTTCCCCTGAAGCAAGAACGTCTCCAGAGCATCTCCCATATCCCTTTGGAGAGTCCCTGCAGGTTTTATTTTTAGATCCCTTTGAATACTGATGCTTTCTTACACTGATTTGGGGCACGGGGGGAGTCATTCACCTTCAGGCCTTACATTACTGCAGGGATGTGAACCTGGTGTGACTGGGATTGCTCACACGGCTGGCCAATGCTCCTGAACCAGAAAGTAACCTCCCTGAGTGCTCCAGCCACATGCCAGCAGCCTCAGGCACCTGTAAAGGAAGCTTCTGTAGCTCCAAGGCATCCTGCAGCACGTCACAGCTCTGGCTTAGGAGATCATTTGGGAGGCACAAGTGGGGCACAGGCAGGGCCCCTTACTGATAGCCCCAGCAGACATAACAAATACAATTCAAAGCTACCTCAGGAAACTCTGCTGGGGCAGGGGGCCACTGTGGACTTCCCAGGGTGACACATGTGCCACCTCAACAATCCTCTCCCTGGAGAGAGAAATCTTGCTCTCAGTGACTCTTTACAGGGGTTTGCACAAGGCTGTTACAGCTGGTAATTGGTGCCCAGGGCTGCTAATTGCATTGTGCCTGTTACCTAACCCGTGACTCATTCCTCCAAGCAGGCAGCCACCCACCTAGGAGGTAAAAAAGTTGGGCTGGAGTGTGCAGGGCAGAGAGGGTCATTTATGTTTGCCTTGGAGCCCTCTGCTCCACCCATGTCCAGAACAGGTTAAGGCTGGATTTTTAAAGCCTCAGGGGAGAGAAGCTGGATAAAGAGAGAGCCTGGAAGAAGCCTGGGAGCAGGGGAGGCAGTGCTGCTGCTGCTTGGCTAGCTGGGCAGTGCCAGCCTGCCTCCCAGAGCCTCCCTTTGTCTCCCTTTCCCCGTGGCTGAGAGCACTGATGGCCCAGGGAAGTGCTGGGGATGTGATTCTTTGGGAGGGCAGCAAGGGCTGAGCTGGGTAAGCACATGCTGACTACCCAGGGTGGAGGGGCTGCTTTTAACCCCCCATAGGGCTGGGCTGGTTCCCAGTGCCAGCAGGGACAAGTTTGAAGCCCTGAGTCACAGCGCCTCAGACACAGTGTTTTCCCTGAATACTCAAGCACTACTTTTGCCCAGCAAAGATGCAAATTCCAATCTCCAAATCCATGACAGGGTGAATGGGAACTTGTTTTGGGACTTGTCTTCTCATCAGCTCAACAAGAATCCCACTTTGTTTGCCTGCAGGGCAAGCACCCTCCCCGGGGACTGGCTGTGCTGGAATGCTCAGGCTGCATCCCCTGGAGTGGATGCCACTTGGGAGCTTTCATCTGGAGCCCTGTGTATGCCAGCTCCCCCTTCCCTGAGAGAAGAGTTGCATGGCTCCAGGGCAGAGCAAGGATTCTGCTCTACATTTTAGTGACTGCAAGTTAAAAATCTTCATTTTCTTTCCTCCCTCCTTCACTCTCGTCCTCATAAAAGACACAGGCAACTGGTTTAGAGCCTGAAATAACACCTCACAGGGGACTCGTGAAGATCAGCAAGTTAATCTTTGCTCAGAGCTTCACAAATGCATGCCACCAGCAGTGCCAAACCACAGGGGCAGGGGGACACAGAGGGGACCTGACTCTGGTGCTGGCTGCCCATCTTCTCCCACTGAGCCCAGCATCAGCAGACTCTGCCTGACCTCATGCCCCAAGAGCCCCAAGCCTCCCAGAGACACAGACTTCATTATCCTCTGGCCTGCCTCAGGAAAAACCACCTACCACCACAACCACCACCTCTCCCCAGCATGGGTATCCTGGCACCTCTTTCCTATGGCATCTGCTAATGGTGGCTGCATAACAGGATTTGGGTCCATGCAGTTTAAGTGAGCACTGCTGTGGCTGCCCAAAGCCTCCATCTTCCCCCTGCCAGAGTCTGAACCCACTCTGGCCCCATGTCAGGGTGAGAACCCCACCTTGCAGGGGCACTGTCCCCCTTTCTCCCAGCAGCATGGCTGGGCTCAGTCTCCTTGCTGCCCCCCGGAGGCTGAGGTAGCTGGCTTGTCACATCATGCCAACCAGGGCATGGAGGGATGCAAAGCTCTAGGGACCCCAGCCAGACACAATTCAAAACTCAACTGAGTTTTTCCCTGACTTTCCTAAAGCACTCTGACCAACATCAGTGCTGGGGAGAGCAAGGGACTGAAAACCAGGGGCCAAGTAGAAAAAGGAGGGGACTTAGTCTGTGGCACGCTTAGCCTGTCCTCTCCCCACACTTCTTGCTGCCCTACAAGAGCAACGTCAGTGCTCCCTCCCTCCCCTGGAGAGCTGGGCAGTTGGGTCTCACCTAAAGGAGGAGAAAAATATCCCATTGTGCATCACCCACACCTTCCCAGTAACACACAAGCCCGCAGCCTGCCACCCATTCCCATTATGAATGGTATTTAATTCTCCTTTACAGGCGGTTTGCCAATGAAAGGCTCCATTAATAATTTACAAGCAATAAAGAGTACAGCTCTACAGCTCCTATAAAACGAGGGTTTGTTGCAACCGGAATGTCACTCCAGCCGCCGTGGGTCACAGGTGTATGAGCCATGCTCCCTGTGCCTTGGGGCCAGAGACGAGGTAGATGGGAAGAGACGACCCGGAGCACACGGTGACACCGGGCAGGGGAGATGGAGGTGACAGGAGAAGAGCTCAGGAGCTTGAAATCTGTGTGAGAAATGCTCCTAGGCAGCCTGACTCCACACAGTTCCCCTACGTTCCCTGTCTGTCAGTCTGACCACGTACAAGGGCAGCCCAAGGTGACAGGGAACAGCCCACAGGGGTGCTTTCCACCATGGTGGTGGAAGATGCCTTTCCAATGAAATACAGGAAGCTCAGACAGGGGAGGCACTGTTATCTGTTACTTCCTGGCTCTTGGTGGCCCTCAAGGGGGAAGAAAGGCTACCCTGGGGAGCCTTTAGCTACCAGCATCCCCTCAGGGAGGAAGAACACACTACCTGGAGGGGCTTGGGAAGGCAGGGACCTCTGAGAGCAGCTCTTGGGGACAGTAGGTGGCAGGAGCCATTCTGCTACCCCCCCATTCACTCTTCGCCCTCCTCAATCCACAGTGGGCGGGTTTGCTCCTGGAAGATGCAGCCACGAACCACCTTGGGCAGCTCCTGGGCATGGCTCCAGGCGTGGGGCTCCACCCGGGCCCAGGAGCAGGGCAGGGTGTGGAGAGCCCGCTCCAGAGCGCGGCACATCTTCAGCACCTCCGAGTCCCGCTGGCCCGCCTTCCCCAGCAAGCTCCTACGGAGAACAGGGACAAATGTCACCCTTGGCATAAAGAGCCAGGGTGGAAAAACCACCCAGGAATGTGCTCACATGTACAGAAAGGAATTGCTCCCCTCACAGCACTGAGCCCAGCACACACATCCAGTGCTCTCGCCTGATCCTTGTCCTGTCTCTGATCAGAGACCAGGGCTTCTCTCTCCTCCTGTGACACCCTCCATCCATGCCATGCTCTCTCCTCACCTGAGTCCTCTAACGTTCTT
Organism: Molothrus ater; assembly: GCF_012460135.2. NCBI lineage: Eukaryota > Metazoa > Chordata > Aves > Passeriformes > Icteridae > Molothrus > Molothrus ater. Next base: position 50,810,286 of record NC_050482.2, on the reverse strand, counting down.
CTCAGTGACCTCGACATGGATAACGATGGGGTATATTTCACTTTTAATTAGATCCCTCACACCCTCAACTCCCAGCTCTAGCAGGCAGTGTTTATTCTGGAAAGGAAATTGAATAGATTTACTGATTTAAATGGAGAAAAAATAACCCCGGCCCCTGACAGTTACATTAAATCAAACCCCATACTGTGCAATATCATTGCTTTTCCAATACTAATTCAATTAAAAGTGAGATTTATGGACAGTGCCAATAGAAAAGGAGAGAATTAAAGAGCAGGGTCACCCACTCCATCACTGCCAATCCAACCCAAGAGCTCACTGGACCCCTCTCTCAGCCACAACTCATCTTCACATCCTCTTTGTCATCTCTGTCACCCACAGCCTCACATTTCTGCCCTGAGCAGAGCTGTTGCCACTTTGTGAACATGACAAATGTGAGAGCAGGGAGGTCACTTCTGAGTATGGCACGTCCCACTACCTCCCCCACAAATCCCCAATTCCCATTTATTTTATCTGAGCTTATCAGAGACTCAGGGAAATGTCCATATCTGTTGCTCCACAGCTCCACGACACCTTGACCTGAAACACTCTCCAAATTACACAACCCCCAAGCAAGCAGCTCCTTTTCTATCACCACACCACTCTCCCTCTTCCCCCACTCAGCTGCCCCCTCCTCTCCTCCAGTGTGAATGAGCTGCCCCATCCTGTCCCTTTCTCCCCACACCAAAAGCCTCAGCACCTTCTCCATTGCCTCCCGGATCATGTGGATTCGTCCGCTCTCCCTCTGGTCCTGGCGGCCAGTTCTAGGCACAGGCTGCTCCTGAGCGTGGGTTGTGCTGGGATCCCCTCCTGCCAGCTTCTCTGCAAGCCAAGAGAAAATAGGGAGAGAGAGATGTCAGCCCCTTCTCGCTCCTGCACAGGCTTTCTACCTCAGATCCTACACACTGACTGCTGCACTGGTGCTTATCAAGTTCAGTGTTTACAGATTCTGGAGAGCAAGACTAATTATACAGCATCACACTTTGGGCATGGATCTCCTGCAGCTTTCTGGGAGGCAACAAGCAAGACATCACAGCTGAAGACACCTTGCATGGCAAGAGCAGCACCTTGTGTTGTATCACAGCAGCCTAAGCTGGCTCACAGACATTATTCACCCACTGCTACACTGTCCCAACCCCTCCCTAACAGAGCATGGCAGAAAAATAACCACTTTATCCTGCCAGATAGGGTTTGAGTGCTACACAGGCTTATACACAGCTCCTGTAAGTGAGCACCACGGCTGGGGAAGCAAGAGGAGTGGGTGTATGCTGGGTGAGTGGGAGGAAAATGGGTATGAGCTGAACCTCCTCTTGCTGGTGGGAGCCTGCTCAGAGGCAGGACAGCACACAGCAGCCAGCACCAGGAAAGCAGCAGAGAGGTGACGCTGGGACAGAGAACTGGGGGCAGAGCTGGATGCAGCAATGGTCAAAGCAAGGAGAGCCAGGTGCCCCTGGTAACTCCCAAAGGAGGCTGACACAACACACACACCCAGACCTGGCTTGGGAGCCACTGGGCCTGCACTCCAGTGTGGCTGAGGCAGGAGCCAGGCTTTACCTGCCCACCATGCTGCCCTAGGCAGCTGCCCACACTGCCACAGAAACATGAGGAGGCATCATAAAAAGGCTTTTAAGAGCTGCTTGTCCCTAAGATGGAAATAAAATAGTAGTTTTAGCAGAAGGCATGTTTGGAACTGGGTCCAGAGCATGTTCCAGTTATACCAGGTTCCAGGCTGGCTGGGCAACCTCTGCCTGGTGACACAGTACTTCCCAGGCAGACCTGGATCCTGCAAAGCCGTGTTTCCTTGCAGGCTCTCCTGGAAGATTGAAAGAAAATACTGGCAGCAAAGAAAAGAGAAATGGCTTGGGGCTCATGGATTATTTTCCTTCCCTCGCAGCCAGCAAAACTAGCAGGGGACAATGGAGTTTTTGCCCTCAGTGTAAGCTCCCAATCACAGTAAAAGCTTGGAAGCAGGTGCCCTGTGCAGTGTGAGGGGAACCCTGCAGAGGGCTCAGCAGGACAGGATATATGGCCAAGTCACTCAGCTGAGAAGCCTAGCAGCCAAAATTTTCAGAGCCATCCTTCAGCAAACCAGAGATTTTTCACTACCTCCATCATTACCCCGCAAACAAATAAACCAACTCATTTTTCAGTCCTGCAGTTGGCAAAGAGAGAACTCTAAACACCAGGAAAAGAGAGCACTGGAGAAGTGAGGAGGAAGGAGGAAACAGGGAGTTGTCCTCTCTGAATATTCCCTATGGGAGAAATGCCCTTTCCCCAGCAGCCTCTTCAGCCGTGTGTCAGCATCACATCTCCTGGCAGAAGAGGGGGATAACAGCTCCAAGGTTGGAGCCTCCTATTCCTGGGCAGGAAGAGCTGGCATGAAGTCAACCTGCAGATCCCACATCAGCGAGGGTTTTCATCTCTGGGAAGAGCCACCCAGAGCAGCAAGGCAATGCTACACCACTCAAGGAAAGAGAGAAGAACCCCATGTCTCAGGTGACCAGAAGGGAGGGCTGGCTTCCCAGTGGGCCAAAGGGATAGGACACAGTTAAAAACAGCAGGTAACATCTTGCAGACACTCAGCCCAATGAAGTGACATGTCAACAGGCATTACATGGGAAGACCAAAAGATTCCCACACATATCCTCTGAAGAGAGATCTCATGGGCTTTTCAAGACTCCGATGAGACCATAACTCAACCTTCCAAGAAAGGAGCAGCTCTTCAGTGAAACAGACTGAGCAGCCACATGTTTCTGCCTACCTGCTGGGCACACGTGGAAGTCCAGGCGAGAGGTGGGCAGGTCCAGCAGGTTCCTGATGAGCCGTGGTGCAATGCAGCTTGGCAACAGCACCACGGGACGGGGTGTCTTGACCACCACAGGGCGCACCAGGCTGTAAGGCTTCAGGTTCGTGTCTGGGTCTGGAAGACAGCATTGAAAAGAGAAAGCCAAAGGTGAGAACACAGGAGACCAGGACAGCCTACAGACCACCCCAGCGTTCTGTACCACCTCCTCATCCTGAATCATGGAGGCACCTACCAAATCATCTTATGTCCCAGGAGAGACCCTACCCTGGTTACAACACTCACTCAAGGACAGATACCCTGGATGTAGACCCCCTGCCCATTTTCTGGGACTCCCTTGAGTTACGCAGCAGTATATTCTCCACAAAAAGTTGGATGGCCAGGGGACAACTGGGTCTCCAAGGGTGACAGAGCAGGCACAGGGCTAACAGCTCACCTGAGCAGGGGTCCAGCCACAGCTGCTGGGGAGGCTGTTCTGGGCTCTTCTGTGGTTTGGATTTCACCAAGCGCAGCTGGCCCAAGGCCCGTTTCTTTAGCTGAGGAGAAAGTGAGGGCAATTAGGCTGAGAGCACTGCCCTTTTCACACACATGAAGAACTGGCTGCAGAACATCCTCTGACAAAAAGGATGGAGCACCCTTACAAAAAGCAAGGAATTAGGACTGCCATCCATTAGGTTCAGTCTGGGAAGTGGGGAAGTGGTAGAAAAGCAGCCACAGAGCAGTAACACTGCGTGGCCTAAAAGCTTTGTTTGCTAACCCATCTGCCACCTCTGTACAAGTTGGTTTACCAACAGAGTGGGGCAGATTGTCTCTGAGGTGGTGAGATGGCCATGGGCACACACCACAGCTATCATCATCCGCTTCTTTGGCTTACAGTATTTCTGTGGCCTCTCTGCTGCCCGGGCATCTGGCGCTTCTCCTGGATCTTCAAAAGCTGATGAGCCCTGAAAAGACAAAGAGCTTGCACTCAAGCAACTCCAGAAGCCCCAGGGACCATAGCCTGCAGGGATCCTCTTCACCAATCCCACACACCTGCTGAAGCACAGGCATATCAAAGCCCTCACTCAACCTCCCAGTCCCTCAAATGCTCCCAAACACTACCACACTGGTCCCTGAACAAGACTTAGTCATGCTACACCACCAAGAGAGCCCCAGGACTGCTAGGGGATGGCCAGCACAGACAAGGGGCAGGCAGCCCCTGCCTCCCTCCTCGTGCTGGTTACCTGCTGTAGTTGGGCACCGTGCCCTTGTCCAGGTCCCGCAGGGTCAGGGGGTCGACGCGGGAGCAGTACCACTCCAGGCGGCCCCTGTGCATGGTGTCCGTGACGTGCAGGATCTCCCGACACCTCACACACAGCGCGTACGGGTCCGACGGCTCCAGGAGCGACACGTTGGTGCGCACATAGAATGAGTCCCCGGAAAACTTCTTCCCTTCCTCCAGGGCTGCCCGCAGAGGCTGGTATCCTGGAGCACAGAACACAGGGCACCACAGGTGGGGACGCAGTAGACAACAGTCACCAGTAAGAAAGCCAAGTCCCCAGCACAGTTGTGACGCTCTGGATTGGGGTTGGGGTGCAGAGGAGGCAAACAGACAGAAGGTCTGTACCTCTGTCCCGAAACTCAGAGGATGCACAAGTCACACCAGAGAGGGAAAGCTACTGGAGCTATGGCCAACCCCTGTGTCTGACATGGTGGCCTAGGACCAAACAGGAGAGGAGAGAGAATAACTGAGATTAATCTCCAGATTTAGGTGGAGGGTCTAGAAAGGGAGGCAGAAAGCTCAGGTTCAAAGCTGATGTAGCTGCCAGCACCTTACCTTCTAGGTCAAGCTGAAAGATGAGACTAGACGGTTCATCCCAGTGCAGCAGGCTCAGGTAGGCAACCTCCCGTGTGCAGTTCTCCAGAGAAAGCACCTCTTCCTTCAGCAATGGCACCCTCAGCTAGCAAGGACCCGATGCCGTTAGACCTAAGGGCTGGAATAGCACGCACCCCCCAGGCTCCCTCACCCATCAGGGTTACACAAAAGGTTTACAGAGTGAGGCAGGTCTGGGAAAAACTGTATCTGAGGACCTGGCATCCTCAGTCTGCCTCTGGCTGATACCTGCTGCCAGCCATCACCCAGTCTGGATGGTGGGCTGTGAAAGGAAACGTATGTGTGCATGAACATGTGTGGGAGCAGGAGCACTGGTTTGTTTTCAGTTACAGGTGGGATATTAATTCAAGTAGTGCAGCTGTATTTCAAGTGGTGTCATTCTTGGCAAAAGAAATGCCCTTCCCTCCTTCCAGGAGCCTTCTTCAGAGCAATTATTCTCTGTAACTCAGGAGGGTCACAAAGGCCTGAGAAATCTTGCTCCAGAATTGATTGGTTTGTGATGGGCATGTGCAGGATGCAAACTGCTCTGAAAAGCCACAAGGTGACAGACACAAAGGTGAGGGACACAAAGGTGTACTGGCATCTTAATTGTGTGACTCATTTTTGTTTCTCCCTTCCCACAGCTCAAGGAAGGGTTTCAGAAGGTCTTGGCATTTTTACATGCACAGGTACACTCAAGTACTATGAGACCTGGGTGGGTGTTTGTGCTGTGTAAGCTCTAGACAGGGGGCAGCCCTGGAAAATAAGAGAAATAGAGGTGGACTTCAAGCTGGGGAGAGGTCATCTTGCACTGGGGATCACTCTGCACTCCTTGCATCATCTCAGGTGCTCTGCAAACCCACAAAAGGAGCCCATTCCCAGACTCACCTCAAGGAGCCGGCACCCTTCCCTGAGTCCTGCTTTTTCAGCCTGTGAGCCCGGCTTGACCCACTGGACATAAATTCCTGTCCTGTTCCCTCCAAGGATGGAGATGTCTGCTCCAAGCCTCTTCTCCTGGGGTGAGGGGTGGCTGGGATGACCCACACTAGTGAGCTGCACCACCAGTGACCTGGCAAGGAGAAATGCCAAGTCTGGCAACTGAGGTTTACTGCCTTTTCTAAGAGCCAGTCCCCCAAGCCTTGTGTCCAGCTACAGCAGCACAGAGCTCGTGACTCACTAGGGCACACAGAGCTGACAAGGCCCCACAGCCTCTTCTATCCCACCAGCCCCACCACCAAAGCCAAGCTGGGTTCCCACAGTCCTTCCCCACCTAGGCACTTGCATGTCCAGCCCAGAGCAACATCTCCACCCCTGCCATAACCAATAGGATGGTGCAAAAAATTGAAGTCCGGCTAGGAAGCCAGGACTGTAGGATCTTCATTTCTCGCCTCTCCCACTAGCAAGAAAGGGCCTGCAACTGCAAGGGAGGGGCAGAAAGGAAGGGCCTCCCAAGAATGGTCCCTGGCACCACAAAATGCCCCCTCAAGCACCACCACAGAGTGCCCAGCTCAGAGAGCAGCAGTCACCTCCTGGTGACCTCCTTGCGGCTGGAAAGCGTGGACAAGCAGATCTCCGACTTCACCCTGGTGTAGGTGCTGCTGGAAGAAGAGGAGAAGGCCCCCAGAAAGGTGCCAGGAAAACTGCTGCCTAGGAAAGAGCAAAAAGGAGAGGGAGCACTTTACCTGTGCTAATGCTAGAGGTAGCTCATGCTCTGGGGGTGGCAAGGGTCTGCCATCCTCTCCTGACCATTTTCTAGCATCTAATTGGGAAACTGAGGTTGCAGGGAGGCTTTGAATAGTCATCCTTAATAAAAGGGTTTCCCGTGTTTCCTGAGAACAAGCAAATATTTGTTCCCTTCATCAGCATTTTGGTCAGAAGGCAGCAGCAGCCAGGGCCACCTGGATGTGCCCTAGAGATCAGCCACCAGCACCCACCACAGGACCTGCCAGCACCAGGAAGCAGGATGCTCCTATTCACTCCAGGAGACTTACAACCCATCACACAGGTAGTAGCAGGTGAAGGGAGCATCCAGTAACACCTCAGGGCAAAAGTATTTCCCTCTTCTATTACCTACTCCCCTCAACAGCTCTCCATGAGCCAAACAGAGCTGATGCAAACAGCTACCTGCTCTGCAGAGGAAAAGCCAGCTTTTCCAGCTGCTGTGCCTGACAAGGCACGGGGGGATATGAGGGGCCATTGTACCAGGCTACAGGTTCAGAGCCCTCACAATGAGCTGCACAAACCAGAGGTGTGAGGGAGGGCCACTTGTCCAACCCCTCTCCCCACAGCCCCCACTCCTTTTTAGCTAAGCCCGTTGAGGAAAGCCTTGTACCTGTTCCATCTTCCATGCTGCTAAAGGAGCCACAGGACAAGCTAGAAAAGAGACACAAGATGGATCTGTAAGGTAGTGGCTTTTCCAAAGCCTGTTTGCATTCCATTCTCAATCTCAACTCCACAGACTTCCCCACCATCCCCAAGCACCCCTGGAGCCACCACACAACCTCCCAACAGCCCTTCCACTCAGTTCCCACTCCAGGTTCTCTCATAACCCTGCCAGGCATCTCTTACTGGACACCAGGATGCCGACAGAGGAGCCAAGCAGCCCTCAGCAATCACCTTTTGTGGGGCATGCACCTCTCCTCCCGCTGCCGACGGAGGATGGAGCCGATGCAGGGAGGGAAGGGGAAGGTGGAAAGGCGGTTGATATCCTTCTCACTGTCGGGAGTCTCATCCTTGGGCAGAGTGAGAGACATGCATGCTAACACCAACACCCAGCACCATTTCTCCCCTCCCTTCAGGCCAAGGGAGCAAACAGCTCCTTGGCTACCACAGCCCTCTTTGGGATAATCCACATCCCTCCAAACTCCTGGGGGCACCTTGTTTTCCCTAGCAGATAGCTCAGCTAGAGGTCCATGACACTGCATCCCCATCTTTTTGCAAAGCACAAGCTGTGGGAGCAGTAGCAGATGAACAGACTATCCAAACCTAGTCCTTATATTTCTGTTTTAGCCACCACACACCCAGAGGTGTGAGTAACCTGTGGCACTGCCCATTTCAGGGTGCTCTGGGACGACAGTTCAAGGAGTCAAAGGAAAGAACCTGACTCCATTAAAAACACGATGCTGCTACAGAGTTCAAAAGAGTCCAGATTTCTCCTCCAGCATGTGTAGATTAAACAGCATTTTAGGGAGGATAGCATCTTACACAAGGCTGTTGGTTTCTAGGGTGTCATATGGAATGAAGGGTTTTCACACACTTTAGGGCAGGACTGGCCAGTTTGTTAGAGACTGAGAGCTTCACATCTGAGATCTGCTCACACCTTACACACCAAGTCTCACGATGAAGCCACTCCAATGCCGGTATGCTCTTCCTGAGCAGTGTCTCCACTACCTCAGCTGAGGGCCAGCCTCACGTGGTCAAGCACTCACCATGCTCTGAATGGCTGAATCTCCTGGGAATGGGGTGACAGAAGTCCCCAGGGTATCCATGAGTCCATTTGCAGGGCTGTCTATGAGGCTCCAGGTGCTGCTGAGGTTGGAGCAGAGGGAGTAGGAAGAGCTGCACATCTGGGAAAGAAGGGACTGCATCATCCCATTTGCATCCTCCAGAAATCAGCCCTGACCCCTTTGCCTTCCCTCTTTCCCCTTCCTTCTAGCCACCCTCACCTTGCTGAGGCTGCGGCTGCCTTGGCAGCGCTGCAGCTGTGCCTCCAGCGTGCTATTCAGCCCTTCTGCCTGGCTCAGTTTGCTTAGGAGCTCATCCCGCTCCTCCTCCAGGGCCCGCACTCGTTTGCGGTACTGGTCCTTCTCAATCAGGCTCTGGGAGTATTGCAGCTGCACCCCATCACGGCTCTGGATGGCCTGCAAGGAGCCAGAGAGCGAGAAAAGACACAGAACCGCACTGCTGATCCACACCTCCCACCCTGGCATGGCTGCACGAGATCCACTGGGGAAGGAGAGGTATCTAGAGCCCTGTTCTTGCTGGGCAGTCACAAGCAATTTACCTGGTCCCGCTCTTTTTCGATCTCCTCCAGCTGCAGCAGCACCGTGTTCATGCGATGCTTGTAGAGATCACAGTCCTTCTGCAGCGTTCTGTATTTCAGCTGCAGATCTTCCACCTCCTGGAGGTACTGGTAACAGCAAGCAATGAGCATTAGCTTTCCTGAAAGCAACTGCCTTACAGCATCCCTCCCCTCTCCTCCAGGCCCTGCTTGGTGTGCAGGGACAGAGGTGGTCATGAATGCTCTACCTTATCCCTCAGCTCTTCAGCCCACTGCAGCTCATTCTGCAGGGAGTTGAGTTTCTGACAGAGATCCTGCCGGTCGTCTTGGGCTTCCTTCCAGTCATGCTCCAGGATGTCCAGGAGGATCTGCTCAGAGCCTGGCACTGGGCCCTCACCGGGTTTCTAAGAGGCAAGAAGGCACTGTAACTGCACCACAAGCACCAAGGGAGCAACAGAGCAGGGCAGTGACCGGCAGATTGGAACAACTGCCATCATCATGCAGCATCAATCTGCTGTGCACTCCAAAGCACAAAGTCACACTTGTGAGCCCAACCAAGAATTCCAGAGCAGGAAAAAAGCACCCATCACTACCTGGACACAATGGCAGCCATCACAGCCAAGCAATATGCTCGAAGGATGGGACAGGCCAGCCCAAACCAACAATTTCCCCATCTTTCCAGTGGCTATGTAAACAGCACTGGAGATGGCCCAGGAAAGGAGGTGACCTGGACCCTGCCCTGCCCTGGCAGGTACCTGCAGCATGCCCTGCAGCTCCTGCAGCGATGCCGTGAGCCGCTGGTTCTCAGCCCACAGCTCAGACACGGTGTCAGGCTGGCCCCGCTCCTCCGCCTCTCGCTGGGGCGCTGCCGACGCCTGTCTGCGCAGCAGGCTGCACTCCTCCTCCAGGCTGGACACTTTGCATTTCAGCTGGTCCACCTGCAACCCAGGGAAGAAACAGTCTAACACACATGGCCCTGCACCTCTGCCTTACTAGGAGAGTGAAGCAGAGAAGGTGCTGAGAAGAAAACAGGTCTGGAGGCAAGTAAGGCATGGGAGGCAACCACAGGCAACCATGTGAAGGAGTGTCCTACTGCTGGGCTGAGGTTAGAGCACAGCTGCACTCAAAAGCTTCCCCCTCAGGGAAAGGAGGAAGAAGCACTTGCACAAGCATATTCAGGATCATCTCTTGGTGCAACAACTTTCTTGCTACCCCGAGGGCATCCACAGTGCAGCCGGACTTGACCGTGGGTGGACGGGGGACCTCTGGCGCGCAGCTGTGAGTAACTCAAAGATTCCTAGAGCAGCTGAGAAACAAATTCACAGCAGCAAAATCCACTGGAGGCTACTCAGTGTGGGAGGCCACCTCTGGCCTGGGAGGTGTTTGAGGCTCAAGCTGCTGGAGGCTGCAGAGTACTACAGGGGCATCATCATTCCCTGGCCTGGTCCCACCTTCCTCCACCAACATGTCTCATCAACAGGAGACAGCAGAGGACAGTGACTTTTAAGGATAAGAAAGGTCCTCCCAGACCTGTAATGAATGATAAGATCGATCAGAGAACCAATTTCACAGGTAAGGCTTTGAGAGGAAATGGGACAGGACAAGCCTATCAAAGCCACCAAGAAGCACTGCCAAAATTACAAAGGAGGGATTCAGGAACTGAATTACTTCTGTGAATGTGCCCAAAAGACCTACAATGACTTTTGGGGACCAGACACTTCTGGACTCAAGACTCAGGAGGGGAAGGCAAGCTGAGACTCTGCTTCCAGGGGGATTTCTTCAGCCCACAGTTACCTTCAAGTGATTCATCTCCCTGTTCCAAAGAGGCCCAGGGGAGCTGGCATTGTCAGGAATACAGAAAAAAAGGTAGGGGAGGATCCTGCCACTGGCAGAACAGAATGAGGTATGAAAGGAAATCACAAGGCTCTGTGAGAGGTCCAGGCCCATACTGGTAGGGGGAATGCCAGGAGGCAGCAGAGCACTTAAAAACACAGGTTATTAATAGGTTCAAGGTAGGGCTGTCCTTGCCCAGGCAGGAAATGGGTGCATGTTTGCAGGAGGTGAGAGCCTGGCAGCTGGAGTGCAGTGTCATGAATTCCTGCAGCTATGCAGGGCATGAGTCTTACAAACGTCATGAGAGACATGAGGAGGCGGTGGGGAGTGGCAGGGGGAATGGAGTCTAAGCCAAAAGGCTCCTAAGCTCAGCAAGGCAGGCTGGGCAGCTCCAGGCAGCACACATACACACCCAGTGTGAGTGGCTACACAGCCACTGGCCTCCCTAAGGAGAGGAAAATGCAAACCCTTGAAGGGGAAAAAGTAAATACAAACACACAGCTTGACAGCGTGGAGCTGCCCGCTGCCTGCCTGTGATGCCCAGAGAGCAGTGCAGGCAGCACAGGCAGGAGCACACAGGGCATCTTGTGGTGCCAGCAGCCAGGCTGAGCATCAAGGGATGCCAGGGAAGACATCAGCCCTGCTTCTGGCTCCTCTAGAGATATACCTCCAACCACACCAGGTGGCAGGAACTGGTGATGTATCTCCAGCTGCCCCCAGTCATGGTGAGCCTCCTGCACTGTGCCCATGCCTCAGCCTCTCTGCAGGGCACATTTCCACCAAGAGCAGGGCAGGATCCCCATCACGCATCCTGTGTGCCATCAGCTCCTTCACGCTCTCAAGCCACCACGTGCAGACATCCATGGGCCATCAGAGCCCCACCACATCCTGCTGCCCACCCCTGTGCTCCCTTCCCAGGATCCCACCAGCAGCTGCAGGTCCCTGCTCCGCAGCACAGCCACGTTCTTCTCCTCGCAGAGCTGCGCGTAGCGCATGGCCATCATGTAGTTCTCGTCCTTCAGCCTCAGCAGCTCCACGCTGTTGGAGTCCCACTCCTCTCTCAGCCGCTGGCAGCGCTCCTGCACCTTCAGGAGTTCCTTCAGCTGCTGTTCCAGTCGGACCTGCTCTTGCTCCAATGCCTGGTTTTTCACCTGGAGCTGGTGTTCCTTCAGCAGGTGCTCTTTCCGCTGAGCCCTCACTTTCTTCACCTCCATCATCAGGAACTGAGTTAGTCCCTCAGGGCCTTCCTCATCTGGGGAGAGAAAAAGGAGAACCTGTTCCTGGCTGCTGAAACAGGGGTAACCCCAAGAAACAGATCTGCCCAATGCTCTGTTTTCCACAAGGGGTGACAAGTTCTCCTGAGGGTTTGCAGCCCTTGCTGTCCCAGGCTTATGGCACCAGTCTGTCACACCTGTATACATGGCCCCCTCCCTGCCAGTTCCAGAGTACAGAACTGTCCTCACACACTGGCAGCATGAACCTGGTTTTTAAGAAGACACATGAACTTGCACAAAATTTTCTGGCCCTTCCCATGCAAGCAGCAGCTGAAGGGAGAACAGAGCACCTGCTCCTACCCAGGATTATAGAGCAGCGCTGGGCTGGCTCCCTCCCCGTGAGCCGTGTGTAGTGCTCTGGGTAGTAAAACTCCAAGGATTCCAGGAAGGCTTCATAGCCTCGCTTTCCACGGCGCCGAAGGATGTCCATCAGGTAACCTGGAAGAACAGATAAAATACTTAAGTAGGATGAATTCCCTGCAAAACAGAGGACACTGTGTATCCTCATTTCATGATATGAAAATAGCATCTCCATCAGTTCTACTTCCATCCACAAAAATGGGAGTGGCGAGAGGAGGGAGAATGAGGTGAGAGCACTGCCCTCTTCTGTGTGCATGCAGGGGGAGGCCCTGGGTACAGAGCACCTCAGAGAACAACAAAGCACAGTGTGTGCAGCATCCACTCTGTGTCAGAACCACGCTATCCCCCCCAAACCAGGCCCATCCAAGTGCAAGTTTGTGTCTTCTCCCACCTGTCTGGTTGCTCTTGCAAGGGAATCGGCAGGAGTTCAGCACCTCCTCCTCATCCTGCTCGTCTATGACACGGCACTGGCGCAGGTACGGCGTCAGCTTGGCCGGGTTCAGGGAGCGGGTCAGCTGGTGTCGGGCACTCTCAATCTTCTCCCAGATGGTGTCCTCCTCCTCCTCCTGCTCTGAGAGGCTGCTGGCTTGGAGAGGTGCATTCTCCACGGCTGGAAGGATAAAAGGAAAGGAGAAAATGATGAGGAATGATGGAGAAGCAGGGGTAGAAGGCATAAGTAGGCATGGGACAATGTGAGTCCAGGTATGATCCTGCAAATGATCCATTTGTCCAATCTTCCAAATGGGACACAGATACGATAGAAAATATTTTACACACAAATGGGTTCAGGAGCATCTTGAGTGTCCACCTAGAGCCTTAGATATGTAGAAGGCAAGTGGTGCATAAGGGAGTTAGAAGCCTATACAGTAGGAAGTCTAGAGAAGATATAATCCTTATCTCTCAAACATTCTTAAATCCTCCCAGCCATCACACACCCTCCCTTTTGTCCCATCCCTGAGAACGAGAAACTCTCAGGACCAAGATTTTTTGCAGCCTGGGACATGCTTTCTCCTCCTTGGAACTGGAAATTACCCAGCAAATGAATCCCTGGCACTGTGCAGCAAGCATTGGTGACCAAACAAGTTCTCAAGGGCACCATCCATCCCACAGAGAAGCTTGGCTACAGGTACTGGAATCAGCAGGGAATCATATGAGCATATCTTTGTTGTATCTTCCACACAGCTGTACGGAGCCCTGAAAATATGTAGCAACAAGGCAAGCACTCTGCCAGCCAAATAAAGCAAGAGAGAACCCCTCAAGTGAATGGCCAAAACCTCTCAGAGCCATGGTGAAGCTGCTCCATTAAGTCCTAGAAGCTGTGATGGAGCAGGTATGAGCAATGTGCTCTCTCCAGCTATGGATCAACTCAAACAGTGTTATCTGTTTTCACTCGAGGAATGAAATCTGCTTCACAGGCCACCACAAATCCTTTTAGCTGTGAAGGCAACGCACAGCAAAGATCTCCTGAGACTTAGAAGGATTTCTCCTCCAACGTGTGCACAGTTGCCTGCTGCTGTGCTGCTGGCATTAAGTCTAGCTTTGGAAGCCAAGGCACACAAACATCCCCAGGGGCAGGGCAGAGGTTCACATTCCATGGGGAAAGGAAATGTCCTAGTCTTTTTCCTTTTCTTTGGAAATTTGAGGGTGGAGTTCTGTTTGTTGGTTTCGGTTGGGTTTTTTTGGGTTTTTTTTAACTTGTGGTGCAAATTATAGTGTGCTTTTTCAGACTGACAGCCAGCACAACAAGGAGGATGGCTAAGAGAGCTGTGCAGAAGTGAATCCTCCAGATACAAACACAAGAGGCTTGGGGTCTGATGGATGGAAGATAGCAGGAACAGAGAATTGTTGACACCACAAAAGATTCCAAAGTGTCTCATTTTCTGCACCAAAGAGTTTAGGAGCCTAAATACAAATACAGATATGGATTGTTTTATGTTGAGTAAAACCAGTGTTTCTTGCAGCAACTGAACTCTCATTTGAGAGTCTTGTCACACAGACACAAGTATGCTGGAGGAGGACACAGCAGCAGGTCACAGAAGTTGAGCTGTTTCAAACTGTACAGCAGATTTGTCCCTTTAAGTCAAACTCTTTCTCCAAGAAACTCAAGCCGGCTGCACAAGCCGCGACCAGCTTCTCGGCAGGAGGCTGGGCAGAGCTGGAAAGGGAGAGGGAGGGAGAGAACGAGAGGGGAGGGGTGGGCAGAAGGTTCCAGAGCCGGCAGCCCCGCTCCCGCTCCCGCCCGGGCTGCCCCCCTCCCGCGGCGGGCGGAGGGAGCGCTTCCCTTTCGCGGGTCTGAAGGCGCCCTTCGAGAAACGCCGAGCCGGAGGCCATTCCAGAGGAGGTGCCGGGCGAAGAGGATAAGGAGCGCAGACATCCCCCACCACCACCACCGCTCCCGAGCCGGTGCCAAACTCACGTCCCGGGGCGATGCCGACGAGCTCCGCCGCCTCCGCGGCACAGGGGCCCGGCGGGGCTCGCCGACCCGGGAGCCCGCTCCTGGCCGGGGCTCGCCGCCCCCGGGACCCCGTTCCTGCCGGGGCTCGCCCCTTACCTGCCATCCCCGCTCCCCGCTCCGCTCCGCGCTGCCGCCCCACCGCCCGGCAGGTGTGTCTGAAGCGCCCTGCCCACCCCCCGCACTTTCCCACCCTCTTTCCCTGCCTGCCTCCCTCCCTCTCCCTCCTCCCCTCCCTCGTCCAGCCGGCTGGAGAGAAGCCGGCACCCCCGGGCTATGCAGAGTTCAGCTCTGCCCACCCCCGGGGGTCGCGGGCCACTCACCGGCGGGGCGGGGGCGGATCCCCCTCGGCCACTCCCGGGTCCTGAGAGCTCCAGCTGCTCCTCACCTGGGCGAGCCAGGGAAGGGTTTTTCTCTGCGTGCGTCCTGTCCTAACCCACCTCGGTCCCCAGCCCCGGGACAGAGCTGTTCCCCGGAAGGATGTGGCTCGCCAGCCACTTCTCTTCCGAAACGCCCCCGACGGACCGGCGGGGGAAGGAGGTGCCCGCCTTGGCCAGGACCCTGCCCGGACGGGATGGGGGTCTCCTCGGCAAGGCACAGCCCCCCCGCGCTCTTCCACAAAGAAGAGATTCGTAAGGAGAGGCTGCCTTTGGTTCCAGGGCTGCAGAAATTGTGGCCAGGCCACCCAAGCTGTAGGCTAGGTTCTGGACTGGAGGGGGGATCCAAGCAAGGGGAAAAAGTTGAGAGTGTTGGAAGGATGCCTGATCCAGGTCAAGAAGAGATCCCACAGGCTAGATTTTGGCCCCAATCCTCAGCTGTGTCCGTGGGTGGAACTGGGTGTGGAGACACCCCAGGGCAGTGTGATGGAGATGTACTCCAGGGCATGCAGGGGCTTGCAACCTGGGCCAGGCACAGTGGATGCTGGGAAGCCTTCCTCTGGTCCAAGTGGCCACAGCAATCCCAGGAGTGGACCTGCATGTCCACAGAGCATCCCAAAGAGTTTGCACAGAGTACCCTCCACACCTGCCATGTACTCAGTTGCCCAAATCTATGCATACCACTGGACAAAGAGGGCTCTGGGAGAGATGGAACTGGACACCAACATCAACCCTCCCTCCCCCTTCAAAGCTAAGATGTTCTTCATTTTCTCTAGCAACCCTATTTCACTCTCATTTCTTCATTCTCAGCTGTGTCAGACCTCAATAGCCAGGCTATGGAGTGCGGGCTCTGTACAAGAAATTCCCAATGCATTATTGAGCTCATAAGAAATGGGAGTTCCCTGATTCTCCCCAGCCTTGGAGTCAGCCCAGGGTAGCACAGAGTACTGCTGTGCATCCCTCCAGGCTCTGAACACAACATGAAGGAGGTCTGCACTGCTCCTGCCCCTGCCAACACACTCAGAAAAGGGAAGTGCCTTTAGCACCCCACCACTGCAGCTTCTAGACCCCACCTTTCCACGGAAATCTTTCTCTCCTCATTCACATAAGTGAAGAAGCAGATGTATGAACTGGGCCACCCTTCCCTAAAGAATTTCTGCTGCACCCAAACTGAACATCTTCATTTGTTTCTCCTCCAGGGCCAATGGCAGGGTTCCTGCACCAGTTTCAGTGAGGTGATTTGAGGGAAGGGAGGCTTCCATGAGACCCTTTCCCCATGCTGCATAGCTCCTGTCAAAATGAAGCACAGCCACCACCTGGGAACTGAGAGTGCATCTGTGTGATGCACAGAGCACACAGCCATTTTGTTGCAAAATATACACAAATACTGAGCAAATGCCCAGCATGTGCACAGAGGTGGAGCTTTCAGCAAACTGCCCTTGGATGGCATCCATCCCAACAGGCACTGGTTGACACTCTGAGCACATGGATTTGTTGTTGACTCACCCACCCTGAGAGGGGTCCCAACAGCCCCTCCCCTCCCCTGTAAGCCCAGCACTGTACAGCTCCTACACAGAGGGCACATGGTGACCCAGGAGCACCAGCAGCAGGGCACAGCTCCTCTCTCCAGCCCTTACCTCCAGCCAGAGGCATCCAGCTGAGTGATGAAAAGCAAGTACAAGCAAGGCTGCCCGCTGGAAACCCATTCTGACTCAGCACATGTCAATTTTTGCCTGCTAGGTATGCTCTCAAAAACAACTCAGGTCTCTCTCTCTCCCTCTCTAGTGAAAAGACTTCCTGAGCTGAGTACTATGTGGTGATAGAAGATAAGATCTTCACAATCATGATAAAAGTCCCAAAGCAAGAGTTGGTTTCTCTCATTCACACAGAGACCAACACAAGGCTGATGACAAAGAAATCCTCTTCCTCCACCCACCCTGACCCCACGGGCAGTGGCTGCACTGCTTTGTGACTCAGAGCACTCAGACATCAGACAGAGCAGGTCTCACATCAAGAACAGCTAAAGAAATATCTTCACCCTAGGTTGCCCACGGAAGAGTCTCAGACATCCAAGTCCAGGGAAAAATAAATAATTCAATAAATGACTGGTACTGCAATAAGGGCAGGTCCTTAGACTGACTAAGTGACTAATTTCCATAATTTTTTTACAAGCTCTATTACCTGTTCTCCTTCATGGAGAGTCTCTGTACTTGACAGGTATTCCACAAGCAAGAAGACCACCCCTGGCTCTGGGCTGGGTAACTGATTCCAACAGCTCCTGAAGAGCAATAATACATTCCATGTTTTTTTTTTTGGCCAGGGTGTGGGGGCACAGGGATGCAAAGCTCATGCTTTGGAGGGAAGCTTCAGTTGTATAAGACAACCCCAGTTTGCTGGAGATACACAGTCCCACCAGACTGTACATGCTCACAGCCAGATATCACATTTCCAAAACAGCTTTAGCAGCAGCACTTGCTTTAGTGCTGGCACACTTGAGTTCACACTAGGAATGACACGGGGGTGTTTGGGTGGGGTTTTTTTTTTGTTCTTGTATTGTTGGTTTGGTTTGTTGTTTTGGGTTTTTATCAAATCCTAACCAAAATAGTTGCACTGGTGAAACTTTCCCAGCCACACAGGCTCACAGAGGAAATCTATAACAAGCTAGCAAATGGTGAGCCACGAGTCCTTTCCATCACCAGAAGATGGGCTTAGCACACATGGCCACAGAGTGTGGCAGCTGCTGGGTTTTCTGCAGAGCCTTGTGGTGTGGGGTGACACTAAGAGGTCAGAGGGACCTGCCAAGGCGAGTGAGCCCGTGCTGTGGAGAGCTGGGCTGGCCATGCCTCAGCACTGCATTGTTTGCCCCTGCCTGGAAATAGCTTTAGGGAGGTCTGCAGCGGGGCAGGAATTCAATAAATTCCTGATTGTGTGGCTAAAATGCCATTGGTACAAAGCTCAAGCTGTGGTTACAGATGGTGAGCCGGTTTTGGGAAGCACAGTAAATTCACAAAGCTCAAACTGCCTACCCACAGTGTCCAGAGTGTGAGCCAGTCAGAACATCTTCAGCAATATATTTCTTACTTGGTCCTTCTTTTTTTTTTTTTTTTTTCCTCCTTCCCCAATCGAAATAAGCTATTCTTCTTGCAGCCTGGTGATTTGCAAAGACTTAGAGTTTCCATTGAAGTTTTAGGGGGGAGGTTTGTTAACGTCTCTCCAGGGTGATCTCCCAAGTCAGGTTGAGGAAGTGAGTTTGAAATAATTCCCCTAATAATAAAAATTTCCACCCTGCAATAGCTGTCCCAACACGATTTGATGTCATGAAAAAACTCTGCAGTTTCTGTTCCTGTGTGGAACAAAATAAATGCCAAAAACACAAAAGGACTTGTGAAACAGAATAATCGACTCCAACCTGGTCTAATTGGCTCATACACGGCTTCACGCTGGATTAGTTAACACACGGAGAAAAAAAGCTTCTCTTAACGACTCTCATCAAACTCAGTGTTTATATTAACAGCCTTTGCAAGGACTTTGACTACCTGCTCTTCTGCCTGACACTTTTAACAGCAGATATTAAGACCACAGCAGCACTGACAGTGGTTTATTCCCTTCACAGCAGTGGCTGCAGAAGGGAGGAGGAATGAGGTCCCCCCTCAAAAAGCGAGTGGCCTTTACAGCAGGAAGGAAATGCGTGTGTCTGTGTGGAGATAGCAAAACAAGCAAATATTTCCTTCAGCATTCCTCCCCCTCACCACATGGACACACCCATCGCCTGGAGCTACAGGAGGCAAAAGCATGTGGGAGCCCTTTGGTAAGGCATTAGCAAGAAATCTGTGTCCTCCTTAGGGCACCAGAGGTGTGCAGGGTCACAAGGAAGACCTGAATTAGAGCAGAATGACGGGATTAGAGTCACTGGGATGAGCTTTCTCGCTCCAAGGCTGCCCGGCTGCCCCTGGCAAAGGGGCTCCGACTCAGCAGTTGCTTTATTCTTAAACCATTATCCCAGTGGGATTAGTCTCAGCTTTTTTCCCCTCGCTCTCCAGAATACAAGCCAACCAAGAGTCCATCTCAGGGGTCATTGTGAATCTGGTTGGTGACCCTTTGAAAGAGGACCATTAAAGTCTGCCCTCAGCTGCATAAGAAGGGTCTGTGAATACAGGTTACAGTGAACACAGGGGAGCAGTCTGGTCTCCCCAAATATGACCCACTCTGTCTAGAAACTGGGAGTGAATTCAGTTCTCCAACAAGGGATCCGCCTTTGTTGCTTACTCGGCTGTGCACGAGCAGAATTTGTTTCTCAGGGAGAGGAACTACATGGACTGAGGGTGTACTCACAAAGAGTGGGTACCTGCTTAGAGAGGAAAACAAATTACTGTCCAAGAGGAGAGGTGGTGGGGAATGGAGCCTAGAGAAGGAACAAACACAACGGCATTTCAACTGCAGCCAGCAAACTCACCAAAGCCAGCCCGTCTGCCTTAGTGCCTCCTTGCACGCCAAGGCTGCAGCCACCAGAGGTCAATGTGACCACATGAACCTCACCCAGCTGCTGGCTGCTGCACCCCTTAGAAACTGGGACGTCGAACACACGTATGAAGTAGTGTTTTCCACCTCTTAGGACATAACTTTGGGACAGATTTGCATGTAAACCAACATTCAAAGCATTAATCACAAAAGGGCCCCAGCATTATCCTGGGAAAAAAAGAGCTTGGGAATGACAATGTCTCCAGTTAGCATCCTGCAAGCCCACTGAATTGAGACTCTTACCTGGCTGTGGTCCCCACAAGTGCTCCTGACACCCCAGACATGTCTCAGTCCTTCTGGTTTCAGTGTCACTCCGGTATTCTCACCAATCCCAGCCTTGGGAGCAGGAAAGGGGTGGAAATGGGCAATCTGTCCTTCCCGCTTCTGCTTTCTGGGTTATAAGTCTGTCATAGTGAATGAGGTCTGCCCCAGATCCAGGCTGGCTGGATAACCAAGTAGCTGACTTGCAGCAATGGGTTAAATGGGTTAAATGAGGCAGGGTCATCAGTCTGGGTTAGAAGTCAGAGAGGGATGATGAGACTGCAGAACATGTGAAATCAATGTGTCTAGATAGCTTTGGACCAGCCAGCCATTCCTCTGCACTCCCATGTGTACCAGTTCTCCTCTCTATCTCCCCTATATCCTCCCCTAGACCTCCTCAAACAGTCACCGAGAAGCCCTTTCCATCCTGGCCTCCCAACCCCTCCATCACCTCTCACCTAATCAGAGCAAACAGAACACTCCCACTCCACCCCAGCAGAGCTCCAGCCTTGTGGGATGGACAGGTTTCCCCAGACAGCACACATCATCCTCTCCAAGAAGACTCCACTGCACTGCAGGATCACCAGTGACCCCCCACAAGGCCAGCTGCCCAGACCAAGTGTGTTTCCACCATCTCCCAGGAACACTAGCTTAGGATGGGAGCAAAGAAGCACCAAGAGGCAAACCCTGGCAGGGCAGCTGAAGGCAAAGATACTGTGACAGTGAGAACAACCAGCTCAGATGTCATCATGGAGATGAGCAAACTGTCTGTAAGCAGCTTAAATTCAGAAAACAAATTGTCACCAAGACATCAGCTGCTTAGCTGGCAGCTCTGCTCACCCCCATTCAGAAATACTCTGAATGATTCAACAGGAGAAAAGGAAGAAGAATAGATAGAAAACACCACTTCCATCTTCCCTTCCTCTTCTCTGAGGTGATCCAAGTCCAGTATGGCTCCTCTCCTGAGCTGGTACATAAACATGCTCCAGGGTGTGCTGCTGCCAGAGTCCCTGGGTCAGTGTCAGCCTGAGACTGGCCAGATGCCGATGGAGGAGAGGCAGGAGGGGTGATACCATCCCACAACGCTCATACTAAACATGTGCCATATCAGGGAAAGGGACAGGTCGGGACTATATCAGGAGCTTTTCCTCTTGGTTGGAGAGCAAACCTGTCCAGGACATGAAGAGGGGAAGAGCTGAGTAGATGCTAAGAGGACAAAGTCTCTGTAGAGAGGGCAGAGAGCAGCCAAGTGCTACCATCGCTTGTAACACTGCTCCAGAGCCAGAGGGTGTCACCACCCCACCAGCCAACCCTTGGGGAAGGAGGTGGTTGGGCAAAGCCAAAATGCTTTGGGTCAGCCTGGCCTTAAACTGGAGCCCTTGCAAAGGGAAGGATATAGGGAGCCAAGGGCTGTGCCTGTTCCTGACCCACAGACGTGCCAGGGCTCCTTGCGTCTGACTGTGTGACCTTTCCTAAGACCTTTCATGGAATGGCTTTAAAATGCCAGAGAGCAGGTTTACATTAGATATAGGAAGAAATTCTTAACTGTGAGGGTGGTGAGGCACCAGAACAGGTTGCCCAGAGAAACAGTGGATGCTTCATCCCTGGAAGTGTTCAAGGCCAGGTTGGATGGGGCTCTGGGCAACCTGATCTAGTGGGAGGTGTCCCTGCCCTTGGCAAGGGGTTTGGAACTGGATGAACTTTAAGGTCCTTCCAACCCAAGCACTTTTATTATTCAGTGATTCTATGACCTACACTGCATTCAGCTATTTGTATCCTGCAGCTGCTGCACTGAGCCAGGCCCGGGCTTACTTGTGGGACTGCAAGGGGCTCCCATCTGCCCCTGTTAGTGCTGCCTAATGGTGTGTCCTACAGGGCATCCACCAGAGGTGGCACAGAGCACACCTCCACCCACGCTCAGCATGAACCAAGGACTACAAACCAAAGCTGAGATATGGCAAATTCAGTACAGATGTGACCTAAGCCAGAGCAGTATTGTGCCAGAGGTGAAGAAAAGAGCTTGGCATCTTGGACCTCATTTCCTCCTCCACATACCAGCACGGCCACACCAGATGCCCTGCAGGATGTGACCCTAGATAACATGGAAGGTCTGTATGGGATCTGTTCTGGAGCCATCGTGGCTGAACAGGCACCCTCCCCTAAACATTCCTCCATGCCTGGCATTCCTAGTGCTCCCCGTTCCTCCATCCCAAAGCCAGAATACCCAGCTACCTCCTTGTCTTGGCCTGAGTGGGTCTTTGCCCTTTAGACCATCCCACAGATACCAGCATCAGCCAGAGACAACCATGGGAGGAATCAAATCCTGGCATGTAGCAGGAGCTGTTCCTCACTTCCCAGGAAGCTAACCACAGTCTCTCCCTTAGAGCAGAGCTTCACAAGGCCCAGAATGCAAGCCTAGCCCTCCCTGGAGCTGGATGCCCATTTCCCCTGCAAACAAGTCACACCCTGCCACATAGATGCAATCCCTGGGCTAAGAGTCGCAGACAGTCTCTTGCTGGAGCCCGCCCAAGAGCAATGAGCTTTCCAAGCCCTTTCCCTTTCTTGGGGGTCTGATAGTCACATAAACAGGAAGAGCCTGGCCCTCTCCCTCCCCCTCGCAGGGCTCTGCCTCCCTCCCTGCTCCGCGGCGGGCGCCGGCACGATGCAAGGCCCAGCGCGGGGCTGCGCCCCTCGGGAGGAGCTGCGGGCTGGCCCCTGACCTCCAGGCTCCGCATTTCCTGTGGAGCCCGCGAGGGAGACGAGGCCCCTTCTTCCAGACGCTGGGGCTGGGCGTAAAGGGGCCTCTATGGGCCAGCCTGCGGGGAAAAGGAAAGGTCATGGCGGTCCTTTGCCTGCAGCAGCCCGAGGTCGGAGGAGGCAAAGATGGCAGCAGCCCCGGTGGAGCTGGGAGCGTCGCTGGGACACAGCCGTCCAGCCTCAATGACAGGGTGAGGGCCCTGCTCCCGCCCCCGCCGTGCAGCCAGCTCTCCAAACCCTTCTTTATCTCCCGGCGTTTATTTTTAAAAGCTTTGTGGCCTTCTGTCCCAAAACCAAAGGCAGCCACACCAGGTCTGGGCTGCTGCCCAGGAGGAGCAGAGCCCGTGCCTGCAGGAGAAGGGTGCAGCTGCAAAGCCCAGCACTGTTAACCCTCAGCAAGCTAAACCCAGCTGCAGGAATAGGTGCCCGTCCTAAAATTGCCTAGGTGGGTGTTACCCCTTTCCCCCAGGTCCCTCTAGAGAGGAGTAAGCTGAGATAGGCGTCCCCAACTCCTCCTCACATCTCCCATGGGTCATGACGGGGAACAGGACTGAGATCTGCAGAGGGAACCAGGAAGAAGGACAGAGCCTTGCTGAAGGCATTCAGTTTAGGAGGCATATCCCTGTCTCTGGGTCCCCATCCACACTCGGGCTCTGTGCAAGCCCTGGCTTCTCAAGGCCCAGGATGCTGAGCACAGGTGATGCCTGCTCTTCACAACCTGGCAAGAGGTGCCGGATGCCTGGGGAGAGCAGGGAGGAGGGAGGGATGGCATCCCGGATGGAAACCTCTGGTATGCCTCTGCACTGATCTCCACTCTGCCCTGGAATGTGCCGGCCAGCAGCATGTGGGAAAGTGGAGGCAGCAGAGACCTTGGATGTGTCAGCTCCCCGGCTGAGTAAACAAGAGGAGTCCTGGCAAGAATTCAGCCCCAACTATCCAAGACCTTGAAAAAAGGGGGCTGGAAACAGGGAGGTTCTTCTGTCCCCTTCTTGCTCAATCTTTGCAAAATATGTCCTAACCTCTCCCCTACCTTGGGTGCTAACACCACCTCCTCATATCCCTAGCAAGTCTGGAGAAGAAGTGTGGGGAGAGACTCTCCCTGCGGAGTTTCCAGCACCATGCTGTTAGATCTAACATCCGGGAGAGACACTACCTCAAAAGGAGGGTCTGGAGAAGAAAGAGGTAGGATAAAAGGATTTATCACCCCCCACCATGCACACATATCCATGCCCCTTGGCAATCTCCCAGACAGCAGGGAGCACAGAGCATGGAGAGATCTTCCACCAATACTGGCAGTGCCTCAGGGAGCACAGTGACAGCCGGGACAGAGGCACAGTACAGCTCCCAGACAAATACCTTCCCAGCCCCACCTGGGGACATTCCCATTGGTGGGTGCACGCTCCAGCCTCACTCCAGGTTTCAGAGGCTCAAGAGAGGCTGACAGTGCATTCCCCAGTGCTGGTTGGAAACGTGTTCCCACTGCTCTTCAGGTTGGCAGCATTGCCTCCCTGGTCTCCTCTATAAAGTGCACCCACTGTGAGTCAGCCCCTCATCCCCTCTGCAGCCAGGCACAGGACCCTGGGGAAGAGGGGTGGGCTGGGGAAGGTCCCCCTGCATCCTGCAGTGGAGCCCATCATCTCCTGGGGGCTGAAGTCCTGCAGCAGTGGCGCTAGGAGGCTGTGCCTTCTGGCCACCATCCCGGGTCCCCTATCGCTCCTCCGCAGGCGCAGACTCCCGGAGAATGAGCCATTGTTCCCCAGCCCTGCAGCCTCTTCCTGTCCCTGTAGGGCTGTGAGACAAACAAAAGCAGAGCCAGACGCCATGGGGAGGAGGCTGGGTCTGCACCCCTCCTCCAGATCCCGCAGCAACCCCACAGGCAGGCAGGCAGGCAGATGGATGGATGCCCGCCTTGGGGGAATGGGCAGGGACACCCCTATTTTTAGCTGCTCCTGCATCCCCACCCCCTTCCTTCCGTGGGCCAAAAATACATGGGCTAGATGGACAGGCAAAATCATTAGGATAAAAGAGTTGTCCAGGCCTTGTGTCCAACCACGCCCCTGGCTTTCACCTCTTCCCTTTGACCAGAATGGGTTCCCCAAGCACAATTTCCCACTCCCAACATGGATGACTTATCTCTTAATCCCCATTCCTTATATCCCCACATCCTCTCTCTGTATACTGTACTCTTCCTCCCCCCTGCATGCCACTCCCCCTCTGCTCTATGGATGCATCTCCCATTCCTTGTTCCTTGACAGTCCCCTCTCCCATGCCATGCCAGCCCTGGGGACCTAGTCCCTTCCCTTGAAAACCCACAGCTCCTCCTTTCCCCAAAACACCTTTATGCACCTCCTCATGCAATTCATTTCCAAAAGGCCCTTTCCTCATAAAGGCCCAGAATTTCCCACTCACCCCCATCCCCTCCTTCCCCCCCGGCATCCCTCCTACCCTCACCATCTCCTCCTTTCTCTCCCCACCCCAACAACCTCCATCCCAGCTCCTTCCAGCCTGCATGGGCTTTAAACTCCTGTAGATGTGCTCCCCCTCCTTGTCCTGCCAAGGGAATGTATTTGAGGGAGGGCAAAGAGATTCTCAGATCCCCCTGCACACAGAGAGCTGCTTCTCCAAGCACCAAATTTGTATCGGAGCCCTCCCCCCAGTCCCTCCTGCTCTGACTTTTACAAGGTCTGTGAAAAAGAACTGGAGAATCAAGGGTGGGGTTGTTCTGGGGAGATGTAGTCTACATATATAAATATATATCTTTATATTTACATCTCCTTTCCTAGTACGTGGAATCACAGAAGTGTTTCCAGGCCACAGGCAGCTGTTCCTGGATTACTTCTCGTTTATGCAACATCCTCCCTCCCCCTCCCAGCTATGTCCCAAACTCCCCCTCCCTCCCCTCTGTGCCCATGTAAAACTTGGAGGGAAAGCATAGATCAGGGTCTGTCCTGGGGTCTGTCCCTCCATCCTCACACCCACCACCACCCCACAACCCCCACAGCAGCCCTACAGCATCCCACATCCCTGGCCAGCAGACAGGAATAGCATACCAGGAGGAAGCCGGGGAGTGTGGAGGGAGGAGGAAAGATGAAAATATTTGGGATAGGAGGAGATGGGCAGAGGGAGGGAGGCAGCCCGCCAGCAAGCCTGGGAACTCATCCGTGCCTCCTCCTGGGCTTTGGCAAACCCCGAGGCTTTGAGTTCCCAGCCCTGCTCCCAGGGGAAAAGCACACACTCCCCCCTTTGCAAATCCCACAAGCAGGACGTGGTCAGTCCCATTCCTTCAGCCTCCCACTGCTCCAGGGGAGGGGAGGAGCTGGTGGGTAGAGTCAGAAGTGGGTGTTTACAGGGTTGTCCACCCCACTTATAGCATGAGTGGGTCTAAGCCAATGCTGCTGCCTGCCTGGTGGTGCTCACCACAACCTCCCTGCTCTCCTTCCCCAGTGCAGCACAAGGATTCTGGGAACCAGAGCACTCCAGCCCCTTTCCCTGGTTATCTCAAAGGCAACAGGCACAGTGTGGGGAACTCGCAGCAAAAATGGGCCGAGCCTGGCCGAGCACATCTGGGGGTTCAGCCAGAGGAGAAATCACCCCAGTGGAGAAACAACAGGGCATGAGGGACCCAGTGCCTACAAAGCCAGAGCTGGCATCAGACCAGGGATGCTCTTGGCAAGACGCTGGGTGCTTGCACCTATCCCTTGCCCCAGGCTGTCACCTCCTGCCACCACTCTGGCTTGCTCACCCTGAAACCGGCTTTGCCTTCAGCTCATCCCCAGGGCAGTGAGACATGGGCTGGAGGCAACACTGAGGGCTGTGGGCTGGGAGCAGGGAGAAGGGACCTGACAGCCCCAGGGTGAGGGGGGAGCTGGATGAGCCATGCCAGGCAGGGCAAGGGAGCTCTCTGCACCCCCATCCCCATCGTGGCAGGGCTCTGTCCCCCCTGCTGCTGGCAGTAATCCCCATACCCATGTGGTATGTGCCCTCACGGCCCCAAGAGAAGAATGGAAACATCTGGAAGTCACCTGCAAATGAGCAGCACTTTGAGTTAATGAGGAAATATGAGCCAGAGACCCTGGGCAGCAACAGGATATCTGCTTCTTGTGCACTGAGCAAGGCACCCCCTTCCCAACGAGCCCCCTGCCTGCCCGCCCTCTTCAGGAAGTTTCCAGCACTGTTGTGCTCTTGGAGGTCCATCCCTGGAAATTTCCCAGGCAAGGAGGGCAGGTGGGAAGGCAGCAAACTGAAATGGCAGGGAATATAAACCCGTGGGTGAGCACCCTGTCACAAGCTGGGATGCCCTCATCACCTTCTCTTGGCTTCTCCCAGGCACCAGGGAGAGGGAGTAGAGGGATTTTTCTTTACTGAAGGGGAGTCCTGTATCAGTCTCCTTCAGGCATTGAGCCTGTGAGTGGAAGGCACTGCAAAGTGAGATAGGATGAGGGAGTGAGCACCAGAAAGTATGGGGCAGAGACTTCAGCCCCCCCACATCCATCCACTCCTCTCCTCCCCATCACATTCAGTCATCCATAAGACCTCAACCCTATGTTGGAGGGATGAGTGCTGGGAAGATGAGGGGATGCAATTTGCACAGCCTTGTCTTTGATGTTGTGGTAGTTAAAGCAAATCCTCATCTGGGAAAGCTGCTGGGCCACTTGTCTGCTCCATGATAAGCCCAGTAGCCAATCTCTCTGTCATGGTGAGACTGGTACTGCTGCCTGGGGCTCAGGGTTACAGATGGGATGAAAGATTGGGGTGACTGAAGGTAAATGGGGTAGCTGGGCTGGGAGGGGTCCAGTTCCTGCCCAGGGCACCCACGGGTGGTACAGTGACTCTGCAGCACTCTCCGGCCTCACAGCCACCTCTCCTTTATCAGCTGAGGTGGATAAATAGGCTGAGAAGCAGGATTGAATGGACTGACTTTCCAGGCTGTTGTATATAAAGAAGGGGGTGTAACCAAGCAGCCAGAGGCCAGGATGAGTACTGAGACGCAGAGCTGGCACATCCCCTGACCCTTGAGGTCACCAAAGTACTTCAGTGCTAGACCTAGAAGTACAAAAGTCAGAGCTTGGCTGGCATGGCTGCAACATCACAGGTTTGGGGAAGGATGATGAGAAGGCATTTCCAGATGCTTTCCTGGAAATGAAGCCCATCCTGGCCTGGAGCACAGAGATACTAGGAGTAGCACTGAGAAGGAGGCAGTGGAGAGCTGGCCGCTCTGCAAGAAGCAGAACGTGGCCCCTGTCCCATCTGGAAAAGATTTGTTCTGCATTCTCCAGTGGAGGTGGCTGCCGTGGCCAGGGCTCTGCTTCCTGATGCAGCCTCTGCTGCAGGGCACAGGGATGGGGGTGAGGGAGAGCCCCTCAGGCAGGGTGGGAGGAAATGCCCTGGTGGGCCATGCAGAGGGAGGAGACCCAAAGAAAGGGTCTTTTCCTGCCTCTCCCTCCACCCCAGTTAGCTTCCACTGAGCAGGACCTAGGGGAAGGAATGCCTACCATACCCCTGGCAAGCTGGGAGGATGCATGTCATGATTTCTCCTCCTTTCCTCACTGATGGCAGAGCTCATCTCCTATCAGAGCTAAACGTCCGTCTTCCTCCAAGACACAGACCCGCTTAAAGTACCAACATGCACATACGGTCTTAATTCCTAATGGAGAAAACTTCCACAGAAGGTAGAAACTCCAACTTCCATTTCACAGAAAAGAAGCCAGAGAACAGTGCCAAACCCTACTGCTGCTGCTTAGCAAAGCTCTGAGCAATAGGGTGCTCCTGCCTGGCACCCCAGCACAGGCCACCCGAGCCCAGTGAGCGGCCATTTTGACATCTCCTCTGCAGACATCTTTTCATCCCTTCAGCCAAGCCCTACTTAACCCCAACAAGTCTTGTCTCGCCTTCACCTGCAGAGACACCTCCCTTCTTCTCAGCAGGGCCCTGAATAGGTGCTTGTACGTGGCCAAGTGGTCCCCAGCAGGGCCACCAAGCCAAGCCTGAAGGCCATGAGGGTCACCACTGGCACAGATGATGCTACACCCACCAGCAGGTTGCCCCTATTGGCACTGATAGGGTCTTCTGCCCTATTAGTGCCAATAGGGACTGATCAAGGGATAACACATGATGCCAGAGGGATGTGGTGTCCCATGTGTGGGCAGAAGCTCTCCCTTGGTGCACCAAAGAGCACCTCCTTGCATTTATCCACAGCCACCAAAGAGCACCTCCTTGCATTTATCCACAGCCACCCCCTCAGCCTGGTCTGACACACTCTCGCTGGTATGACGCTTGTCCTGATGCACTAATGCTTGTCCTGACCCTGTAACAAACACCAGCCTGGCCCAGGTGGCCTTCAGGGAGGCTGTCATCCTGCTAATGCCCACCCCAGTGCTACCCACAGCTCCTGGTACCACCACCCACCCGCAGCCCCCAGTCCTGACTGGCAGTGCTACACCCCTGGGAACTTCCTATCCAATATGGGATCAGGGGACCCTGTGTGATACCCGAGGGGTCAGACACACACACAGAGGGTTCAAGTCCCTCTCCTTTGCCCTGCAGCCGGGCTCCTCTAACTCGGTTAGACAGCAGCCTGGCCTTCCCCCTTCCCCCAAAGCCACTGTAGCCGGCACCCGGGAGCGGGAGGCGGCCAATGCCGGCAGACGGGAAATGGCACCGGGGAAGCGGGGAGGAGGAGGGGAGCGGCAGAGAAGTTCCTGAAGTTTTCTGTCCTGGATAGTTGGAATAAATCTCATTTTCTCTGGTCTCCCTGCCGAGGCGAGGATTGGCTCGGCAGTGCTGCAGCCCGCCCTCCTCCTTCCCACGTCCCCTCCCCGCCAGCTTCGCTCCCTCTCTCCCGTGGCATCAGGGCGTCAGCCTGGGAGAGCCAGCCTTGGGGGGACAGCCGTGGGAAAAGGAGGGGACAATGCCTCCCCTTTCCCCCCCACTGCATCCCGGGGCACAGCACCGGTAATCCTTGGAAGAAGTTACACTGCGGAGAGTGTCTCGCAACTTCTCGTCTGGAGGACGGGGAAAAAAATAATAACCCTGGTTCGAAAAAGGTAAATCCTGAAAGTTTTGGTTCATCAGTTTGTAGAGCTGGGGGCAGGGGAGTGGTGGGACCAGAAGGAAAAGGGTGGAGAGGGTGTTTGGAGAAGGGAGAAGCGGGAGGGATGGCAAGGCAACAGAGACGGGAAGGATGGTAAAAATAAAGGGAGCAGAAAGCAGGAATGCAACAGGAAACTGGGAGTGAGGAGAGGGGACGCGGCACGGGGGGAGAGGCGGGAAGGAAAGGGAGTGAGAAGAGGATCCCACGGATGGGGGAAGGCAGGAGGACGCTTGTTTCCCAAACCTTGCTCCAGATACCCCTCAAAGCCCCACAGGCTCTCGGCACCTCAATTTTAGGGGTATGGAGGAAGAAAGGGAGCACTTTTTCACAAGTGGGCAGGGAAGGGATGGATGGAAACTGCCCATCTCCATAGCTCCAGCTTCCCTCTGTGTCCCAGAATGTCTGCTTGGAAAAATATCCTTGTTATACAGAGATATCACTATGTGTATATATAGCAGCCAGCAGCACAGGAGTCAGATTTAGGCGTCTGCCTACTGCCCGGCTCGGCTCCAGGGAAGCTGAGAGAGGCCCAGCCCAGCCAGCCAAGCCCCTTTCCCCCTTCCCCAAGAGCCCGTCCCTGCTGGCTTTCCTCATCCCAAAGCAGTCACCCAACAGGGGAATTCTGCCTCCCTTCCTTCGGGGAAAGGGAGGTTTTTCATCACTCAGGAAGGCTGGGAAAGCCTTCCTGGCCACCCACAGCCATTTCCACCCGCTCTTCCTGCTGTTGAGACCACCCCAAATTTCTTTTGCAGTATGTCCCCTTTGGGGGAGGGAAGAGGCTGCTTTCAGCAGCTCTATCCAACTAGACATCTGGATTATTTTCCCCCCCTTCTGGTTTCCGCTCTTCCCAGCAAGCAGAACAGCTCTGGCCATTCCCAGCTAGTGGAAAACCAGTGGTAACCAGCTGAACTCGGGGGGGGAACAGGCTGGGAGGAGGAGGAGGAGTGCTGGCAGTGGGTCTTTGAAGGCAGGGGGCTTCCCAGAGGAGGGAAGAAGGAGCTAGAGACAGTATGCCAGGGAAGGGGAGGCCGTGGTGGGCTGTGGGCTTGGCTTGCCAGGAACTGGCAAACACCAAGGGCTGCCAGATGGAAGAGGTGGCACCCAGACAGAGAGAGGGCCAGGCAGAGGGTCCCTTTGCCCAGTGGAGGAAAGGACAGCACCCAGGTCACCCTTTGCCCACAGAATCACGAGTTCCCCTGGCCTGGAGGAGTCTGTTCGGGTGAAGGGGAGGGCTCAGAGGGGGCAGGGAGCCACACCAGGGGCAGAAGGAAAGAAAAGAAAGAGTGAGATTGAAGGAGGAAAAGCCCAACAGGCCTGCCAGAAACCTGCCATCCAGGTAGGGCTGGGCACCAGCTGCTTCACTCCCTCCCTCCCTCTCTCCCTCCCTCCTCTTCCCAGCAATTGCTGCCTGCCAGCAGCAAGGAGAGCCAGGGGCCAGGAGCTGCTGGCTTGCTTCCCTGTGGTGACCAAGGGACAAGAAAGGAGAAACACTTTTGTCAACCCCACTCCCTCACTCAATAGTTGTCCAGACAGGGAACAAGGGGATGCTCTCCTCCCACGTCCTCCCTTTTCCTTGCCTCCCTACCCCATCCCAAGGTGCAATGTCCCCCATAGGGGGGTGCAGGGCAGCTGTGTTGTGGGGGGATCTGGGGTGGGGGTAGGAGTAGCCCTGCCTGGTGCAGTACATGCTAAAGGGCACAGTCCCCACTTTGGGTTTCTTAGGGGCTCCAAAGTGCAGAGGAAGGGGAAAACTTGAGGGCTGTAGCTCACCTAATCCCCTCTCCCAGAGTCACATGCTTTCCTTGGAAGATCCTGGGGACAGCTCAAAAATATGGTTGCATCTCTCTCCCTGTGCTCCCAGGACCCCAGCTGTGCTGCAGGCACCACCCCAGTAGTTTCCTTTGCCGTCCAGGAGAGCCCTGACCCAATGACTATGGGTGGGCTTTCACCACAGAAAGGAAATAGCTCCCCAGTAATGCCCTCACCCCAAATCTGCCATGTGCCTGGTTTGTCCTGGCTGCAAGGCAGCATTGCACGGCATCTGTGGGCAGGAGGAGGACATGAGCTGCAGGACCTGGGGGCCAGCAGGAACCCAACCTGCCACCACTCTGTCCCTGCTGCCACCAGCCACTGCCACCCCAGGAGGCCACTGCCACCCTGGGAGGCAGCCAATGGTGCTGGGCGCTGCTGGGGGAGGTTTGTTTTCCCTTCCCCAGTCATTAACCCCTGGAAGATAAGAGAGGCCCCGGGTGAGCAAACAAGGCCAGGGCAAAGCAAAAATGCATCTAGCCAGCCAGACGAAGCAATTTCATGTCCAGGACTTCCCTTCTCCAGAGCTTTTGCCATCCTGGCACTGCCTGGCTGCTCCAAGGCGATGCACGGACAAGCAGAAGAGGCAGGAAATGTGGCAGGGAAAGCCATGCAGCAGTGGGGGTCCCAGCACATGGAGATAAGAGATATGAGGCTCCTGTGTCACCTCTTGGCATGCTGTCCTCCACAGCCATCCCTGCTGGAGGGACTCAGCTCTGTCTGATGCCCCAGGCACAGAACTGAGCCCAGGGAAGGATGCGTCCCCAGCTGGCTTCCCAGGCCACCAACACTCTGAGATGTCCCAAATCCTCTCCTTTCCCCAGCCCACCCTCTCCCACTTGCTATGCATACCAACAGGGGATCTGCTGATCTGACAGTCCTCCCCACTGACTGGGAGGTCATCACCCTGCTGTGCATCCAGTGCATCCAGCTGCTGCTTCCTGCCTGCCCCTCGCTGCCTCTGGGACCTGCCTGAGTGCAGGGACCCACCCCACCTTCTCTCTCCTCCAGCCTCAGGCAATCACCTCCCTTGCCATGCCTCAGTTTCCCCTGTCTGCAGAGCAGCTTCCCTCCCCACACTGCCGACTCCCTGCTTCTCCAACATGTCTGCCCAGCTCCCAGGGACCCAGCCAGTGAAGGACAAACAAAGCAATATACAAATACTGCATTTTTGCTTCCCACCACTCCTCCCGAGAAGCACATGGGCCCCAGGCCTCACCCTCTCCTCAAGGGTTCATCTGAATAGCAAAAAGGAGGGAGAGGTTTCTCGCCCCAGGAGCTTGGGCAGCCAAGCAGGGCATTGCTCTGGGAGGAGGTTCTGCCTCGGAGGGAAATCCTCAGCCTGTGTTGTGGCGTGGGTCTGGCAAAGCTGCTTTGCAGACGGGAAACTAAGGCATACTGAGGTAGGTCAGCAAGGTGAGGGAGAGCACATGTTTTTGGAGGAAAGCCTTTTTCTTCCTCCCCAGGAGAAGGGCCAGATAAAGGGGCAGCCGGTAGCAAGCTCGCCACTGCCTTATGCACCGCCTTTAACCTCCCCAGGCAGTTCTGTGGATACAGCCAATGGGATTGGGAAAATCCTGTCCAAGGCTTTCACTGTTCCTCTTGCCTTGTTTAGGTGGCCAACAAGGGAACCAATGCTCTTGCCCTGCCAGTCCACCTGAAGCTCCCTTTGCTGCCCTGATGCCCCATCCGTGACTGGCTCCCACTCACCCAGCGGCAGTAGAAGACAGCAGATTAATCTCTAAGTCTACGACCAGACACAGCCTCCAGTGACCTCTGCAGAACAGGGGGTGACCCAGACACCCCCGGGGACATCTGTGTGCCACCACTGTCCTCACACTGGGGACGTACCCTCTGAGGGTGATTTCATGAGCGCGACGTAGCGCAGGGAAGCAGGAAACCTGCCGAGAGATAAAGTGCCATGCACTGCCACCCCAAGAGCATCAGAGCAGAAGCAATGGGGAGGCTGGGGATGTGACAGAGCACCCCAGTGCTGGAAGCCTGGTGAGGGCTGATTTTTGGAGCTTTTTCAAAGGCAGGCTGAAGGGTGCAACATGAGCCTGGGGAAGCTGCCGGTGCTGAGCTGGGTGTCAGGCTCCCATGGCAAGCGGCGGCTGAAGTCGGAGCTGACGCCGGACATGATCAGCCCGCCGCTGGGTGACTTCCGGCACACCATGCACGTGGGGCGCGGCGGCGACGTCTTCGGGGACACCTCCTTCCTCAGCAACCACGGCGGGGCCGACACCGCCAAACCCAACAGCTTCTTGGCGCGGACGCTGCGGCACGTGCGGCGCAGCCCGCTGAAGAGACGGGGCAGCGGGGGCCAGGTGGGTGCCTCGCCCGCGCCCCCCGCCATCTCGCCCATCATCAAGAACGCCGTCTCGCTGCCGCAGCTCAACGAGGCCATGTATGATGGAGACAGCACCAGCAGGGGCTTGACCAGCAAGTTCTCCTTCAAAAGTGCCTCCAACAGCTTCTCCAAAACACACCAGGCCTACGGTGAGTGCAGCACAAGGCCCAGGCTGGTGCCCTGGTACTGAGCACCCTCTGCAGCCCTTCTCCATTGCTCCATGCCTCAGTTCCCTCCACAGTGAGGAACTTAGGGTTTTAAGGAGAAATGGGATATTTGAGACCGCCCGGTCTTGACAATCCCTCCAAGCAGATAATCCTAACCTTCCTCCTGCCCTTGGAAGGTGTCCTTCCAGGGTGTCCCTCAAAGCAGGGCAGGGATGATTTCTCTGTTTCTGCCCCTCTCCTGTAGCGCTACACAGCTGGCAGCCTGTGTGCAGATCCTGTAAGGGAGCACCCCCCATCTACCTTTTCACTTGAGCAGCCTCCCTGAGGAAGCCAAAAAGGTGCTGGGACAGTGCAGCAATTCCCACTCCAAAGTAGTGAGGTCAAGGGGACCCACAGCATGGCCTTCCCCACCTCCACACAGATGCTCCAACCCTGTCCTTAGCTGTGCCAACCTCTACATCTCCATGTGCTGCTCCTTAGGGATTCCATCCACCCTTCTCCACCGTGTCCACATCCCTCCCTGCCAGCCAGGGTGCCCTTTGGGGAAGGGTTGCGGGAAGGATGGGACAGGACATCTGTATGGCTCCTCTCCAGCCTCACTGCACTGGGCTGTGCTCAGCTTTTCCCCAGGGAGGGAGGTCTGGAGCAGAAGGTCTCAGGGTGGGGGTTGGATCAGGGGTGCCTGCAGCAGCCGGGGGAGGTGGCCGGGCTCAGAGGGAAAGGCAGGCTGAGGCAATGCTGCCATCTCCTGGTCTCACCTGCCTAGCTCAGCCCCACTGCCAGCTTATGGAGCCCAGAGCCCACCTGGAGACCCTCTGCTGTAACTCTGGGCTTTGGAGATGTCCACAGAGACACTGACCTGTCCTTTAGAGGCCAGTGCCACTGACAGGATCATGACCTGAGCCACTTTGTCAGCAGGGTCCCTTTTCCCCTGCAGAACTAAGTCAAGCTTGCTCCCTCACCAGCCATACCTTCTGCCTTACAGGTCTGGAGTCCGGATTTTGTACCATCCCTCGTGTCCCTCGTTTGGAAAAGGCCCAAGAGAGCACCTGTCCTGGGGAGGACGAGCTGGATCGCTCCGACTCCCTGCTGTCCTTCCGCCTCGACCTGGGGCCCTCCCTGATGAGCGAACTCCTCCAGGTGATGAGCTTCTCTGAAACCAATGGCAGCGAGGTGGGGGAGGATGGCCCACACCTCCTGTGTGAAGAGGGGACCAAGGACAGGGTCCCTCCAGCAGTTCCTGCATCCCATGAAGAGGACAAGGCAGCATCCAGCTTCTGGGACCACTCCAGGCAGAGCAACGTGCCAGGGGCCAGCTCACTGCCAGGTCTGTCAGTCCATGCCAACGGAGAGGCACGTGCCATCGAAGGTGCTGGAGCGAACTCTGTCTGGGCTTCGGGGCCAGGGGCAGTGTCCACAGGGTCCCCGTGGCAAGGCCACTGGAACGACTGCACCATTGAGGCTGGAGAATTTGACCGAGCAGCCCAGGTCCTGGCCCGCCATTACGGTGGGACCAGCACCCCACGGAGCTCGGAGAAGGGTGAGGGTCCCCGGCAGGCCCGGACACAGACCCCGTGGGAGAGCCCCAGCAGCAGCCTGTGGGGGTCACGAGTGACAAGGGAGAGCCGGTCCCCTGAGGCCAGCTGGAACCAAGGAGAGGAGGAGGAGGAGGAGGAGACCAAGCTCTCCAGCCTGCAGGAAAGCCACAGTGGTGCCCGAGGGGGCCGCAGCAATTCCTTCGAGTATGCCGATGAGGAGGAGGAAGAGGACGATGAAGTCAAGGTGTGAACAGCCATCCCGCCCATCACAGGCCCCACCAGAGACACTGGTGCCAGCATCTCTGCCCTCCTCCCTGTGCCCCACCCGCTGGTGCTGGTGTCACCAGCAGGCCCAGTGGGTGATCTCCTTGCCAAGTGGGGGCACTGGGCAGGCCGGGGAGGGCAGGAGGAGAGCCCATCTCCTGGGGGGCTCCCTGGGGCTGGGCCAGTGGGCTCCACAGAGCCAGGCATAGCACCCTTCCTCCAGCCTCACGGCCCTTAGACATCAAAGGAACAGTCCCATATGCCAAAGGAACCCCGAATCCTTCCTACCACATCCCACTCTCCCCAGCACCCCCTCTCTCAACCCCCATCCTGGCTCCACCAGCATATCTGGGGACATACTTCATCCTTCCACTGATGTCCCCAGCCCTCCTCTGTAATGGCAGGTGTGCCTCCCCAGAGATATTCCCACTGATAGCTTTGGCACGTAGGGGATGGGGTTTCCCCAGCTCCAGCTGGTGCAAGACCCTTCAGAACAGCACATCTATCAACAGGGGAAGGTCAGCTGGGGTCCCAAGGGACAGGCAAACCCCACAGAACTGAGCTTTCTCTTTTCCCCCACCTCCCTCAAAAAGCTGTGTGCTTGCTGTTCAGGAGGTGAGAGCATGCACAGAAATAATCAGGAATGTTTCCACTTGCCTCCTGCTGCTGGGCATCACTTAGGACAGCTTCCTTCCTGACCCCCACTCCCCTCAGCAATTGAGACGGGAGAAACTTCTTGGCTGACTGGTGGCAAAGGCAGGTTGTCAGGTCACCAAATTCTGCAGTTCAGGCCCTAAAAATCCCTTCTTTTCCCCCTACCTCAGAACAAGGAGACTCCTCTGCAGCCACTTGGTTTGTGCCACCATCCTCGTGGTGGTGGTGGCACAGTTTGTGTCTCCATCCTGTCCCCCTGCCCATTCCCCACACACACCCCTCATTGCAGTGCACCCTTCCCAAGGGTGGTGTGGAGCATGGCTGATGTGCCCTGCCGGGTGGCCCTGGGTGACAGAGCTGCCCTGGAATGAGCTGTCCCCACGCTGGCCCACGTGCAGACTGGCCCTCACAGAAGCGCCTTTGTGCCATGGTGTGGAGCCAACATGCTTGGGGGCTGAGGTCACTGGGGGGACCCTCACAGGACCCCCCTTGTTCTCTGGGACAGCAGGGCGTGTGCAGTGGGAGGAGATGCTGGGCCATGGCTGCAGGACTCTGCTCCCACACGTCTCCCACCACCCAGCTGCTTTCGCTGGGAAGCTCTTCAGAGCAGGATAAAGAGCTGCAGGGTGTGCACATACTGCACGTGCAAGTGCCACTTGCAGCCAGGCCACCAAGGTTAAGGACAAGCCCATGTTCCCCAACCTCCCCAAGGGGCTGCCTCATGCCAGCCACCAGCAGCAAAACAGGGCAGGCACCAGCTTCAGGAAGTCCCCAGGTCTGGCCACTGGCAGCCAGCAGGATCAGCCTTATTCTCCCTTGCACCTTCCAGGGTGGGGACCTGGGCTCTCAGGATGAGCTCCCCTCTGCCCTCTGCTTCCCAGACCATAACACAAGACCAAAGATCCATATCTGTGGAATTATCCTTTCTGCCTCCCCTCTGTATCCCATGCACTTATTATTGTCCCTATTAAAACAGTTTTGATACTAACCTCTGTTGCGTCCCCTTGGCTGCTGTGACCTTATTGTCTTCCTTGCTATGTCTGCTGGAGCCCCAACCCAGACACCAATCCCTCCATCTTTGGCAGTGAGGAAGTGGAGAGGGAGGGCAAGGACACTGCCACCTTGCCTTGGACCAGGCTCTCTGTAAGATGCTCTTCTACTCTGCTCCCCTCCCACCCAGCCTGAAGTGTCCCAATGTTTGCTGTCACACATCAGTCTCACTTTTGAGTTGGCAAGGTACTTTAGAATTAGAGCAGCAGCATGTAATAATTGGGACTAATTGCCTGTAGTCCTGTGCTAGGAGGTACTGAGCCACATGACTGAGCCCAAATCCCACTGCCTCATTTTTGATGAGTAGGATCTGCTGTGGAAATGTCAGAGTAATGGCTAACCTGACTGGAATGTGCCAGCAGATAAGTGAGGTGAGGTAGAAGGGAAAGTTGGAGATGATCTCTTATCTATGGCAGGAATGTTGGCTGGGGGCACACCTGTGCTGTCATCCCCATGCCACCTTTTAATGATGCACTTTTGTAGCACAGAATGCCACATCAAATGTCACTTCATTTACATTTATGCCTTCCTTCCCATTTCACCATCCCCTCTTCCCAAAAGCTCGGCTGCAGGAAGTAATGGAGCTTTGTGAAAAGATTACACAACTGTTTCTCCAGCAATCATATGGTGTCCTCATCCTGGACCCCACCTACAGCCTGCTTTGGCCTACCTACCATCCCTTCAACCCCACAGCCTGTTCTGACCTGGAAGGTACCTGGCATTATCCCACAATGGCTTCTTTCCTATTGGTGGGAGAACCTTGGGCTTGGTCAGTGGCTTGCACAAGAGACACAGAGCTCTCACAGAAGACAAAGCAGCTGGAACAGCCAGCCTTCCACTGGCTTGGGTTTTTATTAGAGCCAGGAAGCAGTGCCCATCAGGTGAGCTTGAAGGAGATGATCCTTAGGCCCCCCAGGATGCTTACATAGGTGATGTTGCGGTAGCCGTGCCGGTTGGGGAAGCACACCTCATGGCCATCGGGCAGCTTCACACGGAACTTGTCTGACAGCATTTCAATGAAGAACTGGGAGAAAAAAGAGAAAGAAGGGCAGGAATTGGGAGCAAAGAGGGTATTCAGAGGTCAGCTTTTAGGCAAAAGGCCTGACTGTTACATTAGAGGGTCAGACCTGTCCACTACAACCTTAAGCAAGGTGCTGGGGGTTGAGGTAAGGGTGATTCAGGAAATGAGCAGTTGATATCAAGGGTCTAAGCAGGAATACAGACTATGACTGGGGACAGGATCTCTCCCAAGGCTGTTTCAGGTACTCAGACTGTAAACTCACAGCAGCTAAACCCAGGTGTGCCTTTACATGTATTCAGAGAGCATATGGAAGGTGTACCACCACTGTTCTCCTGAATAAACCTGACCCCCCAATGCCCTCAGCAGCTCACCAGGACTCAGAAAAAGGAGCTTTGCTGATAAACGTGCACAAGCAGACAGGACAAGAATGCATCACCGGTCATTGAAAACTAAAGGCAATGTTCCCCAAAGCCGTCATCTCACTACCCCTTCCCCTAGAGCCATTTCTAGCTGAGGAAACAAGCTTTCTCTCCACAGATATAGGAACTACTCCTAAATGCAGCCCTGTTAGTGATTTGGGACATCAGATAAGGCGAGGCAGCAACTAGGACAGCATCCCTGGCAGGAAGAGAGGAAGGACAGATTGGCAGCATGGATCCAGGAGTAATTAGGACAGAAGAGTTCAGGGAGAGGCTTTTGGGCATTGCTCCAAACTCGAGGTTGCCTTAAAGCCTGTGTTTACATAGGAAGGAGGGAGAGAAATAAGGTAAACAGCAGCAAAACCCTACTTCTTGGAGACTCGTTTACTTTCATACATGCCCCAGGTACACTCCCCTGCTGGGCAGATGGAGGGGCCAGGAAGCACTTACAAAGCGTGAGACAGACAGGGCACACTTAAAATTCCCAGAAACATTGCAATTTTGAAAGAGGAGTGGAAACAGCAATCAGGACCAAAAACCCAGAAGAGGGACCATGGTGAGGGAGCAGGAGGTATTCAGTGGGACCGGGAAAACTATGGGAATCTGCTAACCAGGAGCTTCCCCTCACACCCTATCACCCCAAACACACCCCACATATCCCCTGACACCACGCTGGCACCCTCACCTTTACAGTGCAGCCCCTGAAGAAAGGGAGGTGGCGGTCACGGAGTTCCGTCTCCCAGGAATCAGAGCGCTTGGAGTTGCAGACGATGACAGACTCGTTGAAGCGGGGATTGAAGTGAAATGCCAGATCTCTTGAGCTGTAGCCAAGATTGATGCTGAAGCTGTAAAGGAGCATGAGGAAAGTCATATGCATGGACAGGAGAGGGTCTTGGAAGACTTGATATCCAACACACATCTCTGCACCCAGTTCCTCCATCAGTGTTACAGGTGGCACAACAATGTGCTATTTTGTATCTGGCAACCTTGGAAAACTACCTTCCTCTATAGCCCACCTTCAACCCTGGCATGGCAAGATGGTTTCTTTGTACTTACCCAACAGTATCAGCAGATATTTTGCCCTTCACCTTCAGGGTGTTCCCAGGCTTCATATTCAGGTTTAAGATTTCAATATTTCCCTAAGGCAGAGAAAAATAGTCTGTGGGGCTCCTTCAGCCATTCCTCCTGACTTGGCACTGCAATTGAGAGGGTGCTGCTTGGAGGCATCCCAGCCAGGAGAACATAAATTGCTCTCAGCTGGTGCTCCTCTCATGACAAAACCCTCCATGCTGCAAGTCTTGCATGAACTTCTCATTCAGTGAGAGAAGAGTGGGCTGAGTGAAACCCGCAAGAGAGAAGAGACATCCGAGAGAGAGGAAGTGAAAACTGTCTTGTCCTCAGCAGAATTAAGAGAAAGCAGGACAGCAGAGATACAAAGAGGGTTAAAGCAGAGGGGCAATGTCCAGGGTTTGGTGGAAAGCCGATGCTGCCCAAGAAATGCAAATGGTGAGAGTGGCTATGACTCTGCCAGTCTCACTCAGCCTTGCTGAGCTGAGGACCCTGAGTGACAGAGGACAGGAGCAGCAGCCCTTACAGGCATTTTCCTCAGAGGGCAGAGTAACCAGGAAGGGAGACACCAGCAGTTTAGCTCAGAAATGCTTTGCACATTGGACCTTACAGCTCTAAACTTCACTGTGGTTTACACATTAACATGACTTCTGCTTCTAAAAAGTTCCAACAGCTGCTATTAAGCCAGAAGACTTTGATGCTAGGAAAAAACCTCCATATGTACACTTCTTACTAGGGATTCCAGCAAATAAAAGCAAATCCCAGCCTCCTTGGTGGCTCCCAGGGGAAGGACTATGACACAGAGCCCTTAGGGGTGCTACTGTAGACATGAGCTAGGACAAGCATCTTCCCAGCTGGCCAGGGAGGTGTGACCACCATGTTCCCTTCTTTCCTGTGTGTAACAGCTCACCTAAAAGAACATCCCATCCTTCTGTGGCAAGGGGCAGCTCCAAAATCCATACCAGCAGACAAAAATGATCTCCATCATCCTTCCCCACAGTGCTCTGAGAAGGGCTCAAAGGGGCTTGGAGGAGAGGACAACCAACACATCCTCTCTAGATGGCTTGAGTTATGGAGTGTCCTTTTCAGGAGTGACAGAGTGGCATCCCAGCTTCTTCCCTTCTTGTGGCTCTAGATTCAGCTGTGTGGATTGCAGTACCCATATGTGCCAGCTCTCTGCAACCTCCCATCCAAACCCAAACCTTTTAGCCTGAGGAGCCACACACCAGGCCACACCAGGTTCAATAGTCCCATGTAGGGGGATACAGTATGGGTAAATGAAGGTGGTATAGAATGCAATCTTATCCCCTAAAGAGTTGAAGGTGAGACAATTACTAAAGATCAAGAGCAGTCCTGATGTTAACAGGCCACATTTTTAGCCAATAAAAAGAGTGTTATAAAAGAGTGGATTGGTGGGAAGTGGAGTCAGTTGGTTACTGTGAGGACAAGGAAGAGTCAGTGCCTAGAGGAGCTCCCTACAAGAAACATCAAGGAGGTATGAAACTCTAGCAATATGGAACTCTTGCAATGTAAAGATAATAGAACTCTTGCACTATAAGACAACAGTCCCATCCTTCCTAACCCTTAGATCTAGGAATGTTGTCCTCACTGGAGAGTATCATCCCTGCTGTATTCTTCCCAGGTAAGAGCTCAGTAGACAGTGCCCCTGCTTTCTAAGACTCCAAAAGTCAAGTGGAAGAGGGAGACAGAGGAGGGGGTTAAGGCTTGGGAGACCAGTCATCCCTCAGTCCCCCTCCCAAGCCCTACAGAGAGCAGCTGAGTGCTCCTGCTGCTGCACAGACAGCTGGTAGACAGCTTCTACCCTTCCCTAAAACATTCTGAACAAAGGAGAAGTAAGTGCTGATAAGCACTCCTTCCCTGGAGTGTTTCCCACAAGCAAGGGGTCATAAACTCCAGCAGGCTTGGGAAATTTGTTTACTGTGGAGAACCTGAAACTGTTGGTGAAACCTCCAGGGCTGAGCATGGAACCAGCAGGAACCAGTGCTGGGGATGGTGTTTTCTGGCATTGGGTCTCTTTCCCTCCACACTGCTGTGTCCACAGCACACCTGTACACACCTTCCTATCACACTACTGCCCTGCAGCCATCTCAGGGGTAATACAGAGCCCAGGGTCCCCTTCTCAAATATTGGAGCAAAATTGAATGGCTGGCTAAATTGCACAGTTACTTGCTTTTTATCTGGGGAGTAAGGACTTGCTGTCTGAACAGTATCCTGATATTCCAGTCTTAGTAAATATACCCATGAGAAGGAGGTTTTCTGCAGACTTAGGCAAAAGCAAACAAGCAGTAATTGCTTATTTTCATTAAGTATAAACATATTAAACCAAGGTATATCTTTCCAACACAGTTTATAAATGTCATACTTGTTAACCTTCATTACTTGCTAAATTTGTAAACAAAACTCAGAGATACATACACAAATTAAAACCCCCAGAACACAGTACACAGAAAAGCTAAAAACTGCTGTGGATGCCTACGGTTGGAATAGGAGAACTCTCAGCTCTAGTTGCAGTTTCTGATATGCAGGATTCCTATAACCTGGAAAAACCATAAAACGGAATCACTCCGTTTCTGTCTAACCAGGGCACAGTGGGTTAACAGCAGGGCATTATCCATCTGACAATAATTTGATGGATTTTGCCAGAACTATCTTTCACTTCCAAGGGTAACACAGAAAACTTTAGCTCTGTCACCACCCTATCAATACCTGCAGCAGCGGGTACTGTTAATGGAATCAAGTCTTGGTTTAGATTTTGGCTTTGCTGTGCTGGTATAAATTTGACAGACCCACCAGGGGGGTTCAGGTGGTTTCTCAGAGGTTGCTCCAACCCATCCCATATGGCACCAATAATTCCCTATTTCCTGGGAGAATTCATACCAGGTAGGTATGTGAATTTGGTCTATATGTGGTTATGCCACTGCTGCAGTAATATTCATGGTGCCATCCATTTGTATGTGAATTTGATACAAACATTTTCAGCCTATCTGAAAGGCCACAGAGGGGAGAAGTTAATAGGGCTGGACTGACAGGAGCTACTATCAGGACTCGCCTTAATTGATGTTGCTTTCATACATTGCTTAAATACACACTGCCTTTTGCACAGAGGCTGCCAGATCTGAGAATCCTGTCGTTTTAAACAGCAGCAGGCTTTCCTGTGTCCTGTCTATGCCCCCAGCCCAGCAGGCAGCTCAGGTAGTCAATGAGTAGTTATGGTTACCTGGGGTAGCAGTTAAAAATACTCTATGTCACCAGAATCTTTCTGCCTCTTCCTCACTCAGCAAGATCTGATCTCTGCCCATAAGGGAAACTTGCATTCAGTTTCATATTCCCCTGAACATCTAGAATGTTCTTCCAGTAATGTATCTTACTCTGCAGGGAACCGTAGTGTGGGTTTCTCCACCCCCCTCATGCACAGTTTCAGTTTCAATTAAAGGCTGACCTTTTTCTGCTTTTGGGGTAGAGTGAGAGTCTGCCTCTAAATCATCATCATTGTACCAAATGTCCCCATCCCATGTTTCAAGATCCTGACAATATACCACCCCATAGATATGCTGGACTGAATTAAAGGATGATTCATGTGGGATTTTATCAAGTAACTTACCTAGATTTTTCTGCATCTGTTTTTCTCATATTTCAGCTGCAGACAGTAGTTTTTCTAATTGCTAATTTTTATTTAAAAGAATATCTATTAGTTTTTACAACTTCTCCTGTGCCCCTTTCTCAAAAGACAATGCTGTTCTAAGAACCTCATTTTCTGACTTCAAACTCATGAATTTTAGATCTGCAACCCTTTTCAGGTGGCAGGTTTGATTTTTGCACACAAGATGAAAAACCTCCCAAAACTGCACAAATAACTTACCTTCTTACCTTTCATGGGCAACTTACCTTTTCCTCATCCCATTTTTCATTCGACCTGCAAACTAGTCATGTGGTCAGCTATTGCCTGTACATTATCACAATTAGTTTATACCCATTCCAACTCTAGAGGAGAGAGGCAACTACCAAACTTCCACAGGAGAGAGTAAAATTTTAGCTTTACACTGGTCACCCTTGAAAACCATTTTGCCTTTGGTCTCCCTCAGAGAGAGATGACCTGGGCACACCAGGCAGGAGAAAGCTGTCACCCACAGAGGGATAGTAAAAGTAACAGTAAAGGCTTGGTCAATCTCCCTCAGAGGCTTAATCTCCCACCAGGTAGGAAGAACAGTCAAAGTTCGGAACTGTTGAACGGTACTTTGGACCAGAAAATGGTGATGCCAATTAAAATGTTACGATTCGCTGTTGAAGTCATCTGCCCAAATTATGGTGGAAAGAAGACTAAATGCCAGTTCAACAATGCCGACTTTATTTTACAAAATTAATCTTATACGGGAAAGAGAATTGGAGAGAGAAAGAGAGTAGGGGAGAAGAAGCAAGACAGGTCAAGTAGAAGGTGGTCACCTCCATGGATCTAGCAGCCTCCCGTTGGTCCTTCTGTGCCTTGGGATTCTTGATGGTGGGGTCTCATCCAGTTCACTTAATTTCCTCAATAATTCTTATGCAGTCCCTTATTAGGGTAAAAAGCAGAGGTAGAAGTGGCTTTCAGTTCCACGTTAGCATGTGAGGCAGCAGTAGGCGTGGTTCTGCCATCGCGCACACTCAAATCTTAATTCAACGGCCACCAGGGG
The DNA here is from genome assembly GCF_012460135.2 of Molothrus ater. NCBI lineage: Eukaryota > Metazoa > Chordata > Aves > Passeriformes > Icteridae > Molothrus > Molothrus ater. The sequence continues at coordinate 50,765,645 of NC_050482.2, read as the reverse complement.
TTTCTGGGGGTTGTGTGAGACAAGTACCTCAAAAAATAAGTGTCCTATTTGTGACCCCACTTCTTGCACTTCCACAGTAGTTCACTTCTTATCCAACACACCACAGCTGAACTTTGACCTGAACAGTTTTGGTTCAGTTAAACTGAACCAAAACTGAAACCTTGCTTCCTTCATGGGTTGTGCACAGGCACTCGTGACTTTTTTTCTGCAACAAGTTCACCACCAAGCCCTTGTTTAAGGCATGTACTGCAAATTACTAACCCTTTCCTTACAGCTGCCTGAGAGGTAGACCAGTATGTGTCTCCTAATTGTGTCCAGTTCTGGGCTCCTCAGCACAAGAGAGACATGGAGCGCCTGGAGCGGGTCCATCAGAGAGCTAGGGAGATGATGAAGGGACTGCAATGTCTCTTATAAGGAAAGGCTGAAGGAGCTGGGCCTGTTCAGCCTTGAGAAGAGACAACTGAGAAGGGACTTCACCAATATCTATCAGCATCTGAAGGAGGGTGTCAGAGGGATGGAGCCAGGCTCAGTGGTCAAGCAATAGGACAAGAGGCAACGGGCAGAAACTGATTCACAGGAAGTTCCACCTGAACATGAGGAAGTGCAGGTGAGTGTACAGTGGAACAGACTGCCCAGAGAGGTTGTGGAGTCTCCCTCACTGGAGATATTCCAGGACCATCAGTATGCAATCCTGTGCAATGTGCTCTGGGACAATCCTGCTAGAGCAGGGAGGCTGGGCAAGGAGGAGATGAGCCCCTGTGAGCCCTTCCAACCTGACCCATTCTGTGATTCTGTCTGAGGGATGAGTAAAACTCCCTGTGCAGAGAGTTGAGTGCAGAGCCACAAGTACCGAGGATGCAAGAATATGCAGAGAGAGAGACAAGCAGGAAAGAGGCACGAGCTGCTCAGAGAGGGGCCATGAGATTTTATCAAGATAACATTTACCCCCTCCTACAATGCTCAGCAGGGGCGTTCACCCCCCTTTTATTTGCCATTGGGAACAATAGTGGGAAGCCACGCAGCAACTCTGCCAGCACTGGCGACTTCCTTCGTCTGCAGAGCTGAGCCTCCATGTGGTCACACACCAGCCCTGTGCAGATGGTCTCCCTCATGCAGGGGTATGTGCTCCCCACATCAGAAGGGGATGAGACTTTAGGGACCCCAGAAGAGTCAAAATTCTCTACTGCAGTTGGAGAATTTTGGAGATGGCGATTGGGATGATGAAAGGAGAGTGACATGGGCAGTTGATATTTCCCTGCTGACACTGCAAAGCAGAAAGCCTGTGGAAACAATGATAACATGGGAATGTAAATCCCAAAGAAAGAGGAAATCCGGCTAAAGAGCATCTGCAAAAGAGGTGGAGTATCTGTGCAGTAAGGAAAACATAAACAATAGCTGAAGAAGCTGGCAGCTGCTGGTGCGAAGGATCCAGGAACCCTTCACTCCCCAGAGAGATGATCCTATAATAGGATACCTGATTGGGAGCACCCCTCCAGGGCTCCCTAGATTTTTACCCAGGCCAGAGGGCAGTTGTACTGGTATGGGACACCCATGTTACACCACTGTGACCAGAGGAGCATTTGCTGCATTCCCAGAGGGACAGCAAAGACCCAACAAGCAGTCACTTGGTGTGAGGGTGGGGGGTCACCTGTGGCCCAAGGGCAGGGTGAGCTTCCAGCAGGGAGCAGGCAGGCCTGCAATTTTGCATCGAGAAAACAAAATAACCCCAAACATATTTTAAGAAGGGAAGAGCCTAATGCAAGCATGTTGGCTTTCAGCCAGGAGAATGGTAGGGCAGGTCCTCTGCAGACAGCTTTCACCCCATAAAATGCAGCAGTTCTACTGCGGAGGTCCCACATGGTAAATTTTGGGGTCAATAATCTTTCCCAGCCTTCCTGCTAGTCCTGAGGTGGTCTCAGGCCACCAGGAGCACCAAGGAGATCTCAGGACCCTGGGTGCCTCCAGACAGCAGCACCTCATGTACCATAGCCTAGAGCTGCCACCACAACCACAGGGCACCACACAGCTGTTGAGAACAGACCAAATGCCACCCTCCCCAGCAGGCTGCCAAGATCCTCGGCAGTATCCTTGCTGGCAGCAGGATTTATTTTGTTTTCTTATTTGGGCAGGAGATAAGCCAGCTAGGTGTGAAGCCCTGAGGAAAACCACAGACTTCCCCACTTCCCAGCCAAAGTAGACTCAGCAGTTAGAGGATTCTCAGGGCCTTCTGTGGCAGAGACAGCCCCCAGAATCCACACCACCACGCCAAAATCATCCCCACTCTCTCTCTCAACAGTATTCTGAGGAAGGGCTGCAAGGGGCTCAGAGGAGAAGGCAGCCAACACATTCTCTGTAGACAACAGGAGCTATGAACAGCCCCCTGCAGACTGACACGGGTCACCACCAGAGATAAATGCTCAATCCAGAAGGCATCAGGAAGATAGAGGAAGGCAAGGCAGCCATTCTGGGTGCATGGATGCATCTTCCACTGTCCCCACATCAACCCAAGCTCTGCAAGAAGAGGGCAGAGATCCCTTTAGCACCCTCATGAAAGGCTTGGTGCTAACTAGGCACCAAAGAAGTGGCACTGGAGAATGGCACGTGTCATGGTTTGACACTGGGACAATGCCAGTGCCTCCATGAGAATACTCTCTCCCTGGTTTCTGCTGTGAGATGTGACCAGGAATAAGCAAAGCAGGCTCCCAATTAGGAAAAAAAATTTATTAACTAAACTACAAGGAAAAGGGGAAAAAGAAGAAACACACAAGGAAAATGAAAACTTCACAAATACATCTCCTCCTCCTCCCCACAATTCCCAATACAATACATCCCCCAAATCATCGACTCTCGGTCCAGCACCACCCTTCAGAATACTCAATCCTCAGTTCATCAAGAGGAGGAGGAGTCCTTCTTGTGCCAATGGTGACCTCTTCCTTTCATGTCCAGTGCTCTCACCACTGAACAAGGACCAGAGCTGCTTCTAGGGTTGTCTTTTAAGGATGCTTCGTCCCACTCCAAAAAGCCACAGTCTCAACTTTGGGACATCTGTCCCCCCATATTTTTCACCCCTGAGGCCGAGGGGTACCCACACGGAACCCTCTTGGTCCTGAGGCATTGCCTCCCCCTAGAATGCAGTCCCTGTATCACAAGGAAACATGGCTCTGTCCATGGCTACACACAAAGAGTCCAGCAAAAGCTACTCCATCAACTCTTCCACCTGAGTTCTTCTCTATTTCTCTCGTGGCCCATTTCCTCTTATCTCATCTCTATCTCTCTTCTCATTCAGCTCCAGGAGGATTAGCATTTGTAAGGTTTCCATCATCCAAGAAAAAGGTTAAAAATCTGAGGCTCTGTCTGTCCAGAACTCCCACGGCTGCCCTGCCAGGCACCTTCTCGCCACATCCCCCCCCCACTTCTGCTTCTCGGCTGGCCACTATTAAATTTCAAGGTGGCACAGGCTCTGTCTCTCCTGGGAGGGGGTGGTGGCTGCCCGATGCCTCTCAGTGCTCCTCCACCCTTCCATCCTGCAGGGGCCTTCCCCTCCCTTCTGTCCAGGCCCGGCCTCCCTCACCCGGCCCCATGGCTGCCCCTGCCCCGCCCAGCCCGCAGCCGGGCAGGGGAGCTCTGAACCCTTCACTGACCGGAACCCAAGAGAGCCTCCCAGGGCAGAGCCCTGCTTTAACCCCGTGGGCTCAGAGGCGCATCCAATGACCCAATGGCCACATTAGGTGCCAATATTAAAATCTGAGCCCTGATTGGCCTGACCACAGCATCCCAGAAAACATATTTCCTGTCAAACCACCACAGCACGGCAGCATGGATAAGGTACCTGTCCCACGTTGCACTTCAGGCACCGAGGGAGCCTGTGCCTTGGACCAGGCTTCAGTGTCTGCTCAAGGCAAAGGGAGCTGGAGAGATCAACCATGCATTCTTTCTCAGAGTAGCAGCTGCTTACTCTGCTATTATTTCCTACTGCTTCATATAATTTGTACTCCACAGCAAGCTATTGTCCCTTTCCACTGGCTATTTATTTCCTTGAATAGCCTCTGGGGAAAGATTTCAGTGCGAGAGTAAAGAAAAAAGAAAAACTCCACACAATAAATCTCAAGCAGTGACCTGATTTAAACTGTGTTCTCTGACCTCATCTGGGCCCTGGTTGTGGTTCCTCATGGCAGTTGTGATTAAGGCCTGTTTCTGCTTTGATTTCCTCTCTTCATTAAGCCTAGGGGGGAATGACCCCTGCCTTAGAGGGCTGTGGGGTGGATTTTCAGAGGCCAGGGCTCAGGATACAACTGAGCAGAAGCTTCCACCACCTCCTAAAGGAGATGCTCAGCCCTCCACCTGCCTGTACAGAAATTCCTGAATAGGACTAGCTTCCCCTTTAGTCAAGAGGTGTTGGTTGGTCTCTCAGAGAGTGCTGCAACCTACACCCAGCTGATCCCTGAGCTCTGAAAGTCAGCCAGCTTCCTAACGGAGGAGGACCGAAAGAACAAAGTGTACTTACCTCAACCAAACACTGAGGTAAGCAAGAAACAGGGTAAGCAGGTCTGTGGATCTGAAGGGTGTTTACAGGAGACAGTTGTCCAGGAGATGCAGGAGAAGCCAAAGCAAGGATAAGCACAAGAAAAAAGTGCCCAGGAGCACCAAGCTCCTGCCTAAGATGTTACCCAGAGTGGGATGGCTCCTCTAGAGAAAGCACTGGTCTCCACATTCAGATCAGGTAAAATGGGAAGGAACAAAGGACTAGAGGTTAATCTCCTGCCACTCCTCCTGCCTCAGCTCCCTCACAGTGCATCATCCAGAGCACCTGTGGAAACTACAGAATAAGCATGCATGATCTAAACCAGAGGGCAAGACATCAGAGGCCATCAGCATCCAGTAGGCTCCACGAACATCACCCCTCTTCAGCTGTAGGGCGCAGTTTCTCTTCCTTAGGAAGTGGGGGAAAAGAAGGAAGGACAAAGATAGCTGAAGAACTAAAATGTGGGGGAAACCCTACTCCTTTCTTCAGAGCTAAGGGCAGCAGTGAGAAAGGGAATCTGCATCAAGCAGTGGAGCAGATGAAGAGCACAGGGAACAAGTACAGCCTCAGACTCCATCTCTCTCCCTCCTCTGTCTGAAGGGCGGTGGTGCCACGGTGGCTGGCATCTCCCATCTCCATGGGAGAGCTCAAATGTGCTCTGATGGATGGTTTCCAAGTTATGTCCTTGAACCTTTGCAGGGAATGTCTGTCCCAGGCAGCTCTGAAGTCTGTAGAAACATTTCTGTGTGGTCAGAGCTGTGCACAGGGAAGGGGAGAAAGGTGGCTCATTTGCAAGGAAGTTGGTCGATAAAGGGTCATTTTTATCAACCCAAGCAGCCAGATGAGTCACATCTTCTGTCCCCAGCTTGGCTGAGGGGCAGGAGAATGAACACAACTGGCAGAGGGTGGAGAAGGGAGGTCAGAGCACTGATGGCATGCCACCCAGTTCCATTTCCAGACTTCATTTCTCCAATTCTTTCACTCATAGGTGCATGCCAGGAAATGCGGGTTGTGGGAAAGGCTTTCAAAAACACGCCTGGAGATAATAATTCACTTGTGTTGAAAGCTTCCCTACTGGAAAATAGAAGATGTATAGAAAGCTCACAGCTTCTCTCTCTCTGGGACTTTTGGGATCACACAGCTCTACCCACAATCTCTAGATGAGATATGATTAGCTTAATGGGAAAAGGATCTTCCAAAGAGCACTCCACAAAGGATCAGCTTCATGAGGTCTTATGGTCCACTTGCATCTTCCACCAAAAGATTATCATCTGCCACAGTTTTATCTTACTATTGAGCAAAGAAGATGGCAGCTCCCTCACAAGAGGAAACTGAGGCACAGACACCCAAGTCCACATCCAAAATCAACTCCGCCTGTTTGGATTCTCATCCTAAAGTTTTCATGGCCACAAAATCAAATCACATAAAATCAAATCATTTTGCAAACCTGTGCAAAAAGCTAAAAGGAAGCTGTGCTCCCCTAGCTGATACCGCTGGAGTATCAAAGATGATGATCTCTCATCACACCGACTACTATCAGCAGAAGGTACTGAGGCATTCAGTGCATCTGGAAAAAATCAGCCCTTGGGTGAGTCCAATTAAGTCTGAAAACCAGAGGCATTCAAAGAACAGAAGTCTTCCTGCAGTGGAAGCCATGGCACTTCCAAGATGCCCCAAGCCCAATTTCATTGAGTTCAAGGGGACTATTTCCCACAACAGAGGCAGCATGAGACCAGCTGGCTGGAACTAGAATAAGCAAAAAAGAAATGCAGCATTGCACCATTATACAAAAGGTCCTTGGGGACCTCCCTCCACAGAGCAGCCATCCTGGATTCAACCCCCAGCACAGCAAGGGCAAGAAGTGAGAGTGCCTGCCAAGTCTCCCTTTCAGAGTGATTCTCACGGCTTCCTGCGCTCAGCCCAGGCAGGTTGGACAACTCTTGAGGACTTGCAGGAATCTTTCAGACAAGCAGAATCCATCTGAGTCACACGCACGAGGCACAATGCCAATGGTGGCTCATCCACTGGAAAAAAAAAAAAGAGAGAGAAAGAAATGTTAAGGGAGAAATAGCAAGTTTTGAAAAGCCACAAGAATTAACAGCTCATAGGCTGGAAAGAAGGGGAGGAAAAAAAAAAGTCTGTTCTTCCATGCTCACGTCACTAAAGCCAAGTATCCTTCATCTCCACTGGGAAGCAGCAAGCCACCTTACCACACAGCAGCTTTGAGAGCATCTGAAGGGGCAACCCACCCTGGACCTAAGGCCATGACTGAGGTCTGCAAAGGAAGGGGTTGTCAAGGCAAAACTATACATTGCTGCCAAATCAGCGTGAACAAACTTTGATGGCACTGCAAAATGAAACAGTAAAAACCAAACCAGATGAACATGGGAAAGAAAAGCTGCCAAAAAAAGGGAGTCCAAATCCCCAAATGACTGACTCAGTGCAGGAAATGGGCATCTAAAGAGGGACCTGCAGGCATCTGAAGGAGATCTAAGAAAAGATCAGGGCCCGCACAAATGACTCTCCATATTCCTCTTCTCCCATTTTCCAGAGGGAAGGGCACCAGAAATACCTATGGACCTTCAGAGTGAGACACAGGAAAAGAGCTGGGCCACAGCACTGCCATGAGGTATTTCATCTCCACTAGATACTCCAGGAAGCAGGGCAGTGACTGTCCCACCTGCTTTGCACTAGGTGGGACACCTAGTCTCACTTTCCAGCACTACACTGGGCACTCAGGCACACCCTGTCCCACACAGGCGTCCTGTGCCTTCTCTGGACTGCACCCATGAGCCTCTACTCTTGTTTCTGACCCATGTGGCCAGTAGTACATAAGCCCTCATTGGAGCACAGTGGATGTTTATTTTGCATTCCCAGCAGTCATGCCAAGCTCTTTGTTCTCTCTGGCTCTCTCTTTCCCTCGCTTCCAGTTTGTGCCTTTTCCTGCTGTCCTTTTTTTCCTCGCCACTGGCAGCATGCAGGGGCCAGAACCTGGCTGTGTCTCTCTAGCTGCCCCCAAGTTTCTTTGTGCTGCTCCCCTCCTGGAAAGCCCCCAGCAGCAAAACAAACACCAGGCTTTAATTGCAGTCAGATTCCTGGACGGAGGATGCTTGCTCCAGAGAGAGGAAAAGAATATTTGAAACTAAATGCCTTCAATGCGACTCACCCCAGACTAATCTTATCATATGCCAAGCTGAATAGCCTCAAACACCGTTGCCAACAAACAGATTCAAACAGACTTCCCAAGCTGGGAGATCTGATAAGCACAATGTGAAGACAGGTGGCTTCAACTGCCAGGCAAGTTCCCATCTGCAGCAGATATCTTATCTCTTCTGTCAGGATAGGACACACATCCACACAGCAGGGAAAAGCTAGTGGAGACCTGCTTTCTGGTCCTGAACGTGCATGTAGCACTGCTTACAACACCATCCCTGAGGAACATCTCTATTATTCACTCAGCCTCATTAGGAAAGGGGTGGGAATCTTTCCTGAACATCTCTGTCAGAGACATAGCTTCCCTGAGAGCTGGCTCAGGATGAGCTGAAGAGTGCCTCGCACTAGCTCTGGACACCAGCAGGAGCACAGCAGTCAGAGGGAAGAAGTCTCATAGCCCACTCTTGAACCATGCCATGACACCACAGCTTTTAACCCTACCAAATCCCAGTACCCTCCTGAAATTCAGCCGGAGCACTGCTGCTGGGAACCAGGCTACTCCAGATGCAAAGCTGCTCTCTTTGGGGAGGAGCAACCTCTGTGGAAAGAGGAACAGCCTCTGCTAGGAGCATCTCCCTCCTCTCCAAGATGAGGGGGCTTGGGCTGCTCATCAGGGACAGCAAAAATACAAGATGGTTGCAGCAAGATCCAGAACATGGACACTGCCTTTGAAAAGCCTGTGGAGCTGAGTGGAACGGTGAGTGGCTTGAACAAAGCCCCTCCAAGTGGAGACAAGGCAGAGGCTGGTCAAAGGCACCTGCTCCTTCTTCTGGCAGGGAGACACGTCTGTCAGCAGCACGTTAAATGGGGGATACATGAGCTCTGCCCCTGTTCTGCTCCCTGGCTGAGCTCCCAAACCTGATGTGGCTTGGGGTGGCAGGGAAAAGAGGACACAGGTGTGTGTGCATGGGAAGTTCTTGCAGAAGCATGTGCTCCATGGGCTCCTTGTTCTGCCAGCCTCAAGCAGGAGAGCCAGAAGGGCAAATTCCACGTGCTTGTATGCCCAGGCCTGTCTGATCCCTGCATCAAGGAGCAGGCCCACACACTGACCTCATTTGCTTGGACAACATTTTCTCCTAATATCTCACCCACCCCACATGACAGAAGGTCAAATGCAGCCAATGATGCATAGCATGGAGTATTGGATACTGAGTCACAACCCCACAGTTCAGCCATACCCAGCAGACAGAGCATTTCCCAGTTTCAGTCTGGCACACACCTCCATCCCACACACTCACCCACGACCTGTTGCATGACATTCCCCAATCTTCGACGAGGAAAACGCTGGAAAATTAGAGGATAAATATACAGGCTGCAGGTGACTGCACTTCAAAAACCTGTCTTCTGAAGGATCTGGGCTTACAGGGTGTAGCTGTTTCACCCTTGGCCCCAAAAGCCAAGGAGCAGAACACAGCTCCCATCCATGGGGTTAAAAGCATGGCAACAAGGCTCTGTTGGGAACAGCCCCCAGCCCACCCTGTCCCCCAGCCATGCCTGGGCACTGTGGCACTGCTCAAAACCAAGGCAGGGGGAAGGCTAACAACTGCACGGCATAAGCCTGAGGCAATGCTCAGGCCCAGCCCTGCTCCTGTTGCACTTACTAAAACAGATGAAGCCAGAGGGACTAGAAAGGAGCCTATGAAAAGCCAGGTCCACCCTTGAGTAATCTGTGTATGCAAACTCAGCGTCTCCCTCCCCCTCCTCTTGGGTCACAGCTTTCTTTTGATCCCTGGCTCCACATCCACCATGCCCCAGCACTGGGATCGCTCTGCCCTGCTGCTCCTCACCATCAGCAGCAGCAGGGCAGAAGCTGGCTGTAGTGCCAGGTGGCAGAGACTGAGCAGCCAGGCTGGAGGGAGGGCACCGCCGGACTGCCTCCTCCTGCTGTTTCACAGCCCAGACTTCAGCCAGCACTGGAGTTTTCTAGGGAACCTGAGGCAGCTCCAGCCAAAACGAGATTGCTGGCAATGGGGGATTTTCAAGCCTGGGCCAAAACCCATCTATTCAAGCTCATCATGGCACACTTGAGCCAGCTGCACAGCTGAGTACACGTGCATTTGGCATTGGGGCACTCTGCAGTGGGAAAAGAGACGCTGCACACACCTGATCCCTGAGCTCCTGGGTGGCTGCCACATTAACCATCCCCAGCAAACGCTGCACAGGGCTGATCCCTGAGCTCCCAGGCTGCTGCCACATTAACCATCCCCAGCAAACGCTGCACAGGGCTGATCCCTGAGCTCCCAGGCAGCTGCCACATTAACCATCCCCAGCAAACGCTGCACAGGGCTGATCCCTGAGCTCTCAGGCTGCTGCCACATTAACCATCCCCAGCAAACGCTGCACTGAGGCACACTTCGCTGTCGCCGCAATGCGGGGATGTGTTCATCACCCAGCTTGGGAATTTGCTGCAGCTGGGCTCCCCGATTTGCTTCAGGATACTGAGCTTCGTGTTGCCAATTTCTGCTCAGATCACGCTTGGGTGCCCATGAAAAATGCCTTTGCAATAGGATTTTTCTCCTTCTCCCTCCTGCTGTTCTTTAGAGCCAAACTGTATCTCAGCAAAATCCAGGCTCTTGAACTGCTTTTCTCCCCCCAGTACTTGTACTCTCTAATCATGCCCCTCCCATCTGCCAGCTGCAATTCTGCAAGCAAGGGGTAAAGCAAGAATGGGTGAATCTGTTCACGTTTTCCAGCGCCTCTGCTGACTCCTGAGCACCGAGTGCACAGTATCGGTCATGGATCTGTTCCAGTCTGGAGCTGATCTCATCAGCAGTGCTGCGAATGACTCCATCGAGGCTCCCCCTTGCGGGCTCAGGGCCCTCAGCACTCACTTCAGCCCCATAAATTCAAAGCAGCTCGCTCTAACCTGGCAGGTCTTCCTCTCCTTGTTCAGCTTCCAGCTACAAAACCTACCAGCCCCCAAGCCACAGCAACAACGAGGGCTTCTGTCCCATCAGTTTTATTTCATCTTTGCCTGCTGCAGATACAGCTCCTCAGCAGCAAGAGCATTCCCATATTCTTAGAGCACACCCCAAATGCCTTGGACTTTGTTGGAAAGAAGTTATCAGCATCAGCAAACCCACTTGAGCCTTCCCCAGGGTGTAAAGAGACAGTTTCACTCCCCACACTGCACAGAAAGGCACTGCTGCCTGCTCAGTCAAGGAATAAAGACGCCCCTTGAGCTGGGAAGTAAGGCTTGAACACAAGGAAACAAGGAGCTGCACAGCTCACCTCTAACTCTGGTATTTGCTTCTCTCACTTGTCTCGCTGAGCCAGTTGCTCTAATGACAGAACCAATTTGGAAAGGAAAATTGGTGTACAAAGGTCAAGGCAATTCCCCAACGGAAGAAAATGAAATTATACCCCCATGCTAACAACCAGGGAAACTGAGGCAGCAAGATTAGCTGAGTATTTCCCTGAGTCTTGCTTCAAGACATGCTTAATTGCAGAGATCTAGCCAGCAGGTTTTCTGATCCCTTATGCAGCATCCTGTTTCCTCATTCTGCTCCTGTAGCTGCAGAAGGATGCCTTTGATCACCGGGGACAGCTTCAGTCTTCCTACAGCTGAAAGGGAAACTCCTGAAAGAAATGGAAGGGAGCAATCCTGGTAGATGATTGCATACAAGAAAGTGCTGCATATGAAAGGGAAGGAAACATTTCCTATGAGATTAAAGGAGCTCAAACCTGCTCTCCCTCTACAGAAGTATGCAACTCTATACTTGCCTCTCTAATTGCAACCCTCTCCTGGGAAAGGTATTGCAAAAGGAAGGAGAGGAGCCAAGGTCAGGGAATGGCAGGGCTGCAAATCCGGAGGACTGTGTAAAGAGGTGCATGGTCCGAGGTGATGTCAGGAGAGGTGCTGCCTGCTTGTTCCAAGTGAAAGTGGCAGAGTGAAAACTGAGCCAGCCCCCAGGAACTGGCTGCTGGAGTCAGCCAGAGCAGGAAAACAAACAAACAAACAAACAAACAAACACACACACACACACACACAAAAAAAAAGTAACAAAAGATCACAATACCAAACTTCAGGAAAGTGAAAGGTCTCTGGCAGAACACCTTGCTAAAGAAAGAGGAATCTGATGGGGAAAGGAGCGCTCAAGTCCTGGACCAGAGCTGATGACCCTGGAGGAAGCACACACAAGCACATCTGACAAAGATCACAGGGTTCACATAAACACACACGGCAGAGAAGCCAAACAAACATGGGAACTGACAAGGGGTGACAGGGTGGTTCTGGCCGGCAGAAGACGACCGGGCAGGTGGAAAACCCCTCTCCCAGGAGGACCCGCCATTCCCCTGAGGCCTTTCCTTCCCGATGGAGAGTGACTTGGCTTGTTTGGGATTCACCTCGAGTGCGCAAGCAGCAGGAGCGTTTGCTGAGCCCGGGCTGCTCAGACAGGCGCTCCCCTGCCTGCTGGTGCCCTCTGCGGGCGGTGCTGCGGAGCTGGGTACCACGGGCTGCATCCCTCTGCCGAACCTGGGACTGTGCCCCAGTGCCGAACCTGGGACTGTGCCCCAGTGCCGAACCTGGGACTGCATCCCTCTGCCGAACCTGGGACCTCATCACTGTGCTGAACCTGGGACTGTGCCCCAGTGCCGAACCTGGGACTGTGCCCCAGTGCCGAACCTGGGACTGCATTCCCGTGCCGAACCTGGCACCGCAGCCCCTGTGCCCAACCAGGGCCACGCTCTGGCCCCATGAGCTGTGCTCATCCAGGCCTCTGGCTTGCACGCCACCACTTTCCTCCGCAACTGGCTCCAAGCTAATTATAGCTCCGGTACTTTCCCTCTGGAACAGTGTTAGTTACAACTTAGAGCGCCTCACTCCGTCCAAACCTAGCTTACAATTCCAGCAGTTAGTAAAAATAAATCGAGGGGAGAAAGGTTGTTCCTCACACATCATCTAGCCGCTCTTACAGGGAGCAAAGATTCACATTCCGATCTCTTTTTCCATTGGCTGCACTTTGGGTCCCTGCTATATGGAAAGCAGATGTACCAAAGGGGAAAGAGACTTGTAAATCTGTGAGAAATGAAAGCAAGGTCGCCGCTGAGAGGACTGTTACGCACGAGTTCACTCGCCATTGTTTGCAACCAGCCGAAAAGAGGTGCAGCCTTCCATTCATCCTGGACTTGCTAACCACTGGGTGTTGCCAAAGACAGGAAAACAAACAGGCTCGAGACTCAGACGGACCGAAACCTGAGCAAAAGGGGGCTGTGTAAAACACCGGCCTGCGAAACCTCTCATTCAGAGGCATCGCTGTGGGGGATGGAGCGGTGCGTGCCTTCTATGCAGATCGTACATGACCTGGAGGGCTCCTAGAGATGACTTCAGGATTCTCAGAAAAAATCAAAGGAATAGTGACAGGCAGGGCTGACTCATAAGATTAAAATAATCTGCGTAAAACGTGCCTGAACACAGCAAGGGGAAGGATGTTGCAATTTTCTATGAAAAGCACTTTAAAAGGGCTTTGTGATGCAAGGCAGTAAGTTAAAAAAAGAACTACATTCAGGCGCCAAAAAGTGCTTTTTAATGGCCAAAAAGCCCTTACCAAAACAATGGCTATCCATCAGGAAAAGCCATTAGGGGTGACAATAGGGCAGTTCCTCCGTCAACCGCGGGATTAGTGCTGTAAATGAGTAACCCAGCCCGGCAGCGCTGCACTCAGACGCCTGTCTGCACATCAGAGGCCGGAACGCCGAGTTGCGGCTGCATTGTGCTCTTATCGCCGAGGCCCTGGCCCGCCCCAGCCCCAAACCCGCCGCCCTCACCGGGCAGCCCTCACACAGGCGCTCCCCGAGGTCGCTCGGGATCTGAAATGCAGGAAAGCAAACTGCGAGTCGGGGAGTGCTGCTCCCGGAGCACAGAGAAAACAGGCGCTGTTAGGTGCCGCAGTTGGCTGGCCTGGATCACCAGAGCCACACGGAAAGCGGGGACAAACGGAGTTTGTATTCCTGGGACAAACTGAGTTTGTTTTTCTGGAACGCTCCAGCGGGTTCTGGAGCATCACCAGCACCCCCATCCCCGCCCGCCCCACATGCTGCTCGGCTAGGCAGAAGGGCCAGGCCAGGCGCTGGCCAGAAGATCAGCTGCTATTTACAGTACAGTGCAGGGAACGGCACTTGCTGCCATTTATATTTATATTTATATTTATTACTGGCCGACACCCGGCCCCGGCTGGACTGCCGGGCCCCGGCGGGCGCTCACCGCGCATGCGCGGCCCCGGCCGGCCCGTGTCCTTTTAAAGGACACCGCTGGCCGCCTGCCGGAAGTGCCCTGTTCTCCGTGACGGAAGTGGCTTCACCTGCCAGTAACACGGCTTCTTCCGGGAGGGGCCGGCTCGCCCGGTTTCCACGCGGCGCTGCTTTCCGGCGCTCCGCCCCGCCCCGCGCCCGCTTGCCCTCTGTGTCCTTCTCCGGGAGGGCCTTCCGCCTCCCTCCGCTTCCTTCCGCCTCCCTCCGCCTCCCGCGCCCTTCCCTGCCCTGCGCGGTGAGCTCATGGTGCAGCGGGAGCGCGGGCCGGCAGGGGGCGCGCTGGCAGCGGAGCGGCGCTCCGGACGGCCGACTTCCGGCTCTCTGTGGCCAGAGCGATCGCGGCTCTCCATGGCGCGGCCGCGCCGGGCCCGGCAGCAGGGCGGCGGCGGAGCGGCGCTGCCCCGGTGAGGAGCCGCGGGCCGCCGACATGGAGCCCGAGACGCTGGAGGCGCGCATCAGTGAGTGCGGCTGCGACCACCGCTGCCCTCCCAGTGGGGCGGGGAGGGCGTGGGCGTCGGGGGCGCAGGGCTGTGAGGGAGGGGGGCTGCGGGCGCACCCGGCGGTGGCGGTGAGACCCCAGGGCCCAGCCGGAGGCAGAGGTACGGTGGGTCAGCAGGGAGGAGGGAGCTATAGTTGGTGCACAGGGCTGCCGTGGGAAGGGGCGAGTGGACACGAGTGTGTTTCCCCTCCCACGCCGTCCCCTGCTGCTGCACCCGCTGGAGTTGGCAGGGAGGGAGTGGCATCAATGATGTCCTTCCACAGAGTAGGAGCCTGTTGGGTTTTTCTTCTCACCGTCCCCTCCTCCTGCCCGCAGACAAAGCCACAAACCCCCTGAACAAGGACCTGGACTGGGATGGTATCAATGCGTTCTGTGAGCAGCTCAATAAGGAGCTGGAGGGGTAAGTGCTTTGTCCTTTCCCCAGGCTTCTCCAGGTCACAGGCCTGGTTATGATTTCCCACCCAGCAAAATCCAGTGGGATTGTCCCAAAAGCTGAATAGTCATGAAGGCCCTCGAGGTGGGGGTAGGTGGGGGGTCCACTAATGGAAGGTTTCCTCCGGATTTTGAGGTGTCTTAGTGCTTTATCAGCATCTTCAGCTTGCAACATGCTTTTCAGCTCTGAATTCCCAGACAGAAATGCAGGTACCAGACATTTTGTCAATAACCGGCGAGCTTTTCTTTTCCCCTCACTCCTTCCAGTCCTCCACTTGCCACCCGGCTTCTTGCCCACAAGATCCAGTCTCCACAGGAATGGGAAGCTATCCAGGCCCTCACGGTAAGGGCATCTGCAGGCTGGTAGAACTAGATGGAGGGGCAGGGCGTGGAGATGCTCCAGCTTGACTGGAGAAGCACGGGAGCCTTTGAATTCCCTCTGAGAAAGCCCTGGAGCACCTGGGCCCTTGGGTGGGAGAGGGACTGAAGGTGGTTCCACAAGTCAGGAGAGGTTACTTGGGAAGGTTTTGTTCCTAGAAGGATCATAGCCTGTTGAAGTTGAATAGGAAGCTTTTTGGCTTTTGTTGTGGTGGCCTTGGCAGTGCTGTGTTAATGGTTGGACTGTATGATCTTGATGATACTTTCCAACCTAAAGGATTCAATGATTCTTAATCATGTTGTGGATCCCTACTTTGAAACCCTGGTGTTTGTGACCTCTCTAAGGGTAACCCTTTGGATGGGCTGTTAAGCCATCTCTGCAAAAACTGGCCCCAAAGATGGGACTCTTTCTTCCCTCTGGGAGGGTGCTTGAGCACCTGGGAGGGAGCAGGGGATGTCCCTTTGTGCTGCTGTGACAGTAGCCACAGGCTCTGTACCTGGTGAGGGGCAAGCAGGAAGGAGCTGGCTCCTGATCCTG
The DNA here is from genome assembly GCF_012460135.2 of Molothrus ater. Lineage (NCBI taxonomy): Eukaryota > Metazoa > Chordata > Aves > Passeriformes > Icteridae > Molothrus > Molothrus ater. The sequence continues at coordinate 50,749,811 of NC_050482.2, read as the reverse complement.
CTGCTGGCCCCATGCTGGGACTAACGTGGCCCCTCTCCCCAGGTGCTGGAGTCGTGCATGAAGAGCTGTGGCAAACGCTTCCACGATGAGGTGGGCAAGTTCCGCTTCCTCAATGAGCTCATCAAGGTGGTGTCCCCTAAGGTGGGTCTCATGGCATCGTGCTGGAAGGGAATGCTGCCCGGTGGCAGGAGGGCTTTGGGAAAAAGTGGTGGCTGAGAAAAAAGGGCAGACACCCACAGTGAAGTGGGCGAAATAGGGCAGTGTTAGTAGGAGATCTAGTCCTTGTTTCCTGGTGAGTTTTCTGGTGGGAAGTGAGTTTTCACCCCACTGTTCCAGGCTGATTCTTGTAGGAAGCTGAGCACCAATTGGACATGGTGCAGCCAGCACTTGTGAGACTACTGAGCCTGCCTGGAGTCACCTTCCCTGCATCCCTGTTGGGCTCTGTCTGTGCTGCATGTGCTCAGGAACCTCCCCCAGCTGCGACAGGACCATGTCTCTTTGGGGTGTCCCAGCCTGACTGAGACACCCTTGGAGGGCAAGCCCAGGCTTGGTCAGGGGTGTTCTGGCGAGTCCATCTGAAGGACCAAGTCAGTACCTGCTCCTCTGCTGATACTGCTGTTCCTGCAGCAGAACAAGCTGTGCGGGCTCCCCTACTTCAGTCAAGGCAGTGAACACCAGCAAGGGTAGAGTTAAGGGAACACAGGCTAAATATGACTAAGGAAAACCTTTGTCTGCCAGTCACAGCTTGTGATCTGTGATGATGAATAGCCCTGGACAGTGACAGCAGCATCCTAAAGTCCTCTTACTCGGCACCCTAGAGTATGTCCTCTGCCTTAAGCCACTTGTTTCTGGTGGCACAGGCACTGTTTCTACCACCAGTGCTCCCATCAGAGCCATGTGAGAAGGCTGAAGGATGATTGCATGGCACCTGCTGGGTGCTGGTCAGCTGGGGCTCACCTTGCTCGGGGCCCTGCCTCAGACACCATTACCCACATCCCTCTCCCAGAGGGCTGCCTTGCTGAGCAGCTTCTTTTCACAGGACCATCCCTTCACAAGGTGACAGGAGACCTGCCTGAGCCTTCCCACCTGTTCCTGTGTGTCACTGAGGAGCTGCTGCTGCAGCATTTTTCACATCTCTTGTTTTTCCTGTGATGGAAACCAGGCACAGCATAGGATGTGTTGCAAGGCCCTCATGAGCTTTCCTGCTTGCTTCCTCTTTCCTCCTTGTGCCATTGGGAACAGTCTCACTTCTCCTGGGGGGGCAAGGAGAGGAACAGGCCAGACTTGCAACGGCTCAGATCAGCTTCACGCCTCCTCTTTTCTCTTCCTCTAGTATCTTGGCAGCCGGACATCAGAGAAAGTGAAGTCAAAGATCCTGGAGCTGATGTACAGCTGGACATTAGGGCTGCCTCATGAGGTGAAGATTACTGAAGCCTACCAGATGCTGAAGAAACAAGGTGAGAGGCAGTGGTCTGGAAGGGGCAGTGGACAAATGGTTTTGCTCACCTTCATTTTTTGTCTGGGAGAAATCTGAAACAAGCTCTCCCTTCCCTCTGCCCAGACCCAGGTCATCCATCAGTCTGACTCAGCACCAGGGTCAGAGACAGAGCAGGTGCCTTGGGGCTTCTGGCTGAGCAGAGGGAGTTGCTGGGTTGGAGGGCTCATCTGCTTGCTCACATGGGAGATGGGGCACTGGAAAGGTCTGGGGCTGAAGGGCTGCAAGTACTTTGGCAGTATAGGCTGGAATTTTCTAAGCAAGGATATTTATGGGGAATGGAAACACAATCCAGGATCTTGTTTAACAGGAGCTAACCCACACACCCTCAGTCCCAGCTGGATTTGGTGGGCCATTAGGGAAAAAAAACCTGGGTGACAGTGCCATCCCTGCGTGGGTGAGTCCTCCTGATCTCTCCTTCTACTGCAGGAATTGTGAAGTGTGACCCCAAACTTCCTGATGACGCTCCTTTCCCACCGCCTCCTCCTCGACCCAAGAACATCATCTTTGATGATGAAGAAAAATCCAAGGTAAGGGCTCTGTGCAAGAAGAGGGACAGTAGGCATCATCTTCCCGCTCCAGCACCTTATGTCCCCCTGATGTGAGAGAGTTAAGGTCCCTGCTGCACATGCTGTCCTTCAGAAAATGCATCACAGGAATGCTGAGGGCCTGTTCCAAAATCATGACAAAGGAAATATCCAGAGGAGTGGGGCATGTGGGTCTGTTTGACCTTTGGAGCACTTAGCTGCAGGATGGTGCAAAGGGTGAGGCACTGACATTGGCCCAAGCAGGTCTGGGGAGGTTTGCTGCTGTGAGCTCTCTAGACTTTGGAGTTATCTGGCCATGAGGTTTAAATCTCAGCCCCAGATGCTGATGCTGTTATCTCTTCCCCCACCCCCAGCACTGCAATCTGCTTATTGCCCAACCACTTATAGCCACCTGGACCCATCCTGTGTTGTCTTTCCATCAGAATTGTGTCACCACTCAGGCAAACCTCTGCACTATCAGTGCTGATACATTTAAGCAAGTACTGGGCTCCTCTGGATCTAGTTCTACAGCAGGAGTGTGATGCCTGTTTGCTGTAAGGGATATAATTTGCCTCCATGGGTCAGAGTCTGCAAATGAGGATTTGAAGATGGGCAGTGGGACTGTTCACTGACTGGAGAGGAAGTGGGAGCTCTCTCTCATCGCCAGCAAAGAGGCATGTGAACAAGTCCAAGTAGGAGTCCATTAAAATGCCCTGGCAATTCTTGCATAAACCAGGCTCTCTTCCTGTCTCAGTGCTGCTGCACTCCAGACTCTCCATGGTGGGTAATGGGCAGGCCAGAGCAGGTTTTGAATGCAGGGGATCTTGAGGGAAAGACCTAGCTTGCATAACCAGAACTACAAGAGGAAAAGCCAAGCCAGTTGTACTTCTCTCCCTGGTCTCTGATAGCCCACAGGCTCCTGTGGCTGGGCTTTCTAAATCATTGGAGTTGTCCACTGCCAGATACAGGTTTGGGATGGGGGCAGCTCTTGGCTCTAGTGATGCAAGAGTGACTCTGGCTGCCATCCCTCAGCTTGGGCTCAGGAGTACCTTCTCTTTTGCAGACTCTGGCTCGCCTCCTGAAAAGTTCCCATCCTGAGGATCTCCGGGCTGCCAACAAGCTCATCAAGGAGATGGTTCAGGAGGTGGGACTGGGGAAGAAGGGAGCTGGGGGGTCATGGTCTGGGTGGTGATGGCTGGCACCAAAGGAGGACTGGCTTTGTGACCTCATGACCTCAAGACATACGGAGCTTCTGCCCAAAATTTGGGTGCAGCAGCTATCAAAGAGTCCTTGTGTGAGTTCTACCATCCCCTGGGTACTTGGAGGAATGGCTCTGAGTGCATTCTGTGGCCCAAGCCCTGCTGCAGCACAAGATCCGCAGCAATTCCATCCCTGTCTGGCATGTTCCTGCCCAGAGATGACCTGGAGTTTTCCATGGAGTGGGAGCTGTTTGAGGGCAGTGTTGCTGGGCTTTAGTCCAGGCTGGTTGGTCGGCCTGGCCTTCCTCCTCTCCAGGTGAGGACATCCTTCCCCATGTGCTTCCCCTCCAGGACCAAAAGCGCATGGAGAAGATCTCCAAGAGGGTGAATGCCATTGAAGAGGTGAACAACAACGTGAAGCTGCTGACAGAGATGGTGACAAACTACAGCAAGGGGGAGACAACGGAAAGCAATGAGGACCTAATGAAGGTGAGGAAAGGCAATCCCAGAATCCTCCTTGGGCTTAGCAGAAATGGGTGACCCTTATCCCCTCATCCTCCTGCCTATTTTGCAACTCCAGCTGGAGCATCCTGCTGCTCAGGATGCTCGCCTCATCACTGTTTCTCTGCTGCCCCAGGAGCTGTATCAGCGCTGTGAGCGCATGAGGCCCATGCTTTTCCGGCTCGCCAGTGACACAGAAGACAATGATGAAGCTCTAGGTAAACATATCTGACCTTTCTCCTTCCTGCTGAGCCTGCCCTGGAGGTGTCAGTGTACCCTGATGCAGCCTGCAGCAGCAATGGTGAAAACCATCTTTGCAGTGGTTTTGTTTGCAGCAACTTGGGCCTTGCTTGGGAGAAACAGACAGATTTAGGGTATAAGAGTTACTCTCTTCCCTATTTCACACTTGTTTTCAGCGGAGATTCTGCAAGCCAATGACAATCTGACCCAGGTGATCAATCTCTACAAGCAGCTTGTACGGGGAGAAGAGATCAATGGGGAGATGGTGGCCAGTCCCCTTCGAGGTGAGGAGACTTGAAGAATGGGGACAGGAGGGTCAAGCAGAGGGACCCTGTTGCTGGTTTCCTGCAGAGTAAGAGAGGACTGAGAGAAATGGAAAGGGGATACCTGCAGGAGCTTAGAGTGGGGCTGGTGAGATAAGGAAATGGCTTGTGGATATGACTGGTGCATGAAGAAGGGGAACTGGAAGGGAGAGCAGCGGGTGTGAGGAAGGATGGGAGCAAGGCCTCACCACATTGCATAAGGACTGGACAACATTTTCAGAGTCTTTTCTTTTTGCAGGCAGCACCTCAGCACTTCTAGATCTGTCTGGCCTGGAGCTTCCAGCAACATGCCCTTCCTACCCAGCCTTGCCCACCCTTTCAGGTGGCTCAGCAGTCCCGGTGCCTGACCAAGCTGGCTCTGTCTCCTTGCTGGATGATGAACTCATGTCTTTAGGTGAGAAATCCAGAGCAAAAGTTCTTCATTCTTTGACTCTAGATAGTTCTTCTTTGGCAGGAACATGAATAAGAAAGAGCTCTGGTAGAAGTGAATAATGAAAGACAAAGAGGTTCTTCCATTTAGTGTGAGGGAGAGGAGGGAAGGACGCTGCTACGATTCTGAACTTCAGTCCCATGGTGTTTTCCTGGCTAGTCAGAGAGAGCCTGTAGGGATGTGCCCACTGATTTGCTCTGAGTAAACTGACCTGGCAGGTAAATCAAGAGTGATGCAATGGCCATCCCCAGATGGGATCACAAGGGTTGGTCACCCTTGCTCACTTGCTCTTGAAGTCATGAACTGACAGCAGATGCATGGGACTTCCAGGAACTGTTCACATGAAATCATGTAAAGTGTCACTCCTAGAATGCTCTAGAGTCCTGCTTTGCACAACAAAGTGTCTGTTTCCTAAATCAAGTGCTTCTGAGTACAACAGCATCAAGTAGACAACATGGTCAGTCAGATTGATCAGCTCAGTAGCAGTCATTTTACTGCTGATTGCAGTGAGACATGAACTATAAATGAAGCTATCTGGACAGAAAAAAACCACTGTCACCCTCCTGGCTCTCCCCCATGTAAGGATGGGGGCCAGAGATGGAGACAACATTGGCAGTTCTGCCCTGCTGCTTCTGTGTCTTACTCAGGCCATATTTAATGCTCTTACTGATTTGGTAGGTAAGCTTCATGTTTGCTTATACTCCTGGCAGGCCTGAATGACCCAACACCACATCCTGTCCAGGCCAGTGACAGCAGTGGCTGGAACAGCTTCCAGGTAATGCTCTGGGAGCTAGGGCAGAGGGTGGGGAGGGTGGTAAAAGCCCCCTCAAATGAAGGCAGAGAAACATGCCACAGCTGATGGCTGGTGCTGATACGCAGCCCTGCTTTGGGGCTCTCCTGCATGCTCTTTTCACAGTCATCAGACAGCAATGAACTCAATATCACCCCTATCATGGCAACACCACCAGTCAAAGCAGATGCTGGTGCATCCTCCCCAAAACCATCTCCTAGCAGCAGTGGCCTGGATGACCTGGACCTCCTGGGCAAGACGCTGCTGCAGCAGTCTTTGCCTCCAGAATCTCAACAAGTGCGATGGTAAGCACTTGAGTGCAGTCTGGCATCTCTCGCCATTGTTTCCATTTCTGGGTGCTGGACAGCATTTCAGTGCCCTGTTCCACTCCTCGATCTCTCTCCCCCTGTAGGGAGAAGCAGCAACCACCCCCTCGGCTCACCCTGAGGGATCTGCAGAACAGGAGCAGCTCTGGCACCGCAGCCCACAATCCCAGTGCTCTGCCTGTACTCCAGAGTACTTCCCCTAACCCCACGCTGCCTCTGACCTCAGAGCTGCCTGCTCCTGCTACACTTCCAAAAGCTGCCACCACACCAGCAGGAAGTACTGCAGTGCCACCACGGCCTCCTGCTGCTGCGCTGCCCCAGGAGATCTCACTGGCCAACATCACTGTGCCTCTGGAGTCAATCAAACCCAGTGAGCTGGGGAAAAATAGGGGGGGCAGGCATGGGGGGATTCAACCCTGCACACATGGAAGGGAAGAATGTGAAGAAACTTCTTGCTTGTTAGATTTTGTGGAGGCTGAAGAGGAATGGTGTCTCTGTCACTAGTATGGATTGGAGTTAGGATGATGGGGAAAGGTGCTCTCAGGCCAGTTCCCTCCTGGCTGACTGCTCCGTGTCCCTGCCTTTCCCACAGGCAGCATCCTCCCTGTGACAGTGTATGATCAGCATGGCTTCCGTGTCCTATTCCACTTTGCTAAGGATGCCCTGCCTGAGAGGCCTGACGTGCTTGTGGTGGTGATTTCTATGCTCAGCACGGCCCCGCAGCCCATCCGCAATATTGTCTTTCAGTCTGCCGTCCCCAAGGTAAGACAGCTGCTGGGGCTGAGGTCCCAAACTGGGCCAAAGCATGATTCTACTTCTGCAGGAAAACAGGGTGGATGGAGAGAGCTCCATGGGCATGGGAGCAAATTCTGATGCCTTCAGATTAGTACAATGCTTTTCTCTTTGACTAGGCAGCAAAGCTTCCCAAGTGCAGCAGAGCTTCTGGCTGCCAAGTCACTCTCAGGAATGTGGTCAGTCTCTCCTCTCACTCTTTCCCTAGATAATGAAGGTGAAGCTACAGCCTCCCTCAGGCACAGAGCTGCCAGCGTTCAATCCCATCGTCCACCCCAGTGCCATCACCCAAGTCCTGCTGCTCGCTAACCCGCAGAAGGTAACAGCATTGTTCCTGGGGCATGAACAGGGGCTGGTCTTGGTGCTTAGGCAAAGCCTCACTACCCTATCCCTGTTCCCTCTACTCAGCAGCACCTGAGATGTAAATGGTTTGTGCCTCATGCCTTTCTTTTTCTCCCATCTCCAGGAGAAAGTGAGGCTACGGTACAAACTGACCTTCACCATGGGAGAGCAAACCTACAATGAAATTGGGGACGTGGACCAGTTTCCCCCACCAGAATCCTGGGGAAACCTCTAGGGCCACATGTTGCAGGCACTACACTGCAGATTCCTTGGGAAGCCAACCCTGTGGGGCTGGAGCAGCCAGAGGAAATGGGAGGGTGGCTGGGGGCTGGTGCTCACACTCTATTCTCCAGATGGCCGGGCAAGGGCCAGAGGGAGCATGCCTCAAGGAGGAGAGCAGAGATGCCAGATGTTAATCTCACAGGACTAGAAGTGGAGTGGAAAGCTTCATGTGTGAACAGTTGCCTTCCCTGCTCTTCTGAAGATGACACTCCCTCCCCAGTCTGTCCAGCTTCTCTTCTAACCCTGCTTTCCGCTTTAGGTGCATAGGGGAACAAGGATGAGGAGCTTTAACAGCCTCAGCCCAGGGCAAGGCCTAGCAAAGGAAGATCTTTTTCCTTGTCTGCCCCCTCCACACTTCTCAGCCCTTCAGCTACTTTGTGCTCTATGGTGCTCTCTCTTGCCCCCTTGCCCCCTCCTTAGAGCTGGGCCCCAGTGATTCCATGTGGTGGGATCACACTGGAGCTGATGAGGAACAGGGCTGAGCAGAGCCTAGGTATCTCTCCAGCACCAGAGAGCAGACAGCTGTCTCTGCTTTGGGGGGGTCGGGGGAGTGATCATCACATATCTCTGCCCTAGCTGCTCACAGAGCTGTTGGTGAGAGGTGGGGCCTCAGGGGCTGGGAAGGGCTTGCTCTGTGCCTTCCCCACCCCTTCAGCTGGCGTCCTGAACCCCTACAGCATGGTAGGAACCATTCCCACAGGCTTTATCTATCATAGCAAGCTGTGGGAACGGTGGCCAGAGAGGGGCGTGCTCTGGGGGTTGAGACTGCCTGCAGCCTCCTGGCAGATGGGGAGAGGAAGCAGCAGTGAGACTTCCTTTCCCCGGCTGGGCTGGAGAGCTCGGTGGGGCAGGGGAGTTTTCTCAGCTCTTCAGTGTCCTCTCGCAGAGGGGTGAGTGATGGGCTGGGAGCTGGGGGGAGATGGGAGCCCAGCTCATCACCACCAGGCTCTGCACTGGGGCACGGGGGGGTTCAGCTGTGCCTTGTGCACCTTTGCTGCAGCTGAGGGCAGGCCTGGCTCCCCGTGGCGGGGAGGGGGCTCACCCCAGCCGCCTGATCACTGTGACACAAGAGCTGGGATCTGCAGGCACCAAGGAGACCGAGGGTAGCACATCCCAAGCAATCCCCAATCCCATGAGACTTAGGACCATGGAAGCTGCATCCCATCCCTAAGCTGGTTTGGAGAGAGCCTGATCATAAAAAGCAGAGGCAAGCTGTGCTCTGCATTGGCTTGCCAGAGGTGGAAGGAAGCACGTGAGAGATGGAGACAAGCAGGGTGCCTCGCACTCGTGGCTCAGGCAGCGAAGGTGATGCGTCTCAGAGCTGGGCACAGCAGGCAGTAAAGGGGAGGGGGAAGCAAGGTCTTTATGCTGGGATTCTGCTGTCTTACTTCCCTTTCCCGTCTCTTCAGGGTTTTGTATGGGTTTTTTCTTTGCAGATCTTGTTTGGTTCTTGAATAGACTTGTATATATTTTCAGTGCAAAATTCTGTAAATGGAAGAAAACAAACATTTAAACGAGACGCCCGGCGCGAAGAATCTGCTGTATTTATGGGAAATAAAGAGTTCTTTCCTGATCCTGCTCCTGTGTCTTTTGACCCAAGGAATGCATTTTCCCCCTTACTTTTCCTGGACCCCTGAGGAGCTTCTCTGCACCCTGTCTGGCTCAAATCCTGCCCCTTTAGTCCTGTAGTTCATCCCTCAGTCACTCAGGCCCTTGTCACAATGATTTCCCTGCTCCCATGAGCAGGGTTGGTGGAATTCCCCTGGCAGTTCTCAATTCCTTTTTTGAGAGCAGTGACTTCCAGGCTGTGAACGGGGTGCTGCCCACTTCCCTCGTGCCCCATGGAGAGGCAGTGGGCAGGAATGTGTGCCTGACAGCCCACGGAAAGCAGGGCTTGAGCTCACTCCCATGCCTCACATGACTGCAGCTTCACCGCTGCTGGTAGCAGCACTTGGAAGCAGCTCCACGAGACAGTTTTATTTCAGGAGTACAAAGGGGGATCTCCTCTGACAAGCAGCAGCCCAGGGCTGGGAGCAGCTCTGATACTGCGTATAAGAATTGGCCCAGCTCCCCCTTGATGCAGCCAGTGAGAATCTGGGGGGCCTTTGCTGCATCTTTGCAGCAGGTGCTTGAAGGTGCCTGTTAGGAGCACCCACGGCTTGATGGTGGGGGATCAGATGTGCTCTGCCACAGGTTGAGAACAGCCTGGTGTTTTGGGCAGGGAAACAGTGGTGCTCTGTCACCCCATAACCACTTGAAAACAGCTGCCAGCACCACTTTGCTAGACAGTAACTGAAGACCTGATCCTTGCCAAGAAGCACAGCCTAGCAGCCCCCAAATTTTTGCTCCTCTGGCTTCAGGGCACACATGGAGTGGCCCTTCTGCCTTGTTTTCCTTTGCTGCTTGCCTCTTCTGCCCACAAGCTGACCGCTTCTTGTTTTGGCTTGGTTTGCTGCTTCCTTTGCCAGCCATGTAATCCAGCTAACAGCAACCTCTGCCCTCTCTTAGTGCAGGTGAAAAGTCCTATCTGCAGGTAGCCAGAAATAAAATGAGATACACATCTCAGAGAGTCAACACCAAAAGTCGTGGTGGTGTGGAGTGGATGTTTTTCGACAAAAAGAGAAAAGAAAAAAAAAAAAAGAAAAAAAGGATATGAGCTCTGGTGCAGCTCTGCAGAGAGCAGGCAGCAGCTGAGCCTGAGAACCGGGAGTTTGCGGTCCCCGTGCAACTGCGGATGCTGCTGGCCCTGCTCGGAGGAGCTCCTCTGGCGGGGGGAGGGACCTCCCGAAGGCACCAGGCAGCAGCCTCTGGCCGCAGCTTTGCGGTGGCTCCGGAGAGCCTCAGCGACGGCAGGGAGGGAAAGCAGCGAGAGGGGTGCAGGGGTGGCTTTGCTGCTTGTACCTTGCTGCTTTTGTCACAACAAGGCGGTATGTCGCAGGGCAAGAGGGTGGAGCTGCACCCGTGAGCATGGAGAGGTGCCTGAGCAGTGCTGGCAGAGTTGGGTGGCCAGGTAGGGCAGGGTGTACATCAGTACGAACTGCCCAGGCAGCTGGCACCGCACGGGCTGCCCCGCGGCACAGCTGCTGGTGGGCACGGGAAGGAAGGAAGGGGAACCACCCCAGCTGAGACAGAGCAAGAAACAGCGTGGGCCCTTCACTCGGGCTCGGCAGCAGCATGTGCTTGTCCTGCCTTGTTATGTGTATGCTGTAATAAAATTTCCCCTTTAAGGCTGGGCTGAAGTTATTTTTACTTGTGGGCTGGTGACAGGAGCACAGAACGGAGCAGGAGCTCTGAACTGTTCTTACCTGATCTGTGGCGGAGGGGCGGACGGAGGAGGAAGGAAGCTCAGAAAAGGAGAGGGAGCAAGAGAACGAAGCTCAAGGGAGGGGAAAAGAAAGCAGGCAGGGCATCCCTAGGGAGGGACTAGGGAGGGGACCAGCTGGGGAAACTGAAAAAGAGGGAACGAGGGAGGGAAGAAGAGGAGTAAGGAGGCAGAGGTGCTCTGGGAAAAGCAAAGTGGCTCTGGGGAGAAGAGGGACTGCAGGCATCCGATGCCTAGCATTACCGAGGGGAGCTGAGCGGGTACAGCCAAGCAGAGCAGCTTTTGTGGTCTCCTCCCGACTCTCAAGATGATGAAAAGACAGTTCAATCGAATGCGCCAGCAGCTGTCCCATCCCAATGCCACCACCAGGTAAGGACTTCTCCACCAGCAGTACCGGAGGGAGCGGGATGCACGTCCTGGCTTGTGCGGGGGCTGGTGGCCTGGGAAAAGGGCAATGGGGGGGAAACCTTTAGGGTTTAGAGCATCTTCAGCACAAGCTGAGGGGCTTTGTGAAGGCTGCATTGGTGCTGTTCAGCAGTAAATGATCCTCAAGCCCAGCAACCTGTCCCAGGGCCCACATTCCTGCATTCACCAGGAAATGGGACTTTCCCAAGTTTGGCTTCGCCAGGATGTGGGGCAGTGGGGCAATGGGGAGGGACCTTCCAGCCACATGCCCCTGGCTGTGCAATGACCAGGAGTGGGATTGGGCTGGGACCTGCCCTCCCTGCTGAGTCTGGGGTGCCCCACAGGAGCCCAATGCCCTGCATAGCTCTGGCCAGCCCAGCAGCGTGAGCAGCCCAGAATGCCCTTTGAGGAGAGAACCAGGGGCCCTCGGATGGACCCATGGAGGACTTACAGCTCCACACAAAACCCTCTGTCCCTGTTCTACCTCTGCCATTTCCTTCTTTTTCTCTTTGGCTTTCCAAAGCTCTCCCCTTGCAAAACCCAGAACTGAAATTACAGGGCTGGGCCCTCCCTGCCCAGCCCCCTCACTCCCTTTCCTACTGCCACCTCTGTAGGTTCTTAGCACTGGGTGGCTAAGTGGGACCAAGTGTGTCCCCTGAACCATTGAGGTCCTTCAGCCAGCCCAGCAAATCAACCATGAGGAAGCAACTCCTATATGCTGGTGGCCTCTTGCTATCCTTGCATTCCCTGGAAGGGATCATGATGCCCCTTCCCATCCCTCTTCCCTCAAGATTTCATCCATGTCAGATGCATCTCCCTTTTGCTTCATGTCAGGCAGGCGAGCCTCAAGCATGTTGTGAAGTCCAAGAGCAAGCTCTTCACCTGCTGAGGAGCCTCTCCTCTATGGACCATGACCTCACGTGATCTTGCTTGCCTTCAACCAAACCGCCCATGTTTCCTGCAGCTCCACATCCTCATCCCACATTGGTTTTGGCAGGCAGTGAAAAGAGAGAAATGTGAACTGGGGAAAAAGCAGCAGCAGATGGAAATCAAATGGGGCTCCTGGGACATAGCAATGATAGCAGGCTATGAAGCAAGGCTTCCTCTATAGGAGGCATCAGGGAGGCTTTAGAGTCATGGTGGCTGGTGGGTTTGGAATTTGGTTTTGAGCAGAACCACAAAAAGCTGGGTTTGTGAGGGCATTTCTGGAGGGGATGGTGTTGGTCTTGGTCCCCAGTTTGATGACAAGGACACCCTTGCTCCCGCACCAGTGGCCCCCACTGCTACTGACTACCCAGGCCTGCAAAGACATGTACCAGACTGCAGCATCACTGCCCTGGATTCACCTTCAGGGGAGAGATGGGGCAGTCAGGGGCAGTAAACATCCTGCTCCTGTTGTGGCTCTGCTAAGCACTCTGACTCCAAAAACACAGGTCACACCTGGACTTTTTGACTGAGGTGCACAGACAGGAAACCGTGTCTGATGAGGTGTCCACCAGCCAGCAAAGCTGGCTCTCTTGCCCTGCTCCTTCTACCCACAGCTTTGTATCTGATGGTCCAGGCTACAGCCTGTGTCTCCTGCTCCCAGGAGCCCAAAGAGAGGCCGGGAGGATGCACAAGGACCTGCCTTCCCAAAGAAGCTGGGTGGAGGTCATCCCCATTCACTTATGGTTCCTTCTCCTTCCTCTGCAGAGCCCAAGAAGCAACTGAGCTCCTGTCAGAAGATTTGCTGCAGGTGAGGTGTGGGCTGGGCTGGCAGGCGTGTGTCTGCTTGTGCCTGGGCGTGGGAACCTGCCCCGCTCCTGCTGCCATCTGCCCTGCCGGCACATCCAAGTCATGGGGCTGGGACCTGCCCGCGTGCCAGAGGGTGATTTCAGGTCCATGGTGTCAAGGGATTGGCAGGCTCCTGCTACCAGCAAGGGCTTTCCCAGGTGCTCACAGAGGAATGAATCCTGACCAGGAGTTGTGCTCCCTTTTCACTGGACCAGATGCTCCGAGCTGTGGTAGGATGCTGGGCAGGTGTTGTGGTTTGACACTGCCCAAATGCCATTTACCCACAAAAGTTGCTCACTCATACTCCCCTGCCACAGCTAGGCAGAGAAAAATTTAATGAAGGCTTCATGAGTTAAGGACCAGGAGAAAACACTCCAAGGGCAAAACAGGCTCGATTTAGAGGTACAAAGTGAATTTATTGCTAACAAAATCAGAGGAGGATAATGAGAAGTAAAATAAGCCCTTAAAAACACCTTTTCTTCCCCCAACCCTTCCCTCCTTCCCACTGCCAGTGCAGGGGACAGGGCATGGGGGTTTTTGTCAGTTCATCACCCAAGATCTTCTTCCTCTGCTGAGGGAGAGGAGTCCTTCCACTGCTCTGCTGCACCCTGGAGTCCCTCCCACGTGAGACTCAAGTTCTCTGTGAACTTCTCCAGCCTGGCTCCAAATCTCATGAGCAGCAGTCTTCCCAAAACTGCTGCAGCATGGCTCACTCTTCCACGGGGTACAGTCCTCCAAGGACAGGCTGCTCCAGCCTGGTAGCAGGGGCCCTCTCTCCAGCGGGTCTCCCATGAATCACAGCCTTCTCCTGCTCCAGTGCCAGCACCTCCCCCATGGGCTGTGGGTGGATCTCTGCATTCCCCCTGGATGGATGGTCTCACCATGGGCTGCAGAGGAATCTCAGCTCCAGTGCCTGGAGCACCTCCTCGCCTCCTCCACTGGCCTTGGTGTCTCCATGTTGTTTCCCTCACATGTTCTCACCTCCTTCTCTTCTCTGGCTAGGAAAAAAATGTGTCCCCACTTTGTTTTGATTTTATTCTTAAACATGTTTTCACAGAGGCATTACCACTATCTCTAATTGGCCCAGGCTTGGCCAGCAGCATGTCCACCTTCAGAGCCATCAGGGATTGGCTCTGCTGGACATGGTGGAAGCTTCTGGCAGCTTCTCACAGAAGCCACCTCCATAGCTCCCCCTGCTACCCAAAACCAGCCCATGCAAAACCAGCACAGCAGGCCATCCTCACCCAGAGCAGGGTAGTGGGGAAATGGCCTGGAGGTGCCATGGCTGACAAAATGGCTTCTCCAGTCCCATTTTTCTGCCCGCAGATTGAGCAGAGGATTGAGCCAGCCAAGCGAGCAGCTCACAGTGTGTCCAAGAGGCTCCAAGCCTGCCTGCAGGGACAGTGTGGCTCCGAGATGGACAAGCGAGTGGTGAGAAAAATCTTCCCACCACAGCCTGTGCTCACCCCAGCTCTGTCCCTTGGCAAAAACAGGGATGCCAGGCCCCTGCTTTGCCAGCTTTGCTGAAGGGTGGCCCAAAGCTATGCCAAGCCCAGGTCCCATTGTCAGCAGTGGCCTCCAGCATGTGCCTGGGATGAGCAGAGCAGAGCAACCCCTTCAATCATTGCTAATTTAGGACACTCCTGAGAGACAGTGTCTTTGCATTGAATAACCCTCCAAAGACCTTGCTGTCTATGTTCCTTCCCAAACCCCCATGAACTCTGGCACCCATGGTGCCCTGTGGTGGGGAGCACCACAGTGTGGCCAGGCACAGTGGTGTCACCATTTCTCTCCCAAATCCTTGGCTCTGTGCAGAAGAAGCTGCCTTTGATGGCTCTGTCCATGGCGATGGCTGAGAGCTTCAAGGAACTGGACACAGAGTCCAGCCTTGGGTAAGTACTGATGGGAGAAAGTGCCAGGGTGACCCCAAAAGATGCCAGATCCTGGCAGTGACACTGTCTTGGCTCAGGGGCTGCCATGGCTCAAACCATGTCCCCAGAGCAAGCACTGGTGTTGCACTGGGAGAAAGGACAGCCAGTCCTTCAGCCTCCAATTGCAGAGGAATTGCAGGCTGGGGGCTGGCTCAGGGTCCCACGTGGGTACAGGGGCAGGGGGGGATGTTGGGTCAGACAGGGGCATGGCTCCAGCCTGCAGTCATTCATCTCTGTCCCACACAGGAAAGCCCTGGAGATGGGTTGCTGCATACAGAGCTCACTGGCCAAAATTGTGGCTGAGTTTGAGATTGACCTGGAGCACTACGTCCTGCAGCCACTCAACAAGCTCAGTGAGGTACTCCTGGCTGCTCTATGGCTCCACTTTCCAATCCTTCCACCACTCCTTCCTGTGTCCCCAGGCCTCCCCCACTCACTCTGACCCTCTCTCCCCCAGGAGGAGCTCCCCACCATCCTGAAGCGCAAGAAGACCCTCCAGAAGTTGATTTCTGATTGGAACACAATCAAGAGCCGGTATGGGGCACACTGCAGCCCTGGGGCCCAGGGCATACCCAGCACAGCCCCCAGACAGCTTGGGGGAGACAGGAGGATAACTGCCCTGGAGACTCAATTTCCAATAGCTCTTCAGGAGCACCCAGCTAGCTCCTCTGTAGGTGCATCCTGCTCTGGGCTCAGATGCTGATTCCAGCACTAGAGAGAAGGCTGCTAAAGGCAGCAAAGTGCCCTGGTGCTGCTTGGGACACTGAGATCACCTCGTTCCAACTCTTGCCGGGGTAGCCCTTGCCATGCCAGATTTCTCTGAAAGTCTGCACACCAGTTCTACCCAACAGTCCTGGCACTGAGACCATAAATTCACCTCTTCTTTCCCACCCAAAGGCTGAATCAAGCTGCCAAGAGTTCCAGTAACAGCACTGGGGCTGGTGCTGGCCCAGGGGCATCTTCTGCTGCCAACAAACTGGAGATCTTGAAGGAAGAAGAGGAGGAGGTGAAGAGGAAGGTGGAGCAGTGTAAGGTGAGAGGGTCACTTGCTCTCCCCCATGGATCAACTCCAGGGTTGCAGACCTGCTCCCCTCCACCAGTCTTGTCCAAGGTGACCCCACGCTGGGATGGACTGCAGCCAGCCAGCATGTCCTGCCCTCTGAAAGCAAATGGGGCCCTCAAGCAGAAACAGGGAGATGGCCCAAGCCCAGGGAAGAAAAAGAGTAAAGGAATTCCAAGTGCAAGCTGTTGCAGAGAGGAGGGTCCAGGGGCTAAATCAGGGAGCATATGGGGTTCCCTCAGGCTGGAAAACAGCTGAGCTAGGATCTGTCATGGGTGGCAGGGAAGTTTCACATCAGCTTTCTCCACTTCTGCCCTGTGTCTCTGAAAAGCCCAGCACCTTGTCTGGCAGAGCTCATGAGCTTACTGGAGCTGAAGGTGCAGAGGCCTCTTGCTCCTGAGCCACTTGTGCCAGGACTTTGATCATGGGGCAGGTTGCTGCCACTACCCAAACACAACTAATGGAAGCAAGGAGAAAGCCCCACTCCCCACAGAGACCCTGTCTAGACCACTCACTGGCCAGATGAAAGGGCTTCAGGGAGGTGTATCCTCTTCCTTGGGTGCGAGGGAGGGGATGGAAAATTGTTCTTTTTTGTCTCCCTTCCTAGGATGAGTACATGGCTGACCTCTACCACTTCTCCACCAAAGAGGACATCTATGCCAGCTACTTCATCAAAGTAAGTCTTCTGTCTCACTTCCCCCCTGTGAGTGAACGTCAGCTGCAACATGTCTGAGCCCAGTCTTGCCCCCATCCACACCAAGTGCCCCCAAGCAGGGCGGGGGACAGATCAACGCATCAGCAGATGGCCTTGCTCCTGCCACTGCAGGTTAATGCCACCACTAGCACCAAGTGCAAACAAGCAGCTTGTCCTGAAGATACCCCTCTCCAATCTGCCCTCTACGCCTCACTACAGACACAGTCCCACGGACCCCAGGGGGGCTCCCCTTGCAGCTCCCTCTTTGCCCTGTCTTCATGTGGGTGCAATGTCCTGGGAATGGGCACCTCTCCAAGAGGGGCTGGTGCCAACTGAATGCTGTTTGCCTGTCCCCTGTCTGGCAGCTATTGGAAATCCAAGCCCAGTACCATCGGCAGTCACTGGAATCTCTGGACTCAGCTCTAGCAGAGCTGAGGGAAAGCCACAGACAGACAGGTACTCTCTGGCTCTCCGTGCAGCCTGGCAAGGGCTGCAGCTGAGCCTGGGGGATACAAGTGTGTCCAGCAAAGCTGGAAAAGGCTAATTTTCCCTCCCTACACCTGCTGCTGCCTACCATGTTGGGCTGGTAGGTTGGGGATGCAGCTTGACACAGGCTGGAGATGCTGCCTGTCCTGCCTCTGCCTGTAGCCAGCCAAGTTCAGCTTGGAGCAGGACGTTGCCATGGCCAAATGCTGGATGGTCCCAGGGATGCCCCACCATCCCTCTTGACATTTTCCTTTCTCTTCCAGAGCCTTCCTTCACAACAGACACCCCAGTGGCAGGGTACTACGGTGTGTCCCTAGAAACACACCTCAAGAGCTTGGGCCGGGAGATTGCACTTCCCATCGAAGCCTGTGTCATGATGCTGTTGGCTTCCAGCATGAAGGAGGAGGTAGGGAGTGCTCCAGACCCCCTCATCACCTTTCTTCCCCCAGATGCACTCCTCCCAAACTCAAAATGCACCTCTTCCCTCTTCATGCCATCCCCAGGGACTCTTCCGGCTGGCAGCAGGCGCCTCGGTGCTGAGGAAGCTGAAGAACAGCTTGGCCAGCGGCTCCCATGCCCTGGAGGAGTTTTACTCAGACCCCCATGCTGTGGCTGGTGAGTGCCAGCAAGGCAGGGTGGGGGCACATGACTGGGCAGTCCCTGCCATCCCTCAGCTGCCATCAGCTCCACTGCTCCCCCTCTCCCCCCAGGTGCACTGAAATCCTACCTGCGGGAGCTGCCCCAGCCTTTGATGACCTTCGAACTCTATGACGAATGGGTCAAAGCAGCCAGGTGGGTCCAGGCACTGGGGTGGAAATCCCTGGCAGGTCTCAAAAAGCCCCCACTCAACCCCTTCCATCCCTCCTGGCACTTGGAGCAGGGGTGCTCTGTCTCACTTGGGGAAATACAGACACAGAGCCTCCGTGCATGCCTGCCTTCACTGCCCTGTAAAGCAGGACATCTCCACCTCCAGGGCTATGGTCTGCACGGGGCAGCCAACACTGCCCTTCCTCCTTGTCCACTGTGTCCCCCTGTGCCACAGGGAAAGGCTGAGCTCTCTGCTCCTCCTTCTCTCTTACAGCCTAAAGGACATTGACAGCCGCCTGCAGAGCCTGCGAGACACCTGCAGCCGCCTGCCCCAGGACAGCTACAACAATCTCAGGTGGTTTGTCAGAACAGGGCTTCTTCAGCCTCAAGCAATCACCAGGGGTAGCCATTTCCTCCTCAAATCCCTCTCTACTAAACCCCTGCCCTCCTTTCACCCCACAGGTATCTGATCAAGTTTTTAGCCAAGCTGGCTGAACACCAGGAGGTGAATAAAATGACCCCCAGCAACATTGCCATTGTGCTGGGCCCAAACCTGCTGTGGTCACAGCAGAACACAGGGTAAGGTCTGGTTTGAAGGGGTGGGAGGCAGCTCCCTAGCCCCAGCTGGGGTGCCCTGAAGGCAAATGCCATGGCAAAGGCTGATCCGGCACTTACAGGCTGGTCTAAAGCATTTACACCTCTTCCATCCTCAAGTCCTTTCCCTTGGTCCCATGCTCTCCAGGTTGCATGTCCCCTCACCAAGCACATGTCCTCTTAGCCACTCTGCAAAGTAGCAGAGGACGGGGCTGAGACCCAAAACACTTGTGACATGGCTTTCAACACCACTGGTCTCCCACACCAAACCAGGGTTTGGTGTTGGAGAAAAGAAAAGCCCATCATCCATGTTGCCATTGCCCTTGGCTGGGCTGCCTTCCCTTCAGACCCTGACCCCTGTGGAATGAACACAAAAACTCATTTGGAGTTAATACCCCCAAACCCTTTTTCTGATGCCTCCCCCACCCCTGTCTCTCAGAGACCCCATGCAACTGGACTTGGCCTCAGGTCTCCTCCATCCAGGCTGTGGTGGAAGCCCTCATCCAGAACGTGGACACTCTCTTCCCTGGAGGTAGGGCCAGGGCATCACTTGGTGGGCCACAGCAGAGAGTGAGAGGGAGTGGAAGGGAAGGGAGCATTTCTCCATCTCCAGGAGGGGAGAAGCGGGAGGCTGCTCTGGCTCTCTGCTGTGGGGTCATTGCTCTGGGTGGCAAGTGCTTCCTCACAGGATCTCCTCCTTTCTCTTCACCCAGAGATAGACTTCAATGTCTCAGGCATGTTCATGCCGCCCACAAACACCAGACTTTCCAAGTCTGTCCCAGAGGAAGAACCAACTCCTGCGACCCCTCCAGCCAGCACCCCCACCTTTTTGGATGGAGAGGCGTAAGTCTGATGGGAGCTAGAGGCTCTGGCTGTCCCAGCTCTCCCATGTCCTCCCTCCATCCCACCCCACACCAGGGCCATACTCTCACAGGTGGCTGCAAGGTGCCTCACAGCCAGGACCACTATGCCCAACCAAAGCCTGACTTGCCTTGTTCTCTGCACAGCACCTCCAGGGACCCTGAGGCCAGGTCCCAGCCAGCATCCCCAGGACTGCCCAGGCCACCTCCTGAAGCTGCAGGGCCACCAGCTCCAGTGATGACTGACAACACCACCCGCAAAGGTTAGGGTGCTCCACATGCTTGGGAAATTACACCCCCCCAATGCCACCTCCTGTGGTTTAGTGATCATCCTGCTGTTCCCCACACAAGTGGGCACTGGGGATGTCCTTGTCACCAAATGAAGGGAAAGGCCTCTGGCCAGGGCAACATGGCCAGGATCAGCCAAGATGGGACCGTGGGATGGACGAAGTATGTCCTCCAGTGTTGGGTTGAACACCTCCGTTAGAGAGGTGTCAAAGCTTTGTGAAGGGAAGAGGGAAAAGCCCCCAGAGAAGCTGGTGTGTGCTTGTGTCTTCAGGACAGGAGCTGGGCAAGGGGAAATTTGTCCGACCAGCTGCCTGCAGCCCCCTGTGCCCTTTGGAGAGCCCCAGTGGCGAGGAGCCCAGCCCACCTCAGCTTTCTTTCCAGGCAAACGCCCAGCTCCGGCCCGGCCCGCAGCGCCCCCGCCGCCCGTGGCGCAGCCCCGGGGCACGGCTCCTGCCCGGGCAGCCAGCCCCAAAGCCCTGCCGCGCCGCACCGCGCCCGGCCGAGCCCCCGCCGTCCCGCCGCCGCTCCCGCCGCAGCCAGCGTCCCGCCACAGCCGAGATGATGCCCCACCAGCCTCCAGGCCTTCCTCTGCTGAGGCTGACACAGCGGCTGCCGGGGACTGTGTGCCAGGAACCACAGAGGAGGGGCAGCCACTGCCTGCAGGAGGAAGCCCCCTGGCCACATCGGCCCCAGAAGGACAGCCCACAGAGAACTGAACAGGGTGAGAGGCATGGAGGAATCACAGGTTGGGGAGATGGGATCTGGCACCTCTCTGGGACCCAGCAGATGCTGTGGAAATGCCAGGGTGGCCTGAGGGATAGCATCTCTTGGTCTTCCACCTTGTTCCCTCACACCACCTGGCATGCTTTGCCTGCCCTCTCTCACTCCCCCATCTCAGTGTCCACCTCCCCACACTACCATATCCCTGCCAGAGCCCAGCCACCAGATCCCTGCCCAGATCCCTGTCCTGATCCCCCACTGCAGGCCCAGACACTCCTTGCAGCTCTTGGACAGCTTGGCCCCACGGAGCCATTCACAAATGCTCAGCCATGATCCCAGCCCCATTTTGCCTTAAAATGCATTGCCCCAGGAACACACAGATGGATATATAAAAATATAGATATATAGAGATTTATATATAGATATATAGATATATATTTGGAGTGCATGTTCTGTTAGGCTGAGGGAGCTGGGGTTGTTCAGCCTGTAAAAAAGGAGGCTCAGGGGTGCCCTGATCACTCTGTACAGCTCCCTGAAAGGAGGCCGTAGCCACGTGGAGCTCGACCTCTTCTCCCAGGCAACAAGAGCACATAGTCACAATCTGCACCAGGGGAGGTTTAGGTGGGACAGTAGGAGGGAACTTTTTCACAGAAAGTGATTATACATGGGAATGGGAGGTGCTGGAGTCACCGTCCCTGGGGGTGTTTAAGGAAAGGCTGGATGCGGCACTCAGTGCCACGGTCTAGCTGACATGGTACGGTCTTACGCTGGACTCGATGATGTTAGAAGGCTTTTCCAGCCTAAGTGCCTCTGTTGATATTTTGCCAATCTTTGAGAAGCTGCTGTCAGAGCCGCAGGCCGGTGTGAGCAGGGCACACTTGGCAGTCTGAGGTGCTGGAGGGTGCAGCCCGTGGGCCGCAGCGGGGAGGGCAGGAGGCGGGAGCGCGGCCGGTGCCCGGGGCCGTGGAGACGCGGGCCGGGCCGTAATGGCGGCCACGCTGCCACAGCCCCGCCAGCCGGGAGGGGGCGCTGCGCGGCTGCGCGGGCACGGCGGGGGGCGCGGGCCGGGCACGGCGGCTCCAGCCAATGGGCAGCGGCCCGGGCCTGTCCCCGCCCCCTCCCTGCCGCGGTCACTTTGGGGGCCGGCCCTGGGCCCGGCCCTGCCCCTGGGAGCGTCAGGGCATCCCATTGGTGGCGGTGGGGGGGCTGGGGGGCGGTGATTGGCTGCGCGGTGGGGCGGGGCCCGGCGGGGGGCGGTGATTGGCTGCGCGGCGGGGCGGGGGCCCGGCGGGCTGCGGCGGCGGCGGCGGCGGCAGCATGGCGAGCTGCCGGCGGCTGAGCGGCGCGGGGCTGCGCGAGGTGCTGGGCCCGGCGCAGGGGCTGCTCTTCGACTGCGACGGTGTCCTGTGGGCGGGCGAGCGCGCCGTGCCCGGCGCCCCCGAGCTGCTGGAGCGGCTGCGGCGCAGCGGCAAGGCCGCCCTTTTCGTCAGCAATAACAGCCGCCGCTCGGTGGCCGAGCTGGAGCGGCGTTTCAGCCGTCTCGGCTTCCGCGGCGTGCGCGCCGAGCACGTCTTCAGCTCCGCGCTCTGCTCCGCGCTCTTCCTCCGCCAGCGCCTCCTCGGCGGCGGCGGGAACGGGAGCGGGGCCGGCCGCGTCTTCGTGCTGGGCGGCGAGGGGCTGCGCGGCGAGGTGCGCGACGCCGGGCTGCGCCTGGCGGGCGAGGGCGAGCAGGCACCCGGCGAGCCGGTGCGCGCCGTCCTGGTGGGCTACGACGACCAGTTCACCTTCGCCAAGCTGGCGCAGGCCTGCGGCTACCTGCGCGACCCGCAGTGCCTGCTGGTAGCCACCGACCCCGACCCCTGGCACCCGCTCAGCGACGGCCAGCGCACCCCCGGTGAGCCCGCGCCCCGTCCCGCGCCGCCCCGGGGGGAAGGGGCTGTGGCGGGGGTGGCCTCGGGTGGGGTTCGCTGTCCCAGGTGAGGGCGAGGCGGTCCCCTGAGCGGCAGGGCGAGCAGGGATGGCCTGGCAGTCCCTTGCCAGCTGCCGAAGCAAGGCTGCCAGCATCCCTGTCCTGTGGCGGGGCCCGCGTGCTGAGCTTCCCGCGGCTACTTCTGTTCCTCCTGCTTCCCTCCCGCAGGGACTGGCAGCCTCACAGCCGCAGTGGAAACGGCTTCGGGCCGCAAGGCGCTGGTGGTGGGGAAGCCCAACACGTACATGTTTGATTGCATCGTGGAGCGTTTCGGGGTCGACCCGTCCCGCACCCTCATGGTGGGAGACCGTCTGGAGACAGACATCCTGTTCGGCAAGAACTGCGGCCTGGCCACCATTCTCACCCTGACAGGCGTGTCCCGCCTGGAAGAGGCGCAGGCCTACATGGCCAGCGACAGCGCCGCTGCCAAGGATCTGGTGCCCAATTACTATGTGGACAGTATTGCAGACTTGATACCAGGCCTGGATGAGTAACAGGTTGTACATGTGAGGGCAGAGGGGTCAGTTCCCCATCCCAGATCTCCATCTGTTCCCATTTCTCTCTCACTGCCCTATTCCCTCAATTTCCAGTTTCTTCACAGGCCAACATCCTTCTTTGGGGGCAAAATGGGAAGGGGAGTGGCAGGAGGGGACAGGTTTCAAGTTGTCTCCTTTCTGCTGAGAGCTATCCCTGATGGACAGAGTTCTTGTCTCCCTCATTGCCAGCTGCCAGCATTTTTGGGAGAGAGCTGGAGGCCTTGAGGCTGCTGGGGGGGATCAAATCAGTGTCTGTGTGGCCTCTCCAGGGGTTAGGGACTAGCTGCTTTAGTGTTATTTTTCCCTTGGATAACCAGTGGCAGCTTTTACTGCTGTCCTTTGACTTGTAACTCTTTAATTCTGAGCAGCTTCCCCCCAGTCCTTGTGGTAACCCCCTCCTTGCCAGGGGATTGGCTGGCACTGTCACCCACCTGGTGTCTGTCAGTGCCAGGGCATGTGGAAGGAGTGTGCCAGATCTCTGGAATCGTGAATGAGAGCATCTCTGCCTCCCACAAGTGAAAGAGAGCATTGCCTCATCTCTTCTCTCCCCTGTTCCTTAGAGAAGTTCCCCCACTACCCCCCTGCCCCGACCCAGTTAATAACTGTGCCAGTGTCCATCTGAAGGACAGAAGAGACCAGTTTGAGGGTTTTTTCCTGTGCCAAACAGACAAGCTGTGACTGCACAGTGGGTCTGCAGTTGTACCTTGTTTTCAAGCACCCTTTCTGAAGGGGCTTTTGAAGGACAGAGGGCTCCTAGACCATGACAACACAGCATTAGTGAACTGTATGACTCTCCCTGGCTGCCCCTTCTCAGTTGGATTTTGTCATAGTACAGTGAGAGAAAAGTGCTGATGGGGGTCTGTGCTCCAGCTGCCGGTGTGCAGGTGAGATGGTGATGGTGTTGTCACTGCTGTGAATGTGTCACAGTCCTCAAAATCATTCCTTGCTGCTTTGTCTTTCTACGTTTTTTTTAATTTCTTGATCTAATTTATCAAACTTATTTATTGTTGAAATATTGTATTATTTGTATAAATTATGCTGACTGGTTGCACCAAGGGGACAGAATGGAGTGCCTTTGGGCATCCCCTTACTGTCCATGTCCCATGTTGATGTTCTTACACTCACTGTGTCTCTGTATATAATAAAGTGTGAGCATAGGCTGGAAATTACCTCTTTTTTTTCACTCATGGTCCCATCAAGATGAAACTGCCCTGGGTATCTTTGAGCCCTCACAGGTGAGGACGTGGCAGGACCTTTCCTCACTCAAGGGGGTGCTGCTGGGTAGACAAGACAGCTGGGTAGTGTCTTTGAGCTGCACTTTGCTGGATCACTGGTTCCTCAGCACCGGCTGGAGGTGGCTGGTGGGGCTGCGGTGTAGAGTGCAGGGTCCAGCCAGGCCACCTGGAGCAGTGAGCAGTGCAGCCTTTGCCAGCTGCCTTTGCATTTCACAGGGAAGCTTGCTGGGGAACAGTGACCTCTTGTGCTGCACCTGAAGGCTGCCCTCAGCTAGCCAGGTGGGCCCCAATGATCTGTGTGGCCCTGCTGGGCTAGGGGTGAGGTGCCACCTCTGTTACATGCATAGAGTTTGCAGGGGGCTGAGAACTGCCCAGGCAAGGTTTGCTGTGATCCTTCGTGACTGTGCTATGCTTTAAGTGAAAGGGAGATGGCTGTGACTGTAGCCCTGGGGTGACCTTAACTGGACTAAAGCTTGCCTTGTCCTGGGTTTGTCCATACTCCCAGCCCAGAGGGAGAAAACGGATTGGGTAAGAACAGTTGGAAGTGACTCAAATGTACTTTGCCTCCATTCCCCATACAGGAACCAATCCTCCCCTTTGTCTGTCAGACCCCTTTAACTACTGTTGATGGCAACCAGGCATCACATCTCCTGCTGGAGAGATCAGCATTGAGTGTTCAATAACTGCTCTGTGTCAGGTAGTGCACTGTCAGCTCACATGGGAGGACTGGATGCAGCTTATTGTCCCTAGGCGAGTTCCAGGTGCCAAGTGCCTTCTTTGTTTTTTCTGTCCAAAATAACCTAGGAAAGAGCCTTCCAAAATAAAAGAACATCCAAAGAGCTTTCTGAAGATTGCCTGTCATCTTAATCAGTCCCCTTTGTATATGCCCATTTCTCTCTTTTGTCTGTCCCGTGTCCAATTAGGCCACTAGAGGACTGGTAGTCCCTTAATGAGTACTTGACCAACACTTGCATCATTAAGTAGAGCAAGATTGAGACCTAATGTGTCTGCTAACTTGGCTTGCCAATCTAGAGATACCCAGAGCCTGGTTTATTTTTCAGAGCTCTCAGTTTTTGTATCAGGCTGAAATTTGAAGCACTGTTGTTGTGACTTTGGGGCCACAGCTGAAAATGCTCAGTTATGGCTGCAGATTTCCCAGGCTGAGTTGGTTACATGTGGGTGTACAGAGGAGACTGTGCACAGTGAGAATATTCCCAAGACATGCCCCCTTTTTTCTAGGGTGCTTTGAGGATGAGCGCTTGCCTGCTCTGTTCTTTCCAGTTCTCCCAGACAGCAGATGGGATGCTGGAGGCTGTAGTCTACCAGGCTGGCACACTGGAAACAAAACAGGAAATTCAGTAGCTGGTCAGAGAGTCCCAGCCTGTGTTTGGGCCCTCTCCAAAGATACTTTGGAGTTTGTCCTTTGGATTCCAAATGGTGAACCTGCAGAGTAGGTTTTTTTCATGTGACTGCTGCTGAAAACACAGCTCAGCAGGGGTGATGGCTGATTCCTATCTCTTGTGATCATGTAGCTTCTTTTCATCTGCTGTGTCTCTCCATGAGGGCTTTGCTATGAAGCAGAGGTGGACTTGGAGCTGAAGGGTTTATCTGTCCTTCCCTTGGTTCATCATGTAGGTGAGGACATTAGATAGGGGTGACTTCTGTCTTGTGTACATCAGTGCAGCTGCTCTTGTTCTGAACAGGGATGGAGCAGCACTGTAGGGGTCCATCAGGCCTGCCAGGTGTTGATTTTGTGTGGTTTCACCCTGCTACTATTGCTCCTGCATGTAATGGATGTGCATGTGAGCAGATCTTGTTAGGAAACTAGACTGACAGCACTCCTGGGGGTAAAGAGCTCCCTATCCAAGCCTGTCAGACATCCATTCAGCCACTGACAATAAGGGGTCTGTGATCCTCAGGGGGTTCAGGCTTTGGTTCCCTCTGGGATAGGTCTGGTAGGGCTGCAGATAACATCTGCTGTTTAAACTGAAAAAAGCAATGCTTCTTGCCTCAGTCAGCTGATTTCTTCTTGTCTAGTGCAGCTTTTCTTCTTGGGTTGAGTGTTTAGGGAAGCAGTGCAGTTGCCAGGGAGGACAGGGCTGTGAAGTGTAGAACTGTAGCAGCACACAGGAGGGTGGAGCAGATGGGAAGCCCCACTTGGTGTAGTTGGGTAAAGGTATTTATTTTCTCATCCTCAGAAAACTGCATTGCCCTTTCCTGCCATGCAAAAGAGACAACACCCAGACAGGTGGCAGTTGTTCCATTAGACCAGAAAACTCCTATCCTCCATCCATAAGTGCAGTTACTGTGGCAACCACTGGCTGGATGATGTCAGCTGCAACTTGCTGAGCATTGCCTGCTCTGGGCAAGGCTTTATTCCCTTAGTCATCTTCGTGCCCCTTCTCTGGACTCTCCACAAAATGTCTCTGACTCTCTTGTACTGGGAGCCCAGAACTGGACCCAGCACTGGACCCCACGTCCTTTTCTGTTGTGCTGCTTTCCAGCTGGGTGGTCCCCAATATTTACTGGTCCCTGGGTTACTGTTTCCCACGTGAAGGACTTTGCACTTCTCCTCATTGAATTTTTTGAGGTTCCTGCCAGCCCATTTTCCCAGCCTATTAAGGTCACTCTGGATGGGACCACAACCCTCTGGTGTGTCAGCTGCTCCTCCCAGTTTTGTGTCACCAGCAAACTTGCTGAGGGGACACTCTGCCCCATCTTACAGTTCATTAATGAAGATGCCAAACAGAATAAATACAACAGTATTGACCCCTGGGGGACACCCCTAATTACAAGCCTGCAGCTAGACTTTATGCCACTGATGAGCATTCCTTAGGCCCAGATGTTCACACAGTTCCCTGTCCACTTCACTGTTAGCTCAGCCAGCCCATACTCCATTATCTTCTCTAGGGGAATGTTGTGGGAGGCGGGGCCAAAGGCTTTACTGAAGTCAGGGTGTATGTTCACTGCTTTCCTCTCATCAGGCAAGCCAGCCATTTCATCATGGAAGATTGTCAAGTTAGTCAAGTGACTGACACTTCAGGAAAACAACAAATGGGCCCAAAGATATTGATTGGTGAGTAGATGCCTTTAACATGAGGAACTAGAGATCATCCTGGCTGGGAAGCTCTTAATGTTCAGCCACATGACATGGTAATAGAACTGGGACAATCTGGAAGGTGTTGAGACTGGCAGGACAGCGGAGGTTTTTTTGCATGGGAAAGTGCCTCCAGAGCCAAGAAAGGATCATGATCCTAGGAACTCGCTCAATACTTGCCCAACCTGATGTGAGAGTCCCCCTCTGCCAAGGCAGGCAGCTCTGGCGCCACCCTGTCCCGCAGCAGCTGGAGCACAGAGGAGGAGGAGGAGGAGAAGGTGAGGAGCAGCAGCCTGTTACTGCCTGCCCTGCCAGCATTTACTCTTCCTCAAGCAGAGGTGTGGGTAGAAGTCCCTCTTCTGCTTCCCTCTCCTCACTCTTTACTCAAGGCATTGTCCCATCCCCGCTATAACATGGGTTTTCAGGTTCCCCTTTGCCATCTCTCTATCATTATCCATTTTTTTTTTCCTTCCTTACTGCTGCCTCATTTGCTCTATGGACTCTGACCCCAGAAAACTCACCAAGCAGCCCAGGAGAATAACATGGCTATGCACATCTAGGAACTGCTGCTCTTGTTGGACTCTGCCTGGGAACTGTGTGTGGATAATGTATTGGAAGTGCCCCTGGCAGACAAGCTGTTTTGGTGTTCCTTATACTCCCTGGGAGATGGTGAACTTGCTGAGGGAAATTGAAAACCCTTAAGAACTGCACCAGCTTTCAGAGTTGTACTGCTCTTTGTAGCTTCAGTATCCCACTGCAGCAAAGCACTGTCAGCTCTGTAAGCCTCCAGCATGGAGACAAAGGAGAAGTGATGCCAGAAACATTCCCAGATCACAGGAGAGCTTTCTGTGACCATCCAGGTTGTTCTGCCCTGTGATTTAGCCTGCTGGATGTGCAGCTCCAGCAGCTAGCAGTTTCCAGTCTGTATAGGATATTGCTGAGCACTGAGATGCTCTCTTCACACATTGTGGGTGAGAGAAACCTGTCCTTTTAATGGTTGTCCATCAGGTCACTCAAAAGTCCTGTGCCAGCCTTTCTGCCCTTGCTGAACTTCTAGCTTGGTTTCCACAGAAGCTGGACAGAAAGTGGTACCTAGGTAAAATTTATGGCAGGAATTGCTTCTCTACTTGACCTGTTTCAAGCAAGATGAAACAACTCAGGTCTGTGTTTCTGTTTCCTCCAGGTACACTCCACTGCCATACTACAGCTGCCTATGTGCAAGTAAGGTGGTTTATCCCTGCAGCACAGAAGCTAGAGGAAACTGAGTCTTTGTGGGCTGTAGATTGGAGATTTCCCACCTGCTGGAACAACATGATTGTGGCCCTGATTGTGGCCCTGGCAAGGCTTCCTTCATGAAACAGAGGTGTTCCTGACTTGGTGTCCTTCTCTGGCCTAGTGTTTGGAAGCTTTTGATTCCACTGGGTATGGGCAGAGCCAGTCAGTGGCACAGAGCAGTGCCAGTCCCTTTTTGTGCACTTGCCAAGGCTGGGGGTAGACATGTGAAGAATGGCAATATGCCACTGTTCAGCACTTGAGTACAACTAGAGAACCATGTGCCTGCCACAGTCTTGGTTACCTGGAAACTGACAGCTCAGCAGACAGGGTGGCCATACTCCTCCAGGAGAGTGTAGGCTGTGTTTAGGTTGTTTCATGATGCTCACTGCCTTGCAATTCATTACAGTCTCATTAGCTGCCTTCCCACAACAATTTCAGGGCTGAAAGGACCCATGTCATTGGGCAATCCGACACTGTGTTTGACTTCTGTTTGGCCATAAGCAACTCTGAATGCCCTTGAGCCAATGTTGCTGGAAATCTGCCTGTTGGTTCAGGTTCTTGAGCTGCTTTCTTGTCAGTTATGCCTTATTAAGAATTATTAAGGTATTAAGGATTCTCATAAGAGCTTCCTACAGAAGTAGTCTTCCTCTTGGTCACTGTCACTTGCTGATGACCCAGCAGCAGTAGAACAGTCCTTCTAGAGGAGCATTTCTGATCCTCGGGTCAACCCAGGGATTGGGGTGGCAGGTAGCACCTGGTCCTGGCTGGCACACCCTTTAAGTAGCAGGATCTGAGGCAGACCCCATGGTAGTGCTTGCTGCTGCAATTCAAATCTCTGTCACTACTCCTTTGGGTGTGTTACGAGTTTTCCAGGACAGCATGTCCAGCAGTGGGACACAAACAGCATCAGGAAAACCTGTCTGATTCCTGTAGTGACTTAGAAAGAGATACATCTACCTGGAAAAGGAGTACATTAATTACCCTGGGACTTCTTCTGGCAGCAAGCCTGCAAGCTCAGAACATGGAGGCATCCTGTCTAATACCCATAATTCCTCCTTTTTCCTGGCAATGTTCTGCAATGCAGAGGGGTAAGACACCTGCAAAGGATCATCCTTATATGCTCCTTGTCTCTTGAACTTGGATGCTATGCCAGGTGCAATAAGTCAATTAGACAACCCTGGTAAGGCATCAGTCTAGGGATCTCACCCTCCCATCCCCTGGACTATTGTTCTTTAGGCTGAAAATAAATCTAGAAGTAGGAGGCTCCTGTATTGTGTTCCCATTATGCTGGCTGGAGTTAATTGACACCAGATTTTTCTTCCATTTCATAAAAATTCCCATGAAATGTTCTCTTTCCTTTTACCTTTCTGTTACCACTTCCAGGGCCTCCACTGCCTGACTGTTCCTTGTATAATGGTGTGAGTTGTGCATCCCTGTCACCATCCAACCCACCAAGACCAGCTGTCACCCTGTCCTGTAGCACACAGCTGGGTGATATCTAGAGGCCTCGGTGTGGGCATGGTAAGAGACAAAAATATAACTGATTAGAAAGAAGTGCAGCTGAAATTGCTCTCCAGCAAGACCTCACTTTCACTGTTGCCTGAGCCTACTGTCTGTCTGTCTTTCTCAGTAGGAGGAAAGGAGTGGGAGGTTCCACATCAGCGTTTCTCCATAGATCTGTAAACCCAACACAAGCTGGTGCTGCAAAAACCACAGTTATTTTCACATCAGTCTGATGCTCAGCAGCAGGAATGCTTTCACGGCAAGACAGGAGGCTTGCCAGGCAGGGGTGAACAGCTGAAGGCTGCAGAGCAGAATGGGAAGATCTGGGGTGTCATCCCAGCTGATATGAACGAGCTCACAAAAATATGAGTTGATAAATGGCAGCTGGTTGGGGAAAGAGTGCGAAATCCTGTCCCTTTGCACAATCAAATCTTGCATTCTTCTTGTTCAACAAGACCCCTTCCCATGAGCTGAAAAGCTGGATTTATACCCACAGACAATTTTGGCTGTACTTCTGGTGTCAGCTTCTTTTACTAGACATTGTTGACACTGCAGGGCCCTAACTACTGCTGGCTCCCTGGGTGCAGGCAGCCCCCTGCAGCTGCAGCTCCCTGCTGCAGAGCTGGTTCTCATCACAGCTCTTTCTTACTTCAGCCCACAGCTCTGCTCGGCAGCGGCTTGGTCACACAATCATCTCGCTCAGGAGAGCTTGGCTGCTGGCAAGCACAAGGCTGTGTCCTGGAGAACAAATGGCACACAATGTGGCCAACAGCCCTGCAGTCTGCATCCAAGTCACAGCTCTCTTTTGTGCATGCTTAATCAGCTCCTTCTGTGCCGGGCATTTTCTGTCATACTTCCAGGGGACCATGCCCTCCACCAGTGCTCTATAGTTTAATTGCTAGAGATGTATGCTTTCCAGTTTGTACATTATCCTCCTTTCAAAAGCTGACTTATGCAGTACTCTTCATCCACTCCTGATGAACACCAGATACACTGCTTGCTGCTTTACTTGTTGCTCCATCAGCTGCATCACTACAAGAGTTTCATCTATTTTTCAGAACCATAGTACATTGGTTTTGCCTTTCCAAGTCAACATGAAAAAGGATGTAATCCGTTCAGGCACTGCTGTAAACCCCTTTAACAGTAGTTTCAGGAACTTAAATCTCTGTGGAAGGAGCAGGATGGGAGAAACATCCATAGCCACTTGCAATCCCTTCTGAGGGGTACAGCAATCCCAAATGCATGTGCAGTGCCCATTTCCAGACTCACATGGAGGGCAGTTATTGATCCAGCAGGTGAGCAGCCAGATTGCACAGAACAGTGCCCCTTCTCCTCTGCAGCTACACAGGGCTGGCCAGGCAAGGCGAAGGAGAGCACCTGGGACTGTGGTTGCAGGATGCTGGAAGCTGCACGAATGCAAACTTGATGATGTAACGGCAGCCTTCACCTTCATCCCAACTCATTCACTGGTGCCCAGCAGGTTTGCCCTTAAGCAGTGATGTTTCAACAGGAGGAGGCCACAGACAGCCAGAGCAGGGCAGCTGCCACACCACTGAGGTTGCCACCACAGCATGCCCAGCTCTCCCAGCCCTGGGAGAGCCAGGGCTGTGGTCACAAGTCCCACAGGCACAGCCAGCAGTGAAGCTGGGCTTGGCACCCTGATGCAGAGAGGGAGCTCCTGCACTTCCTCAGGCAGAGCTGAAACCTGCCAGCTGGGCAAAGGCTTGCTGGGGAGCTGGGGCCTGTCAGTGCTTGTCCTGGTTGCAGACAGACCAGGACAGGGACTTGGTCCACCTGCAGCCAGGGTGGTGTTGAGATGCCACCAGCAGTGGGAGCCAGGGGAGCCGCCTGTGCAAGGCTGTTGTTTGTGAGAGGTGTGCAGGTGCAGGTGCAGGTGGGTGAGAGGCAGGCTTTCATCCAGACACCCAGTTTTCCTGTGATAACAGCCAGCGTGCCAGCACTCTGCAAAACATACAGCTGAAATTGTATTGGTGGGTTATGGGAGGGACCCATGGTAATCCTCCAGGAAGGAGTTGTCTTGAGAAGTCTCAGGATTCCTGTTCTCATCCCAAAACACTGCTTGCTCACGGGCCATCCTTTCTCCCCCTGACCAGGCCAGCTGACTCTCTCTTGTGCTACATGTTTAAGCCTGCATTCCCACCAGCACTGCTGGTGCTGCTGAGATCTGATCCATAATATGACAGTGCTGGATCATTCTCTTTAGGAGATATCATGCTGTTTCTGGAACCATGCACACACAAACCAGAAGACTGAACAGCATTG
The DNA here is from genome assembly GCF_012460135.2 of Molothrus ater. Classification (NCBI taxonomy): domain Eukaryota; kingdom Metazoa; phylum Chordata; class Aves; order Passeriformes; family Icteridae; genus Molothrus; species Molothrus ater. The sequence goes on along the minus strand of NC_050482.2, from coordinate 50,717,726 downwards.
CATTAAAAAGAAAAATAGGAAACAAAAGCAGTGCATTTCATGTTTCAGCCTCTTGGAGGGTCCAAAGGGCAAACTGTCTTTAGAAATACTACAGAAAGCTAAAAAATATGTATGAGCCCAGCTGTGAAATGTAATACATTTCTGCTTTCTGGCTTCTCCAGGGATTCACCTCTCCCTGCCCACTGCAGGTACCCATACCCTGGCACAGTTCTGGGGCTCTGCATGGCTGGGCTGAGCCACCCTTGCTTGGGTACTCAGCACAGAGGGAGGCCCTGCAAACATACAGGGGTGTCATTCTACCTTCGACAGACTGTGCCAGGCCAAAAAAACCCAAAGGACACCAACTTTTCTGAACCATGCCCAGCAAACTAGGCCATCCCATCTCCAGCAGCTCTCACCCCCTGCCTAGAGAGTGCTCGTGGCACATTATTTGCCAAGAGCTTTCCTTTCTCAGAAAATGTCCAGTGTCCCCATGAGAGCATCACTCAGAGCCAAGTTACCCTCCTGCCTAAAGAGGGATGGTCAGCTCACAGCATGGCCAAACATATTCCCACTTCTGTATGGGAACAGCAGTGCAGAGCCCAGCATCTCAGTTTCACCCTGAGAGGTAAAACCATCAGTCTCCCAAGTGAGCTAAGATGCACCATGTGCTAGGCACGGCCTAACCTTTCTGCAGTGGGAAAGCAAGCTTCACAAAGGGGAAATGGCAACTTGATGAGGAGCTGGTTAGCATCCAGGGTCAGTCCTTGAGACTGCTCCCCAGGCACCAGGAGCCCACCAGCTTTGGTCAGTCAGCTCTTCCCTCACATTGCATGCTTTCAAGAGATTGAACCCAGCATTTCTGAGGCTGACCTGACCACACCTCATCAACCCTGTGATTCCCAAGAATGGGTCTGATGGGTTGGGTTTTCTCTGTCAGGGCTGCTCTGAGCAGAGCCAGGGATAAGGAGATGGGAATGCAGCAGCAGCAGAGGCCCTGCATGAACGTCATCTCCTTCCCAGCCCATGAGACACATCACAAGGATGGTTCAGTCTACACAGAGCTTGTAGCAAGGCTCAGCAGTGGGTGTTTTCTCCAGAGAGTTTTCCAGAAAGTGCCAGGTGCTGCCTGTGGTTTCTCTGCTGTGTGTGGGGTCTATGCAGGGCTGGTGGAAGGAAAAGAGTGGATGAAGCAATGGTGAGCTTGAAGGAAGGCCAACTGAGACACCCTGAGAAACAAAGCAAGTAATAAAATCCCAGAGAAAACAGCGCTCCGCACCCAGCCGGGCCCTCTCCTGGAGCTGCCAAAAAGGCATCCTTGGCTCACAGGTAAGCAGTCATAAAATGCAGGGAGAGACTTCCCAGGGAGGGAAGGTTTTACCTGTCGAGCAAGTTCATGGGTACCCTCACCCACCAGCAGGGAGAGCTGAGCATGGCAGGCAGACATCCCACAGCCCTCAGCACTGCAGGAGGAGAGGGGGAACAGAGCCCTCTTTCCTCTGTGGCACCCAAGCAAAGAGACTGGCTGGGTCATTCTGAGAGGGGACCAGGCGTGGCTGGGTTGCCAGCTTGGAAACACTGAGTGCCTTGGCTGATTTTGACACGCTGATGGTATTTTTGATCACCCTCCTCAGACCCAAGCCTTCCTGCCTGGAGAAGCAGTTCCATCTCCTCGTAGGGCTGTCCCTCAGCAGCCCAGCCCCACCAGACCTGATGGGTCCTTCTCCCAACCACTGCTCTCCCTCCACCACTCATGCCTGCTTGCTCATCCCTGCTAGTGGGCACAGGTCCTCATGGACTTGCTCAGCAGGTAAAACATCCCCTGCCCACAAAGCTGAGCTTGCACCCCCAGGGCAGATTAATAAAGCACCACGTGGGGCAAGGCCTTGTTGTGCTCTCTGCTGTTTCTCCTTCCCTTTGCCCCAAATAAACAGAACACCACAAAAAGAGACAAATGCCTTTGTTTTCCAGGGAAGGACTGTCAGAATGGTGTGTGTCCCTGCATCTTGTTAGGGGTTAGATAAGTCCCCAGGAGCCATGGGGAGCTCTGTCACACAGCACAAGTCCTTGCTGACAGTACCATTGTTAAGAAGGGGTGCATTTTGGGAGGGCTGGTGCTTTTGCTCCCTGCTTGTTTCTCTCCAAGAAAGTCACGGCTCATGCCTGCTTGCCCAGGGAGACTTCCCTCCCCAGCAGCTCTTATCCTGAACAGACAGCAGATTGGCAGTCACCGAGGGGTGTGGAGGCTGGCCCCCATTTCAGGACCTCTCCACATGCCCCTGGGCTGGCAGGCACTTCATGGGGTGCCAAAACTGAGCTCTAAAGAAGTTGCCTTCTTTTGGACTGTCCAGCACCTAGTTCATAGTGCTCCAACCAACATCTGCACCCAGCAGCGGCCCTTGGATTGCTCCTGCCAGCAGCAATCTCCCTCTGCTCCCAGCAGAGCCAGTGAAACAAGTCCAGGATGCTCACCCTGCCTGGTATGGGGGATGTCTTGCCCAGAGCTTGGCTTAGGGCTAGGTCCTGCAAAGATCCTGTCCCACTTGGGGCAAGGTTACACAACAGCAGACTCTGCAGAGATGGAGCTTTCCTCTATAAGGTTACCTCCTTATCATGGGCTTGACCTGGGGACTTCTCTCATCTCCCATCTTCCCTTTAAATGAGAGGAGGTGGATTATATCACAAATTGAACCTGCCTGACTAAATATAGCCAGTGCAGAGTCCAGGAGAACCTCCCTGGTTTTCCCCTGTTTGCTTTGGTGGGAAAATCCCAGGTGTTGCCTGCTTCTGGAGCAAATGCCTGAGGACCTGGAGGCCAGTACCTCTCAGATGTGCATGGTTTTTGAACATAATCCACCCTGTACAGGGAAACTTTTAGAAGGTGCAGTGGCCCTTGGCTTCATGGTGAGCCGGTGAGCCTGCTGTGGGTTGAACAGACAGTGTGGACATGTCTCACAGACTTGCAGCCTATGGGGAAGGGGGGCTATGTCCAAAAACACCTGGCTGGCTGATGGACCCTCCCTTACCTTCCATGCTGGGTGAGAAGAGCAGGCGTCATGCTCACATGAGCAGCACTAGCCACCAAAGCACTGGTGTGTGGATGCTGCAAGGGAACGTCCATCCCTCTTCCCCCAGGTTCCCACTGTGACAAGGTGAATCAGAAACTGATATTACATCTCATCGACTCCTTGCTCAATCTCTACCAAAACATCTCTCAACCAGCAGCCCATGAGCTAAATATGCTTCATAAAATCCTCAAAACTGTCCCACAGAAAAGCCCCCCACCTCACACATGGTCAGGCAGTTGGCTGGCATGTCAAGATTTGCTCCTCTGGCAAAAGGCAGGAGTTTGTCAGTGCTTGGCCTCCATGTCCATCACAACAAGAGCAAGACTACAATCCTGTAGAACAAAGCCATGTTGTTCATTTTGGCAGTAAGTGCATCAACATGCCTCCTGCCCTTCTCACAAGTCACCCACTTCTACTGGAACATGAGCTGGTCCTTGGCCTTCTTCTTGAAAAATGACCCAATCTTTGTCTGGGAAAGGAGCTTCTGCCCAGGAACACAGGGCAGAAGAGAGGGAGAGTATGTCTGTGCTGCCAGTGCTGGGGGTGTGTGAGCTCGTGCTCCTGACAAAATGACCTGCATTACCCCCCACCAGCTGCTGCTGTGAACCTGCCCAGCTCAGGATCTCTAGGAGGGAACCAAGGAGATCTCCAGTGTGGATCCTATCTTTTGCATGAGGTGTGGACAGTTGACACCTGGACTAGGCTGAGCACCAATGGTCAGCTCTTCCCAGGTGCTGCAGGCTGGCAAAGCCCAGCTTGGGTGTTGATGGGCTGCTTCAGCACCTGCTCTCTGCCCAGGGTGCAAAGGAAGCTGGAGAAGCCAGAAGTGAGGGAGAGAAGGCCCTTGGTGTGGGACATGATGATGGGTGGTGGATCTTCTTGGTGGCAGCAGCAGAAATGGCTGTGCAAAGGGCTTCTTTGGAAGAAGGATCCATTTGCAAAAACTCCCAAAAGAGCACCGCAGCCTCACCACAGCAGTGATGTGTGCATGCCCACCAGCCTCAAAAGTGTCTGGGCCCCCTTGGAAGGGAGTGGGAACCGGCAGCATGGCAGAGAATGACACATCCCAGTGCTTTGCACAGCCTCCAAACTGTGATAGCATCAGTGCCCTGCACTTTCTCCCCCCCAATAGTGTAAGCCTCAGGGAAATGAGGGTGCCAAGCCCTGCTGAAACACCCTCCCATTTCATCAGCTGATCCTGGCAGATAACAGACAGCTTACCAGGATAATTGTTCCAGCTGGCTCTAGGGTGGCAGGCAGCAGCTGCCTAACAGAGCTCACTGACATCTAAATGTTTGGGGCACCCAGTGAAGGATGGCACATGTTACTGAAACCCCCAAGGGCGTTTTGGGGGACTCAGGGTCCCCTGTGGAGGACAGTCCCAGGCTGCACCAGCTCCGTCCCTGCCAGAAGGATGCATCCATGCTGGGGAATGATGAGCTGTGCCACCCACCCCACAGGACCCCCAGGAAGAGCAGCTGCATGTCTGCCCAACACAATTCTGTTTTCTCCAGCCCTTGCTGTCTGGTGAGGCCCCATTCCCCTCTGGAAAGGCCAAGTTGGTCTTTTGCCTGCCTTGGCTTCTGTTCAGCTCTGTTGATGCCTTGTGGTCCCATGTGCTTTGGAAGCTCTCCAAGCACGAGATGTGCCCCTAATACCAGCTCGTGGGCTGGCTGCAGATGAATGCAGATGCAATGGCCCAAGCAGGGTTTGTCTCAGGGAGTAAAACCTGATGTGCTCAGGCTCCCTGCTGGTCTCACCTCCTGAGCATCTCTGCTGCTGTTTCTGACATGTGTGGAGACTAACATCACACCCTAGGTACCACTTCCCATAAACACAAAAAAATACCAAACAGGTGTTTTCAGGCTTCTTGTCATTCCTGGCAGCAAAGCCTGCTCACGGCAACCCTCTTCTTCGGGATTATCATTCCACACTGGTTTTTATGCACATTGCTTGCTGAAAAATGGCATGCAGCTGAGTTTCGGTCTCAAGGGTGTTGGAGGAGGACGTGCCTGTGTTCCATGAACATATTTCTCCTGAGCACTGCTTGTTGGAAGACCTGAAACCAGCACCTGGGTTGCTGCAACATGTTCAAACACAGCATCCACTTACAATTTGCATATTAAGTACAGCAAACAAATTTCTGCCTGGCGCATCTCAAAAGTCACTTTAACAAAAGACAAAAAGTGAGACAGCAAATATGCCTCAGCAGGTTGTTTCTAGGCTTGAAATAGGCTCAATAAATGGCAGGTTCCTTAGGCACCTCAAGGACACCAATTTGTGTGTTGCAGCAGCACAGAGCCGGTGGCCACAGTCAGGCGATAGCCAGCAGCTCTCCTGCTCGGGCACACCTGTGATGAAACATCTGACCCTCATGCATGGAGCTACATTTCCTCACCCTTGAACTTCCAGCACTAATGAGCAGCACAGGAATAATTCTTGGCGTCATATTTTAGCACAATTATACTTTTCAGTCCTGCAGCGTGGTGCTGGGCTTGTATTGCAGGCCCTCTGGAAGTCATTAGCCAACATCCAGACAAGCAGTGGCAATGTTTGCCCCTCTATAGTCAGCATCTGCTGAGCTTGCAGCCCTGCTTTCAAAATTTGCCATTTCTTATAGGTTACGTTTGAAGCTTTGCCTTCAGAACACGCACAACCTGAACAACACATGCTGCACCCCAACTCACTTTCACTTCTATCTTTACCTTTCCTTCTATGTCTTTGCCTTGATTTATTTGAAGAAAATTGGAAATTCATGCCACCGGTCAGAAGTAGATTTTCCACTTTTTTAAAATAAGAAAAATATTATCAGCTTCAAAGTCAGAGTTGTATGAGGTCCCTAACTGTACTTTGTTCACAACAGAACTTAAGACTCGCTCCATTCACTGTCCGGCTCTTCCCAGTTTGCTGTTCCACTCCAGCTCAGCACCAATTGCCAGGCTTTGTTTAACCTGCGTTTGCAGCTCTTGGAAATACTCTACATGCAGCAACCCACTGGTCCAGCCTATGTCATTGTGAACAACCTCTCTGTGTCAAAACCAAGAACGTGCTTTCCTGAAGCGTTCCTCCTTGACTTGCCTTTGCTGTGCTGCCCTGGGCCAAGCACCCTTAAACTGAAGAGCAGATGGCCTGGAGCCTTCCTGATTAAAGATCTGCTAACCCATGCTCCAGCAGCCTGGCAGTCAGGATCCTTCACTCCAAGGTAACCAAAGGCTTTTTTGTTGTTCTGTCAGTATTTCCAGCATGGTCAGGTGAGGAGTCCCTCTGCCTGTCACCCCAGCAGATAGAGGAGTTAGCCCTCATCAGTGGGCGTCTCCTCGCTGATCTCACATGGCAGAACAGCACTTGAACAGCTTGGGCCAACCACCTCCATGGGCTGACACAGGCTGGTCCATGTTGCCCATGGCCACAACCCAGCACCGAGCTCCCTCCCTGCCTCCCTGGCCAAGGTGCTGTGTCTATCCCACAGCCACAGGGATGCCACCCCACTGACAGACCAGGACCACTCCCTTCCCCACTAAGTGCTGCAAAGACGGCAGACTTTGCACCCAAAAGGCAAGATGGAGCCCAGTGTGAGCAGCCAGAGGTGCAGGGGAGGAGGTGGGGACCATGGGTTTGGGAACCTCTTGGGATGCACCCAGAGGTGTGTCTAACACATCCCCAGCATCATTAGTGCAAGGAGTCATTCCTGCTTCCCCAAGCTGTAACATCAGGCTCGCCCAGATAAATCATTTGTCCAGGTATGCTTTGATAACATTTGCAGGATTATCTTCACCACTTGGGAACATATTTCCATACTGATTTAATGAAAGCAGGGATTCTGGAGTCAGCAGGAGTTGGAGCCTCACAGACGCTTCCTAATCCAGGAAATTGGATGTGGTTGAAAATGTTTCAGCAGTCAAAGCTTGGGAGATCCTGCTGTGGCTCATTCCTGATGTGAGGCTCTGTGTCCGCAACATAATAAATCTGAGTTTAGCACACCTAATTCTTAGTTTAAAATACCACAGGCCACATAATACAAAGTGGCTGAACAGGTACAAAGGCTCCCTCCCAGTGGAAAGGTGTTGCTAATCACTGCAAGAGTAACTGCAGCCAAAAGAGGCTTTTGCCAGTTGAAGAGTACAATGTACAAGCGGGCTTTGGTCCACAGGCTTTTTAGTCAGGCCCTTTCCCAATTCCTCACAGGTCATCACTCAGGATGCCCCCTCTATTGCTGCAGCCCTCACACGAAGATCTGGGGCAGATCTTTGCTCTTTTGCTTCAGACACTTGCCTGACTGGGTTTCTCCTTTGGCAGCTGCCAAACCACCTTGTTTCGAGCCGCCCCTCGGCTCGGCCCATGTTTCAACTCAACCCCAGACTTGCACTAGCTGGACTCCAGCCCTCAGCCCGCAGCACCAGTCTGACTATGCTGAGGCACACCAGTGCCTATCAGCCAGACCAGAAGGCATGCTCTAAATCAAAGCTACTCGCAGTGATGAAACTCTCTCTTAGCAATCATGTTTCCCTCTTCAACCTAAGGTGTATTGCAGCTTGGAGGTTGGGAGGTGTGAGATGTCCATGAGGGAGGCTGTGATCTCAAGAAAACGTGCCATCTCAGCATAGGGAGATCAGCCTGGGATCTTTGAGTGCCAAGGAGAATGTAGGAAGAAGGCTGAGGCCCTGAGAGAAAAGCCCCAGTGAGCACCATGAGCAGCCCTAGGGACAGACAGGGATATCTGGCCCCTTGTATGGGAAAGTTGGGTCACAGCCAGCACTGGGGGATGGGTTCAGGCCCCAAAGACATTAAAAGCTCGAGGACTGTCTGGGATTGCTCACAAGGGCAATTTGCACTTTCCAAGGAGAGTGAGCAGATTGTGCAAGGAAAGGCTAGCGAGAGGTTAGCCAGTTGCTCCCAGGAAGCAGGTGACTGAAGCACAGGCCACACTGCAGGTGCCCATGGTCAGGACCTGAGTGGGGTGCCTACACCTAGCATAGTACATGCTTGGTGGGGTCTTTGCTGTGATGCCTGGGCATGAACATCTGTGTGAATTTGGTCTGTCCCCATCATGGCAGCTGGCTCTTCTACACCCCCTTTTCCTGGCCCCGTCCTGTCCAGGACACAACCCCAGTTTGCAGAAAGCAGGTGCAGATGCAAACACCATCTGCCTCACCCTCATAACCAGAGGTGAGGCAATGCTGAAGTCATATCCCACAGTCATTACTCCTCTCTCCACACTCATGGCTCCCTCTGGCCAAGAGTTTGGCATGGACAAGGGCGCTGTTTGAAGCAACAGCATCACATCCACTCACTCCCTTTGGACTAAGCAAAGAAGACCTTTACCCCCCAAGTTACAATGCAGATCAGTGACTGTCCCTCTAATACAAAGCTAGGATTTGAAATGTTATGCAGGAAAGCTCTTCTGGTGAGGAGAGGCAGGAATGGTGGAGAAGAGCCCTGTCCCTGTGTAGAGTTCCCACACAAGCCCACAACACTGAAGTCTGTTGTGATCTGTCCTCATCTTCCTCATCTGCATCCTTTGCAGATCAAATGGGCTGCTAAAATGCTGGCACATCCCCTGGCTGGCCCACTGCACACTGATAAGGAAGGATGTGATAGGTGGATGTGATAGGATGTGAAGACTGCCAGCTCTAGCCAGTCTGGCTCTACCCTTCCCAACCCACAGTGGCTCTTCCTACACCACATTGCTCCTGAAAATCACAGGCAAGCACCTCTGTGTCTCCAGTGTGGTGGAGTAGGTGTCAGTACACCTGGGGACACCATCCCTGCCTGCTGTGACACCAGGGTAAGCAGGGACCTTTCCTCCCCTCAGTTCAGCCATCCCTTGTGAGGATGCTGATGCTGAAGTTTTAGAGTTTGTCATCTCATCATGATGTCTCCAACAGGAAGGCAGACGTGACATTGTCCTGATGGTGGTGGCCCCTGGCCTGCAGGCAATGGGACACCCTGTGGCCCCCTTGCCTGTGGTATTAGCCTGTTGTGCTAATGCTATTTAATTCAAGGTTTCATGAAAGCCAGTGGAGACAGCTGGACTTCTATCAGACAAATACAGGCTGCCCGAGGTAGACTCAAGCCTGAAACCAGAATTTCCTTGATGTGAAAAGCTCTTTAAGCACCTTCTCTGGAATGGTAGCCCCTCCTTCATTATCATCTCTTAGCCATTAGCTGGTCTCTAATCTCCCCAGCAGCATTTGGAGAAAGGTCCCTGGACAGACATAACTCAAGGATTTGGTGGCTGCTAAGGCTTGGTCACAGTGCCCAGCTGCCAGAAATGCTGCAGAAAACACAGAACCTACCCCATAGCTTTTAAAAGGCCTCCTCCACCTCCGTCTCCAAGAGAGCAAATATTTACACATTTCCCTTCCCCATCCAACAGTCCTGACTAGTCCAGCCCCCTAGACCATAGCTCCAGCAGCAGCTCAAGTACTTGGAGAGATGCCTGGGGTTCAGTCCCACAAAACCTTGGATTTGAAAGGAATTGATTTAATAACACACACATCCCAAGTAGAGGGAGGCTGACTCTATTTACTTTTTCTCCTCCTCATATGAAGCACTTCTTGTCCTGCACCACATGATCCCTTGATCAGGCTCAAGACTGAACCCCAAGGCAAGTGAAGAAGGAGAATGGGGGAGCAGGCATGTCAGAGCAGAGAAGACCAATTTGGCCTTTACTCTAGCCCTCTTGTGTCACGGAGCGATCAGCAACCTGGACAAAGTCTGGGGCCTGTTTCTGCCCTCTCCAACAGGCAGGCAAGAGGGTCTCTCTGCTACCTCTGCTGGCATTGATGGCATCAACTGGAAATACTCAGTAGTGCCATCCTCAGGGGTCATACTGGAGGAGGGTAACAGGGCTGGGGACTCTCACATCCTCAGCAGAGAGGGAACTGATGGGCCTCACAGTCATGGAAGAAAAAATTGTTTCAGAGAGTTTCAGTTCTGGGCCTCTTAAGGAAATCACAGAGCGTCTTGTGACTTAGAGACAAATATGCAAGACAAGGAGAGCTCTAAGCCACAGGCTTGGCATGCTGCCTGAATTTTTCCCTCCTCTTTCAGTGTAATTACAGTTGAGCCATGTAGTAATTGGGTAACTTTTTCCAAAGGAATCCTTTCACCCAGTGAATCATACTTGCCACAGAGAGAACACAGAGGCAGATAAAAGACATATAGATCCTATAGCTTATTGTGATAGAAGCATTTTGCCTCCATCCCCTTCTTCCTCGGGCCCCTAGCTGTGCTCAGGGTAGAAGCAACAACCAGGCATGGCACTTTTCCAGATAATTTCTTCCCAACCTTCCAAGGCGGCTTCCTCCTGACTCACTCTGCCCTGCAGCCAAGATGAACTGTACAGCTTTGAAGGTACCTATGGGTTCTGTAGAAAAAGGACTATTTTCCCTCCTTTTGTTCCCATACCTACAAAAGTGGGTGGTAAAGGCTGGGTCAGCAGCTGGGCAGTCTCTGGGGACAGAAAGGATTCATAGTGCAGCAGGGTGACTCTCGATGCAGCTTCAGTCTTCTGTTACTGAGGTTTCACCTGGGCTACAAAGAGCTTCTGAGGCACTACGTGTGCTCAGTGACATTTCTTCTACTCCTGATTTAACCAGAGCTGAAGATCCCCCCCTCACTACAGACCCTCCCGCCAAGTCTTGATCCATTTTCCATGCGGGATAAAAGCCTTGGATAATAAAACATTCATTATAAAACTATTTTCCATTGGATTCATAGCCACACACAGCTGGATCTCCTCCTGGAGTGGCCCACAGCCTGCTTGTTAGGGCTGCGCTCAGCATCCAGGAGAAGAGGCTGGGTGAGTGTGGGAGGAGGCAGCTCTGTCTAATAGACCCTCCCTCCTCCCAAAACCAACCCTGCTCCCCTTCCCATTGGTGCATGGGGTGGAGAAGGGCTGGGTCAACTCAGCTCTCCATCTATTTAAAGGCAAGGGTGGGGCTCTGGGAGTTACTTGCCTGGGACTCTTGCGCCTCAGCGGAGAGGAGCAGTACCCTGCAGAGCAGCACCATGTCTTGCGTGAGTAGGGAAAGGGATGGGGCAGCTTTGCTGGAAGTGGGACTGTGTTGGCTGGGTGTGAGGGTGCTTGTGCTGGCCTGCACATCGACCCCAGTGTCAGAGGGTCTGTTAGAGCTGGGTCGCTGCTGCATCCACTACAGAGCATTGGCTGCTATTTTGTGTTCTGGTTCTTTTTTCCTGTAGGATCCCTTTGAGGCGGTACGTGTGGGGATCCTCCCTGGGTTGAGTCCTGACCTGTTTTACTGCAGCTCTAGTCTGGAGAAGCTGCTGCAGTAACATTTATTGCTGTCTGAGCATCTTCTCTGGGCAGCCTTGCTGCTTGCTTTCTGCTGAAGTTTTCATGAGTCATTGAATTGTTATTCTTCTCTTTCTTGGAAGGAGTGTGCTGTACAGAAGTGTTCTGTGAATGTCAAGGACTGCATTCAAATACCTGAAGTTAGAGAGGTTATCTTAAGGGCAGGTATCAAGAGAATGGGGCCAGACTCTTTACAGAGTTGCCCAGCAACAGGGGAAGGGGCATGAGGCACAAACTGAAACAAAGGGAGTTAGAGTTGAATATGAAGAAAAACTTCCTCACTGTGATGGGACTGAGCACTGGAACAGGCTGCCCAGAGAGGTTGTGGAGTCTGCTGCTCAGGAGGTATTCAAAAGCCACCTGGACATGACAATGCAACCTGCTCTATGTGAACCTGCTTTAGCAGGGGGGTTGGATCTCCAAGATCCTTTCCTTAGCTGTTCTGCTAGGGAGATGCTTGTGTTAGAAGAGTGATTACACTTCTTTGACTTGATTAAGCAAGGATTGTCCCAAGAGCAAGCTTATTTTTTAAGGTGGGATAGGAAAAGATTTTCAGTATTCTTGAGGTCCTGGCTCTGCTGTGATGAAAAATGAATACATATGGGTTTGCCAGGATGCTTTGGTCCTCCTAGAGAGAAGGTGGGGGGCAGGTATCTCTGTGGAGCAGAAGAACATTCTTGGAAATACTGAACCTACATAAAAAAACAAGCTGAAGCCGTTGGGAGATGGGAAGCAAGGTGTCTGAGTCCTTGGACCTGGGCAAGGCTTGAAGTTCAAACACGAGCTAGGGGAAGGGAGTGGAATCTCCATCCGTGCCATCCATCCCAGACAGATTTGCGTGGGATGACACAAGACCCGCAAGGCACATGGGTGTGTTTGGGATGGGGTGGGTGTGATTGGAGTGTGCAGGTGCTTACACTTCCCTGCTGTGAAATACAGATATGTTGATGAGAGCAGCAGGAGACAGATTAGGAAATCGAGCTCCAATCAAAGGTACCATGTGATTGGGGTAACTTCTCTGGGATGTCCTTGCTGCCATGCCCTAGGGCAAGGGAGCTTCCCTGTTTCTCTGTGGGTCCAAAGCAAAGCATGTAAGGCAGCAGGGAAAGCTGCCAATTCAGAACAAGTGAGCCAGCAGGTACTGAGCTAATGTCTCTGCTTCCACATTCCCCAGGGACCAGTGTGCACCAACTTGGGTCTCAAGCCTGGCCAGCGCCTCACTGTCAAGGGGAAAGTTGCACCAAATGCCAAGAGGTGAGTTAGGCTGTGCTGCCCAGGCACAGCCTGAGCACCGCGCTAAGAGGTCTGCAAAAGGACTCTGTCCCTTGGGTAGAAGAGGAGAAGGGGTTAACACCAGCAGTGCTTCCAGTGAGTCATCACCTAATGCACACTGCAGACTCAGTACTGCCAAGGGGCTAAGCCAAAGCAGATGTGAAGTTCCAGCTGCACACGCTGGCAGTGACCACATCCTTCTAGTGCAGGGTGAAGGAAATGGAAGCTGTGTCTATACTGAGATCTGGTTTGAGATCATCTGCTCCACCACATCCTCTCCCCTGCATGAAGATGCCAGGAGTAGGGACATTTATGGTGCCCCCATGGACTTGGTGCTCTCACATGGCAGTGGGGAAAGAAGGAAGAAAGGTGGTGAGCAGGCAGGTGGGCAGAAGTGGAAATGTACCCCTAAATTGCAGGGACTGGGGTGGCTGGGATCCCAGTGAAGCCTGTGCAGCAGCCCCCAGCCCTTGTGCAGGTCTGTGGCTGGGGGCCCTTTGCAGGTAAGGTGGAGCCTGTAGCCGCTGTACCAGAACTAGCGGTGTTCCAGGAAACAAGTCCCAGCTCTTCCCAAGGCCTTTGAAGTTTGATACTGTCTGAGTGAAGCCTCCCAGGCTTTCTCTTGCCAAATAATGTGCCTCTTCTCATCTGGGTGAGAGGCCTGAAGGCAAGGTGGACACAAGGCTAGGAAACTTCCTCCCACTGCTGTTGCAGATACTTTGGGATGGCTAATGACATGGTAATTATTTCAGCTGCCTGCAGGATGGGGAGAAGGCAGTGGCTGTCAGGCAGGATGCAGCACTAGCGAACTGTTCAGGACTGAAAGGAATCTATGGAAAGCAACTAACTCCTTGGGAGTCGGTTTGGGTGTATGATAACTCTGTTCAGGGCACTGTGTACTGAACCATTCTCTTGTTAAAAGCTTTGAGGAAGTGGTGTTCTCCCAGGGATGGCACTCTGCAGCCTATCACCCCTAAAAAGTGCCCCTTACAGCATCATCTTTTTAGGGAAGCTGCATAATTTAGCAAAGGGTTTCTCTTAGGTTGCCCTCGGCAGGGCTTGAAGAAACAGGCCCAGGGATGCTCATGGTAATGAGAAACATGCTACCATAGTATTGACTTTATTTTTTTCAGCTGTATTGATGTCTGCTTTTTTTTTTTCTCTGCAGCTTTGTGATGAATCTGGGCAAGGATGCTACTCTCCTTGGACTTCACTTCAATCCCCGTTTTGATGCTCATGGCGATGTGAACACCATTGTGTGCAACTCAAAGAAGGTGGAAGAGTGGGGTGCAGAGCACAGGGAGGCTGTCTTTCCTTTCCAGAAAGGGGGCACAGCAGAGGTGAGCCATGCAAAGATTTATATATGTATATACACTCTCTGTACATGCTGTGGAGAAGGGAGGGTGTTTGGCACAGGCCACCCAGCTGCAAGGGCTGTCTCAGGGCTGTCTGTACAGGAGGTGGCTGGCTTCTCCTGCTTGGCCAGTGCCACCACTCAGGGCTCTGAGCTCTGATGGAGGGTGGGGATCAAATGTCTAAGCTCCATCTGTCTCAAAAATGTTGCTATTGAACAGAGCAGGGAATGGGCATCTCTTGGGAGACCAGAATAACACTCCTGCTGTTGATGAACAGGTTATTCTACTAAGCTTGTTCACCCTGTGAAGCAGAGGGTGGCACAGCAGTGCTGCAGAGGCTCAAGGAAACTTTCTCTAACTTTTCCATTTGCCTTGCAGATCACTTTTGCTGTCAACCAAAATGATGTGACAGTCCACCTGCCAGGCCACCAGTTCACGTTCCCTAACCGGCTTAACCTCTCTGTCTTTGACTACTTTGATACACAAGGGGACTTCACACTCCAGTCCATCAGCTGGGAATAACTTCCTCTGACAACTCCATCTCAAAGATACAGAAAAAGCAATCAATAAATAAGAGTTTTGATGTATTAAGTCTCAAAATCTAATCTGTTTAATATTGCGAATCCTCATGGGTTGGGCACCTTGCTGGGAGTGGGTGGATAGGGGTAGCTAGTGTTGCTGGAGTACCCTAAGTGGAGGCAATTGTCCCAGCCTTGGGCCTTGATAGTCATGGATGGAGAAGAGAATGAAGGTTAATAGCCTGGGAACACAGGTTAAAAGTCCAAGGAGAGTGGCAGGAGGAGGCATTGGGGCTAATTGTCACTCAGAGGAGAGTAAAAACATCCTTTAAGCAAGGTCACAAGCGGTTGAGGTCTAGACTGACACTTCACACTGCCTGAATAAATTACCTAAACTAAGCACTCCTGGCTGACATGAGACAGCATTGAGTGGCTGGGCTAGCTGAGCCTAGTGGGGCATGGAGTGAGGGGAAGTCCTCAACTGTGCTAGTTTTGGCTGCAGCCTTCTGTAGAGGCTGTAGGAATTCCTATTCCTGTATCTGCTTGGGACCTCTTACTGCTGTATGGAGACAGTAGAAAAGCTGCCTTGCTGGGTGTGGCAGAGCATGTAGAGGGTTCCTCATCCAAATCCTTTCTTCCAGTAACTGTAGGAGCACAAAGTGTTGTGCTGTGGCACAGGAGGGCAGTAACATGGAGGTGTCTGATTTTATTCTGCCCCTTCTGCTTTGCCTGTTCACATCCAGAGCTGAGGGAGGCAGCAATGTCCAGCTGGAGGGTGGGATGCTAAGGATGTGTGCTCTATGCTTTTGTTCCTGTTTTACTTGGCCCACATGAACCTGAGCACTTCTCAGTCTAAACTAAGCCAGACTCTGAGGACTGAGGCAGTCAGGCATGTTTGATGTTCCTGCATAGCTGCCTTGGGGTCTCTCTCAGTCTAATGCTGCCTTGGTGCTGCTGCTGAGCATGCTGTGCCTAGTGGGTGTAGGAAAGGTGGGATCTGCCCTCTCCACAGTGCACAGCAGTTAGCAGGTCGCTCTGGGATTAAAGGCTTGGCCACAAGCAACACAAAGCACTAGCAATTTGATGTACTACAGACTTCCCTGCAGGCCTGGCTAGGCTAATTCCTCACTTTAAGCAGTCTCCAGAGCAGCTGGAGAACAGGGACTTTCCCCTGCAGCAGCTGTACCTGCCATTCTTATTTCATAATTCATGAGGCTCTGCCAGGTCCTGTGTCCTGGGTGCCCGTGCAGAGAGAGGCTGGGCTGCTAGGAACTGTGAGTCTGAGAAGGAAGAGAGATGAGATGAGAGCTTAGCTGAAAGGTAGGGGCACTTGGGCCGTACAAGCAACTTGAGGCTCTGCAACTGGATCTCCCTTGAAGTCCTGTGTTGCCCAAAGCCCATCTGCTTTGGATGACCACATCACACTCTTTTTAAGGCTACATCTACAATTGTAAACATGACATCTAGCATTGCCACCCTGCACATAGGCATGGTAGGGGAACAGTATAGCTTGGGGACTCTTCCCATGGCATGATAAGGACACAGCCATCCTTTCCGGAGAAGAGAGGCTCAGCAGTATGGAAATGAGCCATGCTAGGCTAGATGGTCTCAAGGCAAGAGACCTGGCTCAGTTTACACAGTGCTGTTGGCACAGTCTGGCAGACTGGGGTACATTTGGTAGGCCAGAGAATTGGGTGTTTCCCTCAACCACAGCAGGGCCATGGTGCTGGTGAGGGTGCCATGAACTGTCATGATGGACACAGAGGAGAGCTCTCTCCTTGTAGCTTCCTCTGCTGGGCTGATCTTGAAAGCTGAGCAGAGGTACTGGACTCCCTGGACTGTACTACAGGGGAATCTTGCAATGCCTCTTAATTGCACTTCGCAATCTTTCTTTAGATTCTTCAAAGATTTTCTGTGACGGTTTCTTGAAGAAAGCTCAGTGGAGGCTTTACCACAGGAGTATGAACCTTAGTGAGGTCTCCTGCTAGCGTGGCTGTTTCTTGCAGTGACTCACCATTCTTGTGAAATCTATGACTCACCGTTGTCCTGACTTTGTTATGGCTTGGCCCGTTGCTAGCAAGGAGATGAGGGGCGGCAAAGGTTCCCCAGATATATAATTTAGACATATCGAAGCTGACTGCTCCCTTCCACCCACTCCCCAGCCTTGTGCAAGGTGGAGGCTGCAAAGTGTGTGAGCTGATGGATCTGAGGATGGAGTCAGGATCCCTGAGACAAGCACTCTCCCCACCCAGCTGAGCAGGATGAGCAGCCATGCAAAGGGGAAAGCACTGCATCAACATTGATGGAAGACACTGCATGCTGGCATGGAAGGTGGCACACTTTTATTTCTCAACATGACCCAGCCAAAGGTCAGATGTTCCCAGCCTGCTCAGCCCTCACTGTCCCTCACAGACCTCGAGAGCTCCCTGAAAGCCAGGGGGATGCTGTGGCTCCCCGCAGCCTGCTGAGAGGGCGCTGCAGGCCGCACCATGCCCGTCCCCGCACAGGCCACGGCTGCCGGCGGTGGCTGCTGGCAAGGAGGGTGTACAGGAAGGGGTTGACGCAGCTGTTGCCATAGGCCAGGCAGGTGACACCGAAGTTAAGGTAGGCCTGGGCGGTGGGGCCGATGCCCAGCCCCTCTCCCTGGTACAGCCCGGCCAGCTGCCAGGCCCAGAAGGGGAGGAAGCAAGCCCAATAGGCCACCACGATGGCAGAGATCCTGCAGAGGAGCCGCCGGGCCGGGGCCCGGCCGGGCAGCGGCAGCCCCAGCCCCCAGGCCGAGGACCGGTACGCCCGGGCCAGGCGGGCGTAGACGATGCCCAGCACGGCGCCGGGTGCCAGGACGCTGGTACTGAACAGCACGGTCAGGTAGAGCCGGAAAGCCGATGGCGTCCAGGTGGGGACGCAGATGCGCTTGCGGGGGCCGTCCCCCTCCCGCAGCTGAGTCATCGCCATCATGGGGGCCGTGAGCAGGAGCGAGAGGAGCCAGAGGATGGCGCTGGCCAGTCTGCGGTAGGCATTGCTGGCCCGCCGGGCCCGCAGAGGCTTGGCCACCGCCCAGTACCTCTCCAGGCTCATGGCTGTCAGGAGGAAGATGCTGGCGTGCATGGTGAGGAGGTCCAGGCTGAGCAAAAGCCTGCAACCCACATCCCCAAAGAACCAGTCGTGGGCGAAATAGGTGCAAACCACAAAGGGGATGGTGGAGAGGTACAGGAGGTCAGCCAGGGCAAGGTTGATCATGTAGACCCCCAAGGAGCCTGCTGAGCAGCCTGCCACCCTGCCAGAGGCCACTGCCACTGTGTAGATGTTCCCCACCATCCCAGTGAGGCACATGACCAGCAGCACTGCACCCAGCGGCCCCGTGACCAGGCTGTCCCCTCCCAGGACATTGCTGTCATCACCCCCACCACTGCTTTCCTCCAAGAAACTGCCACCCTTGGGATCCTCTCTAGGACTTGGGCTGATGAGAGAAGTGTTGTAAGACATCTTTGGGTAAGTTAAGCAAGAGCAAATCAAGCTCTCAGAGACCTGCTCCTTCCTCCTGCCTTCCACCCTTGCTGTATAGGACACGACTATCCTTAACAGCAAAGCAGCCAAGGGAAGAATGGGGAGAGTTCATCAGACACAGACAGGGTGCTCCAGAAGTCTATTCCTCACCTCCAGCTGCCCAGTCCATTTTGCTGATGTTGTCCATCACAAGCTCTGTCCGGTTGTTTTCCTTAACCATGGAAGAGCCAAGAAAGGGACACTGCCTTTTCCTTCAAGACCAACATATGCAAGGTAACCTCTGCCAGCCAGGAGGAAAGGTCTCTTTTCTTCACTAGCTTTGTTGCTTCTCCAGAGTTTGCTGGGCCCGCAGAAACAGTGGATGAACAAGTAGATTTCTGCTCCTAAGTCTGTCAGCTCAGCTCAGACAGACTTTGGAGAGGTGGGCCCTGCCTCACTGAACCAACCCCCTGAGAGCTACCTTGACCACTGCATGGAGGAATGTGCCTGACTCACAGCTTCACACACCGGTGTGAATACATTTCCAAATTTATGCTGGGCTTTTAGCCACTAGCTGAGGAGCCCCACTGGCTCCCTCCTCTTTCTGGCAGACATGCTTTCTTCCCCCATATCTTCCTTTATCCTGCTATATCTTCCTTCTTGTTCTTATTTCCCTTTCTTTATCCCATTTCTCCTTGTACAGTTGTCTTCATTTGAGACAGGAGACAACTGAAAGACAAGACTCCATAATACGGCAGAGAGGGTGGAAAGCATCAGGCTGTGGCTTTAGAAGGGAAACAAGGGCCAGCCCTGGAAGTGCAATAGGCAGGGAGCAGCCACACAGCTCTCCCCAGCCAAGCCAGACTGAAAGAACCTGTCCCTCGCTCCCTCCCAAGCACTTCAGGGCCCTTTGAGGTTTGGGTGTTGTGGATGTAGTCCCCCGTTTGCCAGCAGGCCCACCAGATGATAGGACCTCTCACATTGTCTGTCCTGGCCCTTTTCCACCTTTGCCCTCAAGTCAGCACCAAGCTCGTAGAGACTCAAAGGATTGCGTATTTTAGAGTCTGTTTTTCCTTCCTCTCCACAAAGACCATCCTCCTCCTCTAAGCTTTCCCCCTCCTTCCCTCGCAGCCCCGGGAAGCTGCCCCGCCGCAGAGCAGGGAGCAGCAGCCCATTGCTAGGCACCACCGCCTTCTAGCGAGACACCGCCACATGACACCCGCGCCCGAAGCTACCCGGCCCTTTCCTCACTCACATCCTCATCTGAGCCTCCTCGTCTCAAGGAAGACACGGTGGGACAGAATTTGCGGAACAGAGACAGATGTGCCATACTACATGTACTCTGCTGTTAGTTCAGGGTTTCAGGCCGCTCCAGCCACACTCTTTTGCATCATCAGTGTATTGGCTTCATTGTGGCTGAGTCAAGTGCCTCTGCTCATATCCAGCAGTGGTAATTCAGCAGCAAACAGGAGGAGGAGGGGCATCCCGTCAGTACTCCCCTCACTGTGCAATGACCTTTGGTTTTCAGGAAAATTATGCTCCAAACTAGGAGGGATCAGCAAAATGCAGTGAAAATATACTTTTAGGTGGATATTTCCATTGCACCATGGTAGTAGGGTGAGAGATGCTTCTACTCATCCAGAAAGTTGATGCTCCCAACAGATTGTGGTGATCTTGGCACACAGCGGGGTCCCCAGAGAAGCAGAGGGACACCGTGAGTCTGCCCATTTGGCTCTGATGGGAATAATCACTGTCCACATGCCCCAGGAAATACAATGAGCAGCTATGGCTTTTTGTTTGATCGTCTGTACTTTTTTCCAAGAAACAACCTCATACCTCAGCAGTTAACATGTCAGCTAATTTAGGACTTTAAAATAAATTACAATGGTATTTTTAAATAATTTCTTTAGGAGCTAATTAAAATACTCACTGGTTGTCTCATTAATTCCAGTTAGCTCCCCTTAACATATGAGATACCTTCTCTCACACTGCCTGATAAAACTGCAAACACATCAGATACTAGTCACCAGCAGAACTCAGCTACTCCTCCCAGCATGTGCAGGGGACAGCTCCCAAGAGAGCTTTAGGAGATGAGCTTTAAGACATGAATCATGGGTTGCTTTTGTGTTTTAGGCTAACTCTTACTAAGAGAACAGGAACATACAGATATGTATGTGTGATGAACAAGATAAACATATGGCAATGTGCAGTTTAGAATGAAAGTGCCAGGCCTTTGACATACAGGGAATGAGGGAGAAGAGATCCATGTATTACCATATTCAGCATCAACCCTAGGCTCTAGTAGAGACAGCAGACTCTGAATTCTATACACGTTATCAGCTCCTCTCTGCAAGACCCAACCCCTCTCCATTGGTCTGATAGAGACTCAAGTTGGGCAGCTGATCTTCAGTGGCATGAAAACCCCTCACAGTATTTTCCCTAGGGCAGTATTCTACCTCCATCACTTTTTGTTATGTGTGTGCATGCACACGTTATCCACATACACAAATGTATATCCACATTATTTATCCACATACCCAAATGTATATCCACATTATTTTTGAGATGATCTCTTACTCTTCTCTGAAGCATTTGGTGGAAGGTCTGCACACAAGTGTCAACTGAAGAAGCTTTCAAGCCCATACATGGCAGAAGGAAATAAGCCTCACATTTGGCTGTTTAGGTTACATGTTTTAAGTGACCCTTCTCAACCACTGCACTAACTGGTCAAATATCTAGATGTTTCACATCTCTGTCACCCGCAGATATGGTATTTCTTGTAAAGGAACAGGCTCTTTTAGTCCAGCAGTCCCTGTAACCCGCTGTGGTGCCTGACTCCAGCCAGGCAGCTCTTTTCTTGAATCAGGTGGGTGCCTGTCTGCAGTTTCATGCAGGAGTGATGCTGGGTCTCACGTCCAACATAGTAAGTGCCAAAGTTTTCAAGGCCTGACTGACAGGCAAGACCTGTCAGCATCCAGCCAGATGACAGCAATTTAACAGGGACAGGTTGTACTGAGGATTCAGATGCACAAAATCTTGCACTTGAAAAGAAGCAGCTTAATCGGGCCCTCAAAACAAAGTGGATATCCTATGGGGGCAAAAGTGCTTCAAAGGGTGCTCCAAGAGCACTCTGTTTCTCTGATGTCAATCTCCTCTCCTGTCCTGACAGCCACCCAATAGGACCAGGTAGAGTTGAGTCATAGTGAGATTCCTGCATGGCTTCCTAGGATTTAAACTTGAAGTAGGCTTCAACTGTAGCGAAGAGAAAAGGTGGTGCATTAGGGCAATACCCTGAATGGGAGTGGCAGGAGGGGAAGGAAACAGCATCCAGGCACTTACTTGCATATTCCTGTGGTGTCATGGCCTGGTTGATGACACTCGTGAAGGCTCTGACCCACTCCAGCTGGTCAGTCTCTGTCTCGCAGGTGAAGAGGTATTCCCGGTCAGGGGTGACAATGGTGATGCCGTAGTGCCAAGAGAAGTTGCCCTGTGTCCCTGAAGGCAATCCCTTCTGGACACTATATCCATTCTCTCCACTGCCCACAAACACCTCACCCTTAGCAAAGGCGTCCTGCACATCAGGAGGGAAAGACAGTGATTTATGGAATCCCAGAAGAACAAGAGAACCGTTACAGGGGCACCTAAGGACAAGAGGAGAGTGTGTGAGGACTGGGGATTAGCAGCAAAAGGTTTTGGAGGTGGTCAGGGGTTCAGAAGAGCAGTGAGCCTGTGCTCAAAGGCAGTAGTGAAAAGGAAAAAATAAGGCCATAAATCTCAAGAGGTCTGAGAGAGGAGCTGCTGTTCTCATCTCTCTGTGTCACCCTCCCATCACCACCTTTACACTGCTGCCCTCTCTGCTCCCATTGTTTGCAGGCAGTGAAACAAACACAGAAAGCATGTGATGAACTGAAAGGGGTGGAAAGGGGAAGACCTGGAGTCCATTCATAGCAGCTGGGAAACCTGCAAGCCGCCCTCACTGCAGAGCACAGGCTCTGTGTGCACTTTGACCCTGACCCCAGCGCCGCTGCCTGCAGCTGCCGGCGGTCGCATCTCCCTCTCACCAAAGGATCCTTGAAGTACATGAGCCTGCGGTGATCCAGCGTGAACCAGCGCTTCTTAAAGGCCTCTCTCTGCTGTGAAGGGAAGAGGTGACGTGTGAGGGGACAGTGCCCTCTGCTGCGAGCAGAGCGAATGGATACCCCAAACTCATCCCAACCGCGTGAAGCAAGCCCCTGCCGTAACAGCAACCTCCTCCTCTCCCTTTCTGAGCTGAGAGTGCGGTCAGTATCAGGTGATTCACTCCCAGCTGCTGTCCCCAACTCCTGAACTTCGATGAAGGACCCCAGAGTTGAGACAGGAGAAATGTGGACACTAAATACCTGCAAGGTCACACACACACAGACGCATGCAGAGAGATCTGTTGCTCTGGGAGAAAAAGGGACTCTGGCTTCATCTACTTTCATATGTGTCCTTCCCCTTCCTTTCATTCTCCCCTCCCTTGGTGCACACACTCTTTTCCCACGTGTGTCTAAAGAGTCAGAGGGGAATGAGGAAACAGCAGGAGAAAAACACTGAAGTAGGGAAAGCCAGTGGTGCTCTGGCAGGCCCCTGTTTGATTTTTTCTACCATAGCAGCTCACCTTGGGACCAGTCTTCTCCATGTATCCCTCCTTCAAGAAGTTTCTGGTCAGACGATTTTTGATCTGACAAAATAAACGGCAAGAGTGTCATTCACTTAGCTGTGCCTCTTCACTATTCATTTCCTTCCCCCACCCTTCTATTCCCCCAAATTCAGTCACCTTCTAAATTTATATTTCCCAAACTGCCTAGCTAGGCAGCTAGGCATCACTTCTGCCTCCAATATGCCCAGAAACAGCAGAGAGCAGCTATTTTCTGACTACCACAGGCCCTTTTAAAAACACCTTCTCATCCCTCTGTCTTTACCCTGCAGTTTCCACTTCCATACCTGGGGTTATAACAGTAACTAACGAGCTCTTTTATCATGCAAGCAGCGGGAGACTCAGGAGGAGCTCCAGTGCTGCCTTACCTCATTATCGCTGGCAATGGGAAATGCCACCTTCAGGTAATGGAACTGCACTGAGCGGATGGCGTTGAACCAGTCCACTACCTCCTGAGGGTGGAACAGGACAGGACAGAAAGCTTAGCCAGAGCAACAGAGGGGCATCTAAATTCACCCAGCTGCACCCAGCCCTGAGTTAGCTACAAGCACAGTCAGCTCTCCCTCTGCAGCATCTCCCTCACATGCACACAGCCAGCACGGCTGCCCCATTCCCCACATGCACAGGCAGCACATCTTCTATAGAACTCCTCCCACACAAACCAACTCAGCCAGTGTTCCTGCCCTGCTCCCTGCAGCAAAACTCTCACAGATACACAAACACGGAGCCAGAACACCCACCCTATTACCTACAGCAACTCACACTCACACACCCCATCCTACCCCTGCTTCATGCTATTTAATATCAGCAGCTCCTCAAAGCACCTCAATGGCTTTGCAGGGTTTGATGCTAAAACCAGATACCTTTCCACTTTCATGGTAGACAAATATATTCCGGGTCTTATTGTCTTTGAGATAGGTGATCTGCAGGCCATTGGGGTTCCCAATCTTCTCTGGCTGGAATGTAGCATTGATTACATCTATTTTAACATTGATTTTGGGTTCTTTGGCCTGAAAACAGAATGGCATTGACCATGCATGAGCAATCCTAGAAGGAAAGAGATCTGAGCTACTGATTACCTGGGGTAAGGCAGGGTCAGAGGCCTGACCAGGTGGAGAACCTTGTACTTGGCTTTTTTAAACCTTCTGAGGTTCATATCAGCCCACTTCTGGAGCTTGTCCAGGTTTCTCTGGATGGCATGTCCTGCTTCTCCCTACCCTGAGCCATTCCCTCCCTTGTGACAGCATTTTAGCTCTTGCCCCACTCATTTCAGAGATATGAATGAGCAGAAA
Source organism: Molothrus ater (assembly GCF_012460135.2). Taxonomy (NCBI): domain Eukaryota; kingdom Metazoa; phylum Chordata; class Aves; order Passeriformes; family Icteridae; genus Molothrus; species Molothrus ater. The sequence goes on along the minus strand of NC_050482.2, from coordinate 50,693,761 downwards.
AGTAGCCCTCCTCAAAACCAACCTGAGAAAAGGTTTTTGCCAACTTGGCTCACAATGGGGTGAGGTTGGTTCCAGGAATGGTGCAGGATTACACATCCAGGATAGGAGTGAAATGGAAGACCAGTCTTTTTCTCAGTAGTGAGGGAAACACAAAGGGAGACCATGAGGAAAAGTCACTCTGACAGTAGGAAAGGGACCCTTCTCCTTAGTGACATGTTTTGTTCTCATCTCTGAGCTGGGATGAACAAGGCAACCTCAGAAACATGTGTAGGAAGTCAGAACATCTCTGTGACCCCACTGCTCCAGGTGCAGTACACACTGAGGTGGGAGTTGACCACCATACTCACATCCTGCTTGGTGAAATACTTCAGACATCCCTCTCTCTCAGACAAGAGGAACTTGCGGGGTAGGAACTGCCCGTTGTCTCGGCCTCGCTTCCAAAGGATGCCTTCCTTCACCCCTTGGAGCAGAAAAGCCACTTATAGTAGCATTCCCCACAGGCATGGTAGGCACCAGAGGGCTGCATGCAGCCTGGGGCCCAGCCACCCCTCTGGGACAAAGAACATGATGGGCTATTGCTGAGAGTAAACACTTCAGATGTTTCACCTCTGACTTACAACTAAAGATGGTGTGTTCCCATGTTTGCAGTGCAGATAAGTGCTCACCAAAAGACATTCCCAGATTCTTCCCACCTCCTAGTCTTGCTCCTACTACTACCTCTGACATTGTGAGAGCTCTCTCCTGTGACCACTAGAGTCCTGACCCATGCAGACTCTGGCGTGGGACCAGAACTCTTCCACTCGACTCTGCAGGCTCTTGGGCTCCAATGCCCTTTGTCACAGGGCTCACAGTGCCGATTCAAGGGCAACTGACAGGGTTATAGGGGGTGGCATGCAGCAGGACAGACATTCCTTATTGCAGATGTCTGTCTCCAACAAGACAACAAATGTCTTTGAAAAATGCCACCTGGTAACACCAGGCTTCTAAGCTACCTGTGGCAGTGCCAGCCTATGTTGTCCACAATTTAACGCCCCCAAAACGAAGCCCTGTAATGACCACTTGGGTTCTTAGGAGTACTTGTGGGATTTGCAACACTGACACCTCATGATGCTCAGAAGTTTCCAGAAAAGACAACAGGCAGGATGTTATGATGCTGTGTTCTGCTCTTACCATCAGAATATGGCAGCTGTTTTCCCGGCTCAGTAAATTCTTTGCGTTCATATTTGGCCCGTATCCACTGTTCTCTCAGCACTCTATGGAGAGAGGGGACAGGTGGCTCAGAAACAAACTAGAGGAATTAGAGGAACAGAGAATTGCCCTTCCCCCTTTTCTTCTGCATGCAGCAACTTACTGGCAGTCATTGTAGGTTGGCTGGTAATAGTAAATAGGGATGTGAGCTTCATATATGGCTTTAGTCACAGCATTCCCATGCTTAGCCAGAAACTGCAGAGTTAGACAGAGAGTTAGTGCCTTGCCTTTGATGCACACTCATGTTGGACCTTTTCCTTCCTGACCCACTACAGAGTCAGATGCATATCAAACTCTAATGGAGCATTCTCTTTCCCCCCTCCATTGCAACATCCCAGCAGTCTGGCAGCAGGAAGGTGGGTCTCAAAGGTCTCATATACTCTCAGACATTACAGTGGTTGCACCTGAATCAACAGAGTGCCATAAATGTCACTTCCGTAAGGCTGGGTGCGCACACATTCAGTGGATTTGCTGCCGTGCTCCACATCTCCTGGTGAGCTCAACAACAACTCTGCAATGGCATCTGGAAGGACATTCCAACCTCTTCCAAAGAGCAACAAGACACAGATTATTCTCTTTGGATCTCCAGAAAATATTTTCAGTCTCCCGAAAATTAGTGAGTTGAGGAGGATGTAACGGGAAGAAGTCAAGTTCTCATAAGTGCCATTTTTCTCAAGAGATTGTATTATATATGGAAACTTTTCTTGGAGAATAGCCCAAGACTTTCCCCTTGGACTGCTGAAATCAAGAGGAGACATCGAGGCTGGATGGTCTTGGCAAGTGGAAAACAAGTAATCTGAAGCAACAAAGACCCTAAGCTTTAGTAAGATCCATTGCAAGAGCTCTGCATTTGCCATAAAGTAACAGGACATGCAGAGACACATAAGGCAAGTGTGTCCTCCCTCTCCCAGTGGGTTGTGGGGAGTTATCCTTGATTTTCATGAGTAGAAAAGAGACTGATTAAACCAGATTACATTCCAACTCTGTGAGGTCAAAGGACTAATTTTGCCAGGACACTGAATGTATAGCCTAGTCCAAACCACCTGCCCTACCCATGGGGATAAAGATCTCACCTGCACCTGAGCATCATCCCAGTAGTCCATCTTCAGGGATTTGACTTTGCTGATGCTAGGGATGTTGCGGTGAATTCCTGAACAGCTGAGGCATATAAAGACACCCAAAGTAGAGGATGCCCAGTCAGGATCTGAGAATATGGAAAAGGGTAAAACTAGAAGTGGTGAATATCCCTGGGATATATGCCTCACCTGAGAATGTAGTCCTGAGAAACAGGGAGCTGATGACGACAGTTTCATCTGAGCTGGGTAATTAACGCCCAAGGCATGGATGCCAGTCAGAAAAAAAACACAGCTATTGGTCCCTCATTCCCTGTTCCAATCACTTTGATGGAATTTTTAATGACCTGTATCTTGAAAAACCCCAAAGTGCTCTGTGAACTCCCTTTGTGTAAAGGATGACCCAGAGGAAAATGAAACCACCTCTGGGAAAAGACCCCAGGAGTTGTTTAGTGCATCACAGCAAACCCCTAACAGTGTTTAGCTCAGGAAGTGGAAAACAACCTTGAATCTAAAATTCTCCTAGAGTAGTTAAATAGGGCAAAATTGTACTAATTTGCCAAGTGTTAATTTGGCTTGGGTAGCACACTCCTTTTGGAGATATATGATGGGTGGTTTTAGCAGCACTTGTAGGACCTCAAACTGGGTACCCTTCTGAGAGGGCAAGCCCTTCAGTAAATGAAATTTCCTAGGCAGCTGTGGCAGGTTGTCAGTTCAGAGCTGAGTCATGGTGAAGACAATGCCCTCCTGAATCATGCCTTCTTTCTGGAGAAGTTAGGATTTCACTGCGAGCTTTCCTGTCAGGTCCTGACTGGGCATGACCTTGATTTGCATTTGCGATCTGACATGACTACAACCCACGGTGCTGCAGCTATGGAGCCCCTGCTAATCTGGCACTCCCACACCCCTGTCCTTCCCACCAGTGCTATGGCAGCATCTTCTCCCTCCTCCCTTGCCAACCCACCTGAAGGGAGAGGAAACGAATACCCAGAGCGATGCCTCTCCTTTCTCTCCAGCCCAGGCTCCTGTGCAGTCCAGATAGCCAGCACTAAGTGGCTGCTAGAGATCAGCCCCAGTTCCCTGCTTCCAACTCCTCCTGCAGCATCCTTCGGGGACTCACCTGGCTTCCCGCAGTCCGCACACAAAGAGTTCTCTGCTCTTTTCCATACTTCCTTCAGGGCCTTCATGCTTCGCTCGTTCCCTGCAGCCATTGCCTCAGAACGGTATCCCTCCAGGCAGGGCAGGACAGGGCCAGGAGGGCAGCTGCCTGCACCTTATGCACCTGCAGGCCAACCCACTGTGTTACCCAGGAGAGAAGGAGCCACCAGAGAGACAAGCTCTGGCAGCCAGAGAGAAAAGAGGAAGGCAAGAGAAGCCTACGGTTAAGGTAAATGGGAAGGGTACAGAGGCCTGTTGGTGCACCTGAGCCGGCTGAGCACAGGCAGAGGCAAAGAGGCTGGAGGCTGAAGTGCACCCAGACTATGTGTGAGGACTGAGGAGGAGGAGGAGACCTGCCCCATGGGCGTGGAGGGAAGTGCAGCAACTAACCACAGAACTGGTTTTTCCACATTTCTGCTGGTGAAAGGACAGACCAGGAAAAGAGCGAAAGCAGCAAGCAAGCTGATAAAGGAAAGCTGGCTGTGGACGAGTGACTGCCAGGCTGTGACAGGACTACTGTCAGGACTCGTCATGCTCTGTGGGCTGGGGGGGCTGGCTTCAGCTGCCCCCACAACACTTCAGAAGCTTCCACCTAAGTCAGCCGGCCACCACACAGGCATTACACCCATTGTTAAGGCAAGAACAGGGGAGCAATAAAGGCTCAGGAGCTCAGCCAATGTCTCTCTAAGCCATCAGAACATGGCAGTCTTTCTTGATGCCCCCACCAACTCACACCAGTACCTCTCTCCACCACTACAGAAATCATGGCTGTCCAGCCAGATGCTGCGACTTGGACACAGCATCAGAGCCAAGACCCATCTCCACAGCTGCCTTCCCCAGATAATAGCACATGCACTACTAACACCAAGAAATGACAATAGCTTGAAATAAACTCAGAGCTCTATTGAAGAATGCTCGGTTGAAGAACTGCAGATGTTAACTATTCGGAAGAGTGGCATGTATTTAAGAGATGTAGATGCAAAACACTCTGGAGTGTCAGAACGAGTCTGGGGCTACACTGTGAGAGCGGGTGCTACGCTGCCATGTTCTGGCTTAGAGTGGCCGGACAAGGCAGCGCCACAGAATCTTTTGCTGGGAGGAAGCTGAAGAGGAGCGTAGCCGGAGGCTCCCACGCCTGAAGCAAACCCCGTGCACGCCAGGCGGGACTCCAGGGCCGGGATCAGGCGCACGCCAGGCCCCTGGCGCGGGGCGCTGCATCCCGCAGGGCCGGGGGCGGCGGGCAGAGCTGCCGGCGTTCCGGCGGAAGGGGCGGGCGGCAGCAGCCGCGGCGGCAGCAGCGTGGGGCCGCCATGGGCCGCAAGAAGAACAAGAAGGGTCCGGGCGGCCGCGAGAGGCGGCTGGTGGTGACTTTCGACGAGGAGCGGCGGAGGTGAGGCCGGGCGGGCCCCGGGGCGGGAGGGAAGGCGGCCCCGGTCGCTGAAAGCCGGGCGGTTCTGTGTTGTCGGCGGCAGGGAGTACCTGACCGGCTTCCACAAGCGGAAGGTGGAGCGGAGGAAGGCGGCGCTGGAGGAGATCAAACGGAAGCTGAAGGAAGAGGAGAGGAAAATTAAGGAGGAGGTGAGGGAAGGGTCTCGTGTCCCCCCTCGCCAGGCGGGCAGTGAGCGGGGCAGGAGGGGCGGGCAGAGGCGCCCCATGACCTGTTTCCCTTCCTCAGCGGCACCAGGAGTATCTGAAGATGCTGAGCGAGAGGGAGGAGGCGCTCGGTACGTGCTGGGCCCTCGGTGGGGAGGGCGGTGGGCGCCCGTGGGCCGGCAGCCTTGAGTGGGTGTTGAGGGTTGGGGCAGGGATGCTCGCACACTGTCCCACAACAACAGCTGCTCGGTCCTGTCAGTGTTCCCCGGATAAGCTGGGCAGAAATCTGAGCTGTGACCCCGCAGCCCTCTGTCCCGACAATCATGGGGGTCGTACAGAAAGGAAGGAACAGGAGAACATCTCCAAGGTGTCACCAGGGCCCCTCAGGGGGGAGAAGCAGCTTGTCCTCCAGGCTTGCAGTGCCAAGGCCCTCTGCCCTTTATCCCTGCATGCCAAGGCCGAGTGTCACCCCAGCCCAGCATGGTGCATCAGGAACAAGTGAGTTTATCCCGTGAAAAGTTGGGCACTTTGCAGTGTAGGATTTCTTGTGTTCCCAGAGGAGGCTGATGAACTGGAGCACTTGGTGACATCGCGGACGGAGTCTGTGAACATCGACCACCCAAACCACATCGTAACAGTGACCACCATCAGCGACCTGGACCTCTCGGGGGCACGCCAGCTGGGACTGAGCAGCCCCCTGGTAAAGTCTTTTGCCTCCTCTCTGTATCACCTGTACACACTCCTAGGGCTGGTGAGGTAGGGCTGGTGGTCCCTGAGTATGTCTAAGGCCTTGCAGCTGGCTGGGAACAGGGATGAAAAGGGCAACTCGTAACTTTTCTATTTTTCCACAATTTAAACTGGACCTCTACAGAGAAGGAAATGTTCTGTATGAATAGCTCACTCCACACCTCTCTGGAACCCTTTGCTAGTCCCAACTGACCCTGGTTAAATGAAGTGTTACTGGACTGGATTGCAACAGTGTAATACTTTAAAAGCTGATACAAGACAAGCAGCAAGATTTCAGACATTGCCAAATGGTCTGTCCTTGACCTCTTTTCTGTGTCCTGGTCAGAAATATTTTTTCTCTCCATAATCTCGTGCTTGGACCACAAATAAGGAAACCATTCAGTTCTGTTTGTGGTCACTTTTATTCTCAAAATACACAGTAACTAAGAGCTTGTATTTCTTTCATAGAGAGTCTCGGGTGTTGGTTGTACTTATATTTGTAAGGTCATCTAATCTGAAAGTCCACTCAGAGACGTCTTGGTAGTAATTTAAGCAAAAGCCAAGACCTTTGGTTCATTCAAGTTTAAACTTCAATCGCATGGCTGTTAAGTTCATGCTGAAGATTTGGATCTTGGGGTGGATTACTGTAGAACATCTCTGGTTGTGCCTTTCTGTGGGACTGCAGTAGGAAACCTTGACACTTGGACAGTGAGGGGTGTGCAGAATTAAGACACCTTCATCTGTGACTAGTTAGTTCACAAAACAGGATGAAACCAAGAAGGCAGTAGAAACACCAGAATCACAAAAATGCTTTATTTTTAAGGGAAAAACTGATGGATCTGAAGAAGAGAAGGGGGAAGAGGTAGAGAACAAGCCTGTGAGAACAATGCCCAAGAAGTCCAGAAACCCCTTCCTGTCTGAAAAGTATGTAGAGATTCCTTCAGGCCTTCTCTGCTCGGCTCTGGGAGCCGATGGGAGTGTTGGGTTCCGGGACGCGCGGCGTGGCCGCCGGCGGGTGCGGTGCTGCCGGGGCCGGCAGGCGGCGCTGGCGGAGCGCGGCCCGCACGCCCCGGTGACGGCGGGAGGAGCGGCAGCACGGTGGGCTCCGTCCTCACCTCTCACCCGCTCCTTCACCGCGCCACGTTCCGCAGCGTGCACAGCTTCTCTCTAGGGCTGAAGGTCAGAGGCTCCTGAAGCTGAAACTAAGGCGTTCTCCACGTTTTTCACTATCCAGGTTTTACAGGTGCTTTGAGGGTGTGGAGAGTTGCTTTACTCTGTGGGGTCTGGGCAGCACGATGCTCACAACATTAGTTTTTGTTGTCACTGCACACGGAGACTTGCAGGTTTCCTGCATAGCTTAGAATTCCTCTGGGTCTTGCTTTGTCTGGCATCCATTCCTGCTGGGCCACACAGAGCTCTCCAGCTATTGTTGTGGTGTTGCCTTCCTTCTGCAAGCTTTGGTCCCCAAACCCTTTTCTCTTTCTGCCCTCCACAGAATCTCTTCTCTTACTGCCACGCTGCACATGCACAGCCAGAAGAAGACAAAAAGAAAGAGATCCCAACGTGGGCAAGGCCCACGTAAGAAGATCCAGAAGTCCAGCACAGGGCGAACCACCAAGACTCAGCGTCGGAGGCTGACTGGCAAAATGGGCCGTGACCAGGATTAACAGAGAAAGAGAAACTAATGTTCAGACCACCAGCTGGGACAGTGCTCCACGTCTGGGCTGCTGCTCTTTGGGATCCTGTCATTGTGGGCAAGCACCTTGTTTACATGGCATTCTGACTAGCCATTAACCCAGGCCAGTTCAGCCTTTCTGTAGCCTCCTGAGCACTGGCCAGGGTCACTAGACACTCTGCCCATTTATTTTTGGAGTGATCTCCAGCTAACTGTCTAGGTACCACAGAATCTCTTAAAAACTTCTGCTGAAGGTCATGTTCTCTACTTCTGTCCTTGCCCCCCCCTTTCAAAGCTGATACTTGGCTTTATCACAGAAGGGGATCTGGGGCAGAGTGCAACAGGCACATCATTGTCAGGGCAATTTGAGAGACTTGGGAGAGCTCTGCTTGCACTCCTGCATCAGTGCCCTGGCATTTCTCCTGTGCAGTAAATCCTTTTTCCATGGAGACATGGTGTCATCTTGTCTCCTGTGTTTCTTCACCACACAACACAGTGCCACACCTGAATGCAGGGGTACTTTTTGTTTGATACGTGTGCCAGGTGAAATTGGGTAACTTTGTGAATAAATTTGAAGTCATTTTGCTAAGAAAAAAAAATAAAATCTGTGACTTATTTGAAGCATTAGAGGAGCTGTGCTAACACCAGTACCAACTGGAAAGAGAGGGAGGTAATTCCTGGTGTTTAAAGGATATTGAAACCCACTGGTGCTTGGAAAATGGAATAGCTAGGAGCTATTTCTGTGGCAAGGCAGAGCCAGCTAGAGCAGGAATGGCTCATTCCATTGTTTGCTGAATATGCTGATCCTAACTGCGATAGCTCAGGGGAGTATGAAATGCCCTAATGCCCTTGCTGTGTGTGTGTGGCCCTCTCCGGGTGGGAGTGGCACAGGCTGCCCTTGTCCTTTACCTCAGGGTTGTTGCAGTTATTAGCAGCTAATTGCCTTTCTTCTTAGGACCTCAGTGTATGTTTTTTACTGTGCTTGCCCTCAGCAGGGGAAGAAAAAAGAATTGTATGGTTGGGATTTAGGAATATCCGTGGCAAAACTGTGAGTGAATCTTCTGAGGAGGAGAGAGCCCAGGCAGTATGCTGGCCTCTGTCCTGGAGTATTCTGCCTCTGTCAGCCAAGCCTCCTCCCATGCCATGTGTGCACTGAAAAGGAAATGACAAAGAAAGAAAAGGCCTATGTGTCCAAAACCCACACCAGAAAAATTTGCAACCCAGCAATGGGCAAGTAAATAGATTCCTCATGCCAGAAAAGGGAGGGAAAAGAGTAAAGCAGTGCCTGAGACTGTATGGAGGAACATCAGAACAATGCTGATGGCCACCAGCTGCTAAAGTGGATGGCAGCAGCCTGATGTGTCTCTCCATCCTTTCTTGGAGGGTGTTCACACAGAGCTGTTCTCCAGACTGTGAAGGGGGAGGGTTTGATCTCAACACTGACAGCAGCAGCACAGTTTCTGCTAGAGGGAGGCTTCTGGAGGGAACCAGGCAACACACAACACACGTGCCTGTGGTAAGGAATGGGGCTCCTTGCACTTCCCTTTCCCTTCTGAAGAAGGTAGTTGCTGGGGAAGTGGACACTGTTATCACTGGTGCCTTGTATGCTTGGATTCAGGGTCCCACCCTGGGCTGAGTTCTTGGGCACTAACACAGAACAACTCAGTCACATTATTAAGGTGTGTGTGTGGTTTTCTCACCTCACCTTTTAACACTGCCTCAAAGACTGCTCCAGAAAGGTAATGGGATTTAATGGGTGAGCTTACCTATCCATCTGTCTGTCACCTGGGGTTCTTGGGTGTTACAGAGCTGCAAAAATGCAACTCAGGCAAGGCCAAAAGTGTTATGCTGAACTGGATCTCAGCCAAAGTATCCAAGAAGTTCCGTGTGTGGAGCATAAATTATTTCTTGTTCTGGTTTGGGAGTTACATGCTCTAGAGCATTCTGTGCTTGGTGGGTTTGAAAGGGATGAAGGAGAGGAGGAGAGGGAGGTTCTGTTTGGAGAGGTGTATCACACCACGGGGACTGCAGCTCAAAGCTGGAGGACAGGGTGACATCCTTGTCTGGATCATACAACAGCTTTCCCTTCTCTCCAGGACATAGTGCCTTGTGGAGTGACTGTGGACAGAAGGTGACCTGTGTGCTTCCTCACCCGAGGAGTTTGCTCTGGAGCTGGGATGGCCACTGTAAAAGAAATGTACTATCTGAGAAATCTGCTGGAGTGTGGAGTGTGGAATGTGGATCAGTTGCCTTCCCCAGCCTGTAGGCAGCCTGGCACGGTAGCTGGGACAGAGCTGGATGACCTCATTGTATTCCGGATGAGGTGCTAAGAGTGCCTTCAATTTTTGTCGTTTTGCTGCTAGGTGATCTAGAAGAATCTCACTTTTAGTTTGCTGTTTCTCTGGCCTAATAATATTTTTGAGCCTTTCTCAAATGTCGGCTGAAGTCTCCAACAGCCCTTCCATGCTCTGAAATCCTACAGTTCCTGCTAGAAAATGAGTTTTCAAATTTAAAAAAAAAAAAAAGTGTATGGAAAAACTGAGAACAGAACTGTTAAATCCTGTACAGCATTAACCATCAGGATTGTTCACTACACTATTGATTTCTCCATTTGATTGATTAAAGCTTTATTCTGTAATGTGAATTACTGACTCAGCCCTTGTCTGCTGGTTTTGTTATGCACAGGGAATACAGTCAGGCTACCCCTGGATATATTGAAATGAGAATCTGAGTTTTAGCACACAAGTTAGTGAGTGAACTGTTTGCCAGACTCGTCACAGTTCATACCAGACTCTGGCTCAAAATTCTTCTTTGCTGCTTCCACTTGTTTTCAAGACAGATTTGAGCATTTGGGTTTTTTTTTTCCTTTTCCCTTAGCTGCTCAGGAGGATGCTGCTTCCAAATGTAAGGTACTTGCAGAATGTGAGGTACTTGCAAAAATCAACATGCTAGTGCAGTTGCTGCTCCATAAAGGAAAAGCAGAGACCAGCAGCTCCCGTGAAGCCCCTTTTCCACAGGCATTTCACACGTGGCTCTGCAGCGAGGTCACTTTGGGCACCTGCGCAGTGCTGTGCACATGCCCCAGGCTGGCACAGAGATGCAGGGCTTTGACATGGGCTGCCACACTGGGGCTGCCATGCATGATGGCTTTCACTGGCTAGACTGCAGTTACGCACACGTGCACATACAGAAATATAATTGGGATTACAGAGGATCAAAAGCAGACTGGGAGCCAAAAAGATCAGACAGTTGGGGGAAATTGGAGCGCAGCAAAAAGGAGGAATGGCTTCAGTGTGTGCATGAACTGTGTGATAATCAGTGCACTGTAGTTACTGCTTTTGTCATGTATCAAGCTCAAGGCTGTACTCAGTACGGTCACACTGCTGCTTGCAGCATTGTGTTCCAGAAATGAAATCGAGGAAAAAAGTTACTGGGAGTGATGAGAACTTTAGGGGACTAAAAGGGAGCTGAATAATGGGTTGTGTGAGGTAGATCGGTTTGAGGAGGGGATTGCAGACTGCCCCAATGAATGAACAAAAAGTGAAATTTAATTTTTTGTAACTATTACCAGCATCGGGAAGAGAAGGAGTTTGAATTATAGAAGGAGCAGTGGAGGACAGATGTTAAGGGCGTTCTGCTAGAAATAGCGAGGGTCAGGCAGGGCTTGTTCTTGGTAGGTAAAGCCCACGTTAGACAAATCTCTCTGAGTGCTGTGGGTAGGCGTGACACCCTGCTGGAGCTGTGCTGGGACACGGTGGCGTTTCGCTCTCTCAGTGCTCGCGGATAAGTCCGCTGCTTTGGCATCTGTTTCGGCTTCGGGATAACTAATTCTTGGGGTACTGCCTGGGAGGAGCACTGGGTAGCCCCTCAGCAGGCGCTGAGGCGGTCCCTGGAAAAGTGCAGCCGAGGGGAAGGGCTGGGGGCTGATCCAAAGCACGGTGCCGCAGCCCGGCCCCGGCCCCGGCCCCGGCCCCGGCCCCGGCCCCGGCCCCGGCCCCGGCCCCGGCCCCGGCCCCGGCCCCGGCCCCGGCCCCGGCCCCGGCCGCTCGATCGCCCGCCCGCCCGCTGCTCGCGACACGTGGGAGCCCGCGCCGGGGGCGCCATGGCCGCGCGCGCCGCCGGCCACTCAGGAGGCGGTATTCAAATCGCTGTCCTGCATCAGCCAATAAGAGGACAGGGGGCGGGGCCTCGCGCCCCGCGGTTCCCACGGCCGGCTTCATTGAGGGGGGAGCGCGGCGGGCGGCGAGGCGCTGGGAGCCGAGGGGAAGCTGAGGTACTGGGGATATTGGGAGGTACTGGGAGCACGGAGCACGGCCGACTGCATGCGTGCCAGAGGCCCTGGGGATCGCAGCATTATCCTGATTATCCTGACAATCGGCCCCAAGGGATGTGGGGAGTAATGATTTGCCCATCAGGCGCTGGGGTACCAGGGGCTCCAGCCACGGGTGGCAGCCCATGGGCAGTGGTGGGCAGCGATGTTGGCGTGTTTTGTGCTGCATCCCTGGCAAGGGAGTGATTAGGCTCCTGTCAAGCCTTTTTTTTGAACAAGTCAAGCAAACATGCCCCAGTGTGAGGAAGGATGCTGCAAGGCTGGCCCTAGTGCAACTTGCTGTACTGAAAATGAGTGCACTGGCAAACAAAAATTATAGCTTTGTTTTGGCATTGACGTTTGGCCTTGGTTGTTTTGGGGAGCAGCCATAGCCTTGATCGGCTGCTCTGACTCAAATGTCCATGCTTAGGGCACCAGTGGCATGTTCACATATAAGATGCTGGTCTGATTTCCTCTCCTTCCGTTGGTGCCTCCTCCAGGCAAATTAGGCAGAACCCTCCCAGCTGAGGTCACATTATCAAATCCGAGGACTCACTCTCAGACCCTGCAGGACAGAGGAGGTGATGGTGGGCAGGATGCTTGCAAGAAAACAGAACAGAAATGTGGATCCCAGCTGTTGTGCTAGCAATGCTTGTTCCCTTCACAGTCCACTGTCCACAGTTCCCTTTTGCAGTCCACTGTCCACAGGTCTCAACATTTTAGCAGGATTAACAAGAATCTCAGTGGGTTTCCAGATTTCCTAAGCTGCTTAGAGCCATCCCTTTATGACCAACATAATTAAGAAGAAAGGTTTAGGTTTTGTGCCTTTTAAGAGAGAAAAAACATTTCCATCAAACAAAACAGCAGGCCATGTGCATCATTCCCTCTGTTCACAAGGACTCCCAAACTGAGAGGTGTCAGCTGTTGTTTCAGGCTGCAGTACCCCGTCTAAAAGAGGTCTCTGCAAGAGCACATTCTTTTATTACCTGTATTTACATGCATCACCTTGTACCTGACTTCCCTTTGATTCCAGTATTGACAGCTGGGAGCAGCAAACTTCAGCCTGGAAATAACATTCCTGCTTCCACAGCTTCTTCTGCTGCTGTTCCTTCCTCCTTTTTCTCCTGGCTGGCCCCTGCCAGTAGCCCATCAGCCAAAGATCTTCGTCCCTGCTATGCACAATGTCTGGTTCAGTGGATGACGTGCCTTGCATGAACTTTGAAGCCAACATCTTTGCAAAGAGCCTGTGCCAGCACTGTTTCCGAGCCGCAGGGTCTCACCAGGATGCTGTCCAGGTGAGCTCCTCCATCCCACCTGCAGGCTATGGATACTTCCTTAAGGGCCTCTTTTTTCTATACTGGGACTCCACCTGCCTTTTTGGAGATAGAAATCCCTAAGACAAAGGCTCAGCCAGGATTTCTAGATTTCTCGGTGGGGAAAACCTCTATGGGCATTCCTTTCCAGGCATAGGAATGCTTAATTTAACTGTGTCAGATCAAAGCTAGGAACCAAGGTGAGCAGGGAAGTGCTGGACACTGGATACAAGGGGCTTGATAGTCTTTCTCTGGGAGGGAAAGCAGGGGTGTCACAGATGCAAAGCTACAAGGAGGGAATTGGAGACTGGCAGAGCAGGGACCCGCCCTGTATTAATCTCTGCTTGACGCTTGCCGGCATTTACAGCTTTGCCTCACCTTAAATATGGTCCTGGTCGATTCCCTATGGCCTCAGCTGCTGGCTTGGGGCCAGAGCTTACTTCTGTCCCTGAGGCAGCTTCAGCAAGATGTTCCCAGAGGAGAAGGCAGGAGAGGGGTAAATCTCATGGGGTTTTAGGCTCCAGACACCTTGATCCAACACAATCTTTTGGGACAGGACTGGACACACAAGCTACTTGGCTGTCTCTGACTGGGCAACAGCTGGTTTCATGTTCACAGAGGGTTTCGTGTTGTTTGACGTCCTCCAGGAGCGACTGGCCAGGGATGATGAAATAGTAATGAGCCTCCCTCTCTCTTTCTCACCCTCTCCCCCTCTCCTCCTGGCCTTGGGCCCTCTAAGGTTACCTCAGCCCTTCACCCTCGATCTGCTCAGAGCTGTCAGCTCTGAGTGAATCCTGGTGCAGGCGAGACGCTGGAGGGAAGCAGCGCAGACAGCCGGCTCCCTGGAGCCTCCCCCACTGCTGCTCATAAGCCCCGCAGGTAACGGGGGCCAGGGAGGATGCTGAGACGCCTGCAAGCCCTGACAGAGAGAGGCAGAGGCTGGGACTACAGCCTTTTCTGCAAAAATCTTCCTTCCTCTTGGCTCCACTGCCTCTCCCTGAGCTATCCCGCTGGTGAGGGAGAGTGGCTACCAGCAGCATCCGTGCCAGCATGGGGGGGGCAGTTTCCCTGAACCCTCATCCACACATGCAGTCTCTGGGATGTCCACAGCATTCAGCATCAAATAGGAGCATGCTGGGCCTCCCTGGCCTCTTGATGTAGGAGAAAAATCTCAACGGTGGGCTGGGAGAGATATCAAGAGCCCTGGAGGCTGGGCTGCTCTAGGAGGATGTAGAAGGAGCAAGCATTTCCAAGGGGCAGCCTTCATCCTGATCCTTGGCACGCTGACAGCACCATTGCACCCCTTTTCCCTCGCAGGATCATGCCACGGAGGTCACAGGACGCGATGCCTGCAGCGACGCAGCCCCCGGAGAGCCCTGGGACTCCCTGCACATTTTAGCCCCTCAGTGCGAGGTATACGTGTGTGTGGGCCCGGCCGAGGGCGCGGAGCGGTGAGTACCAGCCGGGAGCCCTGCTGCTCCAACCAGCCCCTTTGCTGGGCAGAACGGAGGAGGGGGAGCGGGAAGCCAAGCAGGAGGAAATCAGCTGCCTTTTCCCTGGTGCTCTGCACACTGGTGCCTGGGAAAAAGGACTGAGAAACCCCCATGCCATGCCCTCTAACCATTCCTCTGGGCTGTCCCTGGAGAGGTCAGGGAGCCCCTGAAAGAGTCTCCTTCATCCTCATTCCCTCCAAAGCAAGGCTGGTGGTCTCAGGATGGGCTCTGCCAGCCTCTGCCCATCCAGTAGAGAGTGAGTCAGTGTGGCTTGGGCTGCCAGTGCTGTCACTCGCCCCTGAGCTCTGCGGGCTGTGCTGACCACCAGCTGTCCTCTCTCCCTGCCCCACAGCTGGCACGAGAGCAGGCGATATCCCCCACTCAGCCCCGGAGCTGAGGGTGAGCACAGAGAAACTGGCACCGACCCCAGCGCCTGTGCTGAAGCCAACTCCACGCTTGCCAGGGTGAGATGGGGATCTCTTGTGGTTTGGGTTATTTTGGTCTCCCCAGCTCCCTTGGCCCTTCAATGCCACTTTTGCTGGGCCCATTCAGCAGGTTCCTGGGCACACAGACATGTTGAATTTGCCCCTCTGGCTCTCTTGCCTTGGGCAGATGGAAGAAAGAGCTCATCATGTGCAGGGAGGTGGATTTGATGATCCTTATGGGTCCCGTAAAACTTGAGATATTCTATGATTCTAAGGTCCTGAGATACAAGGGGGGATCAACTGAGACTCTTAGTCCCCACAAAGGAGGCTCTCCCCCTAAAGAGCTCATGAGATTTGCTCTTGGATACTCCCATGTGGACTTTTCTATGTTGTTTCTTGCCGTCGTTGGTCTGGCATCATCTTATACTCACACAGCTCCTCTTCTGGTTCCTTTTTACCAGCAGCTTTGAGCTGAACAGGCTGTAAGTTTTCATATATACTCTTACCTCCTTGCAGCCCACAGAAGCTACTAGTCCCCATTGCAGAGATCTGCCCTATCTTGTCTCCCAGGAAGGGGAAATGACTCGGCTGTGGGACAATACTTTGGGATCGGGCAAACGGGACATGATGAGCTACTTGGGCCATAAGGAGGAGGTGCGGTCACGAGCCCCACAGGCAGACAGACCCAGGTGGGCTCAGCCTGTTCCCTCTGGATCCTGGGTGAGAACTGAAGCTCAGGGCTTTAGGAAAGAAATCTGTCCATCGAAAGCAGGTACTCTTGGTTTGCTCCTCTGTGAGATCCTGGTTCTGGTTTGCTTTCCACCCAGGGGTCTCTGAGGTTCCAGGCAGATCTCTCTTTAGATTTAGCATCTCTTTATCTAATTCTGGTCCCAGGAAGTGTTCAACACATCCATGGGCACTATGTGAGAGTCCTTTGTGCGTGCTGACTGTGAACTGTGGGCGTCTCGGGTGCTCTCTATCTGCATGGTTTGGCATGCCCTGGGCTCAAAGTGCTGTGTTCCAGTGCTCCCACCCTGCCTCGAGGGAGTCTGGGTTTTATCTCTGCCCTCCTGGACCATTTCTAGCTCTCCTCCGAAGACCTGCTTTGCCGTGGACGTGGTGGCATCCCGCGTCGCTCGTGCCTCCCCCAGTAACGGCCTTCTCCCCGTCCCAGAGCGCCGTCCTGCCAGCCAGAAGCCTGAGGAGAGCTGGCCAAAGCACCGAAAAACTGACCCGCCCTGGGCATCCACTGTGCCACGCGCCGCGGCTGGCTCCCCGCCGGCCCGCAGCGACCTGCTGGGTGTCAGCGGGCACCTCTCTGGCCCACGGGGCCGGGAGTCCCACAGGCAGCCCGTCGGCGGGGCTGCAGAGGCGCGGCACGGGCTGGAGCGGCAGCAGTACACGGCGCTGGCAGACCTGCCCAAGCCCAAGCGCCTCGGCCAGCGGGACGCTGCTGACCGCTACGGCTCCCGGACACTCAGCCCCGGCCGAGTGGAGGTGGAGAGGATATTTGGATGCGAACGCAGGTGAGAAGTAATGGGACTCCACGGTGGTCAGAGGCAGGGGATTGCCCTTCCATGCTGTTGGGGGGCCCCCCTCTGAATCGCCGCGCTTCGGGAGTAAGGTAGGGCTAGATGGCAGAGCTCAGCTTTCAGCTGTGCTTAAGTTTCCCTCAAAGCAAGGGTTGGATCTAGGCTCAGAGCCTCCTCCATTGAGGTACACGGTCAGCTGAGGCTGTTGGAAAGGTGGAGCTAAGCTGCACTGCTAGAAAGGAGCAGCCCACCTTCCTCATCCTCACAGCCACCTGGAAGCTGCAGGACATGCTGCAAAGCAGGGCTCCCCACAGTTACAGGGCCAGGAAAGAGGTGTTCCCCAATCCCAGCATCGAAACTCCCCAGAGTTTCCACATTCACTGTAGGAGCCACTCAGGAAATGATAGGCGATGCCAAGAAGTACCCAGCAGCTGTTTAGGCTTTAGCTGGAGGAGCAAGAGCAGCTCCAGGACTGGTAGCACAGGACAGGAGGGGACATAAAGAGGGAATGAAAAAGTATCCTGGGCAAGTGGGTGGGATGTAAAGATGGAGGGAAGCCTGAGGAATAGTGTGAAGAAGACATGGATGAGGCAGCAGGATATGAAAGCTGAGGTGGTTGGTGGGGACAGGGAGAGGCTACAGCACACACAGTGTCTGGGGCAGGTGGAGATCTGTGGGGTCAGGCTAAAGTGGAGCAGGGTTTGCAGGGACTCTGCTTCCAAGCAGAGCAGGGTGGCAGCTGGATCAACTGTGTGTGCCCACAGGAAATCAGAGACACTGGAGGCCTTCCAGGCTCTGGAGGAGGGCCGTGTGGATCGGCTCGATGGCAAGACGCCGGTGCCACCCAGCAAAGGCCACCTAACTCGGAGGCGGTCCAGCCCCAACCTGCCCAGGGAGGTGAGGCTTGGCTGCACAGCAGGACCTCATCCCAACTCTGCAAGCTGAGTTACTTTTTCCTGTCACATTTTCCTCTACTTCTGCCACGTGCTTCTCTCTTTCATTCCCCTTCTCCCTCTTTCCTTTAATCCTAGCTCTCCCTCTGTCATGGATTGGGACCCTTGGCACTTAAAATGTAGCAGCCCTTCCACCCTTTGGGTGCAAGAGGGTTCTCTACAGTATGGACTGGCTCCATGCACAGGAATGCAAGTGCTCTCTGGGGAACCATTTAACCAAATCACCTGACAGCCCTAATCCCATCTTGTTCTGCTCACTGGCACTTTTTTAAGAGGATCCCTGCTCTCTCTCCCCTGTGACCCAGGGTCAGCGACTCTCTTGGCAGCTCGAGCAGCACAGCAGAGGCCCCGAAGGAGCCCCGGCGTTCCCCCAGCCCAGCTCGGCACCCCGAGAAGGCCAGCAGGCCCCGGGGGGACTCCCCACGCCCTGCCAGCCCTGGCTGGCTGCTGGAGAGAGGCAGCCGCAGCCCACGCTCCGCAAGCCCAGCCCGCAGGTCGGAGAGGAGAGCAGGGGAGCCCGGGAACCCTCCCTGTCACACTGAGAAAAGCTGGAGAAGCCGAGGGGAGCCTGCCCGCCCCCCAGGCTCAGAGAGGGGCCGAGCCACCTGGCAAGCAGGGGGTATACGGCAAGCACTGGAGAAGAAGGGCTGGGGAGATTCTCTGCACCCTGCAGGTGCTGGGAAGGGCTCAGATAACGTCAGGCTGAGCCGAGCAGGGCCACCACCACGGGCCCTCAGTCCTGGGAGACGCACAGAGAGCACAAGGAAAAGCCAAAAGGAGATCTCCCCTCCCAGCTTGGTGCGGGGCGCAGAGAGGCAACGAGTGAAGCCTGGGGAGCCGCTGCACCTCGCAGGGCCCAGGAAGCCATCGGAATGCAGCTGGCAGAGCCTCCGGGAAAAGCTGACCTCCTCGCAGCCCTCAAAGGGCACCAGCAGTGACTGGAAAGGCCGAGGCAAGCCCCTGCACCCCACAAGCCCAACACGACCCCTGGAGCAGGACTGGAGGGGCCGGGGCGATGCCCACCAAGCACAGGTGTGGGAGAAGGACTGGAAGCGCCAAGAGATGCCCGTGTGCCATGCAGATGTGATGCGCCAGCTGGAAAGGGACTGGAAAAGCCCTGCTAGATGTCTGCATGGGGGACTACGGCCGGATGACAGCTGGAAAAGGCCTGAGAGTCCAGCACAGCATCTGGAGGAGGACTGGAAGGGTCCTGAGCCCGCACGAGATGCACACAACCCTGAGAAGCCATTGGAAACTGACTGGGAGAGCAAGAGTCTTCTCATTTACCATGTGAGTAGGGCAGGAGCCAGAGGTGATGGGGGACCCTGCAAGGCCTGAAACTGGCAGGCACAGGCTGGGTGGGTCCACTGGGTTGCAATTCTGTGCACCCTGATTCCCTCGGATCCTCTGCTTCTCCAGGGAAACTGTAATACCCACCTGGCACAGGGAGTAGGGAAGATGCTTTCTTCCCTGCCTCACGCCAGGAGACGGATGCTCGGATCTGGGAAACTGAGGTGAGGACTAAACCCCAATGTCTTCAGCTCCTGCTTTCTCCCCTGCAGCCCCAGCTGGGTGGAAGCACCTTCCCACCACAAAGCAGCACTGGCTCCTCAGGAAGCCCGCAGCCACATTGGAATGCCAGTAAGAAGCACAACAAGGTAGGGGCCAGGCCCTGGGAATTGTGAGGAAGGACAGCTGCCCTTCTCTGGGGGTCACTGAGGGCAGGACTAGGTCTCCAGCACTTGACCTGAGCAGGTCCAGCGTGGTGCTGCCCTCCCATGATGTCCCGAATGCTGTGCTCACAAGCACTCCCCTTCTCTTTGTCCCTCACCCATTTCTCAGGTGGGGAAACTGAAGCACAGAGCCTTTTTGTAAAGCCAGAGAAGGGCATACAGTAGACCTGGGACTAAAATCTCAGTACAGCTGCTTTCCTTTGCTTTATTGTTGGCCAGTGCTGTGATGGCACCAAGGGTTTTACAGGGATGAAGTGGGCTTTAGTGGTGTGAAAGAAGATAGTGTATTGTGCTGGCATTCCTGCAAAGTGGCATTGCAGCAGCTACGGGGGGCTGCAGAAAGTATTCCAGGAGCCCATGTAGCTGGCAGCTGCACACAAGTTCCTGCCTCTGTCCCCCTGTGTGCACATCACTCATCTCAGCCAGGTCATCCTCTGCTAGGACCTGCCTTTGTTCTTTAGACAAGGACAAACTGCAGCCAGGAAAGAGGCTGTCAAAGGCCTCTGAAACTCGAAACGGGTGACATCCTCTCCCTCACTTCCCTGCAGCAGGCCAGAGAGGAGCCCAAAGCCTTGAACTCACCCTGTACAACCGGGCCAGATTGCCCCACCTGTGCCAGGTTTCTTCAGCACTGAGCTCTGGCACCTTCCCTTTGCCTTGCAGCAAGAAGCATCACCTTGGTGTGATTGCAAAATAGAGCTTGGCATTTTGTGATACACAGCCCCTCTCCCCTTTTCCTTTGAGACCCTCTCTAGCATTTTCCTTTCCCGAGGCCAGCTGGCATGGCTTTCCAGGGGCACTAGGAGTTTCCCCATGACCTCCTACCACCCCTGCCACGAGCCCAGAGACGTTCAGTTGGTTGGATAAAACCGAGCAGCCCCAGGATCCAAGGCGAGGACTCCATTGTGTGCACTGCTGAAAATCCCTGCCTTCGAAAAATCCCAGCCTGAGAGCAAATCCTGCCTGGATAAGGGCTGGGCTCCTGGCAGTCCCGTCCCGGGGCAGCAGCGGCTGAACCCGTCCCTCCCAGGGCTTCACCTTTCCCGGGCCATCGGGGCGGGAAAGGGACACAGCTCAGCCCCAGCATCGCCCCCGTCCCGTCCCCAGCGCCGGGGGCCACCGCCCCTTTCCGTGCGGACCGGCGGCCTCGCCCGCCCCGGCGGCTCCATTGGCTGCGGGCGGTCGGGGCGGCGGCGGCGGCTGCCATTGGCCTGCCCGGGTCCTCCCAGGAAGTTCTGGGGGGAGGAAAGAAAAGTTTTTTGGGGTGGTTTTCTTTTTTCCCCCTCCTTTCCTTTTCCTTTTCTTTTGAAAAAAAAAAAAAAAAAAAGAAAAGAAAAGAGAGAAGGAAAGCGGCGGGCGGGATCGCGGGGCGGGCGGCGGAGCGGGCATGGTGGGGCCGTGGGAGCCGCCCGGGCGCTGAAGCCGCCCCGCCGCCCTGGCTGCCAGCGCCCGGCCCCGCCGCGACCCCGGCCCCGGCCCCGCCGGCCGCGGCGCCCCCGCCATGACGGTGAGTCGGGACTCGGGGTTCGGGCTTGGCGGGCCGGGGTCGCGGGGACTCCTCCTCCGGAGCCCGGGGACAGCCCGGGGCTGGGAGGGGGCGGGGGACGCCGGCTGTCAGCCGCCGCCTCCGGGGGTCTCTGGAGCCGCAGTGCCTGGGGCACTCTGGCCCCCTGACTCGCGGATGGCGGTTCTTCCTTGGTTCCCTTCGCCATCCCCGCCGGGGTCCCCCCAGCTCCCCGTGGCCGCTTCGGCCCCGGTGGGCACCACCGCACCGCGATAAACGTGAGCGTGGACCGGGCTGAGGCCAGGCCAGCCCACCGCACCTTTGACCGCAGTCGGATGCGATATTGGTGTCCCCGCGGGCGTGGGGAGCTCCGGCTCCCCGTGGGAAGCAGATGCGGTTTGGGGCAGGGAGCATCCCACCCCTGGGGCGAGCTCTGCTTGGCACAGGCGGCTGCCGGCCGCCAGCGGGGTAATGGAGGTGACAGGCTGGGCTGTGCCCGCCGGCGCTTCGCACAGGGGCGGTGGGAAAGGGAGAGCCCGTCGTCCGCTGGCTCTTCTCGCTGCACGTGTAGATTCGGGAGCTGCATGTGTGCTCCAGGCTGGGAGTGATTTTGCTTTCACCCAGCTGAGCTGGAGCGGTTTTGCTTTGTGTTTTGGCCTGGGGCCCACGCCTTATGAAGTGGGTTCCCTTTTTAGAGGAGAGGAGACATTGTGTTTTCCGGGAGGCTTGAGAGCCCCTTGCACCATTTCCCGGAGGTGGGAGGAAACAGTGCCTCAGAACCTGCATTGCTGAGGATATTTTGGGAGAAGCAGGAGGCAAGGTGATGACAAAGGCTGGTGATGAAAGGACACACCTGACTATCCTGCTTGGACACTGAGCTTTCTCAGCCTCCCGCAGCCTCTTCTCCTCCACTTCTCCATCCTGGCGCCTCAGTACCACCCGGGAGCAATTCCTTTGCTCCCACCCTGTCCCTTTTCCTTCTTTGGTGTTTACATTCTTTGGATACTTACAGACTGTTA
This sequence comes from Molothrus ater, assembly GCF_012460135.2. Lineage (NCBI taxonomy): Eukaryota > Metazoa > Chordata > Aves > Passeriformes > Icteridae > Molothrus > Molothrus ater. Next base: position 50,672,007 of record NC_050482.2, on the reverse strand, counting down.
TCACCTTCCCTGTAGCCCTTCTTCAACCAGAGCAGGCAGCTGCCGCTCCTTAACCTGCTGTTACAAGCCAGTCTTTCCAGAAATCACTTATGTCCCCAGCTACCTGAGACCCCCTCCAGTGCCTTTACCTGGCCAGCTGTGGGGCTGAAAGTAAAACTCTGATGGGTATGGATGCAACTGGGCAAAATCACTGCCACCACCTCCCAAGCCATCCACAGCCCCGAGCTGCAGGGCCGTGCATTTTGCTGGGGGTGCATCCTGCCACATCATTGCATCTCTGGCACCCGGATCTCTCCCAGCAGCTCGGCTTTCCTGGATGTTTCCTCCTCCCACTGCTGGGCCATTTCCTCTGGATGAGGGGTTCTATTTGAGCCCCACACTCTTCTCTGAGCTTTTTATGCTGAGGGAGGAAACTGGATTTGCTTGTGGGGAAGGGAAGAAAAGTGGCTTTTAGCACTTTGTGTATCGACTGAGGCCTCTACTTATGGTACTGACCCCGCTATGACAAGAATAGTTCCAAGACAATTCTATAGAGCTGCAGCTTCGAGTCTAAGGCTGGCAGGGAAAGCAGAAACCCTGTGCAGTTTGCCTGCTTGGGAAAAGCCCTCCAGGGGAATTTTCTGGCCCCAGCACTGCATTGAGGGCAGCAGTTTTGGCAGCACTTTGTGGCAGTTTTTCCAGCAGCATGCATCCTGTTAATATTAATTATTTTGGCACCTAATGCTTTGGGATTGTAAATCCTCAATAAGATGAGACCCAGCTGATCTGTAAAACAGCCCCACTGTCTTCCTATATTGTTTTTCTGCCTCCATGGAGCCTGCCCATCTCTCTCTCTCTTCTGTTGAGTGCACGTGTGTCCCAGGAGGGGGGTGGTTGTACTTTGATGTTTTGTCTCCTTTCCTTCCCTCTCACCACTCTGAATTCAGAGCTGAAGCTTAAGTCACCAGACTGGAAGGAATAACGGGAAAAAGGGTGGAGCTGCTGCCGCAGAGAAAGAATTAAATTTTGGGGTGCGTTCTCAGGGCAGCAGTGGAGCCACCACAAATCTGGGTTGATGGGGGCGCATTAATCCCCCTTGTCTCCTAGGTGCCAGCAGTGCCTGTCACCTCAGCAGGAGGTGAGGTTTGGGAGCCCCCCCATGTCTTTTTGCTCTGGTTTCCCTTCCTTCCTAGGGAGCCCAGGACTGCCGGATGCTTCTGGCCAGGCCTGAAGCTGAAGCAGGCGGTGACCTCCCCTTGGCAGGACTCCTTGCTCCTGCTTGAGCCAATAGCCAGAGCGCCAGGGTGGGCCGGCACATACTCTGCTCCTGCCGCCCCATAACCTTGGGTGTAACCCACGAGCAGCAGCTCAGGGAGATGAAAGCAGGGACAGGCTTGGCCTGACTGGACAGCCAGGGAGCTGGGCTTGTGGGGCAGCTGTGGCTGGCCACTGGGCTTGTTCAGGGCATGTGGAGAGGCCATCGGCTGCTGAGCCACCTCCTTCTCTCCAGCTCCATCTCAGCTGGTGGTTGTGACATGTGGGGACTGCTGGTGGCTTCCACAGGACTGGCAGGTCTGGTGCTGGACCTCTGGGAACTCCAGCTCTGGTACCATCACTTCTCCAACACTGTCCCTGCCTGCTTCGGCTGTCTGAGAAGGGGCAGGTTGGCAAACTGACTTCCATGGGAGAAGAGGCGTTGGACTGAATTCTTTGATGGTGCAACTTCCTGGGAGCTGGCAGGGGTGGGAGGAGGGACCAGCTCAAGCCTGTTTGGCTGAGGGCAAAGCTAGGGAGAGAGGTTCCCCTGAGTCAGCTCTCTGGTGCTCCACCTTGGGAAGAAGATAAACTGGTTGGGATGCTGCAGCAGCGACATGAGGTTAGGAGGAGGCAGAGAGTGCACAGAAACTTCTTTGTGGCACAGGGTAATCTGGGTGAAATTCTCTTCATCCTTATCTCCTGTAGCTGTGGCTGGGCAGAGGGCAGACTCTGTAGTGGGAGGGAGCAGGCAGAGCTGGGTAAGAGAAAAGCTCAGAATCTCAGAAAGGGTTGAACATTGGAGGGAGAGGGGAGAGGATCAGGCACTGACTTCATCTCTACCCTGGGGCACATCGTTTAAAGTCAACATGTTTTCACAGCTGTTGAATTGCCTCCTGTAGGTTTTTGGTGAGAGCTGAGCTACTATGTTTTTAATAAATGATTGGTGGTGAAGTTACCAGAGGGACGTAGCTCTGGGGCATGGACAGCCAGGGCTGGGACAAGGCGTGTCTGGTTCTTTGTGGCTTTGTCTCCATCTCTGAGGCAAGCCCCATTGGTGGTGGTGGAGCACTCCCTTCTGCCCACTCTCTTTGTCCTTGCCTCCCCCTCTATGAATAAATACCTCTGAGGCACCTTGTGGAAACCTCTTTGCTGCATATTTTCCTTTACTTTTTTTAAACCTCTTCCCTTATCTCCTGCTTCCTCTTACAGGACTGACTGCTGCTGAGAGCTATGCCCAGTTTTCTTTTGCCTTAGGGTTGCATAGCCCCAAGAGTTTCCTAAAAGGCTATTCCCATTTTTGTTCTGCCACAGGGTACTCACCTTCCACCCCTGGCACGGAAAACCCTTTTGTGGGTCACTCCAAGACAATAATTCTCTATTTTTTTTCCAGCCGGATCTTCTCAATTTCAAGAAGGGATGGATGTCAATCCTGGACGAGCCCGGAGAGGTAAGCCTCAGATGAGAGTCTTCCTCTTCCCCTATCCCCTGTTGCTGGAGAGCCCTGGTGAGCCAGCTGATTTCCTTCCTCCTTGTTTACTGAGATCTCCCCTGCTGGGAAAGGCAGTGGGAAACTTTTGGGAGGTGCCTTGCTCGGTGTGTGGACACAGAGGTTCATCGAGCACCTCTCTCCCAGCTGAGGGTCACGAGGGGGATCTGGGAGGGAGGAGGGGGAAGAGAAGGCCAAGAGGTCATAGTGCAGAGCGTCCCTCCTTGTTCCTACACTTTCCCTGGTAACTGCCTATCCATTTCCCTCCTGTCTTTTCCCTTCCCTCCCCCTGCCCGACACGCCTGCAGTGGAAGAAACACTGGTTTGTGCTGACCGACTCGAGCCTGAGGTATTACCGGGACTCGAACGCAGAGGAGGTAAGCGTGGCCAGCCTTCACCAGCCCTTTCTTCCTTCCTGGCCAGGGGGCAGAGGAGCACAGCTCTGGTGTGACCAGGGACAAGCAACAACACCCTGTCCTCCTGAGGGATGGCTGAGGTGCCAAGCTGCCCTTTGCCAAGGGGTGATGAAGAGGACGAAGGCAGGGTGGCAAAGTCGGGGGGGGCTGTCAGTGGTGGGAGGTGGGGAGAAGGGCTGGTCCTGTGGCTGGGTACGTGGGATGCTCTCCATCCATGCTGCTGGCAGCCCTTGGGTTAGAAGAGGCCGTGCTGTGCTGGGGAACAGCCTGTTCCCAAAGAGCTGAGCCTGCCTCCCAGGGAACTGTGGGGTGAAGGCAGAGGTGGCCTTTTTCAAAGCTGCCTGTGCACTGATGTCCCAGCGGGTGGCTCTGCTTGCAGGCTGATGACCTTGATGGAGAAATCGACCTACGTTCCTGCACGGATGTGACGGAGTTCGCGGTGCAGCGCAACTACGGCTTCCAGATCCACGTGAGTGCCCGGCACCGCGCACGGAGCCACAGCACCCAGGGCCACGGGGGGATGTGTGCTCCCTGCCGGTGCCGAGATGCTGAGAGGCAATTCGTACAGATCCTGTGCCAGCTTGGTGGCCCAAGGTTGTTTTTTTGGCTCATGAGTGACAGTGCTCTGGGGCATCAGGGCTGCCTGCCTGCAAAGGAAGGAAGGAGGAGGAGGAGGCTTTGCAGGGCTGGCTGAAGGCTGTACTGGAGGCAGTCCAGGAGCCAAGCTAAATGCCAGGAGTGTCTGAGTGACATGTTGGCCAAGGCAACTTTTCCACAGCTGCAGGGGGGTGGTGAGCACTGCAGATCTCGATGTAACCTGGCTGACCATGCTCTGAGTGACAACCTGCATCCTGGATCCAGCCCCAGTACAGTTCTGTCCTTGGCTATTTGTTGTAGCAGCAGGAGGTGGCTGCTAAGGCAGCATGAGAAATTATATTTCTGTGGGTGTGCAGGGATGGGCACTTCATGGTCTGGGTTTCCCTGTGCCCTGCTGCTGTACACCCGTGCTGGCAGCTGACTCCTGGCACCTGAGCATCTATTGTACAAAGCCTCTGGAAGAGCTGGGAGTCTTCAGCCTGGAGAAAGGATCTTGTGTGTATCTCTCTGTCTAAAAATACCCGATGTGGGTTGGGCAAAAGAGAAGGAGCCAGACTTTTCTTAGTGGTCCCCAGTGACAGGACAAAAGGCAATGGACACCAGCTTGAACACAGGGGATTCCACCTCAAAATCTAAAGAACTTTTTTATCTGTGAGGAAGGTAAAACAGTGACCACAGAGACTGTGGAGATCTCCTTAGAAATATAAAACTCTTGCTGAATACAGGCTAAGACCAAGCTGCTGTAGCTGACCCTACTTGCAGGAGTGTTGGACTGCTTGGTCTGCGACTGGATTGCACCAGTGCATGTTTGGCCTGGTATAGTAGATATTTTTGCCCCTGACGAAAGAGGAAGAATGATGAGGAGGAGTCCATCTCATCAGAAGGTTAATTAATTACTTTATTATACTATATTATTCTATACTATATTACGCTATATTACATTGCATCTAAACTGAATCTGCCAAGCACTTAATTGCACTCCACTGCACTGAATCTCATGACTGTCAGCCGACAGTCCCGACACACACACTTGGATTCAATTGGTCAGCGAATCAAAACACTCACGCCAGGATCTAATTATCAATTCCTTTCAGGTAAACAATTTTCTACTTTGTATTCTACTTGTGAACAACACAGGAGTAGTAAATGAGATAAGAATTGTTTTTTTTTTTCTCTGAGGTTCAGAGAATGTGAAACTTAGAAATATTCTTGGGAAGAATTGTGCCTTGCTTTTCTCTGTGAAGAGAAATGTAACTACAGCCCAGTGTGCTAGCAAGGTTTCTTTTGCCTTTGCTTGGAGATGGTCTCATGAAGGATCCCCCTCAAACACCCTTCCCACCTCTCCTCTCTCATCCCTCCACCTGTCCCCGAGAGCCTGAGACAGAGGGTGGCCTTTCTAACAGCCCAGCACTGCTGTATGCGAGTGGCTGTGGGTCTCAGGGAGCAGGAGGGAGCTGCTGCACATCCACTGGGTGATGAGAGGGCCTCTGTCACCTCCCTGTTGCAGACAAAGGATGCCGTCTTCACCCTGTCAGCAATGACCTCTGGCATCCGGCGCAACTGGATCGAGGCCCTGAGGAAGAATGTGCGCCCAGTCAGTGCTCCAGATGTCACCAAGTAAGAGCTGCCCAGTGCTGCTTGTCCTCTTCTCCCTTGCTGTCGCTCTGCTTCTTCTGGAAGTGGTTTGGTTACATCAGCCAGTGACAGGGGTTGAGAACCTGATGTCTCCCTTTCTAGTACCTGCTTTTTGCCTCACCACATAAGTTTAGATTGGTTTCTTCACCAGCCTAGCTGGAAGCAGGGTGGATCCTTGCTGCCCGGTGGAGAAATCCATTTCCCTGGGGATGGGTGCTACAGGCCCAGCTTTGCACTCAGGGTGGGGTTTTGTAAGGATGGGATGAGTGAGGGTCTGAGCCTTGAGCAGTTGGCAGTGCCTCTGCTGGCATCCTTTCCCACACGGTGCCTCTCCTTCACCAGTTCTTGCTCTGCTTCCAGGCTCCCTGACTGTGACAAGGAGAACTTCCGGAACTGCGTTCCCCAGAAAGGCTCACTCCGGACGGAAGAGCAGCAGCGGCCGGGCTCGGGCTCCGAGGGGAACTCCAAGGGCAGTCACTGGAAGGCGGATGGGCAGCGCCATGCCTTTGACTATGTGGAGCTGTCTCCCTTGCCACAAGAGCCTGGAAGTCAGGGGTCCCTGCAGAGGACGAAAGGGAGCTTGAAGATCTCGGAGCGAGCTCCCAGGTATGAGGAGCTGGAGCGGGATCTGGCCATCCGTTCGGAGGAGAGGAGGAGGTGGTTTGAGAGCCCCGATGGCAGGGTCCCCAACAACGATGGCCCTGCAGGAGACCCTGCCCGCAGGGCTGGGGAGCAGGACCTCCCTACCCCTCCGCTTTCGGAGGAACAACGGATTCGTCTGAGTGAGGAGATAGAGAAGAAGTGGCTGGAGCTGGAGCACCTGCCCTTGAAGGACTTGCGGCGGGTGCCCTTGACAACACTGCTGAACCAGAGCAAGGGGGGCCAGGGAGACACCAATGAGGCGCTGAAAAAGGAGGTAAGAGCATCCCTCCTCTCTGAAATCTCTGGGATTCTGGTGGCCCCTAATGTGGTACTTGGCTACAGGAGGCTCTGCAGAAGAGCCTCCTGCAGAGGTGCAGGGAGATGTTTGTTCTTTCTGGCTCCTCGAGTGCATGGAAGCTTTTGGAACCTGGTAATGCAAGGCTAGAGGCCAGCTCTCAAGACACCCAGAACATGTTTTAGTCCAGGATAATTTATTTGGTGGCACTACTTGTGTGGAATCTATGCTTCCTGGGAGTACATTCACAGCCTTTCTTCTCTGGCTATTCCCAAGCCTTCAAGCTCTTCACCTGCCAGCCTTTGAAAGGAGCCATGCTGTGGTGGTTTCCTCCAGCATGGATCCACCTCTGAAAACTGGGATGTCTCCTCCCTTCCTTACGGGCACTAACCAGGCTGGGGCTAGCTTTGCCAGCGTGGTCTCTTGGCAGGCTGCTGGGGAAGCAGAGGCCTCCACTGACCGTGTGTTGTCTTCCCCATCCCTAAGCCCAGGGTTTGGATGTGGCACATTGGTCAGGCCATGGCACTTTTCCACCCTTGGCTGAACATCTTTCTCTGTCCTCCCTGGCACAGATCCAGTCACTGCGGGCACAGCTGGAGTCCTGCCGGGCCAGAAACGAGAGCCTTCAGGAGGCAGCAAAATCCCAGGGGGACAGCCATGTGCCCCGAGGCTACATCTCACAGGTGAGCAGAGTGCCAGACCCAGGGCTTGGGGGGTCACTCCCAGTACCAAACTGGGAAATTCTGGCACACAGCTTACTGCCGAGCAGGTATCGCTAATCATTGGGTTGCCATGGTGACCCTAACCAGGCCCATTTGTAATCAATGTTAATTACATAAAGGCTGGTGCATGTTGCCTGGCCTTAAAGGGGCCAGGGTTATAAAGGGAGAGAAGGATAATTTGGGGAGAGGTGCAGGATCTGTGTCCCTCTTTGCGTGTGAGCACAATGCTGTCCTGGGCCATGGGGGTGAGCCATCCCCCAGCTCAGGAGTGGGTCAGCAGCTTCCTGCTGAGCCTCTGGTGGTTGGTGCTCACCACATGTGGTTCTTGCTAACTGGGGCTCCCACGTGTCTCATTAAAAGCAGTCAGTCAGTCAGTCCCTGGGGACAGCCTGAGCCCTGAAGGTCACTTTGACAGCACAGCCCATTCGTTTGCTGGGACAGCACGTGGGAGAGCCAGCAAAGCAGAATTTTTTCATGCTTCATCCTCTCACTTCTCTTTGTTTATTTATTTTCCCCTCTCATGGACTGATCCAAAGCAAGCAGGGTCACATCCCGCAGGGATTTCCTGTGTGGAGGCTGCTGTTTGACCGTAGAGTGGGATTTTCAGGATGGGCCTTATGTGTTGGAAGATACTGGGGCAGAGGGGATTGGCAGGGCAGGAAATTGGGGCTGGTGAAGTCTGTTCCAGAGGGTTGGCTGTACCTAGCAGAGATAAAGAAACCCAGAAGCCTTGTAGCACCCAGCCCAAACAGCCCTTACCAGTCTCTGTGTTATCATGATTTAATATTTACAGCTTACAGGCCTCTTTATGGTCAAAAAAAAAGAGCAAAAGCAGTGGGGAGGAACTTCCTTATCTTCCTAATAACTTGGCTCAAAAAGCCAGCATTTCACATCTGAGGCCAAACTTGGCATTTCCCCAAAGGATTCTCTCTCTCTGTCTGCCAAGGGTTGCAGCTGGTCCCTGCATAGATCACCAAATTATTCCTCACCTTTTCCTCTGTTGTTCTGTGAAGCTTCCTAGCTTCCCTCATCACAGTAGAGAGGAGTAGCCAGGAAGGGTTTGCATTCACACAACATGTTCCAGTGTCTTTTGTATGAGCCTTAGTCCTCAGTGGGGAAGTAATGGGATGGCAAGGAGCTGTTGGGGGATGTGATGACATCTTAGTTCTCTGCTGATGTCCTTGAGGCCCAGGCTATTAATCATCATGGCACAGTTTGTTGGTGAACAAACCCTTCCTGAGAGGCTCAGGGAGACATTGCCAGCATCTCGAGGGGGAGTGAAGGCATAGTGCCAAGGTGGGAACCCCTTTGCTTTGCTTTAATCTGAGTTAATCATAGCACTCAGCATAGAAAGGACCATCCCCTTGGTCTCAGAGCCATCAGAAAGGAGGGAGAGCTGTGTGAGGAGGATTCCTAACCACTAGGCTGTGGGGAAGGCTCTTTGGCAGCCTCCATCATGTCACAGGGTAGTGCAGGGTGTCACTTTTCAGGAGAGGAGGCTCGGTTTTCATTGATTCCAGGGGATGTGCTTCATTTAAAAGGCAGATACTGAGATGCAGTTCCCACTGTTGATCTCTTCCAGCCAGGCAGTGCAGCCTGGTGCACTGGGTTGGGACTCTGGTGTCAGGCATGTTATACCCAGCTCCTGGACCAAGAGGGATGTTCCTGTCTTGCTGCATTAATTTTAAGAGCTAGAGGAACATTCTTCCTCTATAAAGCACAAAGGGGTGTTGCAAGATGTGTGTCCCTGTAAAATGGTTGTGTTCATGATTAAAGTGCCACCTCACTTTCAGAAGGGAAAGACCCTCCTGGGAAGTAGTCTCACTTCTTTCAGAATGTCCCTGGACTTGCAGCCGGGTGCCTGTCCTTGCCCAAGCCCTTCCTCCTTCTCTCCTGGTCTCTCACCTCCTTTCCTCCTCTCACCAGGAGGCCTGTGAGCGCAGCCTGGCTGAGATGGAGTCATCCCACCAGCAAGTGATGGAGGAGCTGCAGAGGCACCACCAGCGGGAGCTGGAGCGGCTGCGGCAGGAGAAGGAGCGGCTCCTGGCAGAGGAGGCAGCAGCAACAGCAGCAGGTAGGAGCAGACACCAAGCTGTGCCTCTGCTCAGCTGGGTCCCTCCTGCCTCTCCCCAAATGCCTTTTGCCAGAAGCCAGACATCCCAGTCATCTGGAGCCACGCTGCTGGCTGTACTGGTGTGAGGCTGGCGCTCCTTGGAGCAAGAGCTTTGGTGCTTCTTGCTCCTGTGGCACTGGTGGAGATGGGGTGGTAAAGATCCTGAAGGAAGTGGGGTCATGCCTCTGGATGGGTGGGAGGAGACCAGAACTTTATTGTAGATGGGCAAGGCAGAAGTAGTAGAGAGCTCCCAGAGTGCCCTGTGTTAGTCCTCTTGGCAGCATGATTATCCTGGAGTGTGGAGATGGTGAGGAATACCCTGAGGGAAGAAGGGAAGAGGAGGAATCTGCAGAGACGGATCTGGGAACCTGCAGTGGAGAGAGCTTAGCCAGTTCTCCAGTGTGTTTTCCATGAGAGTGGCACAGCCTGATCCCCCATTTCTCACTGTCCCCCTCTGCAGCCATTGAGGCACTGAAGAAAGCCCACCGGGAGGAAATGAATAAGGAGCTGGGCAGGACACGGAGCTTCCAGCAATGTAGCTCGCTCCCAGAAGCCCTCCAGAAGCAGCACCAGTAAGAAAGCATCTCTACCTCACTCCCCTTGGCCAATGATGCCGCCTTGTGCCGCTGTCGCCACACTCCATCTGCAGCTCTAGTCCTGAGCTTTTCCTCCTGCCACTTCCCCAGCTCCCTCCTCAGAGCTAGTGGCTCCCAGGGCTGCTGCAGCTGTAGGGAAGGGAAGTTTGTCCCCTGCTTGGCTCTTTTCCCTATAGCACCTCCCTCATACCTATAGTTATTTCCCCTCTACTTTCTTTATGGAAAGCTCCTCCATTTCTTCTGCATGGCTTGGAGCTCCAAGAAGCACCACGCTCATGTGCAGGAGTGTGGGAACTGAAGCTCGGGTTCACAGCGAACATTGTCTTGTGCTAATGACTGATGTGGGCAGAGGCTGGCCATGGCAGGGGGGAAGGCAGTGCCAGGGGCCAGGAGCTGGCAAGGGGTTTGGGGCAGCAATGAGCTGGTGCCTCTTTGGCAGGTTGGACGTGGAGTCGCTGAAGCGGGAACTGCAGGTGCTCTCTGAGCAGTATTCCCAAAAGTGCCTGGAAATTGGGGAGCTCACCCAGAAGGCAGAAGAGCGGGAGCAGATATTGGAGCGCTGTCAGCAGGAGGGGAAGGACCTCCTCCAGAAAAATCAGGCAAGAGAAGGGCTTTCCTGCCAGCAGAGAGGAGCATCGGAAATGTTCCTCCTTCACACAGCACAGCCCCTCTGTTAAAACTCCCCTATTTGTTCATATTTCTTCCCTTCTGAGATTTTATCATCAGAAATAAAAGGATTAGGAGTTAGAGGCCATCTTAACTGTGGTGTTAAATATGGCGAGTGTACTCTGCTGGATGTAGATGCTGACAGTGCCTGTGGTTACAACATGGTCTCCAGGCTGAACAAGGGCTGCCATGGGGATGGAATGGTCAGGACAGTGAGAGCTCTGTGCCACGGCTACTCTGACATCTTTTGGCTTTGCCTGCAGGAGCTGCAGACGCGCCTCTCGGATGAGATCGGAAAGCTGCGAAGCTTTATTTCATCGCGGGGCTCTGGGGACCGCGCCTCGCACAACAACGAGCGCAGCTCCTGCGAGCTGGAGGTACGGGATCCCCCTGGCTGCCCCCTGCCTCCATCCCCGCCTGTCCCGGGGCTCTTCTCCTCCTGATGGCTTTGGCTTGGAGCAAGTGGGAGGGGGTGACGGACAGAGCGGTGCAGGAAGCAGATCATGAGGCTCCCCTCTGCTGCTCTCTCCGGCTGCTTGCGCTGTTTCCTGCCCCAGCCCTTCTAGCCCTTCCTTCCTTCCCCACCGCTGCGCTTGCGCCAGGGCCTGCTGGCCTTTCCGAGGCGGTGGCTCTTGAGTCACCTCTGGTTCCTCTCCCCCTCTCTGCCCAGGTGCTGCTGCGGGTGAAGGAGAATGAGCTCCAGTACGTCAAGAAGGAGGTGCAGTGCCTCCGGGAGGAGCTGCAGATGATGCAAAAGGTCAGTGTTTTCCGGGAGCAATTGGGAAAGAGCAGGAGAGGGAAGGCAGGGAAGCAGCAGGGCTGCATATCAGCGGGCTCAGGCTGGGTTTGATGAGACAAACTCTCCTGTTGCCTGTGCTGCTTGTTCTTGCTGACTGCAGAGCACAGAGCAGCTCCAACAGCACGGACTGGCATAGGCTGACCGTGTACAAGGGAAGAGTCACAGAGCTGCTGGTTTTCCCAGGTGTATGCACACATGAGCACGGACAAGACAGGAGGCTGCTTTCTGCAACTGGGAAACCTGGATGAAGGCTGCCTGGCATTCTGCTTCCCCTAGTTGTCCCCTCTCTCAGTGGATGGGTTTCCTTGGGCACTGTTTCTGGGTGTGCTGCTCCCTCCACTGGCAGCAGCTCCTTCAGAGGAATTTTCAAATGCTCCTGCCAGAGGGGAACCTGAAAGAGGCTTTGGACTTCAGTTTATAAACTCCAGGAGTTTATAACTTACTCACATAAGTTTTTGGCCATATAAGCAGCTGCACCCACCTCTCTCAGTGGTCTGCATTCCTGGTGGGGCTATGTTTCCCATGTGGCTGCCCCACACGCACACAAGCTGTGTTAAAGCCCACATTACCTCCTCAACCTGGTGCTGTACATCCCTGCTGCTGTGGGACCAGCGTCTCTGCGTTCTTCCCTGGCCTGGTGTTTGCAAAGTGGTTCCTCCATGCTCCACTTCTGAATGGTTTTTGCCTGGCCCAAATTGGGATGGGCTTCAAATCCGGAGCTAGCTCTCCCTTCCTCACCTGCTGGCTCTTCTGCTGGGCTCACCTTGCTGCCACCCTCCCTAAAATCAGCCCTGCAACCTGCCTGACCCCTCTCCCTCCCCTGGCAGGACAAGAGATTTGCCTCAGGGAAATACCAAGACGTGTATGCAGAGCTGAATCACATTAAGGTGCGCTCGGAGCGAGAGATCGAGCAGCTGAAGGAGCACCTGCGCCTGGCCATGGCGGCTCTGCAGGAGAAGGAGTCACTGTGCAACAGCAAGTAATGGTGAGCCTGGGCATGCTGTGGGGGCAGGTGGCTGAGACAGGCTGCTGCAGGGACATGGAAACTGCCAGTTTCTCCTGCTCCACTCCGTTTTGAAACCTTAGGCTTAAACTCATCCTTCTCTTCTTCTCATGTCCTCTTGGCCTGCACTGCTGGCCCTCCTGCTGCCCCTGATGTTCTCCCGAGGGCTCCAGCCCCCTTTTCATGGTGCTCTTGATGCAGCCAGCACCAATCACTCCTCAGCCAGGCTGCTTGTGGGAGCCAGGCAAATGCTGGCCTTCGCCCCGTGGCTTGGGTGACAGCGTGGGTGGTTACACATTCCCTGTGTAGGCAGTGTTTCTGCTCCCTTCACCTTTGAAGTGGTTTCCCTATCGCAGCACGATAATTTTAGCTCTGCATCAAAGCAGGCCCGACTAGACCCAGCCCTTCTCCCACACTCACCTGCAGGCATCTCTGTCACAGATGGGGGGAGCAGGGGGACAGGAATGAGGGCATCCTGTGTCCAGAGTGCTGCTTCCTGCTTGTATTGGGCTCACCCTGCTCCCCCAGCGCTTGCTGATGGGTGCTGAGATGAGTGGGGGTGCAGCAGGACACCAGACAGCCACCTCCCCAGGGAGCTGAAGGGATGGCATTTCTGCACTCACTGGACTCTTTCTAAACCATGTCTGGTTTTGTCTCTCTCTAGGTCTGCTCTACATTCGTTATCTGTTCTTGTTTTGTATTTGCTCCATTCCTCACCTGTGGGGAGAGGGAGGTGGAATCCCTATCCATTGCCACCTTGGTGAGGAATCCCACACACCCCCAACCTCCTCACTCCCCTCCCAAAGCTTTTTTGATGAACCCTTTTTGCCTGCATACCTGAGCACGTTGTTTGGACTGGCTCCTTACATGCACCTTCCTCAGGATTTTATATGTGAAAATTATATTTTATAGAGGAATTTTTTTCCCCATGGAAAGGAGGGGAAGAGGAGGAGGAAAACTTTTACTACATCACCAGCATTTTTCTAACCAGAAAAAGAGAACCTGGTTTTTCCCCCTTTCCTAGCTCCATTTCCCCTGGCCACACACAGCCACCTTTGGCACATATTCCCTCTCTTCCAAATGTCTCCACGGTCCCCCTGGGATGTAGGGCAAGGACCGTGCTCCCCCTCCCCGTGCCACCCCCGGGACCTGCGGAGAAGACACGCAAGCCATAGGGGGAGCCGCTGGGGCTGTCTGCCGTGGGTGTGCTTGCCCGAGGCGGCTGAAAGAGGACACCTTGGCAAGAATCCACATGACCGAGCTCTCTCTCCGTGGCTGCCCTTTTGGCTCCTGCAAGAACCTGCATTGGCAGGAGCCCAGAGCCACGGGGCTTCTCCTTTCTGGGGAAGAGGAGCTGTGAGGCTGCTACTGCACCCGCCCGAGCCAACCTCCCCAGGGTGACAGCTGCTGCTGCTCCGCTGTGCCCTTCAACTTTTAACTTAATAAAATCTTCCCCTTTCGCTGAGAAAAATGTGTTCCTTGAGAAGTCTTGCCATGTGCCCCTAATCCAGTGGAGAAGGCTGTGTGTGTGTGTGTGTGTGTGTGTGTAATTTTCTTTGAGGTTTTAGTGTATAGTGACCAGTTGCTTCCTTTCTTCAGGATTTGGTGAGGGAAAGCAACAGGAGCACCCCTGGCCAGAGAGTGAGAGGAGCCTTGCAGTGCTGTTTTCCAGCAGTTTGCCCCACCTTTGGATTTGAAGGAGAAAATAATGTGCTTCACTGCACTGCTCCCAAAATTCCACATGGACCCTGAGCCTCATGGAGTAAGAGCTAAGCCTGGGCTGCATTAGTAAATCCAGTATTTGAAGGCTACATCGCACTGCAAATTGCTGGCAGAGTGAACAGTATATAGAGATCCTGGGGAGATGACAGAGATCATTAATGCTTTCCTCCTCCTGTTTTTTGTGTGAAGCATGTTGCTTTTATGTCAGGATGGAGGATCTGGTGACTGCTACTTATTCAGCCCCATCCCAATATAAATAGGAGCTGTTGTTCTACAAAGAGATCTAATTGTGGTCACATGCTGGGGCTGGAGATGGCATCTGATGAAGGAAAGACAAAAGGGGTCAGGAAGGATTCTTGGATGGAGGTGACGTGTATGTGTTGGCTGAGAGACTGGAGTACTGTGAGACCTGGGGATGGAAGCAGGGTGTAAGAATGCAGTGGCAGCTGAAATGAGGAGTATTAGGGTGGCACTCTTTTGCTCTTTTGCCATGGTATTGGCATCTCCTAGGGCAAGAGGGTGCAGGCCTGCCCTTCCCTTGGGAAGGGCTGCAGGGACTACTTTCCCTAGGAAAGGCAGATCACTTTGTTAGTCACAAATTCTGGTAAAATTGGGTTGCAGATTTTAGTCACGTGCACAAGGCCCTTGGGCAACCCAGTGGATGGTGCAAGAGTCCAAGCAATGAGCTCAGCTCCCTACTACGCCTGTCAAGCACCAGGGCTTGCTGTTGATGGTTTTTGGCTTCCTGCCTCTGGCCTAGAAACCCTTCTGTCCCTGTGCTGCGCAAGGTCCAGGCTTTTCCCTCTGCATCCCAGCAGGACATGGCCATTTGTCATCGAGTTTGGAAAGGGGCGAGCATTTGGGGGATTTGTCCATGGGATGGCAAGAGGTGAAAGAACAGCTCAGGGCAGCTGTTTTCAGGCTGCAGAGCTTGGTCTTGCCATGGGGATTTATAGTAGCCAAAAGAGGAGGAGAAAAAAGGGTTCAGGACACAGTGTGTTTTTTAGAAAAAATAACCACTCAAACAGCAGTCTGCGTAGTTGTACCTACTCCTGGGGGAAGAAACTCCCAGAAGTGGGGACTGGGGGTAAGCAGAGTAAGCAAGGGGTGAACTGCACACTGGTCTTTTCACAGTGCTCAGCAGCCTGCTCACCCCTCTCTTCCCCGAAGAGTTTGGTATCTTGTGTTTGGGTTGGTTTGTTGGGGTGGTGTGTTGTTTTTTTCTGCCTTTCAGATGAGGGCTGCTCAGCCCGATAAGCGCGTGGCGCAAGCACAGGCGAAATGTGCGTGCCCCTGACATGTGGTGGAGCTGCCCCTCCTTGAGGCTCTGTGGCTGCAGATCAGCCCCAGCAGGGCAGAGCCATCCCCACATCCTGGGGCGACGGGGGACGCGCCTCCGAAATTGGCGCGGCGCTAATCGGGCAGAGCCTGTGTCGCCTGCGTCGGGGCGATATGCTCACCCGGCGTCTCCACGTCCTTATCTCCTGGGAGCAGGCAGCCTGGGCACGGGAAGAGTGGCCAGGAGAGGAGATGACCAACATGCCCGCGGGTGACAGGCGTGATGGCTGGCAGGGCCCAAAAACATCCCAAAGCGATGGCTGTGCCCCTTCCGCTTGCTTGCAGTCGGGCTGTGAGGAACATCCCAGCCTCGAGCACAGGGAAAACCCACAGCTGTGCAGCACCGTGGTGGTATGAGAGCCAGCACCCCAGCTCACATAGAGAGCTTGGCCTTAAAAAACAGCCCATAAATCTTTTAAAACAGTAATCAGTTCAGCAGGCAGGGGTGATGCCCCTTTGCCATTTATTTGTATCCTTCAAGCCTGCTCTGCCCCTAGCAGTGGCCAGGCTGAGTGGCTTCATGCTGAGCTGACCACACTGCATTGCACACTGGGGGCTCAGAGCTGAAACTCTTATGAGCACAGCTGGAACTTCAGCTAGATTCCCTGTTTTGCTCTTAAAAAAGCACAGAATCACTTGGATCTGACTACCACCAAGACCAAGTTCCACCACTGGGGATTTTGAGTCTCTCTCTGAAATGGAAACTGGGTAAAGTGAAATGTTATCTCTGACATTAATTGCCAGAAGTGCCCTGGTGCTCCCAAAAGCCTATGAACAGCTGTCCTGCCCCTACAAGGCAGGGGCTGTTACCCCATGGATCTGTAGCACAGCCATAGTGGACACGGTTTGACCATTTAAGACGAAATCTGCAGCTGGAAATATGTAAATCCCCATGGGGTCTGGTTGAACTCAGTGCAGGCAGGGAGGAGAAGGTAAACAGGATTACAGGGAGGATTCTTCTGCCAGACTCTGTCCTCTGGGATTTGTTGGAGATGTGGGATTTCCCAATTTCTGCAGAATAATGCCAGAAAGGGAAGGCTTGGGAGGCTTGGAGTGGCTGGGTAACAACTCCTGAGGAGAAAAGTGGATGCACGGAGTAACCCACCCCATCCTGGGCATGGTGGCAGGTACCTGTGGCCAACAATACAGGCATGAACCCAAGATGGCCTTGGTGGCATGGGTGCCTATGGGAAAAACTCTTCCTTCTGGATGAGCCCCCTGTGCTGCCTTGCAGTGGGGTGCCAAAAGCACTGGATCCACTTCCCAGAGGCATCAGGGCTTGCATTGCTTGGCATCTGCCCTCCACCTCCAAGCCTGACATCCTGCCAGGGGACTGGAAAACCCTCTCATCCTCTCAGTCCTGACCAGTTCATGTTAAATATGCATTGTCAAAACAGTGCAAAGTTCAAGGGGTGCATTCCAGTATCAGCTGGGGTGCTTGGGGGTTTGCCTTGACCAGGTTACCTCCATGTGCAAAGCCAGCAGCAGCCTGATGAGCTGTGACCCCCTGTGTGCCTTCCCTCCAGTGAGTTGCCTGGGGGCACGGGATCTTCCCTAGTTTGACTGACTGAAAATAGGGATCTAGAGAGTACGAAAGAGCCAGAACCTCCATGCACAGGGGAGAGCATGTTTGTTTGCCAGCAGCGGCACCCGCCGGAGGAGGACGAGCAGCCCGGATCAGCAGCAGGAGCTGCCCAGGTGAGCCAGTGAGATTAGACCCCTAAGGTGGCCAAAGTTAGGTAAAGCATCTGCCCTGTCCCTCCCCATCCCTGCACTGGATTGATAATTGCTGCCTGGCTTTTAGGGCTGGAGGCTCTGCAGGCAGCCCGTGGTGCTGTGCCAACCCCAGGGGCCAGTTCCTAAAACCCCCCTAAACCTCCTGGTGTCCCCTCAGAGCCTGGCGCGGGCAAGCCACGCGCGACGGTTGCAAACTTGGATGCAAATAAAACCAGATGTGCCTTATCTGCGTGCCTGGGTTTGCCTACGTGCAGCAGCCAGCGCCCGCGGTTCATTCCCAGATAGGAAAAATGGCAGGTCCCTCGGACGGTCAAAGTGTTGCACAGAGGCCACCAGAGCTCCTGCGCTCCATAGGGGATGGAAAGCCATTTATTTATTACATCCTAAACAAAAACAAACCCCAAGGGAGGCAGGAGGGTGGTTATTCCTCTCCACAATTAGGAGCAGTTTGCTCCTAATTAAATCAAAAAGTTTGCAGGTGCTGAGAACCTTTCCCACTCCCCACATGGAATAGAGCATGTGAAGAAACTCCATCAGGGAGGAAGGCTCAAGGAGATGCACTTGGTCCTTCCATCTGTGGGAAAGCATCAGGGGCCTGAGTGTCTTCTGCCAGGCCAGGTCTTCACATCAACGATTCCTATTTCTGTTTAAATGTAGTGATGGGACAAGGGGGAATGGCTCTAAACTGAAAGAGGGCAAGTTTAGATTAGATATTAGGAAGAAATTCTTTACTGTGAGTGTGATGAGGCACTGCAACAGGTTGCCCAGAGAAGTTTGGATGCCTGAAAGTGTTTAAGGCCAGGCTTGATGGGGCTCTAAGCAAGTTGGTCTAGTGGAAGGTGTCCTTGCCCATGGCAGGGAAATTGGAACTGGATGATCTTTAAGGTCCCTTCCAACCCAAACAATCTATGATTCTATGATTCTGTTTCTATCATCTCAATTTCTACTATTTCTATTATTTCAATTTCTGTATTTATATTTGGATTTATGTATCTATATTGATGTTTTATTGATGCACACTTCTGTGTGTCCCTGGCTGGCGGTTTTCATGGTCCTGGACACCCAGGGCACTCAGAGGCTATTGAGAGGTGCTCACTGTGTATTTTAATGATAAGCTGAAGCACGGGGAGGTTTGGCTCAACTCTGAGCCCAGCATGGCATGTTGGTGGGCACCAGGTGGCTACACCCACATGTTTTTAAAAAATAAGGGGAAAACATCATCTAAATCCTACAGGCAAGATGAAGATAGTGGCTATATTTAATCTCCCAGGAACAGCCGACCGCTCACCCAGCAGGGAAAGGATGTCTGGCTGATTGCCACTATGTCCCTGCTCTGTCCCTGCACTAAGGGCTGTGTGTGTCCCAAAACAAGGGGACAGCCTGTTATTTGTGACCCCTCACCATCCATGTGCAAGGGCTGAGCTGGTGTTCCTAAAGCACCTGGTGGAGGGCAAACGGGGCAGAAGAGGGAGTAGTGGCACTTGGCCATGTGGTATTGCTGCTGAGCTGACTTGTGCCCAGTGCTCCCCGTTTTCTCCTTGGTGCTGTGCCCAGTGTCTTCTCTAGTGTCCCTTCTTGCTCCCTTAATATGTTCCATAGTGTCTTTCCTTGTCCCCTGATATTTTTCCAGCACATCCCTTGTGTTGCCCCTAAATGTCCTGTGTCTGCCCTAAGTGTCCCTCTGCATCTCTTGATGTTGCTCTGAATATCCCTGACATACCAGTGTCTCCAGTGTCCCCCCCAGTGTCCTTCTTTGTCCCTACACGATATCCTTCCAAATGCACCTTGTACCTAAGTGCCCCACTAAATGTCCCTTACAAGTCCTCGCTGTTCGCTGTCCCCCGCTGATCCCGCCGGTGTCCCTCCTGGTCCCCACCACGTATTCCCCCAAATACTGTTATTTATTCCACAGTGTCCCCGCACTGTCCCTGCCGGTGGCTCGGGTCAGGGCGTGGCAGGGGACACGCGGGGACACGGGCGGCGGGCGCGGGGCAGTCCTCCCCGCGGTCCGCACCGCGGCTTTAAAGGGAGCCCGCGGCGGGCGCGGCCGCAGAGGCACCGGCGGGGGCACCGGCGGGGGCAGAGCGGCACCGGCTCTGCTGCGGCTTCGCGCACCCACCGCTCCCTTCCAGCCTCTCCCCGCCCCGGGGCGGGGGTCCCAGGCCGGGCGGGCCACGCTTCCAGCCGCGAGGGCTTAGCGGGGCATCGCGGGACGAAGCACTCGCCATGAGCGACAGCCCGATCCCACTGCCACCGGCTCCGGCCACCAAGCCCAAGCGGGCCCGCTCAGCGCGGCGGCCGGCGGCCCACCCTGCGTACTCGGACATGATCAAGGCGGCCATCCGGGCCGACAAGAGCCGCGGTGGCGCATCCCGGCAGTCCATCCAGAAGTACGTGAAGAGCAACTACAAGGTGGGCCAGAACGCCGACGTTCAGATCAGGCTGGCCATTCGGCGCCTGCTGGCCACCGGAGTCCTCAAGCAGACCAAAGGAGTTGGTGCCTCCGGCTCTTTCCGCCTAGCCAAGCGGAAGAGGTCTCCGTCCAGGAAGAGGTCTCCGTCCAAGAAGAGGTCTCCTTCCAGGAAGAGGTCTCCTTCCAGGAAGAGGTCTCCTTCCAGGAAGAGGAAGAAGACAGCCAGGAGATCCACTTCTCCCCGGAAGCCGGCTAGGTCCCGGAAAGCCAGGTCCCCGGCCAAGAAGCCCAAGTCTGCCGCCAGGAAGGCCAGGAAGAAGTCAAGGAGCCCGAAGAAAGCCAAGAAGCCAAAGACTGTTAAGGCCAAATCCCTGAAGGCGTCCAAACCCAAGAAGGCAAGGCGGTCGAAATCCAGAGCCAAGTCCGGTGCCCGCAAGTCGCCCAAGAAGAAGTGAGAAGTCTAGAGGCATTTCGGTACTCTCCCTATTGGTTCTGTAAATAGCTGTTGCCTTTGTTCTTACTCCTTTCTCCTGCATTTTATAAAGAATTGCTCTATTCATGAATTGAAATAGCTGAAACAAGGCAGTTGATGAATGAAAAAAAACAATTTTAAAGTGTTACTGGTCTGGGTTTTTATTCTTCTATCTCAGAAATTTCTTGTGTGTGTGTCTGTTGGTTTTATTAATGCTGGACTGCTTGCTCTGCATTGGGAGTGATGGTGACTCTGTGTGCCTGTTGGGGTTGTGCAGGATTTCAATTCCTGGTCCTGCCCCAGCTCCTGGGGGGTTATGTGTTTGTTGGGGCTGGACAAAGAAATGGGCAGGGAAGCCAGAAAAAATGGCTGCGAAAGCCCTGGCCTTCCCCGGAGGAGGAAAAGAGGTCCCTGTTCCCTCATCCAATGCTGCAGATCCCCACCATGGGGATGCAGTGAGGAATGTTGGGCTGCTGGGTGTGAGGTCAAGCTGGCGCTGGAGATAACTGGGCTGCCCGCCTGCCTGCGGAGCTGCCTCAGCACAGCTGGGTGGTGGCAGGGACTTTTGGGGCAGGGATGGGACAGAGGAGATGGAGTGGGGCCAGAGTCTGTCCACACTGGCTTTCAAGGAGTTGAAGGTGTCCATGAAGTGGGAAGTGGGATCACCGTGGAGAGAAAGGACAAACACAGCCATAAGCATCTTTGCTCCCCACGGAGGAGCACCCTGAGGCAGTGGACAGCTCTGCAGGTGGGATGTGGTGGGCAGCCAGGGCAGGGTGAGGCAGAGCTGCTGGGCTCAGCCCTGCTGTGACCCGAGGGCTCTGGCTTTGTGCCCAGTGGGGGCTGGCACAACTCCAGGGCCTGTCCCCTGCCAGAGCCCCTCCCTGGGCTGGGCTGGTGATCCTGACAGCCAGGGCTGGCAGGGAGCCTGTGGGCTGGCCTCACTGCTCAATGAGGTCTGAACCTCAGGCAGGGGCTGCCTAATCCCTCTTGGCTAGAGACAGATAAACTTCTTCATCATCAGATCCCAAACCACCTGGGCCAGGTGCTCCGAAATCCCTGGGGCTCTGGGTGCCCAGGGCCCTTGGACTTTCTATACCTAACTCTCATAAGCCCAGGGTCTTCACCCTCTCCTCATGGCTCCCAAATCCTTTAGCCTGTTCTTCCTAAATCACTTGGGCAAATGGTGCCTGAGTCCTTTAGCCATTAAGGATTCTAAACTCAGTACTGAGATCATTGGCCTGGATGCACCTAATCCCTGTGGGCTCTTGCTCCTAAGACCCTTGGATCAAAGGCTACCAGAACACCTAGACTGAAGCCTCTGAACACCTTTCAAGAGCCTGGTACCTTAGTCCCCTGGAATGAGTGGTCTAAACCACTCTGACCACAGAATTCCCCCGTCAGCTGTAGTAGAGGAAGGAGATACCTAATCCACACAGAACAGAGAAGTTGTGGATGCCCTATCCCTAAAAATACTCAGGCTGAGTTTTGATGGGGCTCTGACCACCTTGGTCTAGTGAAGGCGTCCCAGCCCATGACATGAGCTTGGAACTAGATGATTTTTAAGGTGCGTTCGAACCCAAACCATTCTATCATTCTATGACCCTTTGTGTCTAAAGCCACTGACCCTATGGTTTACAGACACATTTGGCCAGAGGTGCTCAAATCCCTTGGATCTGGGTATTCTAATTTTCACCTGGTAAATCCTAAACCTCTCTATCCAATGGATTATTGGTCACCTCAACTGGATACACCCACTTACCACAGACCTGTGGCTCATTATCCCCAGTGGTGGGGATAAACCACAAACCACCTATTGCAAGGATCCAGGTCAGCTATGCTGAAGACCCCTAATCCCTAGGCAGAGGCACCTAATGCTCCTGGGTTTGTTGATCCTTGAGGTCCGTGATGCCCTGTTGCTATAAAATCCCTCAGACCCTAGTACGTGACCCCATTACGGTTCCTAAATCTCATGGATGGCGTACTCCCAAAACCCCTCAGACTCCGGGCATCACATATCTGGCTCTGCGGTACCTAAACCCCTTGGGACAGATCCTCTCCTCAAAGAGGACGCCGAACGCCTCCTAGAGAAGGCGCCCAAGCGCTCCGAGCCGCTGCAGCTGCGGCGGCGCTCGCCCCGCCCGCGGGGGGCGGTGCCCCGGCGGCCAATGGGCATTGGTCGGTAATTAACGCGTGGTTCATTAGCGGCGATGGGGTGCGGGGGCAGGGGGTCGCGCCCGGGCGTGCGGGGCGGAGCGCCGGGATGTGGCGGGCGGCGGCGGTGCGGGCGCTGCGCGGGGCCGGGGCCCGGGTCCCCCGGGCCGCGTCGGGAGCGGCGGGGGCGCTGCGCGGGGCCGGGGCCGGCGCTCCCCGGGCCGCGTCGGGAGCGGCGGCGGCGCAGCTGCGGCGGCGGCTGGAGAGCGAGCTGGAGGAGATCCGCAGCGCCGGCACCTGGAAGAGCGAGCGCATTATCACCTCCCGGCAGGGTCCCCACCTCCGCCTGACGGGCGGCGGCGCCGGTGCGTGCGGGGGGCGCGGAGAGGAGGAGGGCTCCCGGTCCCTTCCCTCGGTGCCATGCCCCTGCTTTCTCTTTCTGTTCCCTCAGGGATTATCAATTTCTGTGCCAATAACTACCTGGGGCTCTCCAGCCACCCCGAGGTGATCCGTGCCGCTGTGGAGGCCCTGGAGAAGTTCGGCGCCGGGCTCAGCTCCGTCCGCTTTATCTGCGGTACCCAGGTACCGGGACATCCCCTTCCCCTGCCCCGCGGGCCTTTCGCAGGGTGCCCACGTAGACTCCCCTCTCGGCATGCGTGCACAGCGCTAGCTTACACGTGGCCCTGTGAGAAAAGGAGCCTGCCAAATCCCCACTAGCCCAGCATTTGGAAATACGCTAATTTAAACCAATACAACACCTGAGAGCAAAGAAACTGAACATCCCTCTGAATTCAGAAAATAAATGTCTTTCTCTCTCTCTTTTGGGTCAAAATTACGGTGAACCTGACTTGAAGTGGCTCCATCAGCCCAGTTTATCCGTGCTGGAGCCTTTTTTGAGTGCTGCCTGGTTAAGTGCAAAGAACAAGCAGAGCTTCTCCCTTGTGCGTGGGGACCTTGGCGTCTCCCTGCCGAGCTTTGGCGTCCAAACCCGTAATTATACTTTAGGGCTGCATTTGCTGAAAAGAAGTAGCTTCTCCCACGCACACACACTTTTTCTGGATAAAACCTGGCTGTGTCCTCCCCTTTCAAGTCAGCATTTAACAGCAGTGGGCAAGCAAGGACTTGTGCTGCCCCACTGTTGGCTCCTGCTCCTCTCTTCTCTTTAGAGCATACACAAGGACCTGGAGGAGAAGATTGCACGTTTCCACCAGCGGGAAGATGCCATTCTCTATGCCAGCTGCTTTGATGCCAACGCTGGTATCTTTGAGGTTCATGAGGCTCTCCTTGTGTTGTGCATGGAGGAGGGAGGTGACAGCAATGTGGCTGCCATGCCTTCCAGAGGCTCTGCTGTGAGCTCTATGCACCAGAAAGGATGGCAGTGGCTGGTGGTGAGGAGCCTGACTTGAGGCCCTTGCACCAGGGAAGCCATGCAGAGGCATTTAACCACCCTCACCTCTGCTGGCTCCAGCCAGCTCCAGCTCTTGGGAAGGGCTTCCATTTCTCATGAGGTCTGTACTCCCCCTTAAAGTGTAGGTGAGGGGCAGGGGTGATCTCACATGTTAGGAAAGGGGGAGGGAGATTTTGAGCTCAGAAGCCACAAGCAAGAGCCTGGCATAAAGAAATCGGGGATAAGGTGACTAGGAAGGAAATATAAAGTCTAGCAGTGTCAGGAGAGATGGGGCAGCTGGAATCAATCACAGCCTTGTTCTCTGTACTGAGGGAGGCTGGGAGATGTCGGTGAGGTGGCATCCAGAGCAAAGGATGATCCTTTCTGTTTGGCACGGCCAGGCCCTGCTGACCCCAGAGGATGCAGTGCTGTCAGATGAGCTGAACCATGCTTCCATCATCGATGGGATCCGCCTGTGCAAGGCCAACAAGTACCGCTACAAGCACATGGACATGCAGGACCTGGAGGCCAAGCTGAAGGAAGCTCAGGTATGGAGTTCTGCTCCCACCCCAATGCCAGGGCACTTGCTTAGCTGTGCTGCCTGTGCAGCAACCAGTCCTGGGGGTGAGCTCTGCCCTTTCCCATGCCATAGGCATTGTTCTTGCCAACAGGCATGGATAGGCAAGGTGGCAAAGCAGCTGGTTGTGATGCCAATCCCCTCTATCTCAGTTAGGTACATCGTCTCCGTACAAGAGTTTGAGTGTGTCCCTTTGCCAGCCCCTCTCCTCAGGGTGACATCTTCACTCCTGGGGATGCCTTTTTCCCTTCAACAGAAGCATCGGCTGCGTCTGGTGGCCACTGACGGAGCCTTCTCCATGGATGGTGACATTGCGCCCCTGAGGGAGATCTGCCAGCTGGCCCACAAGTACGATGCCCTGGTCTTCATCGATGAATGCCACGCCACAGGATTCCTGGGACCCAATGGGCGGTGAGTGACTGCCTCAGCCCTGCTTCTTCCTCCTACCCTGACTGGTTCTGAAGCAAGGACCAAGGTGCTGATGGCCATCGTGTTTTTGTGTGGGGACTCCTTGAAGGCTTTGCACCTCACCTTTGGATTGAAAAGAGGTACTTCAGCAGTGATCCATCCCCAAGTGACAGCTGCTTCCTTGTGTGTAACAGATGGTGTGACCATCTCATCTGGGCACCACCTCTCCTGGCAGGTGCTTTGCTTGGATTATTAAACTTCTGTGTGGGAAGTTTGAGCACTTTCCCATCTCTAAGGGATGAAGAACCCATGCTCTTACTTGATGAGGTCCCAGCTTAGGCTTTCTGCAGGAGAGGAAGGTCATCACTTGGGTTGAACTATTAAAGGGGCTGTTCCTCCTTGTCTAGAAGGAGGGATGCCAGAGACCTGGCTGGCAGTGCTTTGTGTTCCTTGAGGTATCTGGCAGCTTCCCTGGTGCATGCTGGCAGAGCTTATAATGTGATGTTCCTTTTCCTACAGGGGTACTGATGAGCTCCTGGGAGTGATGGACAAAGTCACCATCATCAATTCTACCCTGGGAAAAGCTCTTGGAGGAGCTGCAGGTGAAGGCATTTTCCTGTCCAGCATCTTGCATGCCCTAAAGAGCTCTACAGCATCAGTCTTACATTTCCTTCCTCTGCCTAATGATAGAGTAACAAATGCATGTTATCTTTTTCCACTGGTGGCATAAGGCTTGGTTTGTGATGTTGCTGCAGGATTAAGGGAGATCCTGCCATGTGCTCCTTACACTGTCATCTTTTGCATGTATTTGCTTTTGGGGTCAAGGTGGAAGCTCTTGGTCAAAAGCATCAGCTGTGATGGTTAGACCTGGTTTATACCTAAATTCCTCCTATGAGTGCCCGGTTGACTTTATCAAGAAGCCTCACTCTAAACAGGTCACCCTGGGCTGCCTTGTCCAATTCTGTCTCTCTGTCTGCAGGTGGGTACACAACAGGTCCCAAACCCCTCATCGATCTGCTCCGCCAGCGCTCCCGCCCGTACCTCTTCTCCAACAGCCTGCCCCCTGCCGTGGTGGGCTGTGCATCCAAGGCCCTGGACCTGCTCATGGAGAGCAATGCCATTGCACAGTCTATGGCTGCCAAAACCCAACGGTGAGGGGGCTGTATGGGGGTGGGAGCCAGGGGCAGCTTTGTCAGGAGTGAGTTGTCTGTGATTTATTCACCCCTCCTTTCCCAGTGATAACTGTGAAGACAGTTGGCAAATCAGGGCTCAGGGAAAGCTGCAGGATGTGCCTGTCTGTGTCAGGTAGATGTGTCACATCTGGATGCTCCGTGAGCTGGGGCACATTGTCCACTCAAGGCTCTGCAGTCCCATTATGCTGAGCAGGACACGGTAGGAGGTCACTCCAAGAGGAGAGATCTCTTCTTTGCACAAAAGATGAACAGTGGAGCAAACCTTACCCAGTTCTCAGTGGGCAAGGCTCCCAGGGGAAAGAAAGGCAGGGGTCTCCAAGGACAGGGTTGTTGAGGTTTTTATTCATCCTGTTGTTCCCTTCACCAGGTTCAGAAGTAAGATGACGGCGGCTGGCTTCACCATCTCGGGGAAAGACCACCCCATCTGTCCAGTCATGCTGGGGGATGCTCGGCTGGCCTCAGTGATGGCAGAGGACATGCTCAACAGAGGTGATCTGGGGAGGGAGCTCAGTATGCAGACACATTCCCTGAGGGAAGGGACAGTTGGTAGTGGTGCCATGACAAGCCCTCCTTCAGAGGATGTTCCTGCATGAAATCCAGTACTCCTCCACCCTCCAGCTGCAAATGTCCTCATGGTCTCCCTCAGATGTTGCTGGCTGCACCTTCTTTCTCTGTTAGGGAAGGGATTTACATTAACGCTCTTGTCCTTGTCTATGCTGGACTCCATCCCCATTGCTGGCCCTTAACCTCATTTCCATGCTTAGGAGCAGATGGCACTTGAAAACCCTGAAGGCTGGCAGTGGTTATTGGGAGGGGAGCCCTTCTGTCACCCCGTGCACCTCAGCCTGCCTCCATCCTAGCCAGCTCTGACTCTGCCTGTGCTTCCTCCCTAGGCATTTATGTGATTGGCTTCAGCTACCCCGTGGTGCCCAAGGGCAAGGCGCGCATCCGGGTGCAGATCTCAGCCGTGCACAGCGACGAGGACATCGACCGCTGCGTGGAAGCCTTCACCCAGGTGGGACGGAAGCACGGAGCACTGCCCTGAGGGGCCAGAACCAGGAAACACCTCTTCAGCACCATCCCTACCCACAACCAAGTGCCTCTGATGGGGGAAAAGGCCTGAGCAGCACACTGCTGAAAGCAGGACTGTTCCTCAAGGCATCACAGCCTACATCATGAGTTAGCCAGCTGCTGTTGCAGTGTGCTGGCAGGTAGCACTGGCAACCAGCACGTAAAAGTGTCATTAAAAGTGTCCTGCAGTGCAGCAGATATTTGTCTGCCTCCTATTTCCCCATCCAGGAGCTGCACCCTATCCCCATCGTCTCACTCTGTGACTAGGCTCTCTGCTATGCCTTCCCTGAAGCCTCAGTCCAGATGCTGAAGCGCTGCAGTTCCTGCTGTCTCCTGCTGATGGAAATAACAGCATTGCTGATGTTGCCTGCTTCTTCTGTGCTGTCCTGTGTGTCCAGCACCATCACCCTGACAGATCTGACTGCTGCAGTTCCCCACTGAGGCAGGGGTGTTTCCCAAGCCCTTTGCAACCTGTGTCACCAACAGCTGGTTAGGGGAAGAGGACATAAGCCCACCAAAGCTCCGGTCCTCCTTTCTCTCCTTCTCGCTCTTAGGTGTTAGATGTGAGGCTTGCTTGGTCCCCAGCTACCAGGCTTTGCCAGTTGCTTCAGTGGTCCCAAACCTGTCCTGGAAAAGACATTCTTGCCCCAGAGAGGCCATCAGGCAGTGGGCAAGCTGAGGTGGCAGAGGCCACAACAGCATGGTGAGAGGATCTGCATCTGACTAAGGCCAGGGGCAGAGCAGGTGACAGAAACCTTTAATTTTCTTCCATATGGCAGGAATCTCTGGATTTGTTCCTCCAAGCTGTGCTGTAGTATTTCAGCATTCAAAAAGACACAAGTGGGACCTGGGCATCTCTTAGGATTACTTCGTTTGCATCAGTTTTGTTCTAGATTAAAAACTGTGTCCTGCCAGCTGCCCATGTGCTGAATGAGTAGCTGCAGCCAGGGACAGATTCTAGCTGAAATGGAGTGTGCTGTGCCTGAGTGCTGGAGCACTGGGTTGTATCAGCAAGGACCTGCTCTGAAGTCCTTATGTGTCACTGGGCTGTCAGGGAGCAAACTACAGGGCAATAATGTCTGACCTGAGCCAGAGCAACTGCAGAAGAATACAGGTGTTAATCCAGGATTGTAGGGCTTTACAAGGATGCAAAGGACAGGGGAGAAGTGTGTCTTGTAGATTCAACAGGAGTACAACCAAACCCTTTTAGAACAGCTGGTAGTGTAACTGTATGCTGATTTTGTTTAATTTTCCATCCCCACAGGCCCTGAGCTCAGCCTGCTGATAGACTGATATGGAGTTCCCTTTCTGTGGCACCAGGCCCTTGCAGTGCTGCAAACCCTTTTCAACAGGCAGTATTTTGGCATGGGGAAGGCAGGGAGATTGCTCTCAGGCCCCTTGTGCAACCTGGAAGAGATGAAAGTTCAGCCAGATGGGCTCAGGGAGGTTTGAGACCCGAAACTGAATAATTGCTGGTTTGAGCCCAATGCATGTGCACCCCTTGCTCCCCCTACCTGCACAGCTCCATTGCACACCTGTACCACCCTCCCTCACATTTCTCTCCTGCTGGTCCCCAGCCCTGGTCTCCCCCTCTCCCCTGGCCCTCTGCAAGCATCCCTGCTGATGCCTCTGCTCCACTCAGGGCAGACAACCCAAGCAGTTTAACCCTGCTCCAGCTTTCAAGTCCTCCTCATTGGCAGAGCAGCCCTACAGGTCTCTGCTCATTGGCAGGCTGGAGCAGCAAAAGCAGCCTCCCTCCTGTGATGCTCACAGTTGTTTTTGCATGCATGTGTGGGCTCGCCCGTCTGCCCCTCTTCTCACCAGACACACTGACCTCCCTCTCCCCTCCGTATCTCCCGGGTGCCTCAGCAGCCAGCTCCCTGCACTCTGCCTGCCTCAAGGCCAAGCTCAGCAGCAGGCTGGGGAACTGTCTGGGGAACAGACTGTAGTGCTGGAATCCCAGGAAGGCAGGAGGGTCAGATGATGGCACACTGGTAATGAATAATGCCATACTCATTGACTTGGAGGCATCATGTTAACGTTGAATTGAGGCACATCCTCCTGCTCTTTATTGCTTCAAGGCCTTCCAGCCTAGGTCTGATCTACAGCTGTAGGCAGCTTTTAGCCCAGAAAGCAGAGGATTGTTTTGCTGAGTGGAACGTAGAGGCAGATGACAGTTCTTGAGGATGCAGGTCCCACCCTGGGCTCCCTGACCTACCCCATACCCTGTATGCTGCTCAGGTAGTCCTGAGTTTGGAGCTGTCACCCTCTGCACTGTGGGATAGGTGGGAGATCCATGTGTTTCACCCATTTTACCTCAAAGTAGGGGACTATCCTATCCCATCCCATTTTCATACACACCTAGTCCCAGAAATGCTTCCGGCCCTGGGCCATGGCCCACCTCCCACTTCTACACTCACTAGGCTGCCTTGTTGCAGTCCCAAAATTCCCCACTGCCCTATGATTCCCTCCAGCCTCTCTCCACATTGCTGTTTCCACCCCGAGCCGTGACCCACCTCTACCTTCTGCTGGAATTCCCTGGCCCTGGCTCCCTGCTTGCAGCCCCACGCAGGCAGGGGAGCCCCAGCTTGGACTGAGCCGGCTGGGGCTGGTGCAAACGGGGGTCTGAACCTGCTGTTCAGTGCCATAATTTTTCCATCCCTCGTCCTTTGCTGGAGATAAAAGCTGTACAAGGGCCGCCGCTGGTGCTAATGCCTCTCAGAACTGGTGGGTGAGGGCAAAGCACCCTCACCCCCACCCAGGGGTTTTGGTGAGACACAGCAACGACCGCAGCCATCCCCGCTTCCTTCCTGGAGGTTTATTTCTGTTTGGGGGATTTTCCCCCAGCTCCGAGGGTGAGTCCAGGCAGATATTTGCCTTTTCAGGCCTTTTGGCTGCAAGAGCAGGCGCCGGGAGGTACATCCGCGGCCCCCTCAGCGGCAGGAGCACTTGCAGGCGGCCACCACGGGGTAGGGGATGTGCCGCCAGGTGCAGCTGGGGGGCGCGGGGGGCTGCGGGCTCCAGCAGTGCCAGGCCAGCAGCTTGATGCGGGTGAGCTGTGCGGGCCGGCAGGCCATGCCGGGGGGCCAGGAGCAGCCGGCGGGGCCGCTCTCGCACGTGGTGTGCCGCACCCAGCGGGGCCAGAACACGGGGCCCAGGTCCACCCAGGCGGAGGTGAGGCGGCAGGCGGCCCGTTCCACCAGCCACTGCCGCAGGCGGCGGGCCAGGGCCCCCGCCAGCTCGGGGGGCAGCGCCGGGGCGGGGGGCAGCAGCGCGGGCAGCTCCAGCCCCTCCACCTCTCGCCACAGCTTGCGACGGTACCGTCCGGCGCCCTCGGCCAGGTCCCTGCTCATGGACTCCAGGTTCTCCTCGAGGATGCTCCCGTTGCGACCGCGGGGCTGCTCGGTCGCCATCCAGAAGGGGTCGAAGGCCGAGCCCAGGAGCCGGCGCAGCCGCCCGGGGCGCAGGTGCCGGGGCCTGGGGGCGTAGCGATAATCCTCGGGGGACAGCGACAGGCTGTAGGGCCGCACCGGCGCCGAGGGATGGCCGCGCAGCAGGTGCGCGGCAGGGTCCGCGGTGCTGGACGGCGGCAGCGGCGGCTCCCGAGGCTCCTCCAGAGGCGGCGGTGAGCCTGGGGTGCCCGGCGGTGGGAGCAGGCAGAGGAGGAGGAGGAGGAGGCAGCTGCGGTGTGCTCCCTCCATGGCGAGCAGCGCTGTGACAGGCTGTGCCCGGCTGCAGGCTTGCACTCTGCCGCATCCCCCTGGGTTATCACCGCGTCCCGAGGCATGGCCTTCCCCTTTTCCCTGGTTACAGAGGCTGATAGGGAGCTGGCGGGGACACCTCGCTCCTTCCCACCAGAGGGGCAGGTGGGGGAGAGAAGCCGCATGGTCCCTCCTGCCACTGAGCCAGTGGGGATAATTTGGGCTGCTGTAGAGGGGAAGGGGCCAGTGCCTCCTTCTCCACATCCTGCACCGTCATTGGAAGAGGAACTCACAACTTTCCCAATGAAGGGAAGCTGGTGGCCTTTGATCTTCTCTCAGCAAGACTCACCAAGCTGTACTCAGTGCAGCGGGAAGTCCTCAGGGCACAGGTCCTGTCACCAGGATGGACATGGCAGTAGGGCTGTATGCGTCACTGTCCTCTTCCGGCACATCAGCCAGCCCCCAGGTGTCTCCAGGCAGCTGTGATGAAGCTGGACCTCTGGAGGTGGCCATCCTGGAGGTTTTGTCCTCCCTCCCATACTGTAGTACTGGTGGAATGGAGACCTGGATTGGATGGAATCCAAAACTGGCTTTCTCCTCCTTCCCCAGGTCAGACATTGTGAGAGAGGCTCAATGTGCTCAGTGCTACTAACAATTAATTAATAACATCTAGTGACAGCAATTAATTGCTCATCCTCCAGAGGGTTTAGTACTCTGTATTTGAGGGACAGAGTAGGGAGGAGGCTCACAGTTGTGGGATATTTACGTTCCCTGGAGGTGTTGGAAAACACATCCTGAACACCCAGCATTGAGAAGTGGCTGCTGAGGTCCAAGGGACCCTTTCCCCCTCCATCCTCCCTTTTCCACCAGAGAGTGGTGAGCTTTCTCTCTGCCACCCCCTTCTCAGCAGGAGGAGCAGGGAGCAGCTGAGCCTGCAGGAAAGCTGGGCAGAGAGGAGTTAACTCCAAACCCAACCTCAGGGAGAGGGGAAAAAAAACAGCAGAGAACTATGGATCAGCAGCAAGAGCAGAGGGAGGGAAAAGGGGGAGTCAGAGAGAGAGGAGAGGAGCTCCAGAAGAAGAGAGAGCAGTGCTGGTGGCGGGCAGGGGGAGGCAGCGAAGCACCAGGCAGGAGTGACTGGGATAACCGAGCTGCCCAGATAAACTCCTCCGTGGTCTGCCTCCTCCCTCTGCCGCTGCGTGGGCTGCACTGGACGTCTCTCCCTAAGCGTGTGGCAAAGCTGCAGGCCCTTCCTCAAAAAGGTGAGTACCAGCTTCCAAAGCTGAAAGGTGGCCTCAGGCTCCCTGAGCAGAGACACGCTGGTGCATTTTGCATGCCCAGAAGGAGACCGGGCTCCTCTGCCTCAGTGAGGAGATCCATCCCCCATGGGGCCAGATGGATAAGCGGGAGGGTAGCTATCAGTGGGACAGAGGGGACCAAAGACACAGAGAGGCAGGGACGGTCTCTCGGTGTGGTACACAAAGAAGCTGGGAAGCAGAAGTGGCATGAGCTGAGGGATGGGGGAGCATGGAGTGAAGGAGCTTGCATGACCCAAAACCGAGTTAATTGCTTGTCAACAGTAGCTAGATAAGTGTCTTTCCTTCTCTGTTTTTGCTCAGAGAAGGACAATTTGTTCTAATGATAGCATAACAAGGAGAAGGCTTATTCAGAGATAGGCTGTTGGTGTTCCCTGCCTGAGCACAGTGTTACTCAGGGCTGGAGGAAGTTTTGCAGCAAATCACAATACCTTGAGCTGTGATAATAACAGGCTCATCATGTTGTATTTCAGGTGGCTCCAGGGTCTCCTCCCCATCCTCACCTACCTGCCACCATCCAGCCCTTGATCACCTCTCAGCATCAGGAAAAGGTGCATTTAGTTGCATTTTCTCTGTGGAGCGTAGCTACTGCACAGGGAGCAAGGAGCAGCCAGCTCCAGGGTGGAGGGGTCCCAGCTTAAGGAGTTCCCCTTGGGGTGGGAATGCATTGGGGTGCTGCTGCTGTGGGGTGTGATCCAGGCATTGGGTCCCTGCTGCAGGAGGTGGCACAGCCCTGGGCTGAGTGTGCTGGGACCACTTAGAGCCCATGGGAGCCTCCTACCCCCTGGCCCTGTGGCCAGACCCTCTTGAACACTAGCCAGGGTTTAGACTTGCCAAAGCAAGCAATCCCTAGGGGTTCAGCAGATTTGGGAATGTAGGAGGAAGGTGGGTGAGGCCAGGTGGCAGGGCAGGAGGGATCCTTCGGGTGCTGGGAGCACAGATGTTCTGATGGCAATTTGAATCTGGGCAGGAGAAAGATGCTTCAGCTCTGCTCAAGCCAGGCAGCTGTGGGCTGACTGACCACAACTGCGTTCTTGCCAGTGATGTCACAAGGGTCTTGGTGGCACATTTAACCAGCTGGTTGGGACTGGCATCTCTGGGAGAAATGTGAGTGTCAAAGGCTGGGGTCAGGCACCTTGTAGCCTATTATCCCTTTCTCCCAATGCAGGTCCCTGCAGTCTGATAGGAAGATGCCAGGGGGATTGAACATCTCTTCTGACAGCCCAGAGCTACGAGCAGCAGGGATTATTGTGCCCATCATTTTCTCCCTCATCTTCCTTGTGGGTACTGTGGGAAATGGGCTGGTGCTGGCAGTGCTGCTGT
Source organism: Molothrus ater (assembly GCF_012460135.2). Lineage (NCBI taxonomy): Eukaryota > Metazoa > Chordata > Aves > Passeriformes > Icteridae > Molothrus > Molothrus ater. The sequence goes on along the minus strand of NC_050482.2, from coordinate 50,638,989 downwards.
GGAATGGCCAAGTCAAGTACTCCACCACCAACCTCTTCATCCTCAACCTGGCTGTGGCCGACTTGTGCTTCATCATCTGCTGTGTCCCTTTCCAGGCCACCATTTACACCCTGGATGGGTGGCTCTTTGGGGCCTTTGCCTGCAAGGCTGTGCATTTCCTGATCTACCTCACCATGTATGCCAGCAGCTTTACCCTGGCTGCTGTCTCTGTTGACAGGTAAGTGTCCCCTTCCCTTTGAGTTCTGCAGCTCAGGGACATTGTGTTTGCCACTCTTGAGCTAAGGGTGGGAGAAAGGCCACTACTTACCCTGTTGGGTGTCCTGTAAGAAGCAGGTTGGGTCTCTCCAGAGGTAGGGCCAGCAGAGCCAGTCTCCCTAGCTCCCCATGCCCTCCCCCTCTAACAAGCCAAGCTCTCAGCCTAATTACTCAGTGCTCACTTGGGAAGGAGGGGAGTCCACCATGCATAAGCAAGAACAGCAAAACCCCAGGTCAGCAACACAACTCAGAAGGAACAGGAGAGTCCTGTCCTGCTCCTATCCTTCTCTTACCTGGTTCAAAAGATACACTGCTTGCCCTTCCTGAGCTAGCACAGCAGAGTGGGTGATAGAGATCCCAGGCACACGGTTGGAATGACCCTGATAGTTTTGTGAATTCACTGTAACCCTCCCTCCCAAAAGATTTGGGAGGGAAGAGATGGGTGGCTGCATGGGAAGGGGTATACAGATGGCAGCCCCACAAGGCAGGAGGAATACCTCATCTCACCCTTGTTGTGTTTTGTCTCTCCTTCTCCTTCCCCTCCTTGCCAGGTACTTGGCCATTCGCTATCCCCTGAAGTCCCGGGATCTCCGCACATCCCGAAATGCAGGAGTGGCCATTGTGGTGATCTGGTCACTGTCGATGCTCTTCGCAGGGCCTTACCTCAGTTACTACCAGATAATCCATTACCATGGGGTGCCCATCTGTGTCCCCATCTGGGAGGACCAGCGCAGAAAGGTTCTGGACATCCTCACATTTGTGTTTGGGTACCTGCTGCCTGTGACCGTGGTGAGCCTGGCATACTCTAGGACCATCAAGTTCTTGTGGACTTCTGTAGACCCCATAGAAAGAATCTCAGAGTCTCGGAAAGCCAAGCGTAAGGTCACCAAGATGATTGTCACAGTAGCCATCCTGTTCTGCCTCTGCTGGCTGCCCCACCACCTGGTCATTCTCTGCTTCTGGTTTGGCCACTTTCCCTTCAACCGGGCCACTTACGCTTTCCGCCTGGCTTCCCACTGCCTCTCCTACACCAACTCCTGCCTCAACCCCATTGTCTACGCCCTCATCTCCAAGCATTTCCGCAAGCGTTTCAAGCAGGCCTTCACCTGCCTCTTCTTCCAGAACAAGATCAGGAAAAAGAAGAAGAAGAGAGTTGGAAGGAAAGTCCATATGGTCAACGTGGAAGGAGGTTTTGCCAACAGGACAGAAGATTTCTATGGAGGCAACACTGAGGTGACCCAAGCCCCAGAAGGGAACACCAGGAAGAGAGACCATGAAGGTGCCAGTCGTGCCAGAGCATGGACTCAGCAGGTACAAGATGCCATGGTCTCTGTTCAGAAGGAGCTACTGGAGGAGGAAATTTTGGCAACAGCTGGCCATTCCCTAGATGTGACCCCTCTAAGAGAAACTGCTGGACAAGACCAAGAAGAAACCCTAGAAAAGGGCTAGAGAGGCAAGAAAGAAGTCTCTATTTGCATCACATTTTCTGACCACATCACAGTGGTTTTGCTTTCCTCTAGGATTCTAGGATCATCATGCCCACGCCTTATCCCTGCTGAGATGGTTTTATGTTAGCAGTAAGAGATGAGCTCACACATTCAGACCCATTAAGTCTGAGTTCAAGTCCCCCAGAACTCCTCAAACACCTCCTCCATGATCCTGTAGTCATGTCTGAGACCTGCCATCATCCCAGCTCAATATTCACAGTAAACTTTAAGTGACTGCAACAGCTGTCCTTTTCTTTAATTACGTATGGTGTTTTATTAGTGCTGTGTGGGTCCTGAATATGTAATCCTTAATGTGAGGCAGGTCTGCACCTGTAATTTCTTAAGAGAAGGTGAAAATTGGGAAGCTTAGGAGAAAGGGGAAAGCTGTGACACTGTGGGACACCCAGACTTCCACACTGAAGCTGGGAAACAATTACAGGTGGTCATGGCACTTATAGGTGTCCTGAGCCCTGTGTGGGCTACAAAATCCTCTGGTGTCCTCACTTGTCCCCATGCATGGTGCTGGAAGTTGTGTCAAAAGTAAAGGAGTTTTGGCCTCAGCCAGTGCTGTAGGCATTGTACAGTGGGGCTGGGTGGCATCAGGCAGCTTGCAGAGCTGTGATGTTCATGAGCAGAGCCATGATCTCCCCCTTATTTCTCTTTTTCTGTTTGTTCCCTACTTCTGTTTGCGTAAATCTTTCCTTTTTGCTTTGTCCTGCCCACTCTTAATTCCCAGCTGGTATGGTATTTCTTACACTCACTGAAGCTGTTGTTCACCTTGCTAGAGCTCAGCTCCAAGGACATCCCTTTTTCTGTGTGGAGGCTAACTGAAGAGGAAGGCCAACAGTGCTGGGAATTAGTTTTCTTTTTCCATTCAAGTGCTTGATGTTGCTTTCTGCACTTTGAGCCTCCCTTGCCTCTCTCCCTATTTCTGATTTTTCCACCTCTCTCCTTTTGTGGTGGCTGCCACTTCTCTACAGTGAATCTCTTTCAGAAACGTGTCCAGTGTGCCTTCCTGGGAACAGTGAGTTCTGCAGCCACCCTCTGCATGTTGTGCCATGGCTGGTAGCCAGCCCACATGGTCTCATCATTTCTTCAGGTGAAGACTCACTCCACAGCCCAAAGTGTTGGAGGGAGAAGGGAACAGCAATCAGGAGCAATGACGTGGCACATCTGGACACTGCCTGTTCTTGCCTAGAAGCAGCTGGGCTGTTGCTTACCCCGATCCTGTTCCTCCTGGTCCCAGATTGCAAATGGGGCAGATCAGATCAAGACTGACTGCTGCACATTGAGGTGAAGCCTAAATGAAACAGGACAGAGAGGACAGGGAAGATCTTGGGGAGAAGGTGCATTTAGCATGACAAGTAGCTGCAAGCCCTGGGCCCCTTCACTGTGTTCTGCTTGGTGCTAAGCCCCAATTTTGGGGACCACATAAGCAGGAAGGGCAAGTGCTGAGCCTGGGTTGGGAAGGGTCTGGAGCCAGAAGTGAATTCCTGTCTATTCAGTACCAGTTTATGTGCTCCAACTGGCTTCTCAGCTCAAAAGCAGAGGTTAAACAAAGATGTCACATCCTTGATAGAGAGACAGGTTTAATTAAAACTGAAGGAGTTTGATTACTGCTTTCCACGCAGCCTTCCCTCCAGACTGATTGGCATTCTGCAGTCTCTGCTCCCAGCTTCTTGCCTTAATTAATTACTCTTTTCTCTTATTTTCTATCCTACTTTTCATCACTCAGGCTGACAAGCTCCTCTTTAACCCTGCAGGGACTGGTTTGCCACATCAGTAGAGTGCAGCTGTTCCAAGATCTAGAACAGGGTAGATGAAATGGGAGAGGTGTGAGCAGGTCAGGGTTTTGCATCTAGTGGTAAGCATCAGCTCTTCTCTGTGGAGTAACTTAGTCCTGCCAACTGTGTGCTGATTCTGGTGTCTGGCATCTCCCTGGCATGTGTAACAGGAGCCTGACATACTGGGAAGTGCCAGACCCAGTGCCAAGAAGCTCATCCTGCTTATGACCCTGTGTGTAAATCTGGCAGCCCTGGGAAGGGAATTCTCGTTATTTGCTTTTGGGTTTAGCTGCTGGTTGCTAATCTATGACCAGCACTAGCAAGTTGCCAGGTGATTATTTTAATTCTTCCATGTGCTCTCTTCCCCTCTGAGAGATTTCATTAAAAAAACCCAGAGGAACGTTGTTTGCCATACGTCCTTTATCATCTTCCTAATCAAAACTTGCTGATTCCTTCTCCTAGTCACCCCATGGGCCCTGGCCTGCTCAGGGCTGCTCCCCAGGCTGGTCAGGCACAATGCATGAAGAAGGCATCTTTGTAAGTATCTTTTTCTGTGATGGAAGAGACCTTTGCTCACAGAGTGAGCAAAGGAAATGCATGAAAGGGTGAGAAGTTTGCCAAAGACGCTTCATGGGGCTTCCTTAGCAGCACAGATAATTGCTGTGCTGGATTTGAAGTCTGCTAGAAAGGCAAAGAGGGAGAAAGTAAATGAGTTTAGCTGTTGGAGATTAATTATTTTGTCTGCTGAAGAGCTGAACAAATTCTTGATGTTCACACACATTGCAGTGTGTGCTTTGCACTCGATTGTGTGGGTGAAGTGACTGCTCCAGAGAAAGGTCATTTGCTTAGTAACATCCATGCAGCTTTGCTGGGAGGCCTTGTCAGAGCTGCTGCTTCTGCTATGGCACCTCTGTGAGACACAAGCAGGTTCTGAGGATCTGCTTTCGCTTGCTCGAGGCAGATCCTCAGTCTGGCTGGTTTTGGCTGCATCTTACAGTACAGCAGCAGCCTTAGAGCCAGGGAAGTTGCTGCTGGATTCAATGGCTGGGAATTCTGCAGATCCCATGCTTTGAATCAGGAGAGGAGATTGAGTGTATTTGGAGGTCAGGTAGTGGTGAGAGGGAACCAAAGCCTAAAGCCCCAGTTGATATGGCCCTGAGAATGGGGACTTATCATTGCCCAGGAAGAGATCTGGGGGATGCATTTGATGGTGTAGCACAAAGAAAATGAGGAGTTTGGACTGATTCTAATGGCAAAATAAATAGCAGAGGGAAACCTGTGCTGTTGTTTCTATTCTCCATTACTGCAGCAGACATCTCTGGGAGACACAGAGAACTGCCACCAGCCTCACAGGTTGTGCAGGGAAACCTGTGGCACAGGGTGCAAGGACAGAGAAAAGCTGCTGGGAGGAGCTTAAGCCTCTAGGCCAGAAGCAGAAAAAAAAACAGGCAGTGCCAGTCAACAGCTCCCAGCACAGTGGGAAGCCATGTTTTCTCCTTCCCTGGAACAGCTTCTTTCCTGCCCAGCACCTAATTCTCATTCTGGATACAGCTGCTGAGCATGACAGGGTGGTTAAGGCTCTGGGTATGACTGGCTGATGCAAAGAAACCTAAAACTTTTCTCCATCCAGTGCCAAACACATGATAAGGCTCAGGGCAGCCCACAGCTTCAAGCCCTGAAGCAGGAAAGCAGAACTGACTGTGGTGATTCATAGAATACAATTCCTATGTGATACATTTTTTTTCTCCACTGAAAACCAGATGTGCTTTTCTCTTTCTTACCTGGTGTTACTGCTAAAACAGTGGCAAAACTTCCTATAGCCATTTGGTTTTTATTGCCTCTCCTGCCATGGTGGGAGCAGTGTGGCAAAAGCAGCAAGACAATTGCTCCTGGCTGGCTGCAGCACCCCCACCTTTCCACTCTGTCAGGAGCTGTTAAGAAAAAACCCAGCACTAGGCAAGAAAAAAACATGAAGATCTGTTGACAACATCACGTGTGCCTAAAGAAGACTAAAAGCTTCACTCAGAGTCTCAGCTAGATGTGTTCCTGGGTTTGAGGAGAGCTTGCAAGAGGTGTCTACTTAGAGACAACATCAGCAACTGAAGTAACTGCAGAGATAAAGAGCATTTTAGCCACGTGCTCTTCAGGCACCTTAATGGTCTCCTCAGCAACAAGGCTGCTGAGGGCAGAAGCGCTGGCAGCTGGGTGTACGTGGACATCAAGGTTGGGCTGTAAAGATGGGAAGAGACAAGGTGAGTAAAGACTGGGCATGAAGGTCACCTGCTCCTCACATAGGGGCCACGCTGGAAGTTCTCTACCCTGCCCAGATGTCCCTCCCCAGCCCCTCATCCTTGCTGTCTCTTCACAGCACAGCCATTTTATTCAGCATGGGGCAAGGCATGACTTCTGCTACTGGGCAAGGCTGCTTTTCCTCTCTGCAAAATATCTCATCTTGCAGCTTGAAGCACCCCTGCTGGGATTCCCTCTCCTCTGTTTGTACGGTTTCACAGCAACTACATAGATTTTAAATTTGGATTTCTTGGCTGTGGAAGTCAGGATCAGAAAAGGTCAGCCAGCAACCCTGTACTTCGATCTGCAAACAGTGGTGATTGAACTCAAACAACTTTGTGTTGTCACTTCTGATTTGAGAGTAGCGTTTAGCAAGTCCAGTGCTGTGCATGGGGCCTGGAACAGACATAAAGAAAGAGGAATGGGTCGCTTTGAAAAAGAGAACTTGGCCAAAGAGTCACAAAAGGCTGACAGGATTTTATTGAAGTTGAATATACAAAAAGGTCAGATTGTCTCCCACCCTCTCGGCATCCTTCCCATCCAGCATATCGTAACGAATATGCACAGTGACAGCTCCAGCCCAGCCATGGGACTGCTGCTCCCAGCTGTGTCCTCCAGCAGCTCACAGAAGAACCCATCTAAAAGCCATGCCTATTTCTGGTATCTCAGCTCTGAACAGAAGTCCACTTAGCCTCCTCCTGGACAAGAGGCAGGTATCAGAGAGCATGCTGACCTAAAGATCTCTGAGGAACTCTGCAAACTGTGGTTGCTGCGTATTTAAGGTGAATCTTAATAATAACCTCTTTCAAACCAGTGACTCCCAAGCTGTGGGATAGGTGTGGCTACCAGCACACCATGTTGTGGTACACAGGTGGGAACTCAGATCACTATTGACATGTTCCTATCTCCCTGCTGCTGTTGGTGCCCTATCAACGAGATTTCCTGGATCTCTGCTCCACAACAAAGCAACCTAAATCTTCATTGCTAACCACAGTGGGCAGAAGCGAGAGAGCAGCAGGAGCATCTCCCTGCATCCTTCATAGCTGCATCACTTCAGGCTCCCAGCATAAACCATAATTCGTTTCTCACACTGCACTTAAGGTTCTCCATGACAAGCAAGAGATACAGAATGGCTGAGCAATGGGTTTGGTGCTGCTGAGGCAGAGGTAAATCCACCTCCATCCTAGCCCAATACAGCTGAGTGCACAATACCTCCTGTCACAACTGGACCTCTTGCCTGAGACTGCCAGTAACAAGAAATGTTGGTTATGGTGGGGCTTTTTTGCAAGACGTAGGTGTCTGACTAGAACTGCGTTGTCACCCTCCTGTCCTTATTCTCACAACAGGGCAGCTCTGACCTGCTAGCTGGGTATTTTTTGGAAGTGTTACACTGTAATATTTTAGCACTAACTTGCAGCAGACTTAAAAATGGGTCCAGTGAAAGGTGTTAGTCTAGCCATGAAAAACTTTGTATCCCATTTGTAACCAGACACATTCTCTGCTGTCTGATAGCAGGCAATGGGGAAGGTGAGGATTAAGCCTCATTAAGCTCTGACAAGGCCTCCCAGCATGTTTCTTAAGGCAGAATGTTTGCTCAGCTTTTAGCATGCAGAATTAAATGTGCGTTCTTCTCACAGCACAAAGCCTTCTGCTGTTCAAGGCATTCACTTTCTCCCTCATGCAATTGAGCAGTATGGAGGGGGCAAAAGATGCCTTTTCCAAGCAGGAATGTTCCAAGCTTTTCTGTGATGCTGGCCAGCTGCTGAGTGCACTAGTAAGAGCTGGTAACTGCACATGGCATTGGTCACCACCTACATTGAGCTGATGTACTTAGGAGAAGGCAAAATATCTCTGGAAAGGGTACCCTATTCATCGTCAGCCCCTCTGGTAAAAAGTAGAGCAGCTCTTTTACCCCAAAGTCACAGCTGCAGCGTTCTTGTCTGTTGCCTTTGTTGTGCAAAGCCTGCTGCCTTCCTATGAGGCAGCTGTGGCAGCACCAACAGGAACAGTGCACCACTGGAGAGTCAGTCTGGGCAGGAATGCCTGCTGGCAGCAATGTTTAGTCAGTGATCTGAGAAGCAAACTTCAGCTTCCTTTTCTCTCTAAGGCTTCTCCTGCTGCTTCAGGAAGATGATTTGGCAGCCCATTACCTGTTGTCCATCTTCTGCATCTGCAGGCTGAGTGACGTGAAGCTGGCCAGGAGGTCTGTAACCTCATCCACCTGACAGAATACATGGCTATCAGGGAGGGGAATGCAGCTGTGCAGCCACCCAGCCCCACAGAAGAAACCCCCATGCAGCAGGGACCACCCTTGCACTAGAATTGCCAGTAATGCCCACGCTGAACTTATACTAGGACAGGATCCTTTTGGTGCCAAGAATCATGCAGAAGGGCTACTGTCCTCATCATCAAACAAGCCCTAATCTAAGGCAATAGGAGTTTCTCCCCATTCTTCAAGAGGTGATGCTTGACTTCCCTTCTGTATCATTTGGCCAGTCCTTAAAATACCAGCATGTTGCTACATTACCCAAAATTCAAATATGATATCAGGGCTATTTCCTCTAAGCCTGTTTCTAGGGGCCAGTCTTTTGTAGGAAAAAAACCCCAGGCCCTGCAACCCTGTGCACTTGTGCTGATCCTGGCCTTAAACTGACTGTCCTCAGCCCATCTGATCCTCAGCTTCCCAGCTACTTGGCACTATGATGCTTTCTGCATTTTGAGTTTTCACCTAAAGGAGTACCATGAGTCATCATGTAACTTGCCCACTTGCCCCAGTGTGAGCAATAACCATGTCTGCAATGCCCCACTGCTCATGCAGTTGCATTCTCCCAAATGCAGGAGTCCCAGTGCAAGGAGGTGAGTCAGAGCAGCTCAATGCTGCCTACCTGCTCCTTTGTGCTAGTCATCTGTAGCCTGGAGCAGAGGTCATCCAGCTGTTCCTTTTGCTCATGCCTCCCCAGACGGTCCAGGTATTCCCGCAACATCTGGATAATCTGAAACAAACGGGCATAAGAGGCAAACATCAGAAAGCTGCACCGGGCTGGAGTGTTTCTACAGGAAAAATTAAATTGCCAAACATACAGCCTTAAAGCTGCAAAACATGACAGAGTACACGACCCCTAGAGACAAACCCAGGCAAAGCAACTACATGGCACTAATGGCAGCATCAGAGTCCAATGAGTCACCAGTCACAGATGGGCTAGCTGTGATCCTTGTGCCAGGTTAAGAACAGGGAAGAGAGATAAGCCCAGCTGAAGCAGCACAAGGTCTAGCCCTGAAAGCACCAAATTTTCTTTATGGCTAGTGAGCTTCCCTCACTGTGAGGAGCAGGGACTTCTAATTCCAGCAGGATCTGCTCATGCACAGAGGATAAAAATACTTGTGTCTATGTTGCTCCTGAAGTGAGGCCCACGCCCCATGCATTTGCAGGCCCAGGAGTGCTTTCCTATTCCATGCCTCTACATACTGGAGCAGGATAGATTGTGTTAGGAATACAGAGAATGTGTACAGCACAGCTACAGCCTCGTGCCTTGTCCCTCTCCAGCCACAAGGCATCTCTTACATCGTGGTTGAAGAAAAGAGTATGCTTCATACAGCCCCAGAATCCACTCAATGCATCCTTAGATTACCAGAGCCAAGGGAGGCCCTGGAAAAAATTAAAGTAGAGGCTGAGAAAAAGGAAGGTCTCTGAAAATGGAAGTCAAACTTTCCCACAGCAGTTAAGAGCCTACCGACAGGCATTTAAGTAAAGGGGGCAGGAGGCTGCCAGGGGCTGTACCCCATTACCAGAACATGGGGCTGTTTCTTTTACCTGTTTCACTTCAAGGCGTACAGCCTCCAGGCTGTGGGAGAATCCTTCCTGCAGGATATTCAGCTTTGACTTAGCCAGGTGCAGTGGGGTTCTGCCAGCTCGATCCAAGGCATCAACTCTGGCCCCTGCAAGATGCACGAGCAGGGACAGTGAGGTCTGTCACCAGGATTTGGTGTCCCTGGAGAGTTTCAACCGGTCAGGAAGGGAACAGGCTATAACTGTTATAGAGGAAACGTTACCTCCGCGCAGCAGCGTGGTGATGACAGGAACGTGGTTCGTGCAGGCAGCTGGGGAGGGAAAACACAGGACACACAACTCAGAGGAACAAACAAAAATGAGTTTCTGCTCTAGCAAAGAGCTTGCTGCTTCCCAAAGGGCTTCTCTGCCAGAGGAAAGAAGAACGGCCCAAATGCTAAGGTACCCACCCACTCAAGCCTGAGTACTCTATCTGGAACAGATCTTGCACTCCTTGGGGTTGGCAAAGGGAGGGAAATCAATTTTTTCAAGCCTTTTCTTTGACTTTAAATCTTTGTGAGGAGTGAATCTAATGAAATGCAGAGTCCCTCCTAGGTCCTTAAATTTGGGGATGCATTCTGTGAGGCACAGGCAAGAGGAAGGTGGAGAGGAAAGGAACAGTAAGGAGGTTCTCACCTCACTTTTCTGCATGCAAAGCTCATTCTGTGGCACTTACCCAAGTGTAAGGGAGTATTGCCCAGCCCATCTCTCTGGTTTGGATCAGCCCCATGGTCCAGAAGCAGTTGGACTAGAAACAAGGAAACAGAGACACATCAGTCCCTTCCCTTTGCCCCACAGGTCCATGTGGCAGCCACCAGGCTGCCCTACAGGTGCTTCTGTTCAGCTCATCAGCTTCCTTACTGAGACAGGGACAGAGGTTTGCACAGCAATGCAGAAGGACCCAGCACAAGGCCATGCAGTGCCACTGCTCCTGGGCTCCCTGATGCGAAGAACTGGGAGGAAGGACACCCTTCCCTCTGCACCAGTACAGTCCTAGATCTGGGACTGCTCCCCTTCCAGCAGGCACACATGGCAAATCCTGAGTCCAGAGTTGGCAACTTTGACACAAAAGGAACAGAAAAGAGCAACCTCTGACAGGTGCTGAAGCAAAATAAAGAGCACCCTTCAAAATTCCCACCACAGAGAGGCTGGAAGACAGAACTCCCCCTCCACTCACCAATGTGATCGTTGCCATTGCAGGAGGCAAAGTGCAGGGCTGTCCGGCCTTTGTCGTCCGCAGCACAGGGGTCAGCTCCATCCTCCAGGAGTTGCTGCACTGACAGAACCAAGGAGAAAAAAAGCAGGTAAGCTGGAGGGGCACCTGATCAGAGAGGTGATGCTATCTGCTCTTTTGGGGGTAGAGAAACATGCTGTCAGCTGCTAAGTCAACTGGACTTGAACCAGTTCCCACTAGTATCCTAGCTCAGCAGAACCAGCAGAACCTCCACCCTGTGATTCAGCCTTCACCACCTTCCACATGTTGCCATGAAAGATAAGCCAACAGCTCTAATGGCTAAAGATCCACCTAGCCACATTTTCAAGTTCCAAGGACAATCAGCAGCAAATACCTAGAGAAGAATACAAAAGGATAGGAAGGACATGGGGCTAACTCTTGGCTTTAGTCAGCTGCATCTCAGGCACTTCCCAAGCTGGAATTAGCATCCTGTGCTTACTACAACCCCTCCATAGGCTTTCCCTGTGGATTTACACAGTTATTTTCTGCACCTGTGTAAACTTTTGACGTCAACGTGGACCCATGGTCAGAAGTTTCACAGTGTAAGCACAGGTAGTGAGAAAAGCCACTTCTTCACACCTGTTCTGATTATGCCCTTTCCTAACCAATGGTGGCTACAGTTTGGGAAGCAGGAAGGGGAATGCACCGACCTGCCAAGAGCCGAGCAAAGAGATCAGTAAAGGGTGGAAAGATTAGGGGCATAAAAATAGCACCTACACAACATGTGTTAGGGGCATCTGTAAGGGCTGTTACTTCTGCTGTTTTGAGATCACCCTGATATACTACCTGGTGTGTAAAATAGAGCTCATTCCATAGCTGTTAAAAATGCTGACAGGTTCACTACATTTTGAGATCTTTAAACAGCATATTCTAGAACAGTCGAGACCATTTCAGGCCACTGAAAGTCACCATTCATCTCAGCTTCCAGAAAGTGAATTATAGCCACCTTTGAATCTCTTCCAGTACACATCCTACTTCAAGTGGGGTACAGAACTGAAAAGAACACCTAAAAACATGGAAGTGGTGTTAACATTGAATGTTTGATACTTCAGAAGAAAGAATGGGAAACTGACAGTGCCCCAGTGAGAACCATATAGGAACAATTTAGCTACTCTTTCCCTGAACCAAGTAGGAATGACATAACCTCTCCACCCAGTGCCACCACAGGAAACAGCAAAGATGTTTACTTGTTGATGAAAAATAAATTAATCATAGCACACTTCCTCAAGTTGCAGAGTAAACAAGAGACAAGAGGACTGTAAACATGGGAAGCTGTCTATCAAATCCAATGTGGATTGAAACCAAGACTTCCATAAAACTGCATTCTTTCATCTTCCTGTTGGAAATTATATAACTTTTTAATAATTTTAGTTAGTGATTTAAATTAACTTTTAAATTAATGGCTTTAGTTAATCATAACCTGTATATGCAATTATAAAGTGTGTGTGATTCCTAAATTATTCTTAGCCAGTATTTAGTAAAGCTGTCATAACGTACTTTTGTAGGAACACAGCCTGGGGAAACTACTGGAACTTTAACTTTTGATAAACTGATTCTGATATGCTTCAATGAACAAAACCAGAGAAAGATGTATGGTTGAGGTTGGACATGTGGAATGTAGAATTTATGGACCACAAGGACCTTGCAGAAACCAGAAGATAAAGAAGGGACTAACAAAGACTCAGTGTATGTGTTGGAAAATCCCTACCAGAGGAAAAAGATACTAAAACAACTGAAAATATGGACTACTAGCATGAGAAGTGAGAAGTCAATAACCCACAGAGGACAGAGTACTAATTAATAAGAGAGAATTATGTAATTTATAACCAACAAACATTAATTTCTTTGTTTGCTAAAAAGTATAAATAAGTGAAGAAGCTTTATATCCGTGTCTAAGTGGAGGCCAGAATTTGTGAGCCACACAAATCCCTCCTGGCCAACAACAAAGTAACATCTTATACACTAACACTAAAAAGAAAGTTTTAGAGGGGTTTATTTACCCCAACAATTTTGAAGGATTTGGTAACAATTTACTGGTGACCCAGGTGAGACAACACATTTGATGTTCCACAGACTTACAGGAACAAGGACATTGGTGCACACTGACAGACTTTTTTCAGGGAATTTTTTCAATCCTCTGATCCAGGTGAGTTCACGGCAAAAACCCCTGGGACTTTATTAAGACATTACTGAAGGCTTTAAAAGGTATACCTAATCATAAGCTTGCACTCTCTAACATATTAAGAGTTAAGAAAGTGATGATATAATTGGCTATTTCCTATTAAAAGTTAGTGTAAAACTCTGTAAGTGAATATTAATGGAATTGTGTTTGAGTCCCACTGCCTAGCTGGAAAACTGTATTTGTAAAACTATATAAGTGACTAACAAAAGGTGTGGTTTGAGTCTTCACCCTCTGCTTTGCCCACAGATTAGTCAGACAGTGCTGCTTGCGCAAAGAGCCACGCTGTGGAAGGGCTTTGCCCAGATATTGCTGTGTTTATTAAAGCCTATGGTATCTGTTAGTGCTGGAAAATGCAAGTGTGTGGTAATGTGAGTGTGTCATAAGTATAAATTGAGTTTGTATGAAAATTCGTTGGCTGTAAGAGTGTTGAAGCCATTGTACGTGAATTTTAGGATATTTGGTGTGTACTAAGTGTTTGGGTTTGGGAAATGTAAATTGTCAAAGCAAGGCTCGTTTGCTCAGAGCTCTCTGCTGGCGTTAGCTCAGCGGCTGCTACTGCTCCAGCGACTGGAATTGTATTGGTGTGCACAGAGCGCTCTCTCGTGTCCGTTTTAGTCATTGCTGGAATCCTGATTTACTGTGGGCTTCCCTTCTTCTCGAGCCCAGGAAGAGGGGAACACCCAAATGTTCACCTTTAGGTTGTATTTTGCAGCACTGGAAAGAATTTAAAAGCAATTCTTTAACTTGTACACAGGTAATAGAATATTGTATTCTCTGGTGGCTAGATTATCTATTAGATAATCAAGAAAAATGGCCAGTTCATGGTATTTTACACCAAAATGGTATTTTAGAGTTGATGTTATGTTGCCAAAAGAAAGAGAAATGGAATAGTACTTCAAGCAGTGATGAGACAAGTAGCCAAAGATAAACACAGAGAAACACATTGGGGAGCAGAAGCTATTAGAGATAACTTGAAACATCAAGTAATTAGTGTAAAAAAAACAGGAATCTAAAGTGTAGTCAGCAAGTGTAAAATATATTTGCAACACAATAAACATCCAAGGATGTGCCCTACAGAGCACATCCTTGAGGGACTACAAAAAGAGGAAACTGTCCTGGAGTTTACAGGCAAACAGATTTTTCTGAGTTACCTTGACAAGAGGGATATTGATAACCTATTGGCTTTAGCTGACACATTTTTTGGATAGCTGCTTGCACCAACAAAGCAAGAGAAGTTACCAAGGTATTGTTAAAAGAGATAATACCCCAATTTGGAATGAATGATCTATGATATCTTATTACAAAACACAAACAAAATTTTTGTATTTTAATGGCTTAAGTTTTGCTAGATACTCTATGATTTAAGTGGAAGTAATCTTAAAGGAAAATTAAGATCACTTCCAAAGGGGGGAATTGTCAGAAATGTCAGAACTTTTTAGTAATTTTAGTTAATGGTTTTAATTACCTTTTAAGTTGATTTTTTAGTCATTTATTTATTTATTTATTATATATTTATTAATTATAAATAGTGTGTTATTCTTTTATTACTCTCAGCAGCACCTAGCAAAGTTGTCATTAAGTTATTTTGGTAGGAATACAGATTGCAAAAACTACTAAAACTTTTAAGTTTTTATGAACTAACTCTGATATGCTTCAATTACCAAAGCCTGAGAGAGAAAGATGTAGTGTTGAGATTGGACATCAGGAAAGCAGAATTTATGGACCATAAGGGAATTTTGCAGAAACCAGAAGAGTCCAGCTCTGGCCCTGGTTCTAATCTACTGGGTCATGCTGCCTCATTATACAGGGTATGGCTTAGATAATTGTAACTTTTCCACCTAAATCAAAACATTATTCTCTTGCTGCTAACAACTGGGCAAGAGAACATACCAAAACAGCTGGGACAGTGCAGTGCTGCTTTAGCTCCAAGCAGATAGAAAACTAACACTATGAACCAGGTGCAGTGAAAAAGTGAACACAATAATCAGCCCCACTCTGCTCAGAGAACAAAAGCTGGGCTTTAAAAAAGCACTTTCTAGATCTGAAGCATCTAAAGCATCCTGTCCACAAACCATCTGCACTCACTTCCTCCTCTCCAAAAGTAAGAGTCCGAGAGACACTGCCATTCCAAGAAGAGGTCCAAAGTGGGACTGACAGAAGCCTTACCTGTGTCCAAATCATTGCTATTGGCAGCTTCACGCAGCCTTTTCAGAGCTATGGAGGAAAGAAAGCAATTACTGGAAAGCACCGAGGAAAAAGGCACGTTTCCCTACTGAAACATTCCATCCCGGAGCACAAGTGCGGGGCCAAATCACGCTGGTACCGGCTCCAGAGAACGGGAAGCAGATCAAGGCACCAGGTAAGGATGGTTCTCCTCGTCTCCTCCCGAACCGCCCACTCCTGACGGGCACACTCCCCTGGCAGCGCCAGGGGCTTCCCCAGCCGCGCACCGAACAGAGCCCACCTCCCTCCCGCAGCCCGTGCGGAGCCGGCCGCAGGAGGGGCTGTTCCGCCGCTCACCGTGCGCCTCCTTGCCCGTGGGCCCCAGCCGGCGGTGGAGGCGGGCGGCCCTGCGCAGGCGGCGGGCCGGGATCTTGCCCGCGGGCTCCTCCCGCTGCCACAGGACGTGCAGGTAACCGAGGGGTGCGCCCGGTCCCAGTGGCGGCAGCGCGATGCGCGGCTGTGGCTCCGACTCCGGCCCCGGCCCCGGCTCTGACTCCGGTTCCGGTTCGGGCCCCGCGCCGGGCGCCCCGTCAGCCCCACCGCCGCCCTCCATCCCGTCACGGCCCGGGCCGCGGAGAGGGCAGGGCGTCGCCATGGCAACGGGGCGGGCCGCGTCCTCTCGACCAATGAAAGGCTACACAACTCATGCATGCAGCCAATGGGGAGGAAGCGGATAGGAGAGAGGCGGGGCGGGAAGTGGAGGCTGTGGGCAGGAGAGCCTGACGGGCAGTTGTTTTCTCCAATCAGAAAGAGGAGGAGGCCACGGCCGGCCCGTGGCGGCTCAGCAGGCTGAAGACAGGCAGTTGCTTTAGCCAATAGAAAGGCTCAGCCCCCTCTCCGCCCGCCCCGCCCCTGCGCCCGCGCCGCGCCAGTCCCGCGTTTCCGGCCGGAGCCCTTTCCGTGCCGTGCCGCCGCCATGGCCTACCCGGGGGAGGACTACGACAACGAGGTACGGCCGGGGCGCCGGGGGCGCGGGGGTCGGGTCCGGGTCTGGGTCCGGGTCCGGGCTGTTCGCGGGGACTCACTGCCGCCCTCTCCTCATAGGCTGCCTATGACCCCTACGCGTACTCCAACGACTATGATATGCACACGGGTGAGTGTGAGGGCCCCACGCGCGCCCCGGGCCCGCCTGCGCCCCGCCGGGTCTGTGGGGCCGGGCCGGGCCGTGCGGCCGCTGCCTCACTGCTCCTCTTTCTCCGCAGGAGACCCCAAGCAGGACCTGGCCTACGAACGCCAGTACGAACAGCAGACCTACCAGGTGATCCCCGAAGTGATCAAAAACTTCATCCAGTATTTTCACAAGACGGTGTCAGATCTCATTGACCAGAAGGTGTACGAGCTCCAGGCCAGCCGTGTTTCCAGTGATGTTATTGACCAGAAGGTGTATGAGATCCAGGACATTTATGAGAACAGGTACAATACTATTCTTCAGCAGATGGAAATCGCTATTTTAACTGTGATGCTGTTAAAAGGAAGGGCTCACTACCTCTGCTGTTCCAAATTTGGGCTTTCTCTGAAACGGGTTTGGTTTGTTTACTGTGGGAAAAAAACTCCTAGGTATTTCCAGCCCATGAGGCTAATGTGAGTATACACGAGTTGTGATCTGTCTGAAGGGAGATGTCAGCCCTGGCCTAACAGGAAGGAAGGCTGCAGAGAGGGCAGTGGTGCTAGTCAGGCAATTTACAGAAAACTGTCAGGTGTAGCTTTGCTGTCCCTTCCCAACAGCTACTTCCATTCCTGCTTGTAGCTGTGTCAGCTTGACATAAAGGGAATGTGGAAGTAACATACGTGTTTGTTTTGTGCCTGGGAGATAAAAATTGAAGTCTCACTGCTTAGTTTGTGATTCTCGTAATTTGCTTCAACATTGGACTTACTAACAGGGGTATGTTGTGCCCTCAGCTTTCACCAAGTCCAAGACCTTTCTCTGTTGTCATCTCTGACTCCAGCACTGTCATACTGAGTGAGATGTGGCTTTTCTTACCACATGTGTGTCTGTTTTTCAGCTGGACAAAACTGACTGAAAGGTTTTTTAAGAACACTCCATGGCCAGAGGCTGAGGCCATTGCTCCTCAGGTTGGAAATGGTGAGTCTTCCACTTTCCCTTGGGTTCTCAGGGAGAGAAGGAACTGAATCCCTCCTGATCCTGAGTTGGCAGGTGCACAGAGTTGTTGCTGCCTGAGTCAGTTGCCTTTGTTCACTGTGGCAGCTCCTTCAGCAGATGCCTGGCAAGAAGTCAGACTTGAGCAAAGTGTCTTTTTGTGCCTCCTTTCATTGTTGTGGCAGGAGGCTCTCACGCCTTGTGGCTTGCTAACGTTCTCCTCTGTGGTCTTTTCCAGATGCAGTTTTCCTGATCCTATACAAGGAGCTGTACTACAGGCACATCTACGCCAAAGTCAGCGTGAGTGTTGGCCCTGTGTCTTCTTGTGGGTTTCGTGCTGGCTTCTCTGTGCCAGCAAACTTGACAAGTCTTGCAGCCACTACAGTATCAGTGGTCCCCTAATCTTTGCAAGGCAAAATTGGGTGGGTTTGTGAGCTCTAAGTCACATTGATTTTGGGGAAGCTTAAAATTCTTGCTTTTGTTAGTTTAGTAAGGATTCACTGATTGCTGAAAAGCAAGAAAGACTTGACTGTCTATTTGAGGCTCATTAGCTGTCCAAGCTTGGCGGTGATGAGTGTACAGGTTTCTCTGGTAGCTCAGATGAATCAGGAGACTGGATCTGAGTGTTCAGGAGGCTCTTTGTTGCTAGCAGTAAATGTAATGGTTAGTGAGTAAGGGAAGAAGGGGGTGTTGGAAGGTAATTGAATTTTCCTTTTTATTGCTTGTGTGTGGTTCTTTGTGGCTCCTCTTCAAATGAGCAAGCAGTGAGAAGGGGTGTCACAAGAGGAAGGTGCATTATTTGTCATGAATAACCTCACATGGAATCAGAGTTCCTTGTGAAAAGGGAAATGTGGATAGCATAAAGGATGGAGAAGAAGGAAATGAAAGGAATAATGCTCTGTGAAACAAAACAAGCTGCCTTTTTTAAAGCCTCTTTAATCAGTGAGAAAGTTGTAGTACTTTGTTCTTAAAGAAAAAAATCTCAACAGATGCATGACTTAATGGGTGAATAAGTAATACCTGCAGTTTTACTGTGTACCAGAGGGTGGAGAAATGGGCACTGTTAAAAGGCTGCTGTGTTAACCCAAGCCAGGCTTCAACAGGAGAAACTGGTTTCTCAGGCTGTGCTGTTAGTGGTTCTCAGACTCAGTGTCTCCAGCTGAAACAAGAGCCAGTAGGTCAAGTGTTTAGAAATGATGTCCAGAAACAGAATTGTTGATCTATTAAGAATTCTCATGAGCAGAGAAGGAAGGAAAGCTGGTGAAGGTAATGGGAAGTTCTTGAATCTGAACAGCAGAGGGAAAGGGAAGGTTAAATGCAGAATATTCACAGGAGGTTTGACATCCTGGGAGAAGCTGTCTGTCTAGGAAAAGTCATCCCTGTTTTGTGGGACAACAGTGCTACAATTTCTGGGTGATGTTGGTGGGTGTGCTGGTTGAATACTGCCTCTAGCACTCCTGAACTAGACCTTCTGCTACTGTGCTTGTCCTTCTTATGCCGTTGCCCATGAGCTCCCTCCTGCCCTGCTTGATTTGAAGCAGACTCTGCTGACTTCTCTTTGCAGGGGGGCCCCACGCTGGAGCAGAGATTTGAGTCCTATTACAATTACTGCAATCTCTTCAACTACATCCTCAGTGAGTTGCTGCAATTAATTTCTGGTTTGTGAGTTTTGGAGAGAACGATCAGATGGAGAGGGAAGAGCTGAAGAAAGGGTCAGGATAACTGCAACATGTTTGTTTATAAATAATAGAGAGAAAGGTAGTCTGTGAGCTCTCTGCACATTTGAGTTTGTTGAATGAAGAGCAATTTATATCCATGGATTTAAAACCACAAAAAGCAGAAATAGTTTCCAGTGCTTTCTGAAGTACTGTAAAGAATAAAACTTAATTAGCATTCTGTCTTGCTGAGAACTGTTCCATCTATCTTTATTAAAAAGTAAAATGAAACAGTAAGCTAAAGAAAACCTGCAGTGTTTCATGACTGTTTACTGTTGTTCACTCCCCTTGGAGCAAATGTTAGTGTTTGTGACTCCCTGCCAAGCCTCATGTGGAGAATGGATCAGTTAGGATAAACCCCTGCAGTCTCTGTGCAGCTTCTGAGAGCTGATGCTGCTGAACAGTCACACTCCAGTGATTAACCATGTGCATGTTCATAGTCTTGAAAGTGAAGGCAGTTGAGGTAGTCAAAGCTGCATCTCAGCCCTACTGAAAGCTTCATTCATCTGCTGCTCCATCTCCCATTTCAGGGAAATTCTTATGTCCTTTAATTTGTCTGTTCCTCCAGTTCTGACAATGTTCTTGCTGAAGGTGTTAACCCTCTCATCTGTTCTCCTGCAGATGCTGATGGCCCCGCTCCTCTGGAACTGCCCAACCAGTGGCTCTGGGATATCATTGATGAATTCATATACCAGGTATATGATTATAAAACTGGGCCATTTTGCGGTGGCCTTGCCTTTATTAGTTGTATAAATTTTCCATCTCTTCCCTTGTTGTGATTTCCGTAACAAGGAAATCCATGGCAGGTTGAAAATCTTTGGTAATCACTGTTACTCTTTTGTTACCAGGTGGATGAAGTAGTTGTAAATGTACAGATTTTTAAGTTACAAGGTGCTCTTTTGGGAGTCCTGAACTTTTGTGCCTATTTCTCTTTCAGAACAAAATTTCTGTCTTTCTTAGTCAGTAGGGCCTTTATGTGTGCACCTGATTTGAAATAAGCTGTGGTCAGAGATCTTGACGTTAAGAAATATTTTTCCACTTACTGTTCTGAGTGCAGCAGTACAGATCTGAAATGCTATTGGTTTTTCTCTTTAGAGAATATATTCCCTTCTCTGTAACTTTTTATTATAGAGCTGCCTGGAATTCTTCGAGTGTTGTCTGGTCAATCTTGAGAACAAAAAGGATGTGTGCATATAAGGGGAAAAGATGCATGTATGCAAACGCGTCTTATAATTTGGTCATTCTTCTTTCTACCAGACAGCAAATTTGTGTTTAGTTGCCTTTCCTAATTGTTTAAGAGATCCTTTACTGCTTCGGTCTGTCTCCTGGCCTTTACCCTCTGTACTGTATAATTCTTTTAGGTGCTTTAAAGGTGGTATAATGTGCCATTTTGATTTCCATGTGATCTCATGTGAAACTTTTTTTTCCGTGCAACTTGTAATTTCTTGTAATGCATTTGTGTGAGCAAATTGTTAGCTTAGTGCACTTACCTGAGCATCTCTAGACAAGCTGCTCATCACTGAATCTCTGCTTTTTCCTGTAGTTCCAGTCTTTCAGCCAGTACCGCTGTAAAACGGCCAAGAAGTCTGAAGAGGAAATTGATTTCCTTCGTTCCAACCCCAAGATCTGGAATGTCCACAGTGTCCTTAATGTGCTGCACTCTCTGGTTGACAAATCCAACATTAACCGACAGCTGGAGGTCTATACAAGTGGAGGTGAGCTTTGGGAGGTGCCAAGCAGCACTGGTGTCTGTGCTGCCTTGCTTTGATTTGACCCAAGCTCCTTAACTTTGTTTGGGAGCTGGATCAAACCCATAATCAGTGGATGGATTGGCTGGGAACTGGTTCTGTTGGCCTTAGGTGAGAAGTACCAGTGATTACATTTCAGGCTTTGCTCCCTTTGCTTTAAACAGAAAATACTGAAAGGGAAGCTTGCTTCCTTGAGGATGGCATTGTGGTTCCTTTTTTCCCTAGGTGACCCTGAAAGTGTGGCTGGTGAATATGGGCGCCACTCCCTGTACAAGATGCTGGGCTACTTCAGCCTGGTTGGGCTGCTGCGTCTGCACTCTCTGCTGGGAGATTACTACCAAGCCATCAAGGTGCTGGAGAACATTGAGCTCAACAAGAAGGTAATACAACATGTTTTAACTCTTCTTTTGCAGTCTTCTAAATGCCTATGTTGAAGCATGCTGGTGAAAAATTGCTGTACTGAATCTTCCAGCCGAGGAACTGTTTGTATCTGCTGTAGTTGTCAGGAGTTTGTGGCTGGGCACAGCTGGAGCTTTGGCATTAAATCAAGCCATATGATAATGCCTGATGCTCTTGCAGCACAATTGCCCAGTTTTTTTAGGAGGTTTGCTGTGTTGTGCAATGCAGTGTTGCTACAGAGAATACTGCTGGAACTACAAGTGGTAGTGTAGTGGTAACTACCTGAACACACCATTCTTACTTTTGCCAGTGGCTCTTTCTTGTATTTTTGACTTCTATTCTCACTGTGTCTGCTCCCACCTGGGCTGTTTTTGCCTTAGAATTGAATGCTGGTTGTGGCTAATAAAAGCTCAGCTGCAATGGGTTTGGGCCAAGGCTTGGCACAGATCTACATATGTGCTGTCTGGCACAGGATGTGGAGTGAAACAGGGGGAAAGGGAACTGAGCAGAGCAGTGTTAGGCACAGAGCAGGAGTCCTCTCCTTGCAGGAAGCTGAAACTGGAAAACATAGGAAATGGGATGATCTAATAAAACAGTGAGGAAGCTGCTGCAGGGATGGGTGGAAGGTGAAGTGTACTCAATTAACCCTTTCCTTTCTGTATTTGGGATGGGATTGAAAGCAGAGGTGGCTGAATTGTGGCCAACAAGCAGTGTGGATTGCTTCCCCTAACATAGCATGTTACTCCTTCCTTCTCAGAGCATGTACTCTCGGGTGCCTGAGTGCCAGGTGACCACCTATTACTATGTGGGCTTTGCTTACCTTATGATGCGGCGTTACCAGGATGCAATCCGTGTGTTTGCCAACATCCTCCTCTACATCCAGAGGACAAAGAGCATGTTTCAGAGGACAACCTACAAGTATGAGATGGTAAGAGATAGAATAGACTACACTTCCCCAAAGAAAAAAACACTGTCTTCTTTCCTGTCCCTCCTCTATCACCTGGTAGCTTGTGTCTAATAGTTCAGCTTTATTATCCTGGACTTTGCTAGTGATGATGACTGGGGATCCTCTGAACTCCTTTGCCATGGGTGACAATATTTTCTCTTAGCTATGTTACAGGTTACTTTGGGTGTTCCCCATACTGTTGTCCCAGATCCATCTGCACTCTAGCTCTAGGCAGGGTTGTTAATGAGTATGAGCTGCTGATGATACTCTTGTTGATGCTTCCTTCTTCAGACTTAGTTGTGTTTCTAGTCCAGTGCTGCACTTCAGGTTGCTGCCATTGCCAGATGAATTTCCATGATCTGATAGTCATTCAAAGACATGGCTGTAGCAAAGCTCCTTTCTCTTTTTACCTAAGCTGTCTTACCTCCTGATTTTGGTGCCTGTTTTACCTGCTGTCTCCTTTTTATCCTTATGATTAATTCCTAACTCTTTGTTTAGCCAAATCCTGCCAGTCTTAATTCCACAACACTTCAAAAAGTTGGTTATGTCTGTTTCAGCCACACAGCTGTCCATTTAATCCCACACTCATATAAATCTTCTTTCTCAGTCTTTTCTTCACTGACCTCCCTGACAACTGTCCCTTGCCAAAAGATGGTTGTTAAACTATCTGTCTTCCCTTCTCTGCATGTTCTTGTACCAAAACAGTCAAACATGTTTCTGGCCCTCTGGGTTCTGTGTGGCTCTGGATGCATTTACTCCGCACCTTCCTCTTGCCCACCCTCTCTTTATTTCTAAGAGCCTTGGTGTATGGTTCATCCATTTGCTTTGCCCAGAGGCACTGCTTCTTTGTGCTGTCACCCTTGAGCATTAGGACCATCAGTGCTTTGTGTAAAGGATCTTCCTCTACAAAGTGCAGCTGCCAGCTCCCTTGGGCACCCTAAAGCCTGAGCACACTGTGGTGTTGACAGGGTCTCTCTCCTCTCTGTGTCAGATCAACAAGCAGAACGAGCAGATGCATGCGCTGCTGGCCATTGCGCTCACCATGTACCCCATGCGCATCGACGAGAGCATCCACCTGCAGCTGCGCGAGAAGTACGGCGACAAGATGCTGCGCATGCAGAAGGGCGACGCCCAGGTCTATGAGGAGCTCTTCAGTTACGCTTGCCCCAAGTTCCTCTCCCCTGTGGTGCCCAATTACGACAACGTGCACCCCAACTACCACAAGGAGCCCTTCCTGCAGCAGCTCAAGGTCTTCGCTGATGAAGTTCAGCAGCAGGCCCAGCTCTCGACCATCCGTAGCTTCCTCAAGCTCTACACCACCATGCCTGTGGCGAAGCTGGCCGGCTTCTTAGACCTCACAGAGCAGGAGTTCCGTATCCAGCTGCTCGTCTTCAAGCACAAGATGAAGAACCTGGTATGGACCAGTGGCATATCTGCCCTGGATGGAGAGTTCCAGTCTGCCTCTGAGGTTGACTTCTATATTGACAAGGTTGGTATCTGCCACTTACTGGCTGGGACATTCTTTCACCCAGGAAATTTTGGATTGGCAGCACCTAGTTTTGTTCCATTCTGTGGGAGACATTCCTTCTTCCTTGCCATTTATAGAGCTTGCCTGCCCACAATGCAGTTCTAGCCCCGCATGAAAAGAGTGTTAGTGGAAGAAGAGTGATGGAATATCACAGGCAGCTTTGTCAGTCAACATACCTAGAAAACAAGCACTTCCCCAGGACAGAGGGAGCTGCTTTTCAGTGTTCTGGGAGGTGATAATTGAGTGACAGAGTGCTGCTATTTGTGTGTCTGGTGGGATTGTCCTTCTGGTGTCCCCCACATCTCTCCTTTGTTTGACAAAGCAGAGATGTTGCTTGGTCATGTTACAGGTCTGCTTTGCACTGGAACAGCATTTAGTTGTGGCTGCTCTAGGAGGAATCTAAACACAAGGTGTGGAACTGTCACCATCTGCCCTGGAGCTCCAGCAGCAGGAAGCATAGCAAGGAGTGTTGTAGAACTGTAGTCAAAGAAGACAGCAGTAGCCATTAGGTTTCTTGCTAGGAAGGAGATCAGGTTACTCTGTGTTCTTGGTCCTTGTAGCAGACCTCTTCTTGCAAGGTGTCATGCCATGTCTCAGCCCAGCTGTCGTGGCATATAGCATGACTGAAAAGAGGGAAGCATGAACTGGGGTTGGAACTATCAAACTGCTGCAAGGAAGACAAAACCAGTGTGTAAGAATGTGGGAAGCAAATACAACGTGAATGGGGGCCCATCCCAGACAAAGGTATGAGGGAAGGCAGCCCAAGGAGAGCTGGATGGGTACTGTGGGACTAGCACAGGTCAGGTATGTGTGGTGCTGAACTATGGCTGGGGTGAAGCCCCTTAGGTTGATCTTTATGTTTGGCAGTTCTTGCTGTCTCCCTGCTAGTAGCATGGTCCTTTTCCTAATCTCATCCTGTTCTCTTCCCAGGACATGATCCATATTGCAGACACAAAGGTCGCTCGACGCTACGGGGACTTCTTCATCCGCCAGATCCACAAGTTTGAGGAGGTGAGGCCTGGGCAGGAGAGCTGTGTAGCTCTGTAGGAAACATGGGGCAGTCACTGGGCTGTGCAGGCCCTCGAGGGTCCACATTTGTGTGAGACAGCTGTGTAATTCCATGCTGGACTTAGCCCTGGCTCTGCAAGGCACTAGGCAAAGGCAGATGTTCTAAGCAGCAGCTGCTGGCCTTTGAGGAATGGTATGTTTTTGTGAGAAGTACTTAGTTGAGCCACAGTGGAAAAGGAAGAGAGTTTTACTATTCAGGAATGCTGATTCCATTGTCTCTAGATAAATGTGTCCCTGTCAGTAACACAACCAAAATCATATCTCTAACTTCATAACTATAGCTCTAGAAAATGGCCTCAGAGATTTCTGGAGCATAGATGGCTTCAGCATTGAGCTTGGCCAAGAGGTGACATTCTGTCTCCACTCTCTCCCAGGGGAGGTTGTTCTGCACTGGAAACTCAGAGGCAAAATTCTGAGATTTGGGGACTTAATTGAGGGTTGTGATACTGCTGCTACAAGTTTGCATCCTCTCTTCTCCCCACATCTTCCTCTGCTAGCTTGGAAAGGAGAGAGTTCTACTTATTCCCCTTTTGCTTGACACACTGTGAGAGCTCAAGAGCTCTCTTGTCAGAGAGTTGGAGAGGAAGGAGTTAAGAGGCCTTGGATAAGGTCTGCTGAGGGGAGCAGCAGTGTGTATCAATCACTGTGTATTTTTCTGACCTTTGCTTTCTCTAATTCCAGCTGAACCGAACATTGAAGAAGATGGGCCAGAGACCCTAATGTGGATGCACTGCAGGCCTGGGCAGAGAAGTGGGTGGGAGAGATTATTCTCTGTGTCGAGGGAGGGGAGCTCAGAGTTCTGGCATTTCTGGAATCTCCTGTGACTCAGAAGGTATTTTGTATTTAAATATGCAGACTTGTTTGGCTCAAACTATCCTACAAAGGACAAGGCATCTAATAAATTAGTGGAATTTTCCTGATGAACATTTGTACTCATTTATTTTTCCTTTGTATAAGAATATAACTGCATCTGGAGACATGGGCAGCTGCTCTTGGCTTGGTGCTCTTGTTGGTCCATGTTGCAGGTAACAACAGGGAGCAGATCTGTTTAGGTGCTCTGTACATTCACCCTGCACAGCAAATGGGAAAGGCTGATTGACAGGAAAAAAATGAGCTGTTCTACAGTGTCTTCACAGGATTTTGGAAAGAGATGTAAGCTAATGCTGTTCCTTTAGCTTTTACCCCATACAGTGAATAGATCTGAGTTGTAGTTACATTCTTAGAAGGTTACCTTTTTGCCTTTCCTCCCCTCTATTTTATTTTAGTTGCTATGGAGTAGAAATGCTCCAAAGTGAATGTTTTTAAAGGAGAGGGGAGAATTTTTGTAAACATTGAACCAATATTAACTAGTCATCTGATGAAATGTCCTTGCTGGAGGATGTGTTTTATTTCAGCAGAAGTGATGCCCAAGACCTGCCCTTAATTTAATTGAGTTCAGTTTCTCTGGAAAACTCCCTAAGGGCCTTTAATTTATTAAAACCCTTTAAATGCAAATTTTCCCCGCTCTCCAGCTGCAAATTTGTAGTGCCTTGAAAAATGGGGAAAAAGGTTGAAAACAAGTCAAGGGCCTGCAAGTATTGGGGAAGAGAATGCAAAGAATGGATCACATCCCTCCACAGCCTCTCTCCTTTTGCCATCTTTAAATAGTTTGGTGTTTGAGTGGTAGAAACAGGTGGAAGAGGAAAACCTGCATGTGTAATAGAAAGCTACACAAAGTGTATTTCAGATACACCATCTGCCTCTTTGTACCTCTCCCTCTCATTCCTTTCCAGAGAGGTGTCCTAGCTGTCCAATTTGGCTCTGTGTATGATTCCGTTTAAACAAAGGGAATAATTAGCCTTTGTTGGATTATATTCTGTGTTTGAATGAGGGTCAGGTTTCCAGTGTCCTAGATACTGCTCAAAAGTAAATTCTGTTTCCCATCACAAAGTAACTCAGGCAGTACAGGCAACACAGTGAAATTAAAAGAGCAATTCCTGTTGGCTGCCTAGCTGCTGGAGTTGGTGTTATGGATGCTAAGAGCTCACTGTCTCCAGTTCTGGAGGGTTTGAGGCAGCCATATCATTAAGAAATTAAAGGATTGAGATGCCACTGCATTGCAGCAGCCCATGGGGAGCTGTGTTCATATCAAGCAGAATCTGCTCCTTTTTGATTTTAGGGCTGGCACTTTTCCTTCTGTGTATTTGCTAACAGCAGCACAGTAAGCATACCTGTCAACAGCAACTGCCCTACTTTCTTTCTATCCAAAGCCCAGATCTTTCCCAGGAAGTGCTCAGGTGGATGTGGTACACAACATGAGAACCCTGGCAGGTATCTCCATGATCAGTTCTAGTTCATAGCATAGCAAAAAAATCCAGCGTGTTGCTGGGATTTTAATATCTGCTTGGCATGTCAGAATTACAGATTTTTAATGCATATCTGTATCATCTGAAACACTCCAGTGGTTACAGGCTGTTCTCAGGTCTGTGAATATGCTGCTGCTTTGTTTCCATCTGCCAGAGCAGTTTCCAAAGGGTGCACAGAGCCCATGCACTCATGTCCCTGGCTCCGCGCCTCCTCTGTGGGACTGCCGAAGGTTAACTGAGCAGGACTGGCACTTGGTGGAACAAAGCCAGGAGGAGCTTGCAGCTCTCGCTGGGTGGAAAGATGGGCTCAGTGAGCTGCGGTGCCTGGCACTGCTGGAGGCTGGAGGGTGTTCAGCAGCATCAACAGAGTTCCACTGGTGCTGGGAAGGCACTCCAGAGGGAGGTGGGGGTGGCTAGAGCTCCAGCCTCGCCTGCTGCAGCAGTGTTTGGTGAGTGGAAGTGGTTCTGCACAAAATGGTTTTGTCAGAGGGAACCACAGTACAGGGGCATGTGCTCTGTGTCTGTCTCTGACCTACAGTTGTGAAGGGGTGAGTGTAATTATGGAACCTGGAAAATTCAAGAAAACCTCCCTCATCCTGCTGTCCCTTAGGATACATCAGGAAGACCCTGTCAGGCGGCTTGGGGGATGCTGAATAGCCAGCACAGTAATTACAAGACTGACACAATGTTTCATTTCCTTTTTTGCTTACAGAGTAGTTTTTCTTGTGATTTACGCCACAGCTTATCTCGGGCACGGAGTGGGGAGATTGTACAAACCAGTCAGAGAATTTATTTTTCACTTGTTACAGTTCTGGGACCATAGAATGATAGAATGAACAGCAAAGTAGAGGAAAGAGGGTACTACTAATGAAATCTGAGTGAAGGAAGGAGTGTAGAGCCCATACAAAATAATTGCAGAGAATGGACTCTTTAAGATTTGGAACTGGCAGCAATAAGCTCAACATCAGTGTGATGGTTTGGTCTTCCACAGAGGTAGCTGTTGGAGGTGAAAAGAAAGCTAAGCCCAATAAAGTAGCCTTTAATAGTGTGCTTCCCCGCCTTGTCAAGCCATCGCCCCCGAGCGTGCACACCAGCTCTCGTGACAATCCATCGCCTCGATGTTGTTCCTGAGATTGTATCGCACTCTTCCTCCACGTCTTCCAGGGCTTCCTGTGAAGCACTGCCTGTGACTCCAAGTGTCTTGATCTTCAAAGCTCTCCTTGGCCCTGAGCCTACCCTGGGAGCCACCTACGTCCCAGATGTACTCCACTGCTTGTGCCCCTAGGACTGCTGAGAACTGCTTCTGCCTGGAGCAGCCTCTGTCTAAGCCTGAGAGGGTTTCAGCAATCAGGCGGCCGGGTGGTTTTTAATCTCGTTGAATTTAAGTTGTGTTCAGGCCCAACTCTTTCCCCGAGGTGGGAGAGGGTGCTCTCCCAGCAGGCCGCCCTGCTCCCCGGGAAGCGCCGGGCCTGGGGGCGCGGGAGCTTCCGCGGCGCGTGCGGGCCCCGCCCCCCGAGCCCCGCCCCGGGAGGCCCCGCCCGGCCCGGGCTGGCGGCGGCGGCGGCGGTGCTGGGAGCGGCCGCCCCGATGTCGGGTCCGCGGGGCGCCCTGCAAGCCTGGTGCCGCCGGCAGTGCGAGGGCTACCGCGGCGTGGAGATCCGCGACCTCAGCACCTCGTTCCGCGACGGACTGGCCTTCTGCGCCATCCTGCACCGCCACCGGCCCGACCTCCTGTGAGTGCAGGCCGCGCCTCGCCGCCGCTCGGACGGGGCGCCGCGGGGCCACGGCTGCCGCCCGCGGGCGCTGCTGGCAGGAGGAGCGGGGTCGCGGAGGTTTGGGGCGCGGGACCCCCGGGACCTCCCTTTCTGGAGGGGTTGGGTCGCCTGTGCTCAGGAGCGATCACGGGGGGACTCACGGGGGTTTGGGGGGGTGGAGGAGCTGTGGGAAGCGGCTCCAGGCTGGCTGGCAGGGAAGCTCCCTGAGCGGGGACATGAGGGGCTCAGAGAGCGGATGTGTCTCTGTTGCGCTGATGTGCTGGTAGGGGATGCACTGAAGAAGATGCTGTCGAGAAATAGTTGGGTCCTGGGAATGAAGAATTCCACATTCCCAGGCAGTGCTGAAAGCCAGATTGTATGGAGCTCTGAGCATCTTGGTCCAGTGGAAGGTTTCCCTGCCCATGGCAGCAGGGTTGGAATTAGATGATCATTCAGGTCCCTTGCAAGCCAAACTATTCTATCACTCTGTGTTTCAGCAAACGACCTCCTGACCTGGTCCTGCAGACCTGTCAAGGTCAGGGTTAGCAGAAGTCATGCAATATAAGGGTGGTGAGAGCACGGAGGTGGACTAGGTCCATGTGCCCTAATGGGAGCGGTGCCTACCGGAGAAGAGACGTGGTGTTGGTATCTGGGTGTGGGGGTGTTTTGCCTCAGCAAGACGTGAGCTTTCACACTTCAGGAGGGCCAGAGGCCTGTCCTGCACAGGGACATTCCCAGAAGCAGCTACTCTGAAATCTGTAGAGGCCTGGACCAGGTTGCTGCTTGCATTTGCTTCTAGCTTGCTTTCTCTGGATGCCACAGTGAAAGAAGGAGGCAGCAAAAGCCAGCAGGGGTGTTGAGCCTCTCTAGCCTCCCCCAGCTTGGGTATCTCTGGGGGGGAATGTGATTTTCAGGAAGCAGACAGTGAGTTTGGGATTGCTTGGGGGCGCTGTGTCAGGCTGGAGAAACTGGCTGGGCCGCTGGAAGGAATCTGCCCCGACCTGCGCTGTAACCCTGTGTGCCCCGGTGGTGCTGGGAATCCGGCGCCCATCTGCTCTAATCCCTGGAGCCCTTGCAGGGCAGGTAGGCATCGCCCCAGCTCGCTGTGCCTGCGGCATGCACACACTCCTTGGCCTGCCCTAAAGCCGGCCAGGGTGGTGTGTCCGTCACGTTCTGCTCTGGGGTTGGTGGTTCTTCCTCTGAGGCTGCCCGTACTGACCAAGTTCTCTTTCCTGAGCTGGCCTCAGGAACGCCTTTTGCCGTGACAGCAACCTCTGTCAGGCAGAGGGTTGGCCGTGACTCCACTGTGGAGCTGTGGTGTCCACGAGAGAGTGGAACAGGCCAGTGTCCTTACAAGCTAAAGCTGAGCAGGTAGGCTGGAAACTGAGCTGCTGCCTGCTGTGTTTCAGGTGGCTGCCCCAAAACCCTCAGCATGGTGTTCTGGAATGATTGAGAGCCAAGGCATACAGTGTCTTTGCATCAGTCTCTGGGTCTTGAAGGAGCTGTGTGGTCTTGTGTCCTGCAGCTCTTGGATGGTATGGCTCACTCTGACTAGCTAGAATGGAACCTCTGAAAATGGTCCCAGTGACAAGGCTGTTGGGTGGGAAGAGGCAAATTAAGGACAAGAACACGTGCAATTATTATATTTTTTTGTAAATGGCACAGCAGCTGGGAACTGAAAAGGAGAGGTTCAGTAAAAGCTTATGATAAACACCACTAAAACCACCTGATGGTTTCCCATGAACCATATTTGCCATCCATTAAGGCAGGGGCCACTGCTCTTAAGTTGTCAGTGGGCTTAAATCTGCCCCTGGCAGATGTCCTAACTACGTGCTTCACAGGTCCTGTGCACGAGCTGCATTGTAGAGACAAGGCCCAGGGCCTTACAAGGACATGGCATGTCGTAGAAGGATTTTCAGACCGTCAGGAGAGCAGCATCATTTCATCTGATTCCAGCTTCTTCAGCCTGTCCCAATTTGGAAGTGGGAAGATTGGATCAGAGGCAGTAAATCTCCTGACGGCAGAGGAAAAGTGGTTGCCCTTCTTTTCTTCTAAAGTGCTTTCAGTCAGTGCAGTAATGGGACTTGGCAGGGATCTGCAGTGCCTTTCTGACCTTGTGTGGTGTTCCTTTGTGCAGGGCTCTCCTGCCTGCGCAGGCAGCTGTGCTGCTCCCCAGGGCTGGAGTTCCTCTGAGCTCCACAGAACTGCCAGTTCCTCTGCTTCCCTGCTTCCTGCTGGCTTTTCCTGGGATTGCAGAGAGGAGGAATGGGCACATCCATAGGAGAGCTGAGCTGAAGCTCTTCTCTACCTGTGTGACACCACTCCTCTGCCACCCTGATTCCCTGGGCAATGCTGCTGTGGTGGCTGTCAGCCTATCCCAGTTTTCTGACCTTGCCTGGGTGCACCCCTGTTGTGCTGCTGTGCTGGGAGGGAGCACGCTGAGGAAGAGGCTGTCATGAAGGACCACATGGGTAAGTGAGACTGAGGACAGTTTTCTGCATGACTCCTGATTTGAACACAATCACCGTGGAATAAGGCATATTGGCATCAGAGGGATGTGCTGCCCTGGAGAGCTTTGGAGCAGCTCCTGCAGAGCTCTTGGAAACACTATAGATTTGGGCTTTTTGAAAGAAGTAGACTGGAATTCCTCAGTGTCTGCTGAATTCAGCTAAAGGTGTCTTGAAGTGACCACCAAGAACGAGGTGCACACCGCCAGGACCTGTGTGTTGAACCATGCAGATACAAATCCCTGACTCCATTGTTGTAGGCACTTCACTTGGCTTTGTTACCTCGCTGTCTCAGTCAGGGAAATGGGAAACTTGGATTTAGCCTCTGTGCTGCTGGCTGTGTGATCTGGAGATGAGACATTTAATCTCTTCTCTTCCCTTTTCAGTTAAGCTGTCAACAGCCAGACCAACTTGACAGTGGACTGTGGGGATTAATGAGTTTGTTTGCTCAGTGCTCTAGAAATCTGAAGCATGAAATTAGTGTTTACAAGGCATTTGCTACAGATTAATGAAGCAAAGAGCATCTTTCAGCATCTCAAGCTGTACAGCCTCCCTGCCATGCAGGGAAGGATCTTCTCATTCAGGGGTTAGAAGAATAAAAGGAGTATGGCACATGCCTTTGGAGTGTTGGGAGAGATGGAGGCTTGAGGATAACAAGAGATGAGAGCTGTTTTAGAAATGCTGTTTTGTGTCCCTAGAGCCGTGGGTTTGGTTACAGGCAGGATCACAAATCTTGTTTGTTCCTTCCCATGTACTGCCTGCATTTCCCTGACAAGACCTGGAAAGCTGAGTGGCTTATTATGTGGCACTGCCTTTAAGTGCTCATGGTTTATATTTGAGGAATCCAGGAATTTGCTCTGGTTTTAGCTGTACAGCACACCCTCCCCCCTTCCCTGGATCTGCTGTACTCCCTGGCAGCTGCCCTAAACCCTGGAGTGCTTAGTGGCTCTGCATGTATCTAATTAGGTAAGTGCTTGGGATGTTATTTGCATAGAAATATTACTCCACGATATGGTACAACACTGGGGTTTGCTGAGTCAAGGCAGTTGTTCAGCTGGGATAGCCAGAGTCTTGCCTGTCCTTACATCCAGTCCCTTGGATGGGTATGTTGGCAGGAGAGGAGCCTGAGCAGAGCTGGATGAAAGACTGCTGAGATCAGGGCAAGGAAATAATGTGACATGCAGCCACATGTCACAGAGCTGCGAGATGGAAAGTTCTGGGCTCGCTGCAGAGGAGTCAGTTTATAGAGGGGAAAGGGGTGTGTCTGGAGTGACTTTTCCCCATTCCTGAGAAGCCATGCTCCTTGCACATTGGTACTGGGAGCTTGCCTGGAGCCACAGGGATGGCACGTGACCAAATGGCATATGGGAGTGCTCATGTCAGGAGCAACACAGGTCAGTGTGGTCCTGTTTGGCTTATCAGAGAGGGAGCTGGAAAATGGAGAGGAACTGAATAAATTGATCCCTGTGACCATGTACTGATGGACTTCAATGTCTCAGATAAAGCTGAGTCTGCAATCCTACATTAATGGAAAAGAATCTTCTATTCCCTTGCTGCTTGGTAACCCCTCGATACCTCTTGAGCTTCACATCCTCTCTGCTGGCATCTGCTTTTCCTAATGGATTTGCCTTGGTATACTAAAACTAAAACAGCTTTGGTTTGCTGGGGCAGAGTGGAATGGACACGATGTTTTGTCTGTCAGAAAATACTCTCCCAGCCCAGCCCACCAAGGAGTCTTCGAGCTTCCAGCTACACCACTCCCATATCCTGAAAGCAAAGGCATTCAAAATGGAGGTCATGAATGTTTAGAGGGCAGTTGATATATAACTTTGCTGTCATTGCTTCTCCTCTGTTCCAAGTTGGCATTTTCTTTAAAAGGAAAAAAAAATACTGCAAGGTTAAAGGACTTCTCTTGGCAAAAACAAAACAAAAACTTAGGGAAAAAACATCTCCCAATGGAGACTAGTTATAATTACAAATATGGCAGTGGTTTTGACATTAAAGCATAGGCTGCAGCTGAAACTTTTGCTGACCAGCATGTAGAGAAGAAAAAGTTGTGGTATTTTGAGCAGTCTGAGCTGTGTACATGTATTCGCATGAGCTTTCAGGATGGTAACAGTGCTGAACATCCAGCTCACCTTTCTGTGTGTCTGCTGCATTTGCTCCTGCAGCAGTGAGTGGCTGCAGCTTTGTTTGTGAGGAAACGGCACCAGCAGCCTCTTGCTTTTGAAGGGAGGAAGTGTAATTTTCTGGTGGTGTAGGCAGCCGGGAAAACCTTCCTGAGCTCATCACAGACTTCCTCTGCAGCTTTGGAAAGCTGCATGAGGGGCTTTGAGAAGGGGCTGGCTGCTCTGCTGTGTGGCACCAGGACAGGTTGTGTTGGTGTTCCAGGAAAAGGCAGTAAAATCCAGAGGAGGATGGAGAAAGGAGGTTCATGCAGCCCCTCTCTGCAGGTGTGTGGTGCCACCTCACCTGGATCCTGGACAGCACCTTCGGGATGGGGAATGCATTCCCTCCTCTAGTCTGAATTGTCCTTCTGTGTTGGTCTCCCAAGCTTTGGTCTCTGTGGTCCATTGGGGTGGCTTTGCTTGACCCTAGACCTCTCTGGAGCGCATCCTCCCGTGAATCCAGCTAGCAGGCACACCAGGCTGCTGCATGAGGAGATTTTGTAACAAAGCTGAGGTTCTTGGCAGGAAAGAGCTGTAAGCAGTGCAGCGTGATGCTGTTTTCACACGTTGTACCCACACGCACATGCAAAAGACATAACTAACTCCTTCCTGCATTTCTCCCCCTCTTTTGAAAGCCTGCAGACTTCTCTATCTTTCTGCCCTCTGCTTCCCTGGTGAAGACAGCTAATCAGTCCCTGTGGCCATGTTGAACCCCCAAAGGGCTCCAGGGGAACAAGTGAAATGGGTTTGAACAAATGGATCCCCTGAGTTGGAGACTTCTGAGATTCCTCTGTGTGCCCTGAGCACCTTGCATTCAGCTCCAAAGCTGCAGCTGTGGACTCTTTCTTGTGCACTGTGAATGTTTGGGGAAAAAGCAAGGACAGAAGTGCAGTTGAAGATGGTCTGTGTCACCCCAGATTCCTTAAGGTGGTGCAGGGAGGTTTGTCTAAGGATCCTCATAGAGCCACCTGTATATGTCCCTTCTTTCTCTTGAGGTAAGGGATCTGTCTCCCCACTCTCTCTGTTGTGCCAGTGGCCTTGGAAAAGCAAGTCTGGGGTCATGTCGTGCAGTGTTTGGTGCCGCAGTGTGTGGTGCTAATTGAGACATGGCCCTGGTGTTTCTGCAGCCTTTAATCTCCAGGGCAGAAGTGGGTAACGAGAGACAAGAATGACATTTTAATTTCCTGGTCACCACCCATTTGGGACTCGCTTTCTTTTTTTAATTGCAATTTCCCTTTGGTTTTCTGTCCCGTTACAGCCTGAAATCTGCTTTGCCAAGGTTTTGTTTATCTAGGGTCTTAGGTGTTGAGTTGTTGTAAGGTTGACTGTCCTTGGACTCTACGTGTGATGGCATAGGGGCACTTTTCTTCTGCACTTCATGTGGCTATTTTGTGCTTTCTCATTTCAGAGACTTTGATTCTCTCTCCAAGGATGACGTCTATGAGAATAATCGCTTGGTAAGTTCCTGTTCTGCAGTGCACAGAAGGAAGAAATTATGTGAGAATGACTTGATGGAGGTCATGTAGTGTGGGAGGAATTTGTGACAGTGCTGACGATATAAGAAAAATCTGTGTTTGTAAGTAACAGGCAGGAGCTTCTCTGGAAACAAGGGAATCTGAAACATCAGCTTCCAGCCTGTTTATCCTAATGGTTGCCAAGACAACATCTCAGGTGAAGATTTGAATGGTGCAACATCTTCACTTCAGGTGTTCCAGATTTGCAGGCAATGGAAGCAGGAAGCTAGTTTTACTTCAGGCATCAGCAGAGAGAAAGGTCATGCTAGACCCTGGTCTGTAATACTCCTTTCCTGCTCGGGACAGCTGGAGCCCATAGCAGAAGCAGGCAGTGTGGAATGGGGAGGTGCCCAGCCCCAGGGGCTAGTGGTAGGACAGAGCAGCAATAGCCCTGCTTTTTTTAAATGACAGAAAGACCTAGTGGCTGCAGGCTCCATCTGATAGTCTGTGGAGAAGCATGGCCCTTCACCTGCTACATACAAATATCTTAAGGGTGGATGTTGAGGATGAGGCCAGACTCTTCAGTGGTGCCCAGCAACAGGAGAAGGGGCAATGGGTACAAACTGAATTACAGGAATTCCTCAGCTGAATATGAGGAAAAACATTTTTTTACTGTGAGGGTGACAGAGGACTGGACTAGGCTGTCCAGAGAGGAAGTGGAGTCTCTTGCTCTGGGAATATTTAAACCCCAACTGGATGTGATTTTGTGCCACCTTCTTTAGCAGGGGTTTGAACTAGGTGATGTCTGAGGTCTCTTTCAACCCCAGCCATTCTGTAATTCTGTGATTTGGGATTTACAGGATTAGGGCTGTCCAGCTGTGTCCTGGCACGTCCTTTCCTACACCAGTTGGCCCCTTTCAGTCATTAGCAGCTTTTTCCATTCAAGACCCATGCAATGGGTATCTTGTCCTATTAGAGACCTCTCAGGTGGGATCTCTCTTCTCTCCTTGCTCCTTGCAGCCTTGTGTTTAGTAAGACTCAGTCTGGACAACTGACTTAAAGCCAGGCTGAGCAAAGCAGGATGTCCATGGGGGGCACTTTTATGCCCCTAATTACTGCAAATATCTATTTTCTTTTGTTTCTCCATTACTTTCCTTTATAACTCACACCCTGCACAGCACCTTATGCCCCAGAGACTAGGCACCTTCAGTCTTTACCCACACCCAGTACCTTTACCTGTGCACCTGGTACCTCACCATTCAGTGCCCAAACCACTCTCATCTCTTCCTGACTTATTTTTCCTCAGTCCCTGCCATAGTCTTGCACCCCTGTGCCTGGGAGACCACTGGGGGTATGCTGCCCTTGGCTCAGCAGAGGGATGGCCAGTGTAGAGACAGTAATCCACACATACTGACAAGTGGGAAACTCTCCAACAGATTTTTTTTCTCTTCCATTCCTTCCTTTTGTAGCTGCGTTTGCAGTTGGAGGAGATGGGTGCTTCTTATCACAGTGTCCTTGTTTCTGCTTACTCAGACACAGAAAAGTACTGGAAGTACTGGCTTGTGCATGGCAGGGTACTGGATGTGGAGCTGGGATGGCTCTGCTGATTGTGGGAGGGGAAGGTGAGGCACCCCAGAGCATGAAAGGATGAGCAGTCAGTGTTTCTGTGGGGTGAGCATTTGGGGTGGCTGGGGACACTGCTCAGTAGAG
This sequence comes from Molothrus ater, assembly GCF_012460135.2. Taxonomy (NCBI): domain Eukaryota; kingdom Metazoa; phylum Chordata; class Aves; order Passeriformes; family Icteridae; genus Molothrus; species Molothrus ater. The sequence goes on along the minus strand of NC_050482.2, from coordinate 50,602,269 downwards.
CTCAGTGTCACTGGAAGTACCTGCCAGCCCTTGGCCCTTTGTGGTGCCAGCCAAGACTCTGCCAGTTCTTGCATGAGGGCACTGCTGGTTCAGCTGAAAAAACACTGGGTTTTTTTCAGTGAAAACTTGAAGGGAACCTTGCTTCTGTTGCTTCTTTTTTTAGTCAAGCAGCATGTCTGGAAGCCTCTGTCCATTAGGGATGCCATAGGCTCAGTATTTAACCTCCCTTGTGGTTCTTCCAATTTGATATTTCTTTTACTTTTCATGAAGCATCAGTTTTCTTCCCTTAGTGCCTCTTGTTCCTGCAGGCCTTTGAGCTGGCAGAGCGGGAGCTGGGCATCCCAGCCCTGCTGGATCCCAATGACATGGTCTCCATGAAGGTGCCCGACTGCCTCAGCATCATGACTTATGTGTCTCAGTACTACAACCATTTCAACAACCCCAGCCAAGGTGAGTGTCCTCCCACCCCTCAGTCTTCCAGTTTGTCCCTGTTTGAGTACAGGAAACCCAGCACAGCCTTGTGCTTCCTCCTTCCTGTGGCAATGGGGAGCTGTGTTTGTGGGGAAGGGGAGAGGAGCAGGTGGTACCTGCCTCTCCTGCATCTTGCTGGTGCCCCTGAGGAGGGCCTGGAAGAGAGAGTGCGGTGGGGTGAGGTTTCACAGGAGGTGTGGGATGATGTAATAGCTCAGGCTGTGGAAAAAGAAACGCCTTTCTCCTCCCTCTGCACTGCATTCCTGCCAACTTGGGTTGGGCCACCACCCCTGATGCTCATCAAAACTCTTTGTGATCTGCTCTAACCCACTAAAATAGGAGAAAGCTAAGTAGGAGCCCATCTCCCACAGCTAATCCTTATGACATGGGTACATGTAAAGTGACTGGAGGACATAGGGAGTGGAGCCAGGCTGGAATGTTTCAAATCAGCTCATCTGTCCCTGCAGCTGCGGCCTGAGCTGAGTGCTTTGAGACAGCTCTTCCCAGGCATCCTTTGGCTGGGTGGAGATGAGAGCTCCATGTCTCCCCTATTTCAGTAGCCACAACATGAGATAAATCTCTTCCACTTGTATATGCTTCTCCAGGGATGCTGGTCTCCCAGACAAGGAATCCTGCTGGGGACTGGTGTGTGAGCTCCAGCCCTGACAGCAAGAGATGCTTCACAGACATGCTGACAGCCTGGAAGCCCTGGAGCCCAGTGGGTCACCACAATACATCAGCAGCTGCCCCAGCTGCTCTGGGCTTTGAGCGTTGCTTAGGGAGGCAATTACAAGGAAGCCAAGTAACACGTGATGAGTAAATAAAATCACAGTGAGAGGCTGGCATCCCTGGGCCACAGAAGGGGATCCAGAGCACGCCAGGCGCTCTGGCAGCCTCACAGCTGACCCATTATTAGATTGTGTTTGTCTCTTCCACCTAAAATAAGCACTGAAGTTTTGGGAGAGGCAGGTCTCATCCTATGTCACAAGGCTGGATGATTTTATTTTTTTTCCCCTCCCCTTCCCGCACATGGGTGGTGTGAGTCACCGCTGCTCTCCACGCCTGATCCTCCTTCCCTCTTGCCTCCAGCCAGCGTCCCTCCGCCTATGAAGCGACCAACTGCTGCCTCCTCTCCTTCTCTGCTGTCCCACAAGACCCCTGTGGCTGCAGCTGAGAGTCCTTCAGCACCACAGGTACCTGATTTCTTGGTAAAGTTTCCAAGACAGCCTGAGGCAGTGGTACCCCTTGTGCTGCGGGTGAGGAGATGGGGAAAAGCCTGTCACAGAGCCATGTAGGGGCCTGTCTGTGTATTTTGGGAGGGGTGTTTGGGATTTTGTTTCCTTGTGGGATCCAGCTGAGACTGATTTTTCTCTGAGTCTGTGGACTGTAATTTGTCCATAGCAGACAAGAGGTTGGGCAGATTAGTGCTGGGTGTCCTTCCTATGTGGGGATAACCCTGTACATGAGGAAAGAGCAGGAGTGTGGAACTAGAAGGGCAGAAAAGATGCCTTTTATTTCAGTTTTCAGCAGTTGTCTGGGATAGGACCTTTTTCAATGTTTCACAGGATCCTGGTGCATGGGGTATAGATAAGTCCCTTCCACCTTAGACCTTCAGCTGTAGATACAGCCAAGGCACCTTTGGAAGTGGCCCCTTCTAATTTGGGAAGAGGCAGCCTGCCTGTGCCTGGGCTTGAGGGCAGCTGTTCTGTGCATTGTCAGCCCCTGAGGTCAGGCCCTGAGCTGTGGGCCTTGCCCAGAGAGCAGCTGCTGTGGAGAATGCGTGCTCTGGGGAGCAGGCTGTGGCCCCGTGCTGAGCTCCTGTGCTGTGTCCCAGGAGGAGGCCCCCTCGGAGCAGCGGCCCCAGCGCAGCGCGCTCAGCAGCACCTGCGCAGCCTGCCAGCAGCACGTCCACCTGGTGCAGCGCTACCTGGCCGAGGGCAAGCTCTACCACCGCCAGTGCTTCAGGTAGGTCGTGGCCAGGCCAGCTGGGGCAGCCTCTCCTCGGCACACGGGGCCTGCTGCACCCCATCTTTGAGTGTCTGCATCCCTGGGCAGCATGGAACATGAACAACAGTGCTTGAAATGAGAGTGAAGATGTTCCATTTGCCTGCCAGCCCCCTGTCCCAGAGGTCTGACTAGCCCCTTGTGTCCCTGTGCTCCATTCCTGTCCTGCTCCCTGCCTCCCTTGCTGACTTGTGCTCTCCCACTTCATTTACTTGGAATCCCAGCCTCTTGAGCTTCTCCCACCTCCATAAAAAAGGATGCTCTACCTCTTTGCCACCTGCCTACTCAGGACCACCCCCCATCCCCTTCCATTGAGGTCTAAGCCATGACATCATCCTACAGACCTCCTTCCACCTACACTCCACATCCTCAACTGGATATACAGGCTTCCATGCTGCCTGGGTGGTGCTGAGCTCCCAGGGAGCATGTGGAGAGCTGCAGACTCTTAACAAACTGAGCAATGAGCAGCTCTCTGGTTACTTCCTGAGTACAGGTCCTTACCTGCAGCACCTGTGAAATCATTTCACTCTGCTTTCCCTGCTGTGATGATGAAGAAATGAGATCTCTCCCATGGGCCACAGGACAAGGGTTGGCATCTGGTCAGAAACATGGAGCCACTGGGTAGATGTGGGAGGCCTCATTCACCTGCCTAAGCTAGTTGGCAATGTGCTGTAGAAACAGTGTCACAGGAGGGCAGCTGAGCTGAGGTCCATCAGGCTTCCCATCTGCAGCTGGGACGAAAGCAGGAGTTTTGGGGTTCAGGTGCAACCTGCACTGTCCTCATGGGCCAGGAAAAGGAGAGGTGCCATGTCTGCCGTGGCACAGCTCATAGCCCTTCAGACTGAGCAGGGAGATCCCTGTAATTTAATCCCAAATATTTTGCCTCCTGATTTGTTTTCTTGTCTATTTTCTGGTTCGTTTGTTTGTTGTTTTTTTTTCCTGTGCTGATTCATGGACAGTATTTGGTCAGAAATGTCCTGTGGCAGTGGTTCCTGTGGGCTGATGGAGATAAACCCAAAGCAAACCACTTTCTCCCCTTGTCTGAGCTTTCCACCTCCTCATTTCATCCTACCCCTTCTCTCTAGAGTCCCTCTGCACTCCATTTTAAAGGAAATCCCTGTCAACTGGATGCCCAGAGCAGAATTCCTTGCCAAAATTATCTGCTGGCAGCGTAGGGCAGCCAGCTGCTGCAAGCACCAGGTATTCAGACAAGAAGGAACAAGCTTGGTTTTCATGGGAGTGCTTGATCAGCCCCTTGCCTTTGGCTGTCTTTCATGTATGCTATCCACCTCTCTTCCCAGGTGGAGAAGGACTGACTTGCTTGCCAGTGTTTGTGCCATCACGCTTGTGCCTGGAGGGATTCATTAGGAAGCATTCAGAGGCTCAGTGGGGGAAGAGTGGATGATCCAGGGAGATGTGGCAGACAGCAAAGGACAGGGAAGCTATTAGCTCAATTTCAACAGGCAAGGCAGAGTGTAAGAATGGCCCTGCTGCCTAAGGCCCTTGTCCTTCCAGCCAAATGCTGTGGCCCAGCTGGATGCCATGGTCATCATTACTGAGGCTGAGCATGAGACCAGGCCAGGCTCGTGTGTTCCTTCTCCTGAATACTCTGGAAGCCTCCAATGCGGGAATTTCCCGAGTAGAAAGTGATGTAATTTTATTTAATAATCAGCATTGGGGACCGGTTGTTTTACAAACAAATGTGTCTGACGGCTCTTTAATGTGCCAGGACCCTTGGCCCCTGCAAGGCAGCCCGTAGCCTCCCTGTGCCAGTTCTGAACCAGTTGCTCCCTAATTCCAGTTGATATTCACTGTTTCATGTCTGTGAATGGTTGATCCCTCTCCCCATTCCAAATGTGGAAACCACACCATATCCCAATACCAACTGTCACCCTTGCACATCTGTTAAATCTTTTCTGAGATGAAGCAAGAACTGAAATGTGTGCAGTATTTGAGCTCTGAACTTGCCATGGCTTCCTACAGTGGCCTGCTTACATTTCTCTACTTATTTTCTGAATTACTTCCCCAAGGGCACTCTAGGATTTAATAGCAGAGGTAAGAACTAACTCCGTGTCCCTACAAGGGTCTTCCAGGTGTGTTGCCTTCTGTGAAGGGCAGGATGGCATCCCCCATCTCATGGTGCTCTCTCTTCTCCTTGGCAGGTGTAAGGAATGCTCCAGCACGCTGCTCCCAGGGTCATACAAGCCTGGGTCAGAGGCAGGGACTTTTGTCTGCACGCAGCATCGTGGTAAATTTGCCGTGAGTGGGAAGGCAGAGAGGAGACCCAGCCTAGACCGACAGTCACCAGAGCTAAGAACTGAGACTGGGGCTGACAGCATGGGAGAGAGTGCCCTCCCGGCAGGAGCAGAGGTGGGGAAGGATGATGCTGACTCCCAGGAGAGTGTGGCAGAGACCTCTACGCCTGCAGAGGGCCTTGCTGGCCCGGCAGAGAAGGACAGCACAGCCAGTAAAGCAGAGACACCGACAGCCCCTGCTCATGCTGGCAGTGGGGCACCTGTCTCCCAAACTCCCCCCAGGCCTCCAATCCCCAGCAAGCCTGCAGGGCTCACCCAGGACAAAGCCAGCTCGCTGGATGGACGGCTCAGAGACCCACGTCCCACCCCAGCCCCAAGGAAGGCCACCGATGCGTCTGCCCTGTCCCCTCCAGCCTCCCACCCTGTCCCCCGGCCCAGGTCCACTCTGCAGGGCGAGGGCAGCGAGTGTGGGCCTGGCATGGTGAACGGTAAGAGGGCAGGATGGTGGCAGGGGTTACCCTCCACATCCTTGGTGGCTGAGGTGCTTGACTGCAGGTTGGCTGAGTTCCCTTCCTTCTCTGCAGCCTGACACTCTTCTGCCTCCAAATAAATCTTGGGCTCAGACACCAGGTCTTTGGTTGTCAACAATTGCCAGCCATCCCCATAGCAAGGAGAGCAGAACTAATTTTCCTGCCTGTCTGCTCCCTTGTACTTCTCCAGAGCTCTTCAAAGGCAGCAAGCCAGTGTGGAGGGAAGTTGGTAGAGCTGGAGGAGTTTGCAGGTGTGGGAGCAGAGGGGCATGTCAGTTCTCCAGGTGCAGCTCCCAGGGAGAAGTGGGGAGAAAAAGGCAAAGGGGATGTTTGCAGTTAGCTGGCTGCATCGACTGTGGGAGAAATGCCATGGGGTCTTCAGTGAGTGGGAATAGCCACCTTCCTGTGGGAAGGTATCTAAGGTGCCCCATGTTGGTTTAACCTCTTTCTTCATGTCCTTTTGGTGTTGTGACAGTCTGACTATGTCTTTCTAGGTCGGGTACCTGAAACCAGCCCCCCAGTCCCAAAACCTCGAGGGAGACCCTGCTCCTCTGATCGGTACGTCCCTCTGCTTGCAGATCACCTGAGAACTCCATAGCAAGGCGGGGCTGTGGGGACAGCACAGCTGTGCTCTTCTCTCTCACCTCCATCAGCTCCTGCTCTTAGGAGCATGTAGGCTTTGACCAGGTTCCTTTTGCAATAGGAGCTAGCCCAGCATGGTCAGACCAACAGTGTTCATCCATACCTCCCAGGCATTTTATTGTAAAGAGTTTGAGAGCTTCAGAAAGGTGTTTCTGTGGCACAGGCAGATTGCCAAATGTCTTCTGAAATGGCCCTGCGTGTGGGTGCTGAGAAGGTGACATTTGTCTGCCTTGTGGAGGGTTTGTCCTGGGAAAGGTGGGAAGACTAGCTATGCCCGTAAAGCTCAGCCTTTACCACTGCTTAGCAGATGGAGGCTGTAATATTCAGACACCAAAACACTGGGCCCAGCAGGCAAGTCAGGCAGGCTGTGTTTCCCTAAGGCCTGTGGGTTTGCCCACAGAAAATGAGACACTGTGTCTGGGGAAGCCTAGGGCCATCCTTGGATGAGAAAGCTCCTTCTGCATGGGAGACATCCTGCTCCATCTTTCCTTTCCCCCAAGGGCAAAGTCTCTCTCCAGTGCCTTGCCACCCCACCTTGTCTCTGCCATCTTGATTTCTCTTTCTCTTCTGCCAGTGGTGGAGCTACTGCAAGAGCCAAGGACCCACCATGGATGGCCTTAGTGCAAGCAGAGCCCAAGAAGAAGCCAGCTCCCCCTCCCCCAGGCAACAGCCATGAGACTCCAAGTAGGACTTCAGAGGAGGAGGATGGGGAGGAGGTGGGGAAAGCCAGGAGTGAGGAGAGCAGGTCTGATACCACAGAGCCCAAACCGTACAACCCCTTTGAGGAAGAGGATGAGGAGGAAGTGGAAAGTGCTGATACCCAAAAGAGCACCCCTGAGCAGGAGCAGAGTGAGACTGCTGCCAAACCTCTCCACCCCTGGTATGGCATCACTCCTACCAGCAGTCCAAGGGCAAAGAAGCGGCCAGCTCCACGAGCCCCCAATGCTTCCCCGCTAGGTGAGCTTCGTCCCGCTCCTTTATCCCTCCTCTGCAGTCTCTGTGTATCCCCTTGGAGGTTCCCCCTTCCCAGGTGCCTCTGCATCACCCTGGCAGGCCAAGCCTTTATGCTGTGATGGTTGCATTAGTTTGCATTAGCCATGTCCTCTCTACCCACTGGAGCACAGCATCTGCAGGCAAGATTTTACGCTGACCCTTGTGTCCAGTGTATGCCACCCTCCCCTTCTGTCCTGGCTGTCTCTTCATTCCTCCCTGAGCTCTCCCTTTGCTTTGCAGCCCACCACCCCATCTCCAGGTTGTCACACTCTGAGCCATCATCCTCCACCCCATCTCCAGCCCTCAGCCTCGAGAGCATCAACTCTGAGAGTTCAGCCAAGGTGCTGGGAGACACCGATGAGGCCTCAGTGCCCAAAAGCTCCTCTGAGCCCACTGTGCACGTGCCAGCAGCCGCCAAGAGTTCCAGCGCTGATGTACCGCTGGCCAGCGTCTCCTCCAGGGGAAAGCCCTGCTGTCCCAGCCAGCCTCTCCACCAACTCCCCCTTCTCCTCCTCCAGTGAGCTGGCCAGCCTCAGTGGGGAGACACAGCCCAGCACCCTGCACAACAGCAGGAGCATCTCCACTGGCAGCCTAAAGACCAGCCCCAGCCGGCTGCCCCCCAAGCCTCCAGCTGGGGCTAGCCCTACACCAATCCTCTTGGCTTCAGATGGGGGTGCTGGGAGTCCCAAGACATCTTCCTCACCCAAACCACAGCTGAAGGTGAGATGATGACCTTCTCCCCATCCAGATCACAAGGTTTTTCTTCCCCATCCATCACTCGGTCACAGGGGATCTGTGGGTCCAGGCTTGCCCCTTTGCTTGATGTGTGACCCCCTGAAAGCAAACTTCAGGCCTGTGTCAAATAGTGGCTCTGCTTTACTCTGCCTACCCCGTGTGCTAGAGAAGAGGCAGGATGTCATGTAGTCTGAGCAAATAGGAAGGGAACTGTGAAGGAAAATATTTCAGCATGCTTGTGAGAGAGAGGCTGGGAAACTGATGTCAAACAGGAGCACAGCTATTTTTCTGACTAGGTGCTTGTGGAGATGAGTGTTGTGTTCCTCCTTTAGGAGGCTGTGGGGCAGGACAGATGCTAGCATTGCCCTGTCTACTCATTGCTACCTGTTGGGATCACTTCCCTTCCCTGGATGCTCATGTATCTGCTTTTGTCTGCCCTCTCCAGTCTTCCTGCAAAGAGAACCCATTCAATCGAAAGCCATCGCCTGCTGCCTCCCCCTCAGCAAAGAAACCGCCCAAGGGCTCCAAGCCTGTGCGTCCTCCTGCACCAGGCCACGGCTTCCCACTGATCAAACGCAAGGTAAAAGGGCCCTGGGGAGCGAGGAGGGAAAAGCCGGCTCTGTGCTATCCCCCAGGGCTGCAGCAGTCCGCAGGCACCCTGCTGAGGCATGTGTGGGCAGGGATTACAGCAGGTGGCTGGGGCTGGGGAGGAGGGGGTGTAGGCTACACCTTGTTCATGAAAGCACAGTCACCTTCCTTTGCTCCAGAGTGGGGTGGGATTTCAGATCCACACTTCGATGGAATATTCTGTTGTCCCTCTGCCCCTGCTAGTGTTGACCAATCTCTGGATTACCCCTGGAAACTGGAGTCTGGTGGTAATGAAAGTGTCTGATTTATGGTTTGGCAGGTGCAGACAGATCAGTACATCCCTGAGGAAGACATCTATGGGGAGATGGATGCCATTGAGCATCAGCTGGATGAGCTGGAGCACCGTGGGGTGGCCTTGGAGGAAAAACTGCGCAGTGCTGAGAATGGTATGTGGGTTGGGCTGTCTGTGGGTGTGGGGCAGGACAGATCCTAGGGCTGCCCTCTCTCCAGTCGAGGAAATAGCAACAGTAACTTCTTCCCTGCTGATGCTGGGGTTGAAAGAGCACAAGAGGCTGTGCTGGCCTCCAAGATTAGTCACAACCTTACCCTGAACATGGAGATGTCCCTAGAAAGGAAACAGGTGGGAGAAGAGATAGGGTCTCTCTGAGCCTCAGAAATAGCCTGAGGTTGGGTTGGCTCCAGCCCAGTGCCTCTCCCCTGGCTAGGCAGAGCCCAGCCTGTTGCAGGGTGATGGGATCCACCAGGGCTGGGAATGGCTCTGAACTGCCCCTTTGCTTGGCAGACAACCCTGAGGACAACCTGCTTGTGGACTGGTTCAAACTCATCCATGAGAAGCACATGCTGGTGCGCCACGAGTCGGAGCTCATCTACATGTAAGTGTGTGCAGGCGTGTGGAGAGGCACTGACGCTTTCTTGGGGCCCTTTCTCAGCCCTCCTGAAATGGTGCTTCCAGGGGAGATCCTGACCTGGCCTTGCCTAAAAAGGGAGGGAGTAAGGGCAAGCAAATCTGTCCAGATGTGCTGAGACCTGACCCACAGTGTGTCACCAGAGCCTCTGCAGCAGCTACCCCAGGAAGGCCTTGAGCAGTCAGGGCTGGTCCTTACTGGTCCTTGGTTCCCTGGCTATACAGGGCAAGATCAGCATCTTGATGGTTCTTTCCAAGCTCACCCTGTACTTTCAGATGACGTTCCATCTCTCTGGAGCTTTGCAGTGCTTCCCAATATTTCCCCCTTCCTTTGCAGCTTCAAGCAGCAGAACCTGGAGCAGCGGCAGTCAGATGTGGAGTATGAGCTGCGGTGCCTCCTCAACAAGCCAGGTAAAGCACCACTCTGGGTATGCTTGCCCCTTTTTTCATAGAACCATAGACTATATTGAGTTGGAAAGGACCCACAAGGATCATTTTTCCCCTGGGCATCATCTCCCCTCTCTCTAGGTGGATCTCAGGTGAAGAGAGGCAGATCTGTAGGGATGCTAGTGCAATCAGCTGGCTCTAGAGGCTCTGTCCCATCTCAATATATGTCCCAGTCTTGTGCAGGGATGTGCTCTTGTTGTCCCCAGGGAATGCCACATGCAGGGCTCTGTCCCCATAGCACTGCTAGCCCAACTGGCCCTGTAACACGGCAGGGTAGAGGGGATTGTGCTGGAGATCTCTGCCCCAAAGCCCTGAATTTCAGTGCTCCTTCAGCCATCTAACTGCTTGTCCTTCCCTGGGGTTTGGCTGGGTAGAGAAGGACTGGACCGATGAGGACCGAGGGAGGGAGAAGGTGCTGATGCAGGAGCTGGTGACCATCATTGAGCAAAGGAACGCCATTGTGAACTGCCTGGACGAGGACCGGCAGAGGTGAGTGAGGAATGGGGTGAGCTGGGGGAGAGGGGAGAAGCACAGCCTGTCTGACTCAGTGCCACATGAGTGCTTTGTGGGGGTGTCTCAAGATGTCCATGTTGCTGATGTCCTTCCCAGGCTTCCCAATCCTTGTCTCTTTGAATGCTTTGTGTGGGAAAGACAGGACAGCATGTGCAGCCTGAGGGATTTATCCTGCTGGTTGCAAATGCTCACAAGACAGTGATGGATCTGCCCCTCTATGGCTTATAAGTAGGAGGCTCTCTAGCCTTAAACAATACAGCAGCTGTTTTCAGGGCTGAATTCCTGACCTCTTTCCCATTCTTTCTTTCAGAGAAGAGGAGGAGGATAAAATGTTGGAAGCCATGATTAAAAGAAAAGGTAAGAAACAAATGCTTTTTGGAGTGATGTTTTCACTGCTGACCCCAGTAAGGGGCAGCACGAGCCATTTGTGATATTGTATGCAGGAGAGATTGAATCTATTCTGTATAGACTGGGGAGACTTTCCTGTAGGGCCAATAATGTTAGAGGCACAGTTGTTCTGCACACCTCTGTTATCAGAGAAAGTGTGCATGCAGTGGAGGGCTTTGATTCATGGCTGTCACCCTTGCTTATTGTCATGAGTGTGTCTGTACAACTATTGACATCCCACAGTAACAACCTCCCTTTGCAACCCCAGAATTTCACAAGGAGACGGAGGCAGAGAGCAAGAAGAAAGGCAAATTCAAGCCCATGAAGGTGCTTAAGCTGCTGGGCAACAAGCACGACTCCAAGAGCAAGTCACCCAAGGAGAAAAGCTAGAGCAGGGGAACACCATCAGTGGGAGGGAACCCTGACTCGCCTCTCCCTGGCCCTGGCTCGCCTCTTCCCCTGCTCCCTCCCCAGGCACCTGAGCTGCTGCCCCAGGGAGATGCCAGCCCTCAGCCCAGAGTGGGTGAGAATGACCAAAGCCCTCCTCTTCCCAGGCTGTAGGGGAGCATGGCCATACCCTCTGTGAAGCCTTGTTAACAAAGTGGGGAGAAGACGGATTTGCTTTTCAGATACGTTACCCAATTGTGTGCTCCTGTCAATAACTGAGTTATTGACAAGCAAAGGAATTTTGTATTTGAGGGAAAACTTGCACTAACTGCACACTGTCCCTTCTCCCGCTCTAACTGTGACAGTTCCACGTGCCTCTGACTTCTGCCAGGAGGGGACTGGGCCTCCCTGTCCCTCCTTGCCTACCCACTCTTGTCCCTTTTCTGTTCCATTTTTAACTTCAGGAGAAAACTGACATTAGAATCAGGATCCTTTGGGTTTTACTGGCCTAAACTAAAAGGTTAAGAAAATACTCCTGCATCACAAGGCTCTAGAGCCATAGCCAAAAAAACAACTGGTGCCCTATTTATTTTGAGCCATCCCCTCCCTTGAGCGCCAGGGTGGGTGGCTCTGTCCCAAGGCTGAGAGGACCCAAGGGGATGGCGTGCAGCTGCTAGGATGTAGCTCACATGCCCTACTCAGGAACCCCACTGCTGCTAAACACTGCTGACTCTGCTGCCTTCCTGGGGAGGGAGAACCTGTTCCTTTTCCAGGCAAGGGCAGAAAAGCTCAAGACAGACTGAGTGCTGGTGAGGGGCACCGAGCTTGTGTCCCTGCTCACCAGTGCCACCCTTGAGCAGCAGGGGAGAGAGGCGCGGTCACAACTGACCTTTACCCAGCTTCAGTTGTGTATACTTTAAAAGTGTGCAGATGTGGCTGGTTGTTTTTTACACCTCCTTTACTAGATGAATTCAAACCTATCCTAAAACTTTAAACCTCTTATTTTATTTGTCATGTGTGTGCGTGTGTGTACATCAGAGGAGGGAATGTGGGGGGCAATGTTTTTCCAACCATCCCTTCTTCCTTCCATTTTTGTTTCCTGCCTTCACTTCCAAGATGATAAGTTATTTATTGAATTATTGGATCAGTCTCAATGAGAGTTTCATGGGTGTTTGGTTGGTCAGCTGTTCATCATGCCTTCTCATTAGCAAATTAGACATAACCAGCCCTGAGCCATCTGCTGCAGTCTCTTCTAAAAACCCAACAGGCTTTAGCCAAAATGCTCTTGGAGCAGTGCCTTGCAGGGTGGCTGGTGTAGCATTCTGGAGAGGGATCCTCATTTCCCAAAACCAGAGGGACCTGAACCTCTCCTCAATCCCAGCATGGCCCCCGTGGCTGGGAGCTGGCCAGCTCAGCCCTGTGCTGGTAATGCCATCTCACCCTTGCCATACCCAGCAGGCTGATGAGGAACAGTGGTAGGGGAGGGGAGATCCCAAAGCACAACTCTTCTCCAAGGAGAAACAAATCTGCTTTAGAGCCTGCTGCCACATCACTGTTGCCAAAGGCCACTGGGATCACTGCAGCCTGACACCCCTTGGCCCTGTGCCTGGTCAGAAGTTTGATTTGTAAATTATACTGTACTAACCCCATGACTTCCATTCACCTGAACAGAAATAAAAGAAACATTGGATTAAAAAAATGATTGTGGATTAGGTTTCTGATTCCTTTGTGCACTTGTGCTGTCCCAGGGCCAGGGCATGTTGCCTGGCTTTGGAAAGTGGCTGAGTATTGCTAAGAAGCAGAGGATGAGATCTTAAGGAAATTGGAAACTGGAGGTTATGCTGGGATTTCCACAGGAAAAGTTGGACATCATGCTTCAGCCTGCTGGAGGACAGAGGGGCGGGTATTTATGAGGTGAGCAAACAGCCATTTCCAGTCTCTGTGGGAATAGAGTGGCTATTCTGCATACCATGCTTTCAGGAACCAAAAAAATCACAGCAAAGAGCAGCAGGCACTGGGGTGAAATCCCCTGTCCCTGCTTGGCACAGCTGTGTTCTGAGCCCCTGCCCACTGGGCTGCCACCAGAGGTTTGCTGATGCTGCAGGTCATAGTCACAGTGACCTGCCACAGTCACGTGCAGCAATGCCAAGGGCTTGTGATTGCACAAGGCTGTGCAGATGCATTTCCTCCAGAGGCATTCCTGGAGTTACAGGGCCAGGAGCCAGCAGGTTACAGGTGTGGTGGCAGTGTGTGTTACCATCATGCTGTCACGAGAAACTTCCATCTCTGGGTAGATGGGAAGGAATGACATTTCTATGGATGGATTGCTCTACTCTGAGGCACTGCAGAGGAAAAAGAAGGCTCTGCTTTGTCATGTTTTGGGAGCCGTTGCTCTGTGTTTTCATGTCTTTAATATTATTGAGCAAGAAGGGATCCAGTGTGTGGGAAGGATTTACAACTTCTGTCGCTGTGTATGTACAAATTGGTCCTGCCTTCTAGTTTCAGGCAACAGATGGTGCTGCCCCCTCTTTGGAAACAGACAGGGACCAGCGTCTGATGCCCAGAGTCTGGGAAGAATAGCTGGGAACAAATTGCACCTGTGTTTTGCCCTTGGCTTAGTCTTGGAGATTGGATTTGTTCCCAACAGGGAAGGCTTTTGTCATAATATTTCTCATTTCCTCACTTCTTTTCTTGTCAATGATCTCCATCTCATGCAATTTCTGCAAAGTAGAAAGAGGGAGAGCTGAGCAGGGAGAAAGCCAGCAGCTTTTTTTTTCTTCTCTTGCCAATCTCAAGAATAAAAACTCTGTTTCCCTGATTAAGTTACATGCAGAGATGGAAAGAAAGCTGGAAAACAGCTATCCACCATTCCCCAAATTCATGCCTGAGCTGTGCCATGAAAGGAAACAGCTCTTTGCCCCCTTCCCTGCTCAGATACTGGAAAAGACTCTGCTTTATGATCCCCGATACAAAGGATTCCCTCCATGCACTGTTCAGCCAAGGCCCTTGCATACCTGTGAGATTTCAGTGAGGATGATCCCTTGATACTTCTTACCCTGTCCTAGAGCTTCCATCTCTGTCAGGAATTCCCTCCTCTCTTGAATTTCATTCCTCACTGGTGGATAAGAGAAAAAACTGTGGACACAGCATCCAGCCAAAAGGCAAGAAACCATGTTTCTGTCTAGATCTGAACCCCCCCCCCCATTTCCTGGTTCTGCTTGAACAGCAGTCCCATCAAGGCAGGGTGATATCTGCTGTAACACTCACCTTGCACAACCTGTCATCACAATACCTCAGCAGTCCCTTACATAATGGGAAATGTTCCCTCTGCCCAACTTCTTACCACTCCCTGACTCCCAGGAACACTAGTTTTGTATTTTTCTTTATGTAGACAATTCTCTTTTGCTTGTGGGCAATTTAACCAGTCTGTGGATGGAGACAGAACCTGCTGGTGAGGTTCATTAGTTGATATGCATCACCCAGTGACTGCAACCATCCAAGACCAGGCATGGATCATCAGCTGCCGCTTTGCAGCACAAACCTGCAGCCAGCTGATCCAAATCCTGTCACAGATGTGTCAAGGACAACATTCAGCCTGTGACAAGTGTTGGAGGCTACCAAGCACGTGTAAACTCAGCTGCCCTGGCTCCCTGCAGCAGAGATTACCCCTTCTGTACACATGATTCTAGCAATGCCCATCTTTGTGCTGCCCTGGCTGGCAAAGGGCTGGCAGGGCTGTACACATACACTGAAGATTCAAGCACAGAGAGGTATTAGGCAGGGTTTTGCTATCCCAGTATACACTGCAGGCCAAAGTCTTTCATTGCTTCAAATTCTGCTCGATATTCAGGTTTTGCTAGTTTAACAGCTGTGATCCTGGAGTGGAACAGCCCAAACTGTGGTCAGGCTAACAAGCAACCTGGTCTGTGTTGAGTCATGCTTGCTGGGAAAAGGACCAGCAGTACCTGAGCCTGCTTCCCAGGTATCCCTGCACATCCCATGGCTATTCCCCTGCCAGCAGGGTGCATTTTGTGTGGGCAGCCCAGAGAGCCATCTGCCAGCAAACCTGAGCGGTATAAGCTCTGTGAGGATGGCTGGATCAGAGTGTCACAGCAGCGAGTCCTTTCTCTTGGAAACTGGCCTTTGTGGCTCCTCCTGTCATTGGTTTCAGGTTACTGGCAACACAGCCTGCCACCCCAGCCCCAGGAGGGAGCTGGCTTCCCAGGCTTCCTGCCTGCCACCCCAGCCCTAGGAGGGAGCTGGCTTCTCAGGCTTCCTGCCTGCCACCCCAGCCCTAGGAGGGAGCTGGCTTCCCAGGCTTTCTGGCTGCCTCCCTCCTGGGGACATGCAGACGTACACTCCTCAAACCGGTCAGGCTCAGCTATCTCCTCTTCTTTTTTCCGAACAAACACCTGCTCCACCTTGTCCTCCACCTCATCCTTCCCTAATGCTAAGATCTTCTGAAGTCTTCTCTTCTCCTTTTCCAAATCTCCTGTGAATGCCAAAGGAAAAAAACATTATTATGAGCATGTCTCCTCATGGAGGAGCCTGACCACACTGCTTCCCTGCTAAGTGTGCCAGAGGGAGTGTTTCATTAATGTCAGTCCATCCCTGGACTGTGTGCAAGCACCTTGTACACAGGTGTACAGAGCCCACCAAACCAACACCAGAGGTGTGGTTCACATTTATGTGCTAGAAAATGATGTAGTGCTCCATTCTTACTCAAGGACAGTGCAGGTCCCTATCACCTGCCACCCCCCAGAAGTCAGTGAGAACTTGCAGCAGATGTTCCCTCAGAGATCCATTTCTGAAGCGTCTTTGCAGACTGAGGGCGTGAGGACGTGGAGCAATTCAGATACACTGCCACTGCTGGGATTGAGGCAGGGGAGGGACAGAAGGGGAAGAGAGGCTCCAGGCATCACCGTGTATTTATTAGCAATGTTTGCTGACTTACTTGTGGGCTGTGGCTTGAATTTCTCTCGGGTGTAGGCATCTCCTGCCTGGCAGACCTTGGCAGGTCGGAGAAGCGGTCTAGCTGGAAGCCTGCCCGGCTGACAGGCTGCTGCGTGGGGAACAGGCACTGGCTGTTGGCTGGATGGGGGGAATCTCTGAAGGGGCAGGGCATCTCCGCCTGGGGGACGAACCAAAAATAACAGCAAATCAGGCAGCGGGGACTCTGAATGGATGGCTCCGGGCCATTGCCAGCAGATCTACCTGTTGATCTATAGCAGCATCACAAACGAAGACCCCAGTGCCCCAGATGTCTCACTCTGGTCATTGGGCACGGCAGACTGCGGTTCAAGTCACACCGCGTCGCCTTGTTTCCTAGCTTACCCGTGGGGACAGCTCACCCCGTTTGTCCCCATGTGTCAGCAGCTGCTGTGCTGCTGCTTTAAAGCACTCGCCCATCCGAGCAGGCTGTGGGCGAATGCCGAGATGCTAAAGCTCCTCCCCACAGCCCAGCAGCGGGCAGGAGAGCCAGGGGGCCTCACTCACGTGTCACATACGCCATCAGGTATCGCTTCTGGGAATGCGTCATCTGCAACTCCTCCATCATCCCTGAAAAACACAACATGCCGATTAAGAGGCATCCGAGCCGGGCTGGGGAGCCCGCCCTAGGGTCCCCTCCCCTCACAACCCCAGCCCGAAGGGGAAGATGCGGGTTTGGGAGACTCCAGCTGGGGCGGGACCGCGGTAGGACGCTCTGCCTCAGGGAGAGGCACGGTGCGCGGAACCCCGGCGCCGCGAGCAGCTGAGCCCGGCCCCGGCCCGCTCCGCCGTTACCTCTCACTAACTCCCGCGTGCCTGTGCTGTACCGGGCCGGCCTGCCCGCCGCCGAGACCCCGCCGCGGCCCGGGATCCCCGCCGCCTCCATCGCGACGGCGGCGACCGGGCGGGCCGGGGGCGCGGGCCGGGGGAAGCGGCGGCGGTCGCCACGGCAACGGCACAGGATCACTTCCGGTGGCGTCACGGCAACGGCCGGAAGTTGGTCCCGGAAGTGCGGGTCAGGAGGCACCGCCGGGCAACATGTCCGACAACGAGGACAAGTGAGAGAGAGAGAGAGAGAGAGAGAGAGAGAGGGGCGGCCGAGGGCAGGCAGGGAGGGAAGGCGGCGGCGTGTGGCGCCTCGGGGCGGGTGGGGGCGGCCCGGCCACAAGTGCGACGCGTGTGTCTCTCTCGCAGCTTTGACGGGGATGACTTCGATGATGTGGAGGAGGATGAGGGCCTGGAGGACCTGGAGAACGCGGAGGAGGTGGGTGCCCCGTGCGCCGCCCGCAGGGCCGCGCCGCAGCCTGGCCGGGCTGCTGCTGTGGCTGGGGAGGCCTCAGTGGCTCCCTCCGCACCTCAGGGCCTCCCTCGGTGGCGGCTGAGCAGCGGCGCGGGTCTGTTTCCACCAGGAGGGACAGGAGAACGTGGAGATTCTGCCCTCGGGAGAGCGGCAGCAGGCAAACCAGAAGCGCATCACGACCCCCTACATGACCAAGTACGAGCGAGCCAGAGTCCTGGGCACTCGTGCCCTGCAGATAGCGTGAGTATTGCCCACTGTGCCCCAGCATTGCTGCAGCTGTGCCTCCCTTTACACTGATTAGTGCTTCCCTCTTCCCTTAAAAACTCCCGGGTCTTCTGAATGCTTTGCATGACTGCTGAGCTTGTGTGTCGTCGTCGTCGTCGTCCCCCCCCCCCCCCCCCCCACCTCGGTCAACCTGAAGCTGACTCTATTGCACGTGAAGTCTGTGTGTCTCTCCTTGCCTGAAACTGTGCTACTTGTGCATAAAGAGGGAGCTTTTAGTAGCCACAATGACTTTTCCTAGATCACAGACAAAATTATTAGGAAATGGGACGAGACAGTTCTGGTTTCTGTCTTTCCTAAGAGAGCCAGCATGGACTTGGACGTTCATAACTGGTTTGTGAAAAGTAATGTTGGAGGGAGAGATGCTTCAAATCAGCTTCACTTGATACCAGAGGGCTGTAGGAATTGGGAGTGAAGAAACCAACCTGAAATTCATTCTAAATGCAGTTGCACTGTGGAAAGCTATAAGTTTTAACAAGTATTTGCAATAATAAGGCCTTATTTTTACTAGACAATTACATTTAGAACTTACTTTAAGTGCTGTCAAGGCTGGCTGCTCTTAATCCATTCACCTTTTTGGACTTGTTTTAATAATAAATATTAAAAAATATTGTGCTTTTTGAAAAACTACCTTCTGAGAGAGATTGTTAGACAGTGGCAAGGGTTTGAGTTTCATCTTGGTTAAATCCATTTTCATAATGAGGCTTCTCTTGTGCATCATTTAGAAGCTCACAGGCAGGCAAACTGTTCTTTGCACAGCCTGTGAAGATGTTTTGTGCATGTTCTTTCAGCTGATGAGAGACAAGAAAAATGGGGGTGATGAGATGGGCCCATGCCAGGCCTCTAATCCAAAACACTCTGGTTCTGCCTCACCTGCATCTTCTACTTCCAGTGCTGAACCCAGGCCAGCAGCAGCTCCCATGGCCTCACCCACACATAGTGTGAGCTTTCTGTGCCACCACTGTCCACTGGATGGGTGTAGTCACAGTCCTTGGCAAAATGCTGATTTTTTTTTTTCTGAGAGGTAAAATGCTCTGTAAATCCAGCCCCTCTCTTCCCCTGATCAAGGCCTGGAAGAATGAGCAAGTCAGAATGTAAGAGATGTGTTGGAGTTGTAGGAGGCCCGCTCATTTTACAGCAGTTGCACCCTTTTCATTGGATTAATGTAGAACCATTCTTTTCTGCATGTTGAAATACAGCAGAGGGCGACTAGGAGAGTGTGGATGTGACCAGTCCTTGAGCACCAGCTGGTTAGCAGAGCCCTAGGGATGGGACAAGAAGAACATGGAAGTAAAAGTTTGGTCTGTAACCATCTGGGGGAATTTTCATCTTGAAGTGCACAACAGAGCAAATCAGTTTTGCCAGGGTGGTGTCCCACCCTCCTACTTTATTGGCTGTTGTAGAGGTGACACAGGTAGGCAGGTGTTGAGCTCTCTGTGTTTTTGCTCAAGTGGCTGTTGATGTTTTTCCTAGGATGTGTGCCCCTGTGATGGTGGAGCTGGAAGGAGAGACAGACCCCTTGCTCATTGCCATGAAAGAACTCAAGTAAGTCACAGATTTTGTACTGATTTCTCTAAAGCCAGCAGTCCCCTCCTCATCCCAGCATTTAGCAGTTTGTTCTAAGACAGCCTTGTTTTCCCTCAATAACAGTGAGCACTGTAGTTGCCTTTTCCTTTTTTCACCTTAGAGTTTCTCCACAGTTGCTCTCTCCCTAAACTACCTGCTCCTGCAAAGGCTGATGATTTGGACTGCTCTGGACCTCTTCTACTTCACATTCCCAGTATTCTTTATTTCTATGATGGGATCCCAAGGTCCTCCTCTTTCAGAAATTGATTTAATTCCCCAAATAGAATTATTTCAAAGCAGGCATCTGAACACACCTGTGTTCAAATGAAGTGCTGGCAAAAATTAAAATAAGGGTCAGGCTGGTAAGAATGTTTGTTTCCTGCACCCTTGCATGCTTGGCTTCTTGTGCTTTCCCCTGCTTACAGAAAGGTAAATCCTTTCTGATAGCAGCAGAGGCAGCTTTTGGATGACCACTTGCAGGCCCACCTTTCCACAGCAGAGCTCCCTGCTGTCCCACAGTTTTCCTGCACAGTCCAGGTCACATGCAGATATCCTTCAAGCAGCTGGACTCTATTACTGATTAAGTCCCTGTCCTTGAACAAAATTGTCCCCCTGCTTCCCTGTTTCTCAGTGCACAGAAGCTGCTCTTGCAGATTTTTTATCTGTGACAGCTCCCTTTGCCATTGCTGAAAGCTCTTGAGGGTATATTCCTGTAAGATCTCCAGGCTCAGACTGAGTTGCTTCTGGTCACTGCCTGTGTGTGAGCTCTGGAAAGTAAGTCAGGGTGGTGTGTCCTGTTCTGTGCCAAAATTCAGTTGTAGTTCTTGGCATCGGGGAGTTACTTTACTACTGGAAAAACAACCTCCCTGAATGTAAAGAAGTTGTGTTACATTTCAAGTCTGATACAGTTAAACCTGATGCCCTGGCTAGATTCCAGACTGTCTGATTATGCTTTGCTGACTTCAGTCTACTTTCATGAAGTTAAATTGTATTCAGCATTTTCTTGCTCTCTAATGGGAAGCACTGTGAGCACGTGCTGTGCTGCACCCCAGCTGTAACAGCTTTTGGTACCTGAATAGTCACTGTTGCATGTATCCTTCTTTAAGATGTAACTGATGCTCTCAGGGTGCAAATTTCTCTGTAAATGCCAGTTTGTCCTGGAAGTTCTCAGAATTCTGCCACCTTTTTAATGTTGTGTGGGGAAAAACCTTCTGTCAAACAAAGAGTGGATTTGTTCTTCAAGTCCCTTGATTTATATTTTCCCCCTATATCAGGGTTAGGTGCTTGGTGTTGTCTCTTAGTGGGTTCAGACCGCCAGGCTCATTTCCTGCAGGAGCGTCAGAGGTCTGAGAGTTCTTTGGTGTTTGTAGTCTGAGGGTGCTGAGTGCTTTGCATCTACAAATGAGGGAAGGTTGTTGGGACTTTGCTACATAATATCAAATCACTGGTGCTGCCCTCGCTTAAATCTGATGAGCTTATTGAAGCCGCCAAGCCCCTCACTTCCATGGCCTACTGAAGTGATACAGTGCAGATTCTGACATTTCTGTTCATCTGTCTCTTCCCTTCAGAGCACGCAAGATCCCCATAATCATCCGTCGCTACCTTCCAGATGGGAGCTATGAAGACTGGGGTGTGGATGAGTTAATTATCACAGACTGATCAGATTCCAGCCATTGGTTTTGGTTTTGCATTTCCAGGGATGTTTCTAATTTTGGTTAGTGTTTGTGTAAATAAATTCTAGATCTCCCTATTTTAAGTTAAATGTATTTGGGGTTTTTTGCCCTCTGATTTTTCTCTTTCAGTCCTATGTGTCTGAGAGATTACTTTCTTAGCTGTTTCCACCAGTTTGGGTATTATTTTTTTCTCTGTGTGTCATGTACTGTATTAGTAAGATTAGGGAGCCAAGTGCAATGCTGTTTTTTCCGCTTTCTTGCACTGTTGAAGGCCTCATCTTTTAGCTAGGCCAAAGTCTGCAGTAACTCCCTCCTCTAGCACTGCTCCTCCCTCGTTACAGGACTGATACCCAATTAAACTCCTGCTGTACAGAAATGCTCTGGCAGGTACTTTGGGTTCTGAAAGACTCCAGCCTTCCACCACTGTCCCTTCTTAAAGCGGGAGTGCTGAGACACCTCCATTGCTTCCCCCTAGACAGTTGGGCCTTTGTGCCCTGAACAGGTTGCTGTGGAAACCCCCAATTTCCTCTTTGGCCAGTGCTGACTGTGGGGCTTCTCAGGAGTATCGTAGAGCAGCTCTCATCAAGCCACCTATTGTTTCCCTGCTCCCTTGCTGCTTATCAGAAGTGGGGATCCCCTTTCAGTGGCACTGCCCCAGCCGGAAGCGTGGCCGCCCCTCGCTGTCCCAGCAGCTCAGCAGGTGTGGGTTGTTGTTGCACTTGCTCCTGGTGCAGCTGTTCTCTGACACAGTGGAACTGAGGTCCTGGGGATGGACAAGCCATCTCAGGACTGGTGATTCTTACAGTGGCACAGCTGCAGCTAAATCCTAGAGTTCCTTTGATCTGTATTGTGGTGAAAGATCAGTCATCTGTCCCCTTCAGATACCTGCACTCTCACCTCTGATGTGCTGGGAGGTAATGTGCTCAAGAGTTGGGTGGATGCCTTACAATTTGCAAAGGCTTCCAGCCAGCTGTAGGTTTTCATCAGTTCACCTAGTTTTTGTTTCTTGATCTGTGTACTTCAAGGTTCTTTCTCTGCATGCAGAAGATCTGAGCTTGGGCAGAACACACCAAATCTTTCTCAATTATCTTACTAAAAAGAGCTCTCAGAGGTTTTGGCTTCTATTTTTAAAGAGAAGAAGGAGGAAGGCACACCTCACCTATGGTTTCTGCCTTATATTTTTTTTGTAGTCTGGTCCAGAAAGAATATTTCTGATTAGTTTGTGTTAAAGCTTGTGCTTATATATTAAGCAATCATTCTGCATGCTGTATGTGTGGTCAGTGCCTGCACGTGAGCATCCATGTCACAAAGAGAGTTTATACCCACCTGCCTGGGAACTTGGCTCATGTAACAGCCACGAATGTCATTCTCTTACTGCTCCCTGTAAAAGTCTATCCTTCCTCTCTTGGTGTGCACAGGAGGGGCTGGTTTTAGAGGCAATAATGCAAGAGCTGAATGGGTCCCTGGGTGAAATGATAGGTCAAAGGGGATGTGGAGATGTTTGCAGGTGCATGGAGGGGGTTGACTGTGAAGAACCCGAATGCTTCCTGGTCCAGGCCATCCTTCCCAAGAAAAGGTTAATTTGCAGCAGTGTGGCCTTCAGCCTTCTCCCCCCACCCTCCATGGAATCCTTTAATCACGTTGGTGCGGTGAAATTTCAGCCCTGAAATGGTGCCTTTGTGCAATCGTTTTGGCGTCTGCCATGGAGCGCGGGGTCGTTTTCTTGTCCTTTTTTTTATTTTTTTTAAATGGCTTCTTTGTTCCCTGCCGGACTCCCCTCCCCAGCCTTGCATCTGTATCAGATACGATTAAAGGGATAGAGAAGGATGCCAGGCCAGCTCCTGCTAGGCTGCAGGAGGAGTGGTTAACCCCTCTGTTACCAGTGGTATTCTCAGTACTTTACTTGCAACAACCCCCCTCTGTGAGAGGCAAATGGTTGAGGCAGAGCCCACTCACTTTCCTAATTTGCTTCTTGAAGAGCTGGAGTACTTATGTAAGATTAAGAACTTTCTTCTCCCACTCTTCTGTTCATCCAAGCTCTGTCACTTCTTTTTCCCACCCATGTGATCAGCTGTCATATCTCTAATTCCACCATGGCTTCCCTTCCTCCCTACCTGTGTTCCAGATTTGCTCAGCAGTGCCCTTCTGGGCTCTTCCCACAGCCTGTGATTTGGGGTATAGGTTTCCCCTCCTCTCCATGAATGGTCAGTCCTATTTTGCATGGAACTCTTTAGCTGGAATCACTATTATTAGATTAATTAGGCCATCCTGCTGTGGATGCTCTTGGCCCTATACAGAACTATAGTGCTGTGCTTTTTAAAAAGCTTTGACCATTCCACAGTTCCTAGATGTTCTGCTTACTCTACTCACCCATAAAGTGTTTAGTGAACAGGAGGAACTCACTGCACCTGCTCACAAGCACCAGCATTGAAGCCCTTTGGAATGAACTTGTAATTATTGGGAGTGTCTGTGGTAAATGGGCTCCTACCATTCTGCCTTGAGAGATGTTCTTAAGCAGAGTGATACCCACTACACTTTTTTCTTTCCAGACAAGTTCAGATACCCTCCCAGGACCTGACTATATACAGAATATCGTCTTCAACAAGTGAGGAAGTGTATACATGTGTTCTGGAATATACTCTGTGTATGAGTGTTTGTGTTTGGGTTCTTGCTTGTGGAAGGCAAGAGGGTGAGGCGTTGAGTTTTTACCGAGAAATTAATGGCTGCTTCCAAAATACACAAATTTGTGTATGTGGGGAAGGTTTTTTTTGAAGGTATGTCACCTGCTACCTGGTCATGAGGACCCAAGATGAGAAACCTCACACTTCTAGAGAGCATTAGCAGTCACACTAAGAAATTTTTGGGTGAGGCAGGTGCAAAATAGTACTCTTGATTGCATGTGCTCTATCTCAGATGAAGCAGTGTTAGTGCTTTTCTCATGGAAGAAATGGCTGCAGGTGAGGTGTACAGAAGGTGAGCCTCATCTCCATGAAGGAGTCTGGACAGCCAGTCAGAATTGCACCCGTGTCCTCTTCCTGAGAGGCAGAGGAAGGCTGTGCACAGGATCTGTGTGGTGACGTGTGTGACCCATAATACATGTACTGGGGGAAAAAAACAGACTTGCAGGGAAGAGGTCAAAGAAACCCAGACATGTGAAAATGAAACTTATAAGTTTATTATTCCATATGTTTAACGCAGAGTTAATGGTGCTAGGATGGCACAGAGACTGAGGAAAGGGAGGTAGGGGAGGAAGGTGCTACTTGCATAAATAAGGGGACAGGGCTGGAAGAGGTTACATGCGTACAGGGAGCAAACATTCTACATGATCTTTTCAGACACCACAAGGATAAGTCATCTGTAGCTAAGGGAGGCAGGAAGGGCATCTGACAGTCATATCAACAGAGGGATACAGCAGCACCCATCACAGTCCACATTTGGTTAAAGTCTCTTTCTAGACTAGCATATGCATTGGGAAGTCCCACAGCATGTCTCTGCAATCACCTGTCAGGAATCATCTTTTCCTGTGGCAGTTTTTGTGCCAGTTCACTCCCTGGCATGACAAACCACCACAGTCCTGGAGGTGACAAAGGAGAAGCAAGCAGACTGTCCTCAGATGTTGGGCTGAAAAAGAGGTTGATCTCTGAGACATGGTTGCTTCCAGTTTGAAACCCAAAGGCAAAGAAGATTACTTTGCACCTAAATAGGCTTCTTTCATCATCCAAGATTGGGTCTGTATCTACCTTGCTTAAAGCCACAGGAGTATCTTTCCATTCTCAGCATAGATGGGAGGGAGGTGTTGGCTGATTGGGAGACATGATGGACGAATGAGTTCAGCCTGGGTTTGGAGTGGGAGCTCAGAGAGTACTGGAATCAACTTGGGATGTTGGCAAGTGCATCATAGCTTTCTTGGTGCCTCTTCATTTCATGCAGGCACTGTCAAATGTGGAAGAGCAAGGGCCAGGTTTGCTCAGAGGTCGTTTGGAGTTCTGAAGAGATTAGAAGAGACTGGGAGGCCAGAAATGCCAGACATAAATGAATGATACAGAGTAATTTAAAAAAAGGAGGATTCACCCATAGCACCGTAATGATTCATTGGTCCTTCGCCACCTCTCCTCCACCTTCATAGATGAACACGCGCGTGCACACAGGCTGTGATATGAGTAATGCTAAGGCTGGCCACGCTGTTCCCAAATCCCATGTACTGTTCAGGCAAGCCTTCAAACCTCCATGCTGCGAAGAGTGTGGGATTAAATAGAGACAGGAGGGTGGGGAGAGGTGGGGAGAAAAGCTAGGGTGCAGCTGTGGAAATTGGCAGGGAAGCAAGCGTAGGTTGGTCTTCCAAGGGGTTCAAGATTCATGCATGTGTGAATCTTAGGCAGGACTGCTGCATGACGCTGATTGCAAGGAAGCCGGCCGTGCCATCCTCCTTGCTGCTCCTCCTGGGACATGTCCACCGAGGCTGAGCGGCCACCCAACACCTGCAGCAGGTGACAAAATGTTGGCCATTGTGGCCTGTTGGAAACACTTGCAAACTCCCTGGAGCAGTGTGGGAGGAGAAGGAAAGGACAGTCTCTCTCATCATACAGTCCAGGGTGTGCACAACAAAACCCACCACAGACCAGTCACTCCATGTCTAGAATCCTCCTCATCTAGAAGGCCAAAAAGGCATTGCAAGCCAGTCATGTGGCCTGTGTGAAATTGGTAAAGGGCAAAAGGATGACAAACCTTCCTCTAGGTGGGTGTGCCAGCGAGAGCTGGGATCAAGAAAGGCACTTCTGTATGCTTGGTGGGTTCTGGTGGCTGGATGGCACTGAGTGACCTTGGAGTTCGGAGGCTCTTCTGCCTGTGCTGATTCTTCGGAGCCTTTCCGTCGCTGCTTCGGTCACTGTTCCCCATTCCCTATGGTCTGGAGAGAGTTGTGTACACGGGCTGTTCCCAATGTGTGGGGCTATGGGACTGTGGCACGGAGGGTGCAGGGTCAGAGATGGCAGTGTAAAGGGGACGTTGAGAAGGTCCCATATAGGAGAAGGCAGAGTAAAGGCCAGAGGCTTGGGTGGAATGGCTGTAGTAGGGTCCCGAGGGCTGGTGGTCCGGGTAGTCAAACTGCGGCCTGGAGATGGAGGGGAAGGCCGAGCCGTAGTGGGGCAGACTCAGGGACGTGTAAGCAATCTGGGAAGTGGAGGGCTGGTCAGTGTAATGGCCTCCAGGGGTGGACCCCTCCGTTTTCACCTGGGCCTTTGAGTCCACCACCGATGAGGTGGCAGTGGACAAGGAGACTCCGTGCTGCTTGGAGATCCAGGCAGAGTGTCCGCTGGCCGCAGCCAGGGCACTCCCAAGGCCATAGCCAGCAGCAGCCGCTGCCGCATAGCCCCCGACGTGGCCTGGGTGGCCGGCGTGTCCGTTGGGCGGCAGGTACTGATCGAATTCATTGACATCAAAGGTCTCCATGTTGGACATCACCTCATGGCTGATCTCCCCAATGTCCACATTTCCAAAGTCAATGTGTGGCTTTCCCCCTTCCCCCAGGGAACGCCCTTCTCGTTTGGAATCGGCTTTGCCTGCCTGCATCTCGGTCTTAGGGGTGGTAGGAGGTGTGGGGGGCCCATGGCTCTGACCTGCAATGTGAAGGATATTTTGAAAAGGAAGAAGAGAGAAGAGGTGAGTTACAGCTTTATGACTTGCTCTATACACAATCCATCTCTGTTCTTCCCAGTATGCCAGCAGCTGTCTAGCTGGAGGCTTTGGTGGAGGTAGAAAGAAATAGACAAAACCAAATCTCTTTATATCATTTTGTGGAAAAAAGGGAGGATGCAACGATACCTTGCCTGACCAGAGAAATGCAAGTGCCTCTGAAACTCAGGCATGTCCCTGCTGGGAAACTCAGGCATGTGTACTGCTGACACCAGCAGTCTGCTGGGTCGTGAGTAAGGTGTGAGCCCCATCACTAAAGCTTTCACCACGATGACTTGTCTTTTTTGAGCCTCTGGCTTGGCTGTAGTCTGTCAAGAGATTCACTGAGACCCAAAACTCACCTGAGGAGTGTTCCGGATGACCGTCGGACATGGGTGACCCTTCGCCGGGATGCCTGTGATCCAGGTGGGCATTCTTGTAGTGGGCCTGGATAGCAGCAGCCCCACCAGCCTCCCCTTCTACCTGTCCTTCACCCTCGCCCTGTGTGGCCTTGCCATTTTTCCGCCGGCGGGGCTGGTACTTGTAATCAGGATGGTCCTTCTTGTGCTGCATCCTCAGCCGCTCCGCCTCTTCGATAAAGGGCCGCTTGTCGCTTTCATTCAGTAACCTGCAGAGACCAAGGTGGGAAAGAAGAGAAGAGGGAAAGAGTGGGGTAGGTCCATCAGAAAAAAACACCTATGCTCAATATTGTGGGACAGGGTGTGTAAATCCAAATGCCAGGATGTTGCCCCATGGAGGGTACTCCCCAAAACAACAGGAAGAACTTGGATTGTTTCCATGGAGACAGCAATGCTTTTCTTCTTCTCCTTAGACATTAAGCCCTGCCACTGGTTGGTGCTGGTGCTGGGTCCCCCTTCCCCACTTGTGTGATGCTTCTCACCTCAGTAAATTCAATTTACCCTCTCTTCCATTGCCAAAGGGCGAAGTGCAGCCTTTTGTAGCTGTGTTAAATAAGGGTTGATGAGCTGCTTTTAAAAACTTCGGGCAAATTAAGGCCAGTTGCAATTGTCCTTTGGACAAAGGTGTTGTACTGCCTGTAGTGCTGCCTGCCCCATGTCTCTTGCTCTTCCCCAGACTGTATTTATTAACCTCCCCCCTTCTATAGGCTTTGATCCTAGCTTGAGGCTGTATGGAGCACCAATAGGAGCTATTGATATTGGCTCCACAGGAACCATGTAAAGCAACCTTTAGTCATTTTGCAATATTCTAAAAGGGAATTTGGAAGTTCGGAAAGGGCTAGAAACCTTAGCAGAAAGAAAATTTGGAAGGGCTAGAAACTGTATTCTACTATTCCTGGAGCTCCTGCTCACCTCAGACATGGATAATGCAAAAGTCTGAAGCACAAAGGACCAGCCTTCCTTGAACTTGGCCAAGCAGTTGAAAAAATTTAGCTGCTATTTTGCTAGCTTTGTAGAAGTAGATGAGCCGTGGTTTCTGGATGAAAGGCACTGCAGAAATGTAAGCTCCTTGTTTGTATTCCTGCCAGATCATGGGCTGCTCTAGTTAAGGCTCTCTGAGGAAATGGTGAAATGCACAGGCAGGATGCCTCAGAGCACTTGAAGATAAGATCAAACTCATTGCTCAAGCCTTTTGCAGCATTTCAGCTGGAAGCACTTCAATTTCATATTATGATTTTCCTCCTCATATTCTTGTGACTCGAGGTCATCCTGCCTTCAATCAAAACCCAGTACTGTCAGAAGGGACCAGTCTTCTCATGACTGGGAACTCAAAACAGCCATTACGAATGGCAGGGCTTAGAAACAGCCAAAAAAAAATTATGTTACATCCCCACCTTTTTCTCCTCAGCAAAAGAACTACATGGGCATGGGACTGTGCCAGCACCTTAGCACCCCCGAAGCCCTTAGCACTGAAATGTGACCAATTCTGTTTAGCTGTACGCTCTGGGGAAGATATAAAGGCTTGAACTGACCTGAAAAACTGAAAGATGAAGTGGAGGTATGGCTCAAGGAGTACACAGGTAAATCTGGTGGGCAATCAGATTGGTCACCAGCAAGTAATGGGTTGGTCCCTAAACACCCTTTTCCTCCCCTGCTCCTTGTGCATTGCCTCAGCTGGTAGATGGAAGGTGTGTGGCATGTTGCTGACCTGGGTTCACTCCAGTCAGCCTGAGCAGGTTGTGGCCACACACCACATTCCTCCACTGCCTTAATCCTGGAGATTAAAGCAACTGAGCCACCATGAATCCAGCACCAGCTTTCCTGTCTCCCTCCTGACACTGTATACTATGCTCACAAGTCCCAGAGGGTTCTAATCCCTCAGCCTGTGCTGCTCCAGACAGCCCTCTAAGGGTCAGCCCTTGTAGGCCTTGTGGACTGGGAGCTACTTTGCCTTGGCAAAATCTTCATCCTTATGGAGCATGGGATATGGAGAATAGAGACAGAACCTGCAAAGCTCAGCCTTAGAGATCTGCCTTGTGGATGCTGTGAAACAGAGACATTGGAGGCTACACGGGTGTCAGACCCCTGCCCTCTGAGCTATGCTGAAGTGCCTCACCTCCTCTCCTCTTGACAGCAGCTCGTGGGTAGTGCCACCAACAGGACAGAGGCAAGTCCACTCCCCACATCTTCTCTTCTCTCCAAGGCTGCCTGCTCCCTCCTCCCTCCCACTGGGATCAGAATTCAAATCAGCTTTAGCAAAGTGAAACTGGTGCGAGCAGGCAAAGGCCAGGAGATTTGGGGGGATTTGGATTTCACTTGCTTCCTGCCCTCCCCCTCCTGCCCCCCACGCTCTCCAGGCCATAATGCAAAGGAGTCTCGCACGGGCAGAGAAGTTATGGATCACAGAGCAAAGCCCTTCATGGGGCTTATCCAAGCCTGACACCAAATGCTCACCCCTGAGCCAAGGGGAGAGCGGCAAGCACCCAGCACCGCGCTTTGGGAGGAGAAAGGAGGGCTAAAACCTTCCTGCTCACCTCTCAGAGCCTCTACTTCTGCCACCTGGCATGGCACAGCTCCGTGTGCCATGCACCTGGCTCAGCAGCCAGAGGCCTGACCCTGGCTGGGGCTCAGCTGCCAATGGGTCAGTGCGGTGATGGGCTTGGGCACTGGGGCTGATGCAAGGCGAGAGCTGGCTGGGAGCAGAAGGCAGCCCTCCTACAAGTCCATGGCCCTAGATTTTGTGGGCATGAACCAATTGCCTGGGTGTTGCCACCCTCATGCAAAGATCCGTCCATCGGGGCCCTTTGCTCCTCCCTACCAAGCCTTCCTCCCCTTCTTCCCGTGCCTCCCTTGTTTTCAGCCCTGGAGGTGGTGCTGGCATTTTGGCTGGGAGTCATGCTGACATTTTCAGCAGCCAGCCTCCATTTGAGAGCTGCTCCGTGTCCCACCCTGGGAAAGGAAAGCATTCAAGGACAGATTTCATGACTGTCAAGCACAAAAAGTCTCCCTTCTTTTTTAGTATGTCCCATTTGTTGTCTACACCCATCACACACCCTAATGGGTACAGACTGGGGAAGGTGGATGGGGCCGTAAGCCCCATGGCACCGTGTTTGGGGTCAGGCAGGTAAAGTGGCCATCAGGGCATATCCTGCAGCCCCTTCCAATGAGGACTGGTGCCTGTGGAGGACATGGCGATGCAAATTCTGGGCTTAAAAATAAATCCTGCGCTGTTGCATCCTATTTTGCAGGTGCCTCTCAAGATTTCCATCCTCTTCCATCCCCACCCGGTGCCAATTGCTGGAGATGTGCTTGGTTTAATGGTGGTCTGCAGGGAGTCCCTGTGGTCACCAGCCTTTGCCTCTAACCCACCTTTTATCTGTAGAAGCTCAGAACAGCCAACATTTTCCCAAGTGACAAGCCATAGCAGTAGGGTTTTGGTGGCTGCCTTTGCAAGGACATTCATCAAAAGTTTGAGGCTAAGCTGTCCAGAAAAAATCCTGTCTGCTTGCAGCTGTAACCATGTGTAGGAGCTATACCTGGGGGACAGTGTAGATAAGGCAGTGGGAACCTCAGCAGAGCAAGCCCAGCCATACCGTGGCTGGGAGGCAAGGCTCTGGGCTACTATCCTGGTAACATTTGGGCCACCTCCCCTGGAGTTTTGTGGTTGATATTTCCCCACAGCCTCACAGAAATATACACACATATGGCCAGATACTGACTGTACCCATAACCCAGCTTGCTGCGTTGTGTGATCTCCATAGGGGCTGGCACAGCTCGGAGATCCTCAGCACGCATGAGGAGAGGAGACATTCAAGAGAAGCACCCAGGTGGCAAACTCAGCAGCTTATAACAACCCCAGGCCTGACCCCGCAAGCTTCTCATCTGAGCAATGCTTCCTGGCTGTATTGTGCCCTAAGAAACACACGGGGACCTTGACCATTGTCTGGCAGCAGTGTCCTGCTGCTCTGAGTCCCGTGTGGCCAGCAGCGGGAGCCATGTCCTGGGAGCAGGGAGGCATTTGGGTACATGACTGTGGCTGTGGGCTGGGGGCTCCGTCTCCCTGCACTCTTAATGCAATTCCTGTGGAGGTTTCACTGCTCTGCTATATTTTCAAGGAAAATACAGTGCCTGGAGGGAGACACCATTGCTCTAAAATCTGGCAAAATTTTGCAGTAAAGGAATGATGTCTTGAAATCAACATTTAGGGAACAAAAAGGATAGGTCCCCCCACACACCCCCTTTTCAACACAGCTTCACAATCCAGAGGCTGGCAGCAGAGTCCCAGGTGAAAGCAAGTGCTGTGGTAAAGGGAAAGCAGAGGAGATCCAAGCAGGAAAGAAGATCAGAGGAGACATTCACAATCAATGCTGTGCCTTTGACTTCCCAAGGAAATCCCTTTGCTGGGGTTACATTAGACACTCAGGAGTAAGGTAAACAGGCTGACATAGCAGAGGGAGAATCTAATGCCCATGGGGTTGGTTCCTTGAGAGCTAGGCTGTTTGAAGCTAGGAATGAATAGCTGCTACAGAGAGTGTGTTTTGAAGCTTCTGCTTCAAAAAATGTGTCTTGGCTCACCCAAAAGGGAGGGCTTTTTCTATGAAATGATGTCAGGGTGTGAGAATGAGAGGGCTGTTTGCATGAGCCTTGGTTTGCCTTGATTGGCATGAGGCAGGGGACTGTGCTGGGGACTTGTGGCAGAAAGTAACAGGTTACTCTCTGGGGTTATCAGCAGAGAGCGTCCGACGGGAAGGATGCGGCACAGCCAGCCTGACACGTTTGGCTTTGGCACAATGGCTCTCTGCACACTCCTGGGCTGGCTGCAGTCGATGAGAGCAGCCTATGGACCTGCTGGAGGAAGGAGGGGAGGCTACCCAAAGGACCCAGGATCTGCACAAAGTGAAAATAGCTGCACAAACTGCAGTGCCGAAGGACAAGTGTATGTGTGCTAGTGAGAAGGGAGGGCATCTCTCTGTTTGCAAAGGAAGATGGGGTTTGTTTGAGCCAGCATATTCCAAGAGAGCCTGCTAAGGCTGGAACTCTTGCAGGTCTCTTCCTCTCTGCTAAGCCTCAACCCCTATTTCTACCTGTGTCTCTCCTTGTCCATCTCACTGCGTCTGCATGGCCTGCCAAAAGTGGGACCATCCTAGGAAGGATGGGTGTCAGGCTCTGACTGCCTGTCTCCTTTCCCCTGACATTCTTCCTCAGCTGTAAATCCCTCTGCTTTGTGGCACTGCCCGGAGAAGAAACCCTGTTGGTGCTGGGATCTGAGTTCAGACAGGCTTGAGGCAGCCACCTGTGACTTAGCTCTTAAAAGACTTGAGCTCAGCCAGTTTACTGCTACTGCACAACTGAGCCCTACAGGGAGAGTGAGCCAAGAAAACAAGATCTCCCTAGGCAGTCAGGCAGGGAGGACCAGATGAGAGTGTCCTCATCAGGAACAATAGGGAAACTTAGTTGGAAACAAATGGAAAGGGCTGCTGCTCAGGACAGAAGTGAGCTCTGCTGAGAAAACTTTCACTACATCCAACCACCTCTCTTGCTCCAGTCAACAACTGCGCATCCTGTGAGGGGGCTCACTGTACAGAAGTCCCCTCAAGGGACACCCCTTCCATCCTTCCACATGACCACACAGTCCTCTAGAGGACACCTGCAGACCTCAGCCCTCCCACCCCACATTCACCGCTCTCCCTTACCTCCAGAGCTTCCCCAAGGTCTTACTGAGCTCGGCATTGTGCAGGTGCGGGTACTGGTCAGCCAGTTTCCTCCGGGCAGCCTGTGCCCACACCATGAAGGCATTCATGGGCCTCTTGACGTGGGGTTTGCTCTTGTTACTTCCATTGACCCGGACGGGCATGGGAACCAGGGTCCAGTCGTAGCCGCTCAGCACCTGGCTGACTGCCTCGCGGATGCACACTGGGAACTTGTCATCGTCCGCCTCCGAGTCCTGCTGCTCCTTCTTCACCTTCCCCATCTCCCCATTCCCAGAGCCAGTGAGGTGCGGGGAGTTGTCTGCTGCCATGGAGGGTCCTGGGGAGAGGCAGTGGTGGTCTTCAGAGCCCACTGGGCTCATCTCCACCTCTGAAAGGTCTTGGTCGTCAGCCATCCTTGCTCTCAAGCTTTCCCTCTTCCTTCTTGCTGTCCTTCTTCTCACTGGGGAGGGAAGGGAGGAAGACAAAAACAAAGGAAAGAAAGGAAAAAAAGGGGAAAAGAGAGAAAATGAGAAGCAACCACCAAATCTGAAAGGGACTCCAAGGTCTCTGAAGAACTGACCACGAGACAGGGGCTGCTCAATTAAAGCGCAAGCAACGCAATTGCCGTGCACACCGCAGAACCCGTGATCAGTGGGGGTGGGGATGGGTCAGGGCCCCTGATTAATTGGGATATTGCTCCCTATCTCTGCAATCGTGTGGAGCTGACATGTGGGGAAGGGCCTGCAGCAAGAGGGATAATGAAAGTTGGGGATCTGAAAGGGGAGAGACATGCACCATTCTGCCTCAGCACAGCATCCCACAGAGGAGGGGAATGTGGAGGAGAGTCACCAAACTTGGGGGGGGAAGTGCCCCTTTATTTCAAAGACATGCAGTGAAATGTCTGGAGGGAGGCATGGGAGGGGAAGCACCAGCAGTCTGGCTTATAGACTGGTAGGGACTGATACCCCAGGTGCCAGGGAACCTGAGCGGGTGGCACCACCATGCAGAGAACCAGCCCAGGCCCGGGATCCACACCCAGATCCCAGCTGTGAGAAAGTGCTTCTGCTGGGACATCTCATCCCTCACTCTCCTCTCACAGCTGATAAACCAAAGGCTTAAAATACATCTATGCTTCGTCCACACACACCCTCCAGTATACGTGTGTGTGTGCATATGCATACTCACAGTCATGTATCTGTATCTATATCTCTATCTGTATCTATATCTATATCTATCCAGACAAAAACACAACCAAGTTTAACTTTGAGACAAGTCATAGCTTTGGGTTGCCTGTCCCACACACTCTGCCTTTCTCCTTCCGTCTGCAGTCACCTCTAAAAGTCCCTGCTGCTGTGCAGCAGTTCCCCCCTAAGAGAAAAAAAAACCACTCTAAAAATAAAGGCCTCTCTATCCTCCCCATCTAGAAATTAAAAAAAAAAAAAAAAGAAGAATAAAGAAATTTTAAAAAAAAGTGATGGAAAAGCGTGCCGCTGGCTTAACTGGAAAAAAAAAAAAGCCAGTGCATAGCAAGAGCTGCTGTCCCTCTAGTTTCAGAGGGCAACACAGACTCTTGTGTGGAAAAATGAAGAAAGTAAGAGAAAGTAGAGGGGGGAAAAGCGCGAACAAAAACGTGCGCGTGTGCAAGCAAGCTCAGGTAGGAAAACTTACATTGCTGGCCGGTGTGCCGGGCAAATCCTGCAGGGCTGTGATCCCAATAGCCCCCCTGCTCTCTCTCTAGCCCCAGCGGTGTCGGGGCGCGCGGCACAGGGAGGCTCTCAAGCGAGTGCCATTCCTGGAGGGAGGCTTGGTTTTTACTAATACCCCGGCTGCATGTCTCTAGCTGGCTTTGCTGCTTAGCACCGGGGGAGGGAAGGGCGGAAGGTGGAGCCAAGCACTCCTCAGAGCCAGAGTACAGTCGGCCAGGGACGGCGGGGAGGGGACACAGGCAGCCCCCCACCCCACCTCAGCCACCAGTACGTTCCCTGTTTTCCATGGTGCCAGCTTCTTCATGGGAATTATTGGCATTGCTGCTCTCAGTGGCATGGCCAGCCCAGAGATGGTGCTGGAGGATTCAACCCTGGCAGGTTGGGGCGGTGGGATGCTGGAAGGGCTGTGCGTGGTTTGGGGAGAAGGGTGTGCATCCTCAGGATGGGGGTCCCTCTCCTTCTCCCTGATATCATGGTTACTCCTGAAGGATCTAGCACTCCCCATGTGCTAAATGAGTCCCTAGTCCTCATCACACAGTCACATGAGGATTCTTCTATGCTGAAACAAGTTGTCCTGGGACCCTGGGGTCAAGGCACTGTGAAAAGGGCATTATTCAGACCTGTATCTGCAAGGTAGGGAAGGGGATGCAGGGGATCAGAGGTGTTCTGAGAGTGGAGAACATCAGGTCCAGGGAAAATGCCATGCTGCTGGATAGTAGATACCAGCTTGAGCTTTCTTAAAATTTTTGTACTCTAGGGGTGGGCTCTGTGGGATCTTGCCAAGATAAGCAGGCTCTGCTTCCTCCAGCAAGCTGAGCTGCTCCTATAGGCAAATGTGGTCTCACAAGGAAAGTGGGGTTTCCTAATGAGAAGGACTCTCACACTCACCCTCATTCTTGCTGCTTGTGCACTGGGACACGTAATAGATCTCAGCTCTCAATGGTTTAGAATGTTCTCCCTCACATCTTCTGTTTTCCGGCTCACTTTCCTTCCCACATGCCTCTGGTAGTTGGTTTCTTCAATTTCTTTTGTTACCAGGGCTCATATAGACCAACACCAACTCTGTAACCATGAGAAGTCACCCACAAAATTTCTGATGATCTCCTATGGTAGCAATGAGATAAACGAGCTCCTGCCCCAGCTCCCTGCTGCAGATCCAACCTAAAGACATTTCACTGCTAAGTCAGAAAATACAAAGAGATTAATGCCTTTGACCCAGGAAAACAGCCTGGAGGGATTTCAAAAACATTTTCAACTCCTATAACAGATATTCACTCTCCAGAAACTTTGTGTTAGAGAGACCCAGAAAACCACTGGCTGGCACCACATGGACTGTGAGGTGCCACAGGAAACCCCTGCAAACTGGCTGACAGCTTAGGGCTGTTTCCCTGCATGCCTGGTGTTGCCTGGAGTAAATAAAGCTCTGAAACCATAGGGGGCTGCAGGGAAAACCTCACTAAATCCCAGTGAGAAGCCTTTACTGCACAGAGCTGGGAGGGGGAAATGACTACATGCCATTGGGATCAAGCAGGCATCTCTGCTTAAACAGGCTGCTTGCACCCCACAGAAAAAAAAAACTGTCAAGGGATCATCTCATACCTTTCCTCTCTTCAGTATTACCTACTCTGGAAAAGAAGATGGATTCAAATACTTTTCTTCACATGATGCCTTTTTCCCTTTGGAAGAGAGGAATCTGAGTGTCTTTTTGATGACAAGAAAACCCAATGGAGAGTCTCACAAAGTAGCATCAAGGCCCTGCTTTCTTGGCCAAAATAGCAGCTCAAGTCTTGCCATTTGGGATGAGTTCTCTCACCAACAGCCACCCCAGTTGTGGCTGGCACAAGAAGAGGACTCACAGCACAGACAGGCAATTTGGCAGCTCACCCTCTGTCTGGCATGCAGATGACCAGCAAAAACAAGTGAGGCAAGGTCAGTTCGTGCACAGTTTTCTGTGGCCCACTGGATCCAGAGTCAGTGGTACTGCGGAGCTCATGGCACCTTCCCCAGCCACTAAGGGTCATCCTTAATCTACAGGGGCCCTGCATAGGAGTGTGGGAGAACTGGAACTGGAAGTTTGGTCTCCTGCCCCTCAAGAAGGCAGCCTCTGCTGAGAAACACTGCCCTGCTTGTTTCCCTGGCTGCAGCCAACCTCCAACCTGGAGCAGGGAGGGAGAATGACACAGAAAATAGCCAGAAAATGGTGTTTATTTGCTCTCCCTTCAGGTAGCTAGTTCCTGTGGATTCCATGGGAAAAAGGGGGTGTGAGTGAGATTTCTTGTTTTCCTCTGGAGTGGGGATACTGGGTGCAGAGCTTCACATGGTATGAAACAAGAGGCCGGGGATCCTCTAGTGCTTTTCTGGAGAGGATCCCCAGTCAGGAGACAAAAACAAGAGCCCCACAAGGCACTGAGTGAAGTTTACAACCTGCTCAGCTCACACCCCGAGTGCAACAGGTAAATTCTGCAGGGAGAACAGCTCCCAGCTGGGCAAGAAAGGAATCAGACCCAGAAGGGATTCCGGTAACCTCCAGGGCACTGGACCAGTGTTTTTCCCACTGCTCACCATCCCTGTCAGAGCCTGCTGCCACCAGCCAGCTCAGCCAGGAGCCAAGTCCAATTTGTGCCTTGCTGCAGAGCTATAGGTGGCTCAGCTGCAGAGAGGGATGTCCTCAAAGGAATGTGTACCAGCCACACAGTCTCTGCTATCTCAGCATCTCCTCGTATTTAAATGTTGAGGAAGGGGCTTTTGCCCTTCAATCAGCTTTTCTCCAGTTCTTGTATTTTGTCTCCTTTGGTCCGGCCTCCACTTTTTGAATTCTCTTTTATTTTGCAGTCTGTTTACTGCTTTTTTCAGCACCCTCTCAAAGCACTGAGTGTTTATATGTCCTTGTCCAAGCCTCTTCCGTCCACGTGTCCTGTGTCCATAGCCTCCCAAGGATGATAGGGAAGACACCCTGCTCCAGGCTGGCTGCTCGGTGCACAAGGAGCATCATCGCAGTGGCACCTGCTTGGTAGGGTTTCAGCAAGGGGACCACATTGACGGGACAACTCCACCAAGGTGGGACCACGGAGGTTTTGGGGGAGGGGTTTTGCTAGGTGACACCTATCCCTTGCACCTGTGACAAGGGAGGAGTCACAGGGAGAGCCTGTCCACAGCAGAGAGCAGCAGGATCCCCAGCACGAGAGCCAGCTTTTGTCCCCTGCCCAACTCGGGGGCACAGCACTGGTATTGTCCCAGAACTGCCTGGGAAAATGGGAGGGGTTCTCTGTGAAATCTTTCCATACAGTAAAACAGCGTCACAGCTGGGGAGCAAGGAGGGGACGATACAGACATTCGAAAAAATACACATACACACCCCCCAGCCAAACAATACCCACAGTGTGCTGAGGGAAAGGGAGACCCATGAATTGGGAGTTTGATAAGGATTTTCTCCAGCGTGCGCCTGCTCTCTCAACGGCCCCTTCAGTTTTCCCAACAACCCCCCCTCCTTTCCTTTCTGGCTTTCTTGTTTGGGCCTTAAACAGTGCACAGTCTTTGTTCAGGATACAGGTGAATGACAATCATGTGATTAACACACACTCGCACACACACACGCACGCACATAAAAAGCTTTTTAAGAGCGTCCAGCTTGCTCCAGACCCAAAGACGGGAGAGGAAGCCTGGTCTAGGAGGAGCTGAGGCGGCGGCAGTGGCCAGGATGGGGACAGCCACTGGGATGGATGAGCGGGCACCACCTCCTCTTTGCAAAATTCCCTTCACGTGGAAGTGGGCACGTGAGACAACGAGGGGCAGGTGGTTGGGGGGGTGGGGGCATGGTCTGGGATTTGGGGGGTGGGAGGGGGTCTTGCCCCTGCTGCCTTCTTGCCTGTGCCAGGTAGGTTGGTGTGGATTTGCTGTGGCTCTATCCCCTCTGTGATGCTGTGGAAGGGACAAGGAATGGGCATACCAATATCATGTTAGGGAGGGAAACTAGATTTCTCACACCAAAGCCAAACCCTTGTCCTACCCTATCTCCAAAGTGGGATTTGCATCTTTGACAGTATGAAGCTTGCTGCTGTTGCCTGACATGGCTGGTGGGCATGGCTTGGTGAGGAAGAGGAGGGGAACAGCCCTCCTACTGGAAAGGGGGTCTGTCTCCCTGCCCATGAGGGAGAAAGAGGGAGGCAGAGGACCAGGCAACCCAGATGGTGATGGGAGGGTTGAAGATGTCAGGTACAGCTGACCCACATTGGAAGTCCCGCTATGCCAGTCAGAAATAGTATACCAAACATCCACAGTGCATGCATGTCCCCTACGGGGTGAAGATGCCACTGGGCCTTATCACACCTCATCATCATGGC
Organism: Molothrus ater; assembly: GCF_012460135.2. Lineage (NCBI taxonomy): Eukaryota > Metazoa > Chordata > Aves > Passeriformes > Icteridae > Molothrus > Molothrus ater. The sequence goes on along the minus strand of NC_050482.2, from coordinate 50,563,757 downwards.
CATGGGATAGCTGGGAAGCTTGTTACTGAGTCCTAGGGGCCAGTGGAAGCTAATGGCCAGGTGGCCATTTGACCCTTGGTCAATTTTGACACAGAGGAAGTCATGAGAAAATTGGAAAAACTAGAAAGGTTTCAAAATGTTACCCTTTTTATTTGATGATTGCATAAATGTGATGCTCTGAGAAAAAGCAGGGAGGAGCAAAGGGAAAGACCACTATAATGTCTGGAAAACCTGTGAGTCTGCAGATGGTCTGACTCGTGAGACATCATGGGACATGACTGATGACAGCCTGAGAGAGATCAGGACCAGGTCGTACCCTTTGCTGGAGCATCCAAGCCCAGCCCTGTCTCCACCACTTCCTCATGCCCTTCTCTCCAAATTCCTCTCCCATCCAGTGTCATGACTGCTCTCCCAGGCTCCCAGAGTGCAGGTCATTTTCAAGGCTTGTCCATGAACGAGAGGAAGCTGAGGGTCCCTGAAGGCCATGTTTGTGTCACCCTCTTCAATTCTGTGTCTGCCACACTCTCCAAAGAGCCCTTTGATTTGCCTTCTGCCATAGGCAGCCTTCCAACTGAGAGCTGGGCACAGAAACCACTGCTGGGCTCTGATCTTCACCACCCCTCACTGTTCTTGGCTGAAGCTCCCACTGTTTGTCCTAGACCCTTCCAGGTGCCTCTGAGCTTCCAGTCGTGGGCATTGATGCACTGGTTGTTTGCAATGCAGCCTGAGGAGAAAAGAAGCAGTGTGGGTCACTCAGGAAATGCAAAGAGTTGCCTGCAGCCCTACCTGGGTTTTGGCAGCACCATACAGCATCCATGTGGTTACAGGACAGCTGCAGCGACTGTGTAGGAAGTTTTGCCATGGATATGAGGGGAAACACAAGGCAAGCAGTGCCTGGAGTTGTTTACTGGTGGACTGGGCTGTTTTGACAATCCAGTGTCCTGTGCAGGCAGCTAAAGAAATGTGACAGTGGCTGCTAATCTCCTCCAGGATTATCATTCTGCATGGGCAACAAAGCCTGGATGGTGCTGGTTGCTGCATAACTCTGCATTCCCATCACCTCGGAAGAGGGTGGGAGTCCTCAGGAAGTTCTCTGGGGACTGGGTCTGGGATGTGGTTGTAGAGTCCTGCCTGGCTCCAGAGCAGGAGTAAAACTTGTTCCCTCTCCAAGGGATGGTGTGGGATGCCACAGGTACAGGATACCACAATGTTGCTGCCACTGGTGTATGGCCTTGATGTGGCCAAGCAGACTTTGCTCAGCTGCATTTTTTGTTCTAAAGCAGTGGATAACAGTGCCAGCTGCTCCAGAGAGGAGGTGTAGGGAAAACCTTGTGGAAAGTAGGGAGGAGAATAATTTCTGAACATTGCAAAGACCCCAGGCAGCTCCTGGCCTGTCATCTTGGCCAGTCTAATGTTTCATTGGCAGGGCAAGGACCTGTGATGGCTAAACAGGACAATTTTCCTGCATTACTCAGGTCTGGGAAGATCAAAGAGGAGTGGGGCAAGCATGTCTGTCTGCTACCTGCTTTGATAGATGGCACAGAGCCTGCCTGGCTGTTAACCCCTGCATCTCCTGCTGGAGATGACAGGTGCACTTCCAAAAGGCTAACCCCAAAAAGCATGCACTGAAGGGGTAGAGCTGGGGGAGAAAGACCAGGTCGCCTGTTCTTGGATGAAGCCTGGCATATCCAGTGTTATGTAATGGAGGGAGCTGGATGCTCTCGGTCTGCACACCACATGAGAGATACCTAGAGGGGAAAAGAAGGGAATTGTACAAGATTGGGCAGAACAACCAGAAAAGGGGATCCTTCCAATGGGACCAGTGTCTGTAGCAGTGCTGAGTGACCCCAGTGGGCTCACTCTGTGGTGGTCAAGGTGGCTCCAGGGTGATCTTCACCTCTGCTAGTCCCCTGGATGCAGGGAGGCTCCTGGGGAGCCGGGGGAAGGGTTAAGTCGGGAAGGCTTCAGCCTGCTGCCTTGGCCCCTGTAATTCCTCCAGAGAGTAGGACTGGGAGAACAAGGAGCCCTTTCTGTTCACAGGAATTAATAGCAAAGAGTCATCTGGGGTGTCATTCAAGCCCTGATCAGCTCCCAGAGGAATGTGAGGGAGAATGAGTGAGGGAGCACGGCCTCAAGGCACCAGAGCTAGGGCAGGAGCATTTTGGCTGGTAACCAGAGTTACAGCCAGCATTTGGGCAGTGGGGCCGTCTTCCTCTTTACCCCAGCCTCCATGTCCCGTCTGCCCTGTGCAGGGGCTCACCCTGACACCCATATTCAAAGGGCTCCCAAGTTTGTCCCTTGTTACCCATCCCTTCATCTCGGGGAGGGGTGAGATATCCCAGCTCACCAACACAGCCTGCCCTCTGCTGAGCCTGGAGGGATGGGCCAGGCAACCAGGGGCCAGCACAGCCCCATTGCTCTTACAGTAGACATGAACTCCAGCAGGCATCCCCTCTCCAAGGCTCTCTCACCACCCCCAGCCTGTGATGGCAATGTTGTTGTCCTCCCAAGCAAGCTTGCCTATGGAGAGGGTCTCCAGGGAACCCTCAAGCACAGCCAGGAATATGGGGCTGTACCTCAGGGTTCAAAGTTCATTGCTGAAGCCTTTGCCACTGCAATGGCTCACTCAAACTCACCTGGTCAATTTCAGGAGAAAAAGATCAGCCTAAGGATTTGTTATTCTGCTGTTTCACGATGCTGCTTCATGGCTACACAGGAAGGCTTGAAAATATTGCATGATGACACTGCAGCTTTGCCTGTAATGGTAACCAGCTCTGGTGAGCCAAGGAGAGATTTTGGGCACATCTCTACTTTCCTGAGAAGGAGACCTTGGAGTGATCCTCTGCCATGACCCCCGCCTCCTCTGCATCATGGGCAGCCCATGTCACAACACCTGGTAGCACAGGGTGACTTAAGGCTCTGGTGGTGCAATGTGGTCAACTCTGCCATGTGAAATACAGAACCTCCAGGTCAGCTCTCAGTGTGTGCATGGACACAGCATGGACAGCAACCTGAGCTCACCAGCCTGGCAGCAAGTGTAGGTGGGGCACAGGGTGACCTGCATGCAGTGCAAACAGAGCTGTGCTGGAGTCATGAGTTCCTTTTGCTGGCCAGAACATATCTCACCAAAGCCTCCCCTCCTCCCCCCAGCACCAGGTCAGTGTAAAATCAGGCTTAAGCACCAGCCCATGTCTCAGCATCCTCTGGGAGATGCATGATGCCACTGGGATGGACTCTGCCTGTGCCCCGCTCCCTGTGCCACCACCACTGCCACAATGAGCACGCCTTGTCATAGAGGGGTTAATAAATGATGCAAGAAAGAAGCCCTTTAATGCACAGTGACCTTTGGCCTTTCATAAATCACAGTGTTGGGCTGCAAGTGCGGGGGGCACGAGGCGTTTGGGGGAGAGGATGGGAGGGGGTCCATGCAGCTGCGCCACGGAGTTGACATTGTTCCCACCATCACTAAAGTGCAACAAATCCCTCTATTGTGTTCCTGGTTTATCTGGTTCCTCTTGTTTATTAGCAGAGGTTGTTTGGCTCTGGCTCCAGCCCTGGGCGGGTGGAAAGAGTGTTGGCACGCACCAGAGAAGGGGAGGGAGGGAGTGGGGGGGATCGGGACTGGAGGACGAGAGCAGTTCATCAATGGCTGTATTGTCCCATCTTTTTTGTTGCTCCTGTAATGATATGTTCGAAAAAAGGGGATTAAAAAAAAAAAGGCGGGGGTGGGGGGAGACGAGAGAGGGAGAGAAAGACAAACTGCACAGAAGGACTGGATAAGAATGGCCGGTCTGGGCCCAGCGGATGCTGTTGCAGCTGGGGAGGATGGGTCGGGACAGAGCCGCGACGGGGCTGCTCTGTGCCTTTATGCTGCTTATTCAGGTCGGGAGCCTGTGAGCCCCAGCGGCGCAGCCTGGACCCACCCGTGCCAACTCTATTCATGGCCAGCAGGCCCACGTGCGCATGACAGGGAGGCCGGGGCAGTGGGGGTGAGGAGTTGGGGCTGGTGAGGAAGGAGGAGGAAGGCTAAGCCTCACGTCCCTCGAGACTGAACTTGGCTTTGTACAGAAGAGGCTGTTGGGGGGCACAGCATCTTCTCAAAACACTGTCAGTGTCCTTCGTCCTGCTTGGTTGTTGTCCCCCAACATACCCACCCATTATAAGAAGGAGTAGGGCCACTTTCCAAATTAGCAGGGATTTTCTTGCACCCAGACTTTGCTTATGCTTGCGTTTTTTCCCTGGAGGTGCCTATGGGCACATGCACATGAAGAGCTCCACTGGTTTGCATGGAGATCAGTGGGACAGTGCTCCCAGAGACTGAAGGAAAATGGTAACATTTTGGTTGCCACTTTGCTTAAAGGTCATTGCCTCTAGAGTAAAACTACCATAGGCACAGGGGCTTTGCTTGTCATTGCTCTGCCTGTTGCTACCAATGGAGCTGAAGGAATGCAAACATCCCTAAGAGGAGCACATCCCTCTGTAAAGAGCCTCATTGAGATCAAAGTGAAATTTATTGATAGGAGAATGAAATTCTGTCCAGGATGCACAGGGACATTTTTTAGTCCATTTCAGGCCACTACTGGCTGGTTTTATCTCAACCAAACTGTCTATTCCTGCTCCAGTGACTCCACCACTTCAGAGGTATCACGTAGGGCCATGTTGATCTGAACATGCATAGGAGCTCTGTGGTGATTTTAAATTTTTATTTCAAATGGCATAACTCAGAGATTGAAACATTATTCTGAACTTTAAATAGCAAGTTTTATTTCATTGTTTTAGGGTCTTGTGACTGACCTCTCATCTTTCAGCCTGGGTCAAGTTTTAAATGCAAAATGCTGGCTTGAAACAAAATGTCAGAAATCCACTTTGAAAATGTCCATTCACAGCATTTTGGCATTTAGAAAAGAATAATTCAGGAAGATTGCCTTGAAATGAAATGTTTTGATATTTTAAAAATCTGTCTCCCACACTCACTTTGCACTCAAAAGTGCTTGCTGAATTATGTCTGAATTTGCAACTTCATTCCCTTGAACTCCCATTTCTTAGCAAATTATTTACCAATAAATGCTTCCCTGGTACCAGTCATTCCCACCCAATGATGCCAGATCCTTGCTGTAACTGGGGGGTCTCAGGGTCTCCACAAAGTGGTGGAGCATGCTTGGATTCCTGGTTTCCCTGAGGCCCACCTTGGCACAAATGATCTCAGAACTCACAGCAGGCCTGCCATCAGTCTGTGTCACCCACTCCATGAAGGTCAGCCATGAAACCCAGCACTGGTACTGCCCTTTGTGCCCTTGTGGCCTTAAAAATGTAGCTTAAGTTCATGGAAGGTGGTCACAGAAGTTTGTGTGGTGGCAGCTCAGGGTGTTTCTAGAGAGACATATGAGGAGTGGCAGGGATGTGAAGGTCTGAGAGGATGGAACAGGACAGATCCCCCTCATCACAGGGATATATGTCAGTGCATGCAGAAGAACCTCTTTCACCTGAGTGGAAAATGAAGTGTGTCAAAGCCAAGAAGGATTGCAGACTTGATTAAAGTTAACATTTTTCATCCTCCCTTCTCCCATGCAAACATAAAATGAGAGAGTGAATGGCCATAAAGAAATGTGCAAGATAGTGACGACAGGATTAAACTAGCTGCCAGCAGCTTCTCAACCCTTCACTGAAAGGGTGGTTCAGCTCCCCACCCCCTCCTCTGCTCATCACACCTCTTCAAGAAAAGTTTGATGAGCTTCTCCTCTATAGGAAATTCTCAAACTGGATTCTGGCTTCCCTCATCAGATCCTGCTTTGTATCCAGCAGTTACTTCCATATTCAGTGTTAACTAAAGCATCTTCATGAAGCCTCTGAAAGAAAAGATGAGTAAGCGAGATTCAAAGCATGAATAGGCAATTGTCCAAGCAACTGGACCAGAGGGAAGGGGCAGAAACTGATGCACAGGAAGTTCCACCTGAATATGAGGGAGAATTTCTTTACTGTGCAGGAGACCGTGCACTGGAACTGGCTGCCAAGGGAGGCTGTGGAGTTTCCTCACATTCCAGAACTGTCTGGACACAATCCTGTGCCATGTGCTCTGGGATGAGCCTGTGTGAGCAGGGAGGTTGGTGCAGATGACCCACTGTGGTCCCTTCCATTCTGATCCATTCTGTGAATCTGTGAATAATTCTCAGCAGCAGTGGATATCACTTCTTGTTCAGATAAATCATCCAGGTCCACTTATCCTTCCCGTCCTCCAGACCAGTGAGAGAGGACTTTGCAGGACTTCTGGATTACAAACCTGAAGAATTCAAGGGTTTTCCTTGAAAATATTTGGTCACATGATGAGTGTTACAGCAACCTGGAAATAGTTTTCCTGGACCAACTTGAGCTGGTGGCAACAACAATCCTACACCTGAGCTGGACAGTTGTGGGAATGTATTGAAACCAAATCCCATCTGACATTCTCATGTCTCTTTTCTCATGGGCAGTCTAAGCTTGGCCTAACCTAAGGCCACCTCCCAGTCTCACCAGCCCTCACAGCAGGTGGCACTGGCAACTTTGAAGTTAGGGTCTGCCCAAAATAGGTCATGACATGTGGCAGAAAGGACAGAGCACTGGGACCTGGATTGATGCAGGCAAGTGCACCCCTGAGTGTCCTCAAAGGCAAAGCCTACCTGAGCTGCTTCTTCTGCAGGCAGCATCTCGATCACTCTGCAGATGTGCCCAGGAGCATTCAGTCAGCAGTGGTGAGGACAGGTCAGGCTGCCTCAAAGCTGTACCTGCAAAGTGCTGTAGTTTGCAGCAGGGACCACCTCTCTGACCACATCGGCAGGTAATGGAAAATAAAATAAATGCATGCACGTGAAGAGGATGTCTCATCCCAGACCATGTGGAAGACACTCCCTGGACTCTGAGGTCTCAGCTGTGCTCAGGGTAGGCCTGACTACCTCCAAGTGGCATCCCTTGGGGCAGGGACAAGACTGTGACACTCACCATGAACTTCACAGTCCAAGCTGTTGTCAAGAATCTTATCACTCGGTTTTCTTTCCCAAACTCCAGGGGAATACAAGGAATCACTTTTCTGCCAGCAATGGTCTGGGAGTTTTTAAATGGGTATCAGCATCAAGCTGGAAATTCTTAACAAGCCCAGATCAATTTCCTAATCAAGAGGTACATTTGGGATGTTTTAAACCTAAGTGCCACCTCTTGGGAAGAGCACAGGCTCTGCTCCTCACAGACAGTCGAGCCCTGTGCACTTTGCTCGGGAGCAGGAGAGGAGTCCCAGCCCCAGCACGCATGACACGGTGACTAGAGGAGCATGGCACTGCTGGCACCCCGGCCCAGATGGCCCAGCTGAACCTGCGGGTGGCAGGGGTGGCAGGGCTCCCCGGCACCAGCGCCTGCTCCCACGCTGTCCGCAGCACAGCTGTGGGCTCCCCTCTTCCCCCTGCCCCCCAGGAGACATCGTGGTACCCTGACCACCAACGTAGCCCCTCTCTCAGGAGTCCCCTGGCTCACTGGTCAGCTCTGTTTGAATGGTGGCATGAGAATTTCTCCCTCCTTCGCACAATCATCTTGCCTTGCCCCCCCCCGCCCCCAGCCATCAATATCCTCCTTCCCTGCCTCCCTCCTCCTTCCCCGCCGCCTCCCCCTTCTCTCCCTGGAACTTCCCTGCAGCTGCAGAGCTGGCCAGACAATCGGGTGTTTTAGAGAAATACATTTTTGGGCTAATTTGCCATGCATAAGTGTTTCTCTTACCCTTTAAAGGCAGGGAACAAAGAGCACATTCTCTGGGAGCTCTGCCCTGTTGTGAGCAGCCCTGCAGCTGTACAGCACTGTGCTACCCTCCTCTCTCCTGCTCCACTCCCTGCTAGCTGTGTAAGGAGATGGGGCTCTGCTTCTCCGGGGGGGACCACAACATCTCCTACTCATCACTACACATTTCTTTCTGCTTTTTTTTTTTTTTTTTTTTTTTTTTTTAAAGCAGAGACAGAACAAGTGCAGAGGGAAAGGATTTGGCAGCACTGTGACCCAGACTAATTTGCCAGATCCTCCAGGTAGAATCTTTTATGTTGAGACATCATTTATTTGGAAACACTCTTAATTTTCCTTTATTTGGGGTTTAATTCTATGTCAAAATATTTTACTCCTTTGATAGGTAAAACTGTGGCAATGTCTTACACACTATATTAGACTGGATGAAATTTTCTTCTATTGAGGAAACCTAGTCAAAGTATAAATCCTGTGAGAGGTTTTCAGGTCCTGTTTTCTCATTTCAAACACTGTTTGCCATCCCTGCCCATCCCTGGAACTGTTTATGGTCAAGTTAAGTGGACTTTGAGCAACACGGTCTAGTGGGTGGCATCCCTGCCCATGGCAGGGGAGGTGGAACTAGATGATCTTTAATGTCTCTTCCTGACCACAACTTTCTATGATTCCATGATTCTATTATTCCTGTCTAGGGAATTTCTCAGACAGGATGATTTTTCCATTTTAGGGCTTGTAATTAACAGATTTGGCCTTGTGGATCAAATTGGGAAGAAGATGCAGATGTTCTGCTATGAATCCCTCACAGGTTATGGAGAAGGAGATAGCCTGGAGCAGCTGGACACTGAGGAACTAAAGATTTTTGTCAGCTTTTTGGGAATCCCGTTTCAGCACTTGCTGAATAATCTTTTTCCTGTCCGTGGAAGGCTGGTCCAGCAAACAGCTTGCCAAGTGGTAAGAAAGCTCTGGTATAAGAGAAACAAGGCTTTTAAACCAGGCATAGTGAAATTACTCACACCAGTTCAGCAGCACTGTATGGAGGCAAACTCTTTCCATCAAGCCCACTCCCATCTGCTGTAAATATTAACTCAGTCCAAACCAGTCCCATTTACAGATTCAGATTCAACACACCCTAAGGCAGCTAACAGGGAGAAGAGAAGAGAAGAGAAGAGAAGAGAAGAGAAGAGAAGAGAAGAGAAGAGAAGAGAAGAGAAGAGAAGAGAAGAGAAGAGAAGAGAAGAGAAGAGAAGAGAAGAGAAGAGAAGAGAAGAGAAGAGAAGAGAAGAGAAGAGAAGAGAAGAGAAGAGAAGAGAAGAATGCAGGCAGCAGAGGTGCACAGGGAGGAATGCATAATGCAAGAAAAGGTAAAGGTCTTATGAACTCTGGATTCAGATCCTGAGCTTCTAAGCTAGGAAAAGGCAACTAGAGGAAATGATAGCTAGAGGAATATATAGTAGAAGAAAGTGTAATCAACAACAGCACCCAAGTGCTAGGACAATGGGACAGGTTGAGCCTCACCTGGCACAGCTCAATAAATCCCTCAGTTCCTTCCTGGCTCTGAGTTCTTTGCACTCAGCAAGGTTGGTTGGCATATGCACCTAAGACCTCAGTCACAGTAGGAGGCCATGAGTGGAGCCAAGGTTCAAGGACCTGCATGAATTGACAGCGTGTAGCGTTTTTTGTTCACAGAACACCACCTGCTCTTAGCTCAGCTGATAACTCAATATTCTGAAACTCCCACTTTGCTGTGCCATTGTGAATGAGTTAGTTGTATGAGGGAGCAGTGGAGAACTTCAAGTTTTTTAGTTTAAAAAACTCCAGAACTCTCTCTTCTGACCTTAAAAGTAACTCCAGTAAGTGCCCACCAGGTATTAAAACTGTACTGCCAAGAAAAAGACAATTTCTGCCAGACTCTCCTGCAATAGTGAAAATCCCATTGAGCAATGACTTTAATCACATTTAACATCCCCTCTGGGTAAATGTCCTTCAATCCCTTTAGGAGACTGAATTTGCAAATTTCCCTGGTGGGCTTGCAGGGGACATCACACAGCACAGGCGGTCTGAGTAGCACAGGTAGGTTGAATGCCAACACCAAGTGCCAACACATGTACCCCAAAGCCCTGGGTGAGGTTAGTGGGAGCAAAATCTAACTCCAGCTTTTGAGGTTGCCATCTCAGTAAGACAGAGAGAGAGAAGGAAAGGGAGCAAGAAGATTAGGGAGTGGGGGAGGGCTGGGAGCCTGCAGACTTCTGTTACCACATGATTTTCCTGGTTTCCAAACTGCTGTTCCAACAGACATGCACGAGTCCCATGTGATGGCCTATTTACGAAAGCACAATTGTATGGCTGTTTGCATCTCATATCCTCTTGGCAGCCCACCTGACCAGGGGCTCCAGGGGCACCCACTGCATCCTCCCCATCTGCACCATCAGGCTCCTGAGCTGGTGAGATGATGAAGCAGAGAGGAGAAATGTCTTTCAACTGCTTTTTGCACCCCTTTGCCTGGCACTGTGTTAGGAGGTTCCAGAGCCAGGGTGCTGTCCCTCCTGCACTTCTATGAGGGAAAGAAGCTTGCTTTGAGATCTATCTCACTCCTTTAGAGCACCCAGAAGGAAGCTTGCAGTCAAACTGACACAGCATATGCTGATATTCCATGTTTATCTTCAAATAGGTGCAGATTCTTTTTCCTTGAGTGAAGCTTTTTCTGGTATCTTCAGCCCAGATTCTTCTTTCACTCAAAGATCCACTCAATTAAAGAGGAAAATTCCTTATAAATAATGTGGAGGAGGCTAAGGGAGAGAATGATGACAATGAATTAAAGATGGTTGTTTCTTTGGAAATCGATGATTTGGCATACTTTCAATTAGTTTGTACAGAGAACCCCTAACTCCAGTAAAATTGTTTTTCTCAGTCAAAGAGAGGACCTAGACATGAGCAAGAGAGACACAATGTGTGATGAGAGAGTTTTTGAAGGCCAGCAATAGAACCTGAATTCACAGAGGCTGTGATGGGACAAGATAATGCTGCAGTAAGCCATATATTTTAGGGTGTTTTCCTTACTCCATAGCATCCCTAGGAAAAACATCAACTGAAAAGTCATCACCTCATATGCTGCAAAAACCCCTCTGGTGATCTCTTCCAAAACCAAAGTTCCAATGAAGAAAGGATATCTGACATTTTAAAACTTCAGTATGGTCAAAGCACCCAACATCATCCCTAGCTCCTCTTCCTGGGCAACCAACTGTTTTAAATTGCCCAAGAGCCAAGACTGCTATCTCTCCACACAGATCATATCTCCCGTGGCTATGCCTCTTTCCTTCACATTCAGTAAATCGCCTATATGAAGGGTTAATTCAACCAGGGCCTTTTACTCCAAGTTGTTTTCCAAGTAGCTGAGAGAATAGGTCTCTTGTTACAAACATGGCTTCTGGGCATTTGGTGATGCTTTCCCTTTTCTCTCTCTCTGTACCACAAAAGAATCTTTTGTTCTGTCTCTCTGTCTCATTTACTCTCCCCCACCCTGCTCTCGCCTCTTCCCTCCATTGGCTGCCAAGTGACTAAGGAATGACAAAAAATGACCATAGCTTGGTCATGGCAAATATTTCTTCACCTATTATCTGATAGAGACCTTGAGCATCTATGTGAAGGCCCCTCTGCTTCCACTGGGCTTCTCTTAGAGATGGGGAAGAATGAGTCAGACACAAGGGGCAGGATATAAGTTGAATCAGCCCAACATGCTAATGGAAATATCTTGCAAATTGGCTCATGGTGCCTGTTTCAGGAAAATCAAATGATAGGGACCCAGAACTGGCAGGAGTCGAGTGGCAGCTACAATGGGTCTAAATTTTTATGGGAACTCAGCATTTATTAAAAAACACATGGGAGGCACAAAAAAATTCTCTTTCTTGCCTCCACATTTACTGATTCAGTTGATTGTAAGCTGGAGCTGACACTCTCTGTTGGATGGGTTGTAGTGTCACATAGTTTCCCTGAACTGTTGCTGTAAATCTTCTTGTGCATGATCTCCCATCACAGAAAAGTTGTGGCAAATCCCCATGAACATCATGTCTTCCCACACCCCATTGAAATTATACTTCAGGCATTCCCACAGGCATGCTTCCAGCTGTAGTCTCCTTGCACATACTGCTCCACTGAGTCACCTTACACGCACACAGATATGTAAAAGATCACATGATGCCAAAGTCACTGCAACTTCTACAATAACCTTTCTGCAACAGAAACAATTCCATAGCCAAATTCCCACCTCCCCTCCTTTCATAGCATTTGGGTATATACTTCACTGATACTGTGTTCTGCAACAAAATAAAATTCTTCATTCTCACCTGATGCAAATCTTTCTGCCTTTTTGCTCACCTTCTTCTCTACTGACCCTCTTCACTGCTCTGACCACCCTTTGTCCTGAGTCAATCTCAGTCCATGTCATGTGTTAGATGAACATGGCATATGCTGCCTGTGTCCCTCTGCCAAGCTTTCTGTACTCTTCTCCCATTTAGTGCCTTCACTATTTTGGAAGGTCCTTGAAGCAATCATTAAATTTCAGCCTTAGCCACATCCCGCACACACACACACAAATCTGTGGATGTAAGGCGTTATGCTGAGCATTTTTATGCCTTAGAGAAGGGGAATGGACTACAGATGAAAGGCCCATTATATTCCCATATTAGAAGGACTTCTTGTCTGGTGGATTTTAACCAAGCTGGTTAAAACATCATGAAAACGATGCACTGACCAACTCTTTATATTCATACAGCTCTGCCCACAATAAGGATTTTTGCTTAGTCAACCATACTGTTCCAAAGCAGCATGCAGCCAGGCAGCTTTCACTGGAAAGCCTCAAACTCTCACACAATATGTAACAAGAAAGGAGTATATAATAATCCTTTCTCCTGCCTCCTGGCTTGATAGCGTCTAAATGAATCCCAATAAAGATGCAGAGATTCTTCCTGCAATCTCAGCTGTGCTCCACCGCTCCCACAGGAGTTCTATCATAGAGGGTGCTCGCCAGGACACTGATCATCTCCATCACTAAAGACAACCAAAGCACCCTGAAATGAAGAATTTTGCCCTTGTCAAAAAACCAAGTCCCTGGAAGATCCAGAAACTTGTTAATTCCAATGCTGTGCATCTAATGCTGCAAATTTAAACCTCCCCACCACCAAGCAGTGCCCCTGATGAAGCAATGTATTGCTGGATAGTCTTGGAATTGTCCACTAAACAATGGTGAAAGTTTAAGGAAAAAGCTTTGCTTCTCCCTGCTTCAATTCTCCTTCACATGGTGGGATGCCCCACTCCTGATACGAGGTCTCTAATCAAAGGCATTACACTGTCTAGAGAGCCCCATCAGGGTCATCTTTGCACCTTGTGGAGACCAAGAGGTGAGCTGTTGGAGTCCCTTTGGAGAAAAAGAATCTACCACCATCTCTTTCACAAATGAGAAGCCCAAGGATGGATTATGGATTCTTTCTTAGATAATTTTGGATGAATCAAGAAAAGAGAGGAGGGATAGATAGCTGGCTGTCTAAATAAAGCCAATGAGATCACATGTTCCGCCTTTTTATCTGCTTTTCTCTTTCTGCTTTTGGACAACAAAGCTTCCTTTGATACAGAAGAAGAGGGGGGTAGGGACAGTGGGGAGCAGGGGTGCCAGAGTCACCCCAATGGCCCCCGGTCACTTATCCACGCTCCTTAATGTGATGTTCCCACTGACAGGGACAGAAAAAAACAGTGATCTCATGATTCCAGAAACGATTCATGCAAACAGCCCTGGGAGATCAGGGTGAAGGGGAAAGGAAAGAGGGATAAAGGATGAGTGAGGAAAAGCAAGAATGGGAGAGGAAAGGGTAGTAGTGCTAGGGAGAGCGAACACGGGAAGCAGAACCTTGGGGGACAACTATGTGTGGAAGTAGAAACTGAAGGTCAGACTCCAAAAGAGAACATGTGATAGGGGTTGTAGAGAAAAGCAGAAGAAAGAGAAATCTTGAGACCAAGGGTAACAGGACTAGTGGAAGAAGATTGTGTGTGAGGTGTGACACTGTATGGCAGAACTTGAGGGCAGGGTCAGGGATATGAGTTGACTTGAGTTGTCTAAATGTGGGAAAAGGGAGGCTGGGCTCAGAGACAGTATGGTGGGATGAGGAACAAGGGTTTGATATGAAGATGAGAAGGACAGGAGGCAGAATTACCTATGGGATTAGGAGCAGAAGAATTAACACTTGCTGAAACTTGCTTCTTCTGCATATTGCTACACAGAACCAGGTCACCAAATCTGCCAAGAGAATAAAACTGGTCTCTCTCAGTCCCAGACCGAACAGATGCCAGACAGATTTATTACCTTAGGCATTTAGCCATGTCCAAAGGAGGCAGCCTGGTTTGCACTTTTGTTGGGCTGATCTCACTGAAGGAAACTTCACTCCTGCACAGAGTAGCATTATCTGTGTATTACACCTCACCTGCAAGCAGCCATTTCATTCAGCCTTCTTCCTTTCCTTCCCTCATGTGCTTTCATTAGTCCTTCCCTTCTCCCCTCCCTCCATCCTTCCTTGCCACAGGGAGACAAGAGATTGCCACAGCTGGCAGGAGACATCCCTTCTTCTCCATCCCCCCAGGGGACCTGCACCCCAGCAGCATCTTGTCCCTAACCAGCAAAGCAGCCACGGCACAGCAGGAGACTTTTTAGCCCACAGGACTCCTGATGGAGCTGGGACAAATAGTGGGATGAAAGACCAGGGAAACAACTAAAAGAAAAAGTGTCTTTCACAACAAGCTGCCATGTCCATGTCTCACAGCTCTCCCCAGCACTGGCCTGTCCCAGGGGCTCATCACATTTCCCCCCTCCTCTGTCTGCTCTGTGGCAGCTAATCAGTGACCCACTGACAGTCTCTGTCCATCACTCGTCTCTGCATGCAATGGGGTAATTAAACCCTGACCCTGGGCTCCTTTTATCCATTTCCTCTGCACAGTCACTCCCCGAAATGGCAGAGGGGAGGGCCTGCTCTGGAGGCTCCTGCCCCGGTCTCCAGCTCTAATGAAGATGTGAAGCACAGAGGAAGGACTCGTTATGAAAAGAAGATGCTGAGGGGGCAGCCAAAGAGGTATTGAGTGGTACAAGGCTTCCTACATGATTGTGCTGAGCTCTGCTGACCCACCTCCACCAGGCAAGGCTTTGTAACCCTTCAATTCTTTATCATCATGCCCACAGGTTGTCCAGCATCCTTCCCCTGCCCAAGCACACCTACAGAAAACCTACCACTCCTCTGCATGTCTTCAGGGCAGTGCCAGGTGTGGTGCCCAGATCAGATCTTGCAAATAAAAAGCTTTCCAGAAGTCTCAATATATCCAGCCCTAGGCTTGCACACCCACAAGATCAACACAAAGTTTCTGTCCTCCCTGGTGTGAACCCATTGCCTCCACTTGGACTAAGCCAAATGTCTCAGGCCTGACAAAGGACTTTCCTCATTAAGTACCTGTAGAAGGGCAGAGGGAGGTCTCAGTGATGGGGTGAATCCCATGGAACACAGTGGATGGACACAGCAGCTGGCTGGGACAAGGTGATGTTGCTCTTGTCCGCACAGAAGGACAATGGAGGATACATCCAGTGACAGACAAGAGTCACAAAATGCCAGGAAATCCTTTTTTTTAACTTTATTTCTCTTTCTGCTTTCTGGCACTCTGCAAAATTTATGACACAGATTGATAAACAGCCAGAAATTATCCCAAGCAATCCAGGCTCTGCTTCCTTCTCCTTATCCTGAGTGGGGAAGCTGCTTCCCTCCCACGCATGAGCAAGAGGGCTGGGGCCACCCGGGGAAGGGCATGATGGGTAAAGCAGTGCCCCCAAACAATTAAGCACTGTCCCAGGCACTGCACACCCTTGTCCTGGGAACAAAAGAGTCACACACAAGAGACCTGACTGTGAAGCCTCCATCCGCTTTCATCACTGACCCCCAGGGCAGTCAGGGCACAAGGTCAGCCCACTTAAACTCCAAACTCGGCCAGAAATAGAGCTGGGAAGTGGGCAAGGGTGGCCAACTGCAGGGGTCCCCAGCCATTTGAGAGCTTCTTTGACTGAGCCATTTAATTTCATCAAAGACACATTTTTTTTCTGGAAGGAAAATGGAGAGCAGTGGGTGTGAAAGGAGTAAGGGGGAGGCAGGGTGTTCACCATGAGTTATGACCACTCTCAACAACAGTCTTTCACATTGCAGAGGTGAGGAGAGGATGGGGTAATTGGCCATGTTAGACCCATGCATAATGAGGGCAACTCTGCCTGTTTCCCACCCCTCACTCTGCCACTGCTCATGAGATGTGATCCCCCCTATGCCCTGTTGCTATTCCACTGTGGAGCTCAACATAGCTTTGATAGCACCTTGCCAGAGCAGTAGTGCCTCTGGAATGTGCAATAGAGTGTAGTCATGCCTCTGGATTGGAAAGGCTAAAAGCTGCCTTGCAAATAAAAACTGATCAGCCAAGCCAGAGCTCACGCTTTCCACCTGCAGGGTCTCAGAAAACCCATTAGCTTTATGTTCCCTTTAAGGTTTTTCAGGTTGCAAGTACTGATTTTATGAGTAATGCTTTCATAGAGGTAACAGCCCCTGAGCCCCTGAGACCTATCTCCTGGTCTGGGAGAAGAAATCTGTGGGGACAAAGTGCAGGGCACTGAAACATGTTTGGTGCACGTGGAAATAAAATGCATCTGCCACAGAGCATTGTCCATTTCCCCCAACTTCCCTCTGGATAAACCTTGGAGAATCCTAAATGCAGGAAATTTCAGAGGAAGGACAATGAAAACACCCAGTGAAAGCAGTCCCCTATTGCACCCCAACAGTCCCACCTGCCCCTATAGAGGCTGCTGCAAGTGTTGGCAGCACCCAGCAGAAGTGGGGTAGGGATAGGGCAGGCAGGCTGTGCAGTGATGGGCAGGAATACAATGCCCACACTCACTCACTGAAAGTTCCCCCCAAAACAGACAACACAGCTCAAGGGACAGCAATCAAGGAGGATGTTAGTGCAGAGTTAGTCATGTTGACACTGAAAACAGTAGCAGAAAAGCAGCCAGAAACATGAGATTCAGCACAGCCCCAGTACACAGAAATACATCTGAGTGCCAAGAAGCTAACCAGTCATGCAACGTGTGATCTGCTAGCAGACTCCTTATTACATGTGGTGAAAGACAAGCAGAAGGGAGTTTTGACTCTCAGAGTCAAACTTTTCATGGGTTGTGTAACTGTGGATAGAAAAATCTCTGTATGTGCAAACTAAGCCCTCTTTATTAAAGCTGTACTGGTAGACTGTAAGCAGCGCACCCAATTTTCAAGAGAAACCTGCATTTCAAATTTTTGATAAAATTAATCAGACCTACTCTTGAAAAGGAACAACTTCCTGGGATTTCTTTAAATGCTGGCTAACCTTACTGTTTTGGATTTTAGGTAACCATTTTCATCAGCAATTAATTACTTCTCCCTTTGGGAGGAGGCGATCAGGCAATGGATTTCTACTATTAGACAGACATGGCTTTAGGGCACACGCAGATTCTTTCTCCATCTCACACAGAGAGAATCCAATCGATCTTGGACACTTTGGGGCAGCTGTGCACAAAAGGCAGGGTCAGCCAGCACACGTTTACAAAGGCTGATGCTTCAGGGATATACTGATGGACACGCACGACGCGCACACTTCACTGGAGCAGCACAAAACAAGGCTCATCAGACCTACAGGCTTTGGCCTTGTCAGTATCAGCAGGTCCAGTTTTTCACCTCGGGTGAGTTCTGCTTATTGTCTTTCTTTTGAATGGCAGGAACTGCCAGCAAAGGAAACATTCACTGCTTGTTCATCTCCCTTGCAGCTCTAGTAGCAGAAGTGGGCAGCAGGAGAAATGAGGTCCTGCAACTTCTTTTAGCCAGTCTGACACCCAGCCAATGCCCAAGGCTCTAAGCAATCCCGTTGGGCGCAGGCAAATGATTCACGTTATGCAGGTGCTCTCCTGTGTGTGTGAAAAACCTCTTTTTTCCCCTTTGCAGTAAAACAGGAGAAATATCCCAGCTTCGCAAACCCTGAATCCAGGCCCCTCCTGCAGCAGCAGTTCCGGGCACTGACCACACGGCGGCGCTCCACCCTTAGGAATGGAGCCCGGCCGGGGGCGACCCTGCCCGGCCTCGGGTGACAGCGCGGGGACAGCGCGAGACACACGGCCCGACCCTGCACAGCCCCCGGGGACAGCGCGAGACACACGGCCCGACCCTGCACAGCCCCCGGGGACAGCGCGGGACACACGGCCCGACCCTGCACAGCCCCCGGGGACAGCGCTGGGACACACGGCCCGACCCTGCACAGCCCCCGGGGACAGCGCGGGACACACGGCCCGACCCTGCACAGCCCCCGGGGACAGCGCTGGGACACACGGCCCGACCCTGCACAGCCCCCGGGGACAGCGCTGGGACACACGGCCCGACCCTGCACAGCCCCCGGGGACAGCGCAGG
The DNA here is from genome assembly GCF_012460135.2 of Molothrus ater. Lineage (NCBI taxonomy): Eukaryota > Metazoa > Chordata > Aves > Passeriformes > Icteridae > Molothrus > Molothrus ater. Next base: position 50,545,514 of record NC_050482.2, on the reverse strand, counting down.
ACACACGGCCCCGCGGGACGGACGGAGCAGTCCTGCCGGGGCGTGGGGCGGATAGCGGGCTCGAGTTCTGCCTGTGTGACATTTAATTAACCAGCTCTCAGCTTTGGGGCTCAGGAGGGGTCTGCGGGGTGACCTCTTTGCTTGCGTTGCAGGGTCTTTCTTAGGACCGCAGCATCACAGAATCTGTCCAGATAAATTGTCACTGTCTCTAGGGATGGATATTCCACCACTTCTCTGGGCTGATGTAACACTGCTTACCCACCCTCACAGTGATTTTTATTCCTTTTTGTTGCACTGTAATTCCATCCTGCAACTCGCAACCCCTTCCTCTTGTCTTTAGCTGTGCAAAAATGCTCAGAAGAGTCTGGGTCCATTTTCTCTGTATCACCTGCAGCCACAGCCAGGTGCTGTCACACTGCCGAGCCCTAGCAAGCTCTCCGTGCAGAGATCGGGGTCTGGCCCATCAATTCTGGGGCTCCACCGATGTGAATCTCCTGTCAGTGGCCAGGGTCAGGATGTCAGTCTCTTTTCTTCAGAGAGCTCCCACCTGAAGGACTGCATTTCTCATTCAGCATTCCCTCATAAATAAATCACATCTTAGACCCAGGACTATAAAAAGATTATTAACAGCACACTCTTGCCCCTTGTAGTCCAGCATTGTGGGTGGCTTCAGTCAGTGTTTTCATGTATGCAGACAAGAGGCTGCATACTGCAAACACTAACCACCCTCTCAGCCAGCAGCAGAGGTCATCACCATGGCCAGCCCTCATTCCTAGTCACGGAGGAGTTTTCAGTTCAAAGAGCACAATGTTGGGGTTGGGTTTTTTTGATCTGTGTCAGTAATTCAGGTTTGGAAGCCTGGTAGTTGCTCAGATGCCAGGAGCAGCTGGAAAAGATGACACAAAATGCGACAAGGCAACCACATTTCTCTGGGAAATCAAAGCATTCTCCCAGTGGTGGTGCTGTCATGATGGAGGCAGAAAACCATTTGAACAGCCAACCACTGCCCCCACACACATGGCAGAGAAGAACGTGTGGAAGCGTGGCGATCCTGCAGCACACACATGGCGGTGCAGTGGCTCTGCACACAGCTGTGCTGACTGGCTCCCATATCCGCTGGCGTCTGATGCTTCCTCAGGTCACTGCTGATCGTGACTGTGCCAAGCAATTTCACAGAATCACCGAATCAATTAGGTTGGGGAAGACCTCTGAGATCATGGAGTCCAACCTGTGACCGAACTCCACCATGTCAACCACACCATGGCACTGAGTGCCGCATCCAGCCTTTCCTTAAACACCTCCAGGGACTGTGACTCCACCAGCTCCCTGGGCAGCCCATTCCCATGTCTACCACCCTTTCCGTGAAGAAATTCCTCCTGGTATCCCACCTAAACCTCCCTTGGTGCAGCTTGTGACTATGTGCTCTTGTTGCCTGGGACAAGAGGCCGACCCCCACGTGGCTACGGCCTCCTTTCAGGGGTTGCAGAGAGCGATCAGGGCACCCCTGAACCGCCATTTCCCCGGCCGAACCAGGCCCCGCTCCCCCGGTCCCCATGGCACCATGGCAACGCGGCGGGCGCGCGGGGGGCGGCGCTCGGGCGGGCGCTTCCGGGCGGTGACGTGGCCGGCAGGGGCTGACGGCGCCGCGCGGCCGCTTCCGGTGAGCCTGGGGGCCCCTGAGGGACGCCCCCCGGCGGCTGCCCCCGGACGGTCCCGCCGGGCAGGCTGGGGCCGGGGCTGGGGCCGGGGTGGGGGCTGCGCTCGCCCCCTGCCTGCTACCCTTGCCCTGCCCGCAGCCCCTGCCCGGCACTGCCCGCAGCCCCTGCCCGCTGCCCGCTGCCCCTGCCCGGCCCCGCTGAGCTGTGGGTGAAGCGCGGGTCCCTCAGGGTCGGGTGTGGTGGAGGCGCCCACCCTCACGGCGTCGCCGTGCCTTGGGTGCTGCCGAAGGGTGGGCGGAACCCAAACGTGCCAGCTAATTGCTGTCCGAAATTAAATGGAAACGAGGTTTGTGCGTGGGGAAATAATGAGGCTTTCGGTGGGAAGCTTGAGCACGGCCTGCCGAGGCAGGCGGGGAATGTCAGAAAGTGACGTGACTTGCTGTGAAGTCAAGAGCACGGAGATGTGTGATGGATGTCGGGGATAAAACTGAGTGTTTTAGCAGTCGCGGTGCAAGGTCGAGCGTGGAAAGAAGCAGCTGCGGGAAGGGACCACGTTTTGTTCTGTGCTTTGGAAACGCTGCACGTGTGTCAGTGTTGGGTTTGGAACATGCAGCATTCAAATTCGAGGGATCCATCCTCTCGCATGCAGAGCAGAGAACCAGGGACACTTGACTAATATTTCATCTTTTGATATAAGAGCAGAGACCACAATGTGGCATCCCGAAAAAGAAAAAGGAGATTGATAAGGGTGACAGGCTGGTTCTATGTTTTTTTCTATTGCAATCATTCTTTATTTGGTTTATTCTGTTCTTTCTTCCCAGGGATTTTGGAATAAGCAGCTTCAGACAAACGGACTCCACTGAACCAAAACAATGTTTGCAGATTTGGACTATGATATTGAGGAAGATAAGCTGTGAGTATTTCATTTGTCTTTTCCTGGTGTTTCTTAAAATAGAAGTAGGCCTCGCAAGCAAGACCTAATGAGAGTTGATAAATTTACCTGTGTGTGACACTGTGTGCTGAGCATCAGCCTTCCTGTTCAGTGCTGATTTCTTGCTCCCTCTGGAGAGTGGGGATGAGGCATCGCTGTGCTGACAAGCAGAGAAGAATATTTGTGTTGCTCTGTAGTGACTGCCCTGCATTTAACATAGAGCACTTGATTTGCATCACGTTTATGCTGTGCAAGTTGTCCTCTCACCCCAGCACTAAGTCCAGGTGAAACACTGAAGCATGATAGTGTTTCTTCAGTGCCTAGCCATAGATGAGGGTGTCTCTTCCACCTCTAATCCTTGCATGCAATCCCAAGAAAAAGATGGCACAGAAGGTCTCCCTGCTCGCCCATGCTGATAGACCTTGTGGCAGAGGTGCGGAGGTGAGGGAATGACTTCAGACGTGCAGTGCCCATGATGTTTTCCATTTGTACTGACTCAGATACCAGAGTTGTTTCATATGCAGGCAGCTCTGCCTACGTTCAGTTATTCCTTTCTCTTTGTAGGGGCATCCCCACTGTACCTGGGACAGTGACCCTGAAGAAGGACTCTCAGAACCTGATTGGGATCAGCATTGGAGGAGGAGCACAGTACTGCCCCTGCCTCTACATCGTCCAGGTGGGCACCTGGGGAGGAAAAATAAGCCATCTTTTAAAAACAGAGTTGGCCTGAGAGATGGGAAGTGTGGAAAGACAGCACTATGCTGTTTGTTTTTCTCAAAGTGGGAGATGACATCTCACTTTCCCGTGAAAAGATTTCCTTACTCTAGTACCTAGTAGGTGTGGAAGAATTAAATTAAGACTGCTGGAATTATCCTTCTCCTTGGAGAGCATGTTAGAATTCACAGGGGAGCAGTGTGACACTCCCAACACCAGGAAATCCTGTGCTTGAGGAGGCACATCCTAGGCGCAAGAACTTCCTGAGAGAACAAGATGGTCAGCCCACCTCTTGGTTTGGAAAGGGGGAAAACTGCAGCTTCACCGTGGACAGAGCAGAAGTGGATTAAGAAGGAGGAGTGCAGCTGTTTGGTGTGTGCTCTTCAGCTCTGCCCTGCCCCTCTCCTGACTGCAGGTGCCTGTCTCTGCCCTAGGTGTTCGATAACACTCCAGCAGCCCTGGACGGCACCGTCGCAGCCGGGGATGAAATCACCGGGGTCAACGGGAAATCCGTCAAAGGGAAGACCAAAGTGGAGGTGGCCAAGATGATACAGATGGTAAAGGTGAGAGGTAGGAGGGGGCCACTGGAGCTTCTGGGTTGTAGTTGGCAGCTTATTGTCCTTGGGTAAAGGGAGCTGCTGCTGCTGCCTGCTTCCAGCACAGCAGTTTGGGGTTTGCTCTCTCTGCAGGGAGAAGTGACAATACACTACAACAAGCTTCAGGCTGACCCAAAGCAGGGCAAGTCTTTGGATATTGGTAAGACTGGTTTCTTTCTCCCTAGAGTGTTAAAATGATGCAGGAGGGTGAAAGATTGGTCCCAGCTAAAACCAAATCTGTTTCCTTTCTTGCTCTTAACTCAGTTGTTTTCAAATGGATGCTATCAAAGAGAGTTACAGGTTTAAAAAAAATCCTTCCCTGACATTTTGAAATAGGCTTGAAAGTTAAATCAAGACTTAATTGTAGTTGTGGGAGGCTTGTTTTTCTGTGCTGTGTTTAGTACAGATGATGAATCTCAGCTGCATAATAATTTAATTAATCTATTTTTAATACATGTAAGTTAGGCTGACCTATTTTGAGATGTACACAGAAATGTGTCAATTGAAAGGCATTGGTGGGGATTTGTAACCATGGAGAACAGTGATGAAATACCTATCTACACTGAGTTTTGTACAAACATAAATTTTATGAGAGACAGGAGAGCCTTTATTGCTAAAACAAAGTGTCTGGTTTTGAACTAAGCCTACACAGCTGTCTCCTTTATGTGATCTGCCTTTCTCACTTTCAGCAAAATGTATCCATTCTCTTTGCTCTCATTTATTTTCCTGGTGATTATGGTGCTAATAAATTGACAGAAATTCTGGAAAATTGTGAATAGTGAGATGGATTTCTGGGAAAACAGAAGTGTGATGAGAATATGGTATTTTCCAGAACACTGTGGCTTCAGCTGAGTTCTTGGGATCTGCAGGCAAGTCTGCCTGTAAATAAAGGTGACTGAGTCATCTGGTTCCAAGGAGGGCATAGATGTCTCTAGTAATTTGTAGGGTATGACGACCAAAGGCAGAAATTCCATTAAGAGGTGGCAAAAGGGTTTAATTAGGATTCAAAAGGTAAAAGTAAGGAAAGAGCCAGCACTGAGCATTAAGTCCAGATTGTCATTCAGCCTCATTACTTCAGCTGAAGTAATACAGCAGATAGCATAAGCAAAGTTTAGTTCCAAATATAAGTGCTTTGCTTATAGCAGAGTGATTGATTGGGACAATCTTCCAAAAGAATTGCTGGAGCTCTTATGATTGAAGTATTTAGGATGTGAGATCAGGGCAGATAGGCAAGTTAGAAAACGTGTTAGGCATGGCTGGACCAAAGTGCCCTGTTTTTGCAGTATTCTTTCTTCTTGCTGCCTCAATACTGAGTTAAGTGCAGTTTATCCAGTGCCTGGAAAACCAGTGGAATGTGCTGGTGAGCTTTTCTTGCCCATGGAAGTGACCCTGATGCTGGTTTGTCACTTTGTTTTGGCCTTTAGTATTGAAGAAGGTAAAGCACCGGCTGGTGGAGAACATGAGCTCGGGGACAGCAGATGCCCTGGGGTTAAGCCGAGCCATACTTTGCAATGGTGGGTATTGTCCAGGAGGACATTTTCCTAATGGAATGCTTACTCTCCTGTGTTTGCTTGCTTTTTATTGTTGTTTGCATGGTCCACACTCTTTTCTTCTGCTCTGCCTTGCTGTTGTGATTGTCTCTGCCCTTCCTGAGTGATACAGCCTGTCCCTGTGGCCACTTGAATGTTATCTCAGGTCAGATTAATTTAAAGCAGGGACCATCTTAGTGAATGCCAATAGATGATGACCCCACACTATAAAATAAGTTTGCAGTCATTTTAAACAGGACAGGCATTAAGGGGCGAGGGAAATTTGAACCAAATATATGAAACTGGTATTTTTCCACCAGTTTCTATATTTCATATCCACATGTTTAAGATCAGGTCCTAAACATGTCCTGAATGTGACTGTTATAATTCTTTATTCTGATTCTTGTTTCTATTTAGATGGACTAGTGAAGAGATTAGAGGAGCTGGAGAGGACTGCAGAGTTATACAAAGGTAAACTTGGTATTCCATCAGACAGCAGATGGGAGAGAAGGATACTTTCATTGTGTTTCAGTGAAGTGACTTAAATGTTTTTTCTGGCTTCCATCACAGGCTTGACAGAGCACACCAAGAGTCTTCTCAGGGCTTTCTTTGAGCTATCTCAGACACACAGAGGTAAAGAATCTTAGCAAAGGGAGCACAAATCTTTGACTTCCAGTTTCAGGAGTTTTTGTCAGTACTTAGATATGTGATTCTCTCACTCAAAAAAAAAAACCAAGGGTTGCAGAAATGAGCTGTGAAGGGCTGCTCTCCTGTATTACCAGTCATAGTGCTAACACAGGCCCTGTCCTTCACATGAGACATTGGGGAAATGCCCTGCCAAACTCTGGTCTTCAGGGAATATGTAGCTTACCTTTACTATTTCCCACATGTAACATCATCCCCCAGCTAATTGTAAGGTTATGGGAGAGACTTCTAATACTGGAGACAAGATTTTTCTCAGGGTTCACCTCTTTATTCATCTGTCTGTATTTATTCTGCTCATGCAGCATTTGGAGATGTTTTCTCTGTCATTGGTGTACGGGAACCACAACCAGCTGCCAGTGAAGCCTTTGTGAAATTTGCTGATGCCCATCGCAACATTGAGAAGTTTGGGATTCACCTTCTGAAAACAATTAAGCCGGTAACGAATTTACCCATAGGAGTAAAGGGTTTGGAGGAGAGGGGAATCTAGAAAGGCAGAAACTGTCTTTAAAGGTGTGGTCTTAAAAGTTCATATATTAAGGGAAGAAGGATCCTTGTCTGCTTTCCTTCAGGGAATTCTCTTCATAATGAAAAGAACCTGAGAGGTAACATAATGAATGTATCAACCTTGTCCCTGTGATTTCTGCATATGGTATATTCCTCTCCTTCTCTTTTGGGAATGAAGGAGTTGTCTCACTGACCAGTGTAGTACCTGATATTGGTACCCATAACTGCATTGTGTCACTAAAAGAGTTCAGACAAGCAACCCAGGAACAATGTAAGAATTTCAGTCATTATATAAGAGTGAGAGTCTCCAGGGGATCTCTGCACTTAGTTTAGCAATTTAGAGAGAATTTAAGTGTTGATTTGGGCACCACTTTCAGTGCTGTGTTGGATAGATCATGCTGGGCCATAAAACTTTGAAACAGGGAGAGCTGTTTCCAGAACCAGCTGAAAATAAAATGAGTCAAAAGCAGATGAATCCATGCTATAAGCGAGGCAAGCATTTCTAGTACTGGAACCACTTGCTAGTGACAGTAGAGGAAGCTCTAACCATTCTGAGCCATGGTAAAACATTTTCTTTCAAATGTGCTGGAGTTCAAAGAAGAGTTTTGAGGCATCCTCATGGCCTGTGCTGTGGAAAAGGTTGCACTTGAATTGTAGTCATGTTTTTTAGTCTTAATTCAGCAAGAGGGTGTTTCTGTTGCAGATGCTCACTGACTTGAATACCTATCTGAATAAAGCCATTCCTGACACAAGGCTGACTATCAAAAAATACCTGGATGTCAAGTTTGAATATTTGGTGAGCTGCTTTTTTTTTTTTCCTAAGTGTTGGTCAAAATTAAGTTTCCTAGAATCATCCTGAAAGTCACATCTAGCCTCTATGATCACATATCCATCCTTGCATAATCCATGAGAGAATGCCCTTTTTTTTCTAGTTCTTTGTTTACTGACAGATTACTCAGATTCAGATACTTGCTTTTAACTTAACACTTCTCACTGGTAAGAAGGATCTTACAGTACCCATATGACTTATTTCCTACATGATCAGAATTATTTCCTGATTTATTTCTAAAGAGTTTCTCTGCAACTTAGACTCTTGAACTCCTCTAAAGAGCTCCCCCTTACATATTTTTCAGGTAATTTTGGACACTCTTTCTTTAGCCAAAGTAAACAACTGTCAAGTCATATTTGCTCTAATTTAGACCTTGCTCTTTTTTTACCTCCTTCATTCCATTCAGCCTTCATTTTCTACCCAAAAAGGGTAAGATTGCTCAGTTCACCTGTTCTCTAATTGTAGGAATCTATTTCCTTTTGCCTGTTGAGAGTAGTACTTGGAGCTGCAGCCCTAAGGCAAGGGAATATGGTAGAATCTCTTCCTACATCAATCCTCCCTCCAATTAATATTTTTGTTTTCCTTCTTATTTATTCCCATCTCATACTTCTCTTGTACTGTCTTTTCCCAAAGAGTAGATGAACACAGGATTTTTTCCCACTGTGCTTTCTTCAGAGTCTGTCCACTGAAGAAAGGCTTGGAATGGTGCAACCTCATGGGTATGGGTGATGATAAAGTTGTTTCTAATTTTTAATAGTTCCTTCTTGTTTTGCTTTTTTTTTTTTAATCTTTAATTCTGCAAAGTCTTACTGCCTGAAAGTCAAAGAGATGGATGATGAAGAGTACAGCTGCATTGTGAGTATCAGTACAATTGCAAAAGCACTCCTGTGCCTGTCAGCACCCAAACAAGTGAATGCATCCTAAGGAATTACATACATTTATTCTTAATGTATTAGAAATAGGGGATCCTTAAATGCTACCTGGGGAGCACTGCAGCTTGTTTGCTCAGTAGTTGCCTTTCTCAGTGTTTAAGTACTATTAGGTTATGTAAGGAGGATTAAGGTGTTATCTTCACAGATTCCATTTGTGTGTAGTGTACAGCTTATCATTAAGACTTGTTTCTTAGAAATGGAGATTTAGCTTCTCTGTAGCAAAATGCATGTGAAGCTGCATTTATAAGTGAAGGAAATTGATTAAAGGATATCTGTTAACAATAGGGGGTTTATAGTTTAGAGTTTTAGGACTTTAATCCTTAACAGCTCTGTTTAAAATAGCTAAAGGTATCCCATAAATTCCAGTTTCCCTGCATAAGAGTAATATCTTTTTTTATCCTTGGTATAAACCTCAGAGCAGACATTTGATTTCTTGGAATGTCTAATTCCCAAGTGCCAAGCAGGAATCAAACTCCTAACACAATCTTTCATTATACATTTCCTTCTAAATGGGAAGGAAAGAATCCCAGTCTTGCCCAGCAGAGCGGCACCTTTGGGTTTGGCACACGCAGCGTGTGTTAGGGAGCCATAGTCTGTAGCACAGATTTTTCTGTATGTTGTGTTCACAGGTGCAAGGGAAGGATGCTTCATTGCTGACAGAGCTAACCCCTTTCCAGACTTTTGCAGGACAATGTATAGGTCCCTCCCTGTTGGTTTCCAGTATTTTGTCTGGATGGTTGTAGATACCAGAGGGTTCCCTTTGTAGATATGTAATTCATTATGCAATCCATACAGGGAAAACCTTACAGAGGAGGGCAGAATTTTTGTGTGCTTGATATAAACTTGTTCTTAATGCCTGTCTTGCTAGTCCAGGTAAGAAGCCATGTCACCTCTCCCTGCTGGGCTGAAAGGTGCCTGTCCTTTTGTATTTGCTTAGTAGTGATGCTTTACCATGGTTGGTGTGTTTGGCCTTCAAAGTGGCCCCACAGACTGCCAGTTTTTGACACGGCTCAGTGTTCCTCCTGCTTCCTGACAGCAGTTCCCATGTGCCTGAGAGGTCCGTAATAACCCAAGGCCATTGTGAGTCCACTCTGGTAGGCAGACTGTGTGCAAGCACTGCTGTGGGAGTCTCTAGCATGGTGCTGTGTTTTTGGCAGGCTCTGGGTGAGCCTCTCTACCGGGTCAGCACTGGGAACTACGAGTACCGCCTCATCCTGCGCTGCCGTCAGGAGGCTCGCACGCGCTTTGCCAAGATGAGGAAGGACGTGCTGGAGAAAATAGAGCTCCTGGACCAGAAACATGGTGAGTGCCACTGCTGAGTTCAGCAGACATGACTTTGGCCTCTCTGTTCCTCCTCTGTCTCAGCTCAGAAGACAGCTCAGTTCTTCTTTGCTGAAGAGCTCCTTTGTGGCTGTACCCGAGACATCAGCTCTGAGGGGCAAAATGTGTAGGTGATGGTATCTAACACTGGTAAGGGAAGCTTGATCACAGCCTTCACACTGTTCGGAAAGGAAATTTTTACACTTTTTCCCCCCAACATGTCTCCACTGCAGTGCAGGACATCGTGTTCCAGCTCCAGCGTTTTGTCTCCACGATGTCCAAGTACTACGACGACTGCTACGCCGTGCTCCGGGACGCAGATGTCTTTCCCATCGAGGTGGACCTCGCCCGCACCACTCTCAGCTATGGGCAGAAGGATACCTACACAGATGGGGCGGAGGAAGAAGGCGAAAGCGAGAGAGAGGGTAGCGGGAGGGAGGATGCAAATGGAGAGAAGCTCATTGATGATGCCTGAGTGTGTCAGCATGGCCAGAGGGAGGACTCTGCAGACTTATGAAAACATGTATTTCACGTGGCCATTCATCCTCCACCATTTCTCTGTGTGTCCAGCCTGGGATTCCTTCTCTGCTCTGGGTGGGGTAGCTGCTTGGATTGGGACCAGCCTCTGCTTTCGTCTCTTTTCTTTTGCCTGTTTGCCTGGATAATTCTTTTTGCCCCTGGAGACCTCTGGTACCCAACCTGGGTACTGCAGTGTGGTGAGGAAAAGCCACTCCTGCACCGCCATGTGCCCCTGTGCAGGCAGGACTCTGCTGAGCACGGGGGCAGCACCACTCCTCTCTGGCACATGGAAGCCAGTTAAGGGTTTGGAGGTGATTACAGATGGTGAGGGCAGCCCCCTTCCATCCTCCCCTTGTGCTATGGGGAAGTGTTGGCATCACTGCTTGCTGTCTTCAAGCTCCTTCTGAGGATCCACCTTAGGACTGTGATGGAAATACCCTATCTTTAAAATAGAAAGGAGACACAAGCCCTTGTGGAGACAGGAAGAGGCTTTGGGTTTTTTTAGTATAAAGAATGACTACTGTGCTCTCCTCTCTGCACAGCTATTTTGTGCTGCCTCTGGGCCAGCCAGCAGCAGTAGCTATCCTCCCATTCCCTAGCACAAGGGAAGGGGGGAAAGGAAAGCTGAGGTGAGAGTGCTTCTTTCCTCCTTCCTTTTCTCTTCCCCTCCCTCCATCCTTGTGGGCCAATCCTAGATGCAGATGGCACTTCATCTGTTAATGGGCTGCACAACTGCCAGGAGTGGTGGTGTTCTTGGGCCAGGGGTTTTGACTTCTCTGTTGTTACATTCTAGTAGTCATGGGAGAAGTTATTTAAGTGCATTAATTTATGATCAAGATTTTTCTTTTTTTTAGATTTGTGTTTCTCTTTGATTGTTTTTGCAGCTTCTACATCTCTGTGGGTGGCTGGAAAAAAACCATCCATGGTCAAGCTGCTCTGGAGAATTTAAACAGACTGGTGTAGTGACTATTGTCTGTAATAAAGAAATATGTGACATTTAATTTCATGTCCTTCATGCCTTTCTATGAAGGGTTTTTTTTGCTTATCTTCCATTGGTTTTAATTTTAAGGTATAATCTTGGGAAGATGGGTGTCACGTACTAGCCATTTTTGTCTTGTACTGGTGCATAATCTCTATAGCAACCTGTGGTGGTCAGTGCAGTGCAGATTTCCAGAGGAAGAGAGTTCTAAATGCTGTAGCAAGGCCAGTCCTCCAGGAACACCAGCTGCTCTGCATTTTAGCTTCCCAGGGGAGCACCAGCCTTCTAAAGGCCCCCAGGTGCCTTAGTCCCGCCAAGGTGGCATCCCTGTCCCTCTCCAGGCCAGCTTCTCCACACAGCTCAGCTGTTGCATCACAAGCTTCAGCTGATGCTTAAGTCCCTGATCCTCTTTCAGAGTTGTTTGTTGGGCCAAAACACGAAGCAGTTGGGGGGGAACTGAAAATGCTTCAGGGGAGTCTGCCTAAAAGCCATTGAAACCAAGTGTAAAGCAGCATAGCTGGGTTTTTTAGGAAGAGGTCTGGGAATCTTGCAGCACTGTCTGTAGTGAGACCTCGTACCCTGAGGGCTTTTATTTGCTTTTGTGAAAATAATTTAAGAGTGGGAGGCTTAGTGGGAAATGTTGGCTTGTGACAAGGAAACAGAGGGGACCTTGTTCTAGTGACTGGCCTGGCTGACAAGAGCAGTTGTTTTCATGCTGTGGACCTTGGACCTCTGGGAAGCTGTGAGCTCCTTGGAGGGCATACTAGTGAATAAGGGAAACCCAGCCTGGGGTTACTGGGGAAAGAACTGCAGAGCAGCTTGGTTGAGCAGAAACAGCGATCTTTCCTTGTTGGAAAGGGAAAACAAGCTTTGAGAGCACTGGGTGAATGCCTGCAGGGCCCCAGCACCCTTGCTGCTCCTCTCATTCTCCCAGAGCTTTGCATCTGGGGTTTGGTATGGAGTTTAGTCTTGTTTGGGATATTTCTAAGTGAGTTTGAGTAGGAAAAAGCCCAAAGTCACCACTGTGAATAGCTCAGTATGAGATCTAACAGTGGTGTTAGCTATGGTGGGACAGAGTACAGCCTCGTGGCGTTTACCTTCTCCCCTCCAATCTCCAGTTCTTCTGTCTCTTCTTAAACTGATATTCTTCAACAGCTTTATTTTGCTCACCATTTACTGCTGTTTTTTGTTTGGGAGCACCTAGAATGAAACCCTTTCCTTCATGTCCCCACTCCCCTGCTTTGTTTAAATGGCTTTATGGATCCTGCCAACTACCCGTTAATTTGTAGTCAGTCTGGTCTGGAATGAAACATAACTTTTCGTGGCCCAACAAGCTGCCTTCCCTGTAGCCCTCTGCTTAGTTTTTGATCCCCTGTTATAGTCACAGGTTCCCCCAGGGTCTCTGAGGTGAAGCAGTTCAGGAAACCGGAAGAAAGAGCTTTGGCCAGGGGTGTTTATAAAAGATCCAGTCCTAAAGCAGATTAGAAGTGCTTTAAGCATGCCAGGGAAGGTTGTCCTCTCTGAATCTAGAAATCCACTACTGCAGCAGGGGGTGAGGGGGTCATGCCTGCTTTACCACGTGCTCCAACACCCTCGTTAGCGGCACTCGGGGACTGGGGCTTGTCCTTCTGCCTTACCTTTGATTCCTTTATGTAAGGAGGTTTTCTCTATTTAAGAGGAAAACACAGGCACGTCTGGTGCCATTCCTGCTCAGTGGATAATCGCTTGGGACACGGTTATTTACCTGCCTTGAAACCCCTGCCCCCACAGGGGCCAAGTTGTTCCCTTCACACGTCAACGGGGCTCACTTGAGCCTAGATAAAGCTGGCTTGGTGCTATTCCTGTCAGCGGGGCTCCGTGCTGCAGCTGCACACCTAATGGCATTAGCCTTTCTTAGGTGTCTTCTTCTTGTACCTCAGCAGCAGCCTCTGAGGCAGCGCTTCCCTACTTGGGGAAGCAGCATCAGGTGTCGCTGCCCCAGCTTTACCGTCCACAAAAGATGTGCCAGGCAGAGGTGCTTGGAGCTGGTGGTCTCCTGGTTCGGCAGTGCCTGAGGGAGGTGTTGCAGAGAGCCTGGTGTCTACCCCCACGCTGGTGCCCCTGGACCTCCTAAACGTGCTGCCAGTGAGACTGACACTGTCCAGACAGGGAAGTGGGGTGAAGGAAACACTGACACCAGAACAGAGCATACCAGATCTGATTACAAAGAGTCTCTAATTGTTTATGTTCGGTGTCGTGACAATGCAGAAGGAAAAGGAGAGTCCTTGGCAGCCTCTTCAGAAGACTTTCTCCGGGGCTGGTTTGAAAGTGAGGAAAGAAGATTATTATTTTTTCTTTTTGGTGTTTGGGCTGCTCTGAGCCTGTGTTGTACCAGCATGGGTGCAGGATGCAAGCAGACGTATCACTGGGTAGGTTGTGGACATATGTACATAGGGACCTGCTATTCTTGTACCTCTCCCTCTTATTTCTTACATCTGCCTTTGTCCCAACTTTCTGCTCCCCGCATCCCACCTACCCTCCCATGCTGAGGTGCTTGCACACAAGGCCAGTTTTATACATCCCTGTTCTCTGCCCTGGCTAGAAACTGTCCCTCTCCACCATCTGGTCAGCGTTGCAGCCGTCCCGTGCCAGCACCTCCCCGTCCCCTGCGGGACAGCCGCCTCCCTCCCCTCGCTGCTCCTCTGCCACATGGTTGGCCTCCTCGCTGGCCACCACCACGGCGCTGTCGGTGCTGTGGGCCGGCTGGTGGTTGTCACTGCTGTGCTCCTCGGCTTCCTGCACGTCGGACTCCGCTTCCTCGGTGTCGCTCCCCGCTCCCGCAGTGGGGTTGTTCTCGGGGGGAGGCTCCTTCTTCCCTCGGTTCAGGCAGCAGTAGCTGGCCACACCCAGGAAGAGGGCGGAGAGCACGACCTCTGAGCCCGCCAGGTAGAAGATCACCTCATAGTTCTTGAGAGCATCGACCAGGCGGCCTGATGGTTGGAGAAGACGTGAGATGGTTGGAGAAGACATGAGATGGTTAAATTCAGCCTACGCACTCCTGCATGGACAGCCCAGTGCAGGGGGGCAGCATCTGCATGTGGCTGAGGACCCATTCCTCAAGGGAGCAGCAAGAAGCCTGAATATCTAAAAATCACCCTGGGAAACAGCCACACTGTACTTCCAGGGAAAGTACGGTAACAGTGCATGGTTGGTGTTTTCCCTTGTTTGGACAAGCTTAAAAAATTGTGAGTCTTTCATGGTGGACCATCTTTTCTACTTGCCAAAGTGGGAAAAGCCTCTCATGATTTGGATTGGCCAGTCTCAGAAAAGAAAGTTTGAGAGGCATTGCTATTTCTTAAGCTATTATGTCAGGAAAACATTCTGTAGGGAAGAACAAACTTTTTCTCATTGCTATTTCTTAAGCTATTATGTCAGGAAAACATTCTGAAGGGAAGAACAAATTTCTCTTTGGCAGACAAATCCCTCTGGTTGGCCCACACCTGATGATTTCTGTGCCAGAGATATTCTCAATATATTTTCTGTATCCACTGGGGCTAGCAATGGAGGAAGAGGTCCCAGTCCTTGGGGAGCACAAACAGCTGCCTTGCTGCTGTCAGGATGCAGCCGTGGAACCGCGCTCTCCATCCCGGTCTCGCCTGCTTCCGAATGCACATGTGACCCCAGTCGCTGCTGTGCTACAGAAACCAGCCCCAGGACACGCTGAGGTGCCTCCCGGAGCAGTCATGGGAGGCACGTGGTGCATTCCTGGGCAGGTGAATGTGGCCCTGTTCAGCCAAGCCGGATGGCGAGCAAGGAGCCCCAGCGCGCGTGCGTGTGCGTGTGTGAGTGCAGCTTATCCTGTGCCAAACGCCCTCGGCCCCACAGAGCGGGAAGCAGCTCAGGAGGATTACACCAAACAAAGCCACTTTGTTCACCCCCCTTCTCCCAGCTGAGCGCTGTTCTCCCCGAGTCCGAGCCATCAGGATTGTCAGAGCGCTCGGGCTTCCTGTGCCAGGGGGGTCCTACAGCCCCCAACACGACCTGGCTGCCCCCAGCACGGTTCTTCAGTGACCCTGCACTGTCTGCGTGCCACTGTACGTGCTCACAGCACCAAGGCATAGCTGAGCTGAGGCAGGAGGGCTGAGGGATTCCCGTGTTAGCACCCTACTGGTGGGCCTTGCTCCTTGGGGCAAGGTGCTGTTAAATCCTTCTCTTCCCCAATGATCTCTCTGCAGCTGCCTCCAAAACACATATTTCTTGACCCTCCCTGGCTTGGGACTGCCAACTGCCCCACAGCTTATAAAGTGAAACATGAATTATTGTTAGCATATAAGAGGGTCCTCTCTTGGCTGCCAAATTTTACTTGAGAACTGGTTGGAGTTGCTGAGGGCAGGTTTTACTCATAACCAGTGGTTTGTGTTGAGGAAGAGACCATTCACACAAAGGTCTTCAATGATGGGCTTTAGCCTGTGTGTTACAGCTGAAGGAAGGGAGTGCAAGAAACAACAGAGTGGTTCCTGCCTGGGGATTTTCCATAGTCTTGTCCCTGACTCTTCCTTGCAAATCAGGAAACTGCACTTTGTTTGGAAATGAGCCTTGGGCATGATTTGGCTTTCTCACATGTGATCAGACACTTAACATTAATCTACACCAACCTCCATTCAACAGCCTGCTTTTATGGGCTGTTTGTGGGGCCTGGACCTTACCAGGGGCTGTGACCTAGACTAGACTGGCTGAAAAGCTGTGAGTGTCTTAATCCTCTTAGAAAAATTACCAGCCAATGCCTCAGGGGACTGTGCAAACTGTTTTGACTTGACTGACAGCAAAACACCTGTGCCTTGGAATTGGGATCCGAACAAATTGAGGTCACTTTTCACAGTGCCAATCAAAAGGCCATGGACACCAAGGAGCATTTGAGAGACACTTGCTTTGTCCTAATGAAGACTCTCAAAGGTTTGTCTGCAGCATGTGCCTGACCCTATCCTTAACATGATTCTATGCAACATTCGTAGTGAAGGCTGAGATCAGCTCTCAGCTTCTAGAGCAAACTTAAAGTTGAGAAATAGGGTCTTTCTTCAAGTGGGGTGTCCGTGCCCAGTACCTGCAATTCAGTGGAGCAGTGGCGGCCAAAAGAGGCACCTGCAGCAAGACACCTACCTGCAGAGGGTGGGCCGATGAGCACAGCAAAAGCCTCAATGAGCAGGACCAGCCCGATGGCGCTGGAGAACTTCTGGGAGCCGACGATGGCCATCAGCACCTCGAACTGCAGTGCCCCCACCATGCCGTAGGAGATGCCAAAGAAGACGCAGAAGATGACCAGCCCTGTGTAGTTGCTGGCCCTGGCACTGCAGATGTCTGTCAAGCCGTTGAAGAGCATGGAGAAGCTGAACAGATAGGCCACGTGAGGGCGGACCCACTTCAGCCCTGCCACCATGCCACAGGCTGGGCGGGCAAAGATGTCTATGAAGCCGATGATGGAGAGCAAGAATGCGGCCTCGGTGTCCGGGACGCCTGTGTCCTTGGCATAGTTGACCAGCAGTATGGGGGGCACAAAGAGACCCAGGACCAGGATGAACTTTGAAATCGTGTAAATGATAAACCCTCGGTTGGAGAAGATACTAAAATCCAGAAGCTTCTTTCCTTTCTTGGGCTTCTTCTTGGCTTTCTTGCCTTTCTTGGTTCCATCAGTGGTGCTGATTCCCTCCTCTGACTTCCCTCCTATGGGCAGCATCTCCTTGGCTTCATATTTGTCCTGAGCCTTCCCCATCTTCCTCTTCATGCCCATATCCAGGGGTCTCATGACTGCTCCACAAGTGCAGCAGTTAAGCAGAAGGCCCCCCATGATAAGGAACCCTCCTCGCCAGCCAAACTTCTCCAGCAGCACTTGCCCCAGAGGAGAGAGGGAGGAGAGGAAGACAGGGCTCCCAGCAGCAGCCAGTCCATTGGCCAGAGGCCGGCGCTTGTCAAAGTAGGTGCCCAGCATGATCAGTGAGGGCTGGAAGTTCAGTGCCATACCCAGCCCTACATGGAAGTGAGAGCCAGAAGTGCAAGAACATGAGATGTGTTTTGCAACAAGCTGAAAACTCCCCTTAGACTATCCTAGTCCAGAAGTCCCATGATGGGATGAATGTACTCCTCACAAGCCTCTGTGTCTTCATGTTGGTGGATAGCCCCTGCAGGGGATGGGCTAAACCAGCCTGTCCATCTCAAGTGGGTTTGAATCAGGTAATTGTGCTCACACTTAGGCAGGACCTGAGCCTTACACAGGAATTCTGCCTCTTTCCCCTGCCACTCTGTACTGATGCTGCCTACCACAGTCACTGTGATCACTGAGCACCACCTAGGTTTCTTCTGTCTCTCAGCCACAGGCCCCTGCTGTTTAGATCCAGCAGATGCATCCCTCACAGGTGCAACATTCAGGACTAGGTGCATCCCATAGCATGTGCAAATAGGCTGGGGAGACCTGATACTAGACATGGCAGTGCTAAAGGGAAATACGACATGGTTTTGGCTCTCCCCAGGTAAGCCTGTGTTGCCCTCCAAATCTCAGGGCTCTTACCTGTCAGCACACCAGCTGTCAGATAAAGCTCGATGATGTTGGTGGTAAAAGATGCCAGGATCATCCCAGCGGAAGCTAGCAGCCCGCCAATGAGCATCACGGGCCGGCAGCCAAACTGGTTCACCATGATGCTGCATACTGGTCCTAGGAGGAAGCAGAGGAGACAGAGGAGGTGACCAGGAGGGGACAGGACAGCTGGGAAGGGGCAGGCAGCCCAAGCAGGGCTCTCAGGGAGGATGAAGCTGTAATGATGGAGCTCACTACTTGGCTGCTTAGGTACACATCTGTTGGGCCTGGCCAAGGGAGAGGGGCCTGTGGTGTGGAGGCTTCTGTTCTGCCCTGCCTTTTCCCTGGCGCTTGGTGTGATAGGAACAGCACTTCAGCAGTGGGAGCAAACCCTGTATCAGTTGTCTGGGATGTAGGTGTGGTGACCCCTGAGGTCTCCTGGGGCAGAGGAAACAGGGATATGAGATGCAGCACACTTCCAGAAGAGAAGTGGGAGGACAATTGTATTCTGCATCGTGGTTCATGACCAGGCCAGTGAGCATGAGAGAGTCCATGGGGACATGGTCTGGGCCCATGGCAGAGTGGGAGAGGTGTGAGCTGAGGAGGGGGAAGTGTGTCCAAGCATCACCTGTCCCATAGAGCATGGCCAGCATGATGGAAGAGATCCAGGCTGTGTCACTGTAGCCCACGTGGAAATCTTTCATGAGCTCCTTGAAGTAGACACTGACGGCTTTGGGGAAGGCATAGGAGAAGCCAGTGATCACAAAGCAGCCAAGGAGCACGATCCAGCCCCAGCCACCATCCGGGGGCTTCACAGGAGCCGGGAGCTGCCCTTCTTCTGGGTCAGGTCTCCCCATCTTCTAACCTAGGAATGGAAAGGCAGGCTGGGAGGAAGTAGTGCAACACAGAGAGAGAAAGTCTGCTGGCATTGCAAGAAGAGAAGAGCAGAGCAGAGGAGCAAACATTTACTACAAGATTTCTCTCCATGCCCACCATCTCCAGGCTCTGAGAGGCTCATCAGGGGCCACATCTGCTCTTTGTACCCTGATCCTGCCAGGTGAGGTGACATTGCTTTGGGGTGTGAGGTCATGCCTCAGCTGGGCAGAGGTGGGAAGCTCCCCCTGAGACTGGGGCAGCCCAGAGCTCCATAACCCCTGGCCAAACATATACAAGCATTGTCACAGCTCCCAGCTGAGCCTGGAGTGCTGCAGCATCCATCTGATGCAGCATCAGGATCTGCAGCACCCCCCTTGCTTCATATCCAGCCTTGCCTACAGATGGGGCGAGACAAAGACCAGCAATGTGAACCCTTTTTGCTTCCTAAAATCTGCCTTTGAGCCTCTCCCATGCTGGTCTGCTCCAGTGGGGAGTCCTCCAGGACCTGCCCTGCCACAGAAACCTCCAGCAGTGAAGCAAGGAGATCCATTAAGCCCTCTGTTCTTCTCTCTGGAAGGCCCCAGTGCATGGCACTCTCCTTCTCCCTCCCCTCCCCTCCCCACCCTCAGGGGCCAGATTTCCGAAATAGGTGAAGGGGGAGAGCACAAAAACCCGGTGGTTATTTGCATGCCAGAGAGATTAGGGCTCTGTATGTACACAGAAGGGCCGGAACAAAGCCTAAGTGGGGAGAAGGAGGGAATTAAAGGGGATGTCTTGTGAGTTGCTCTCAGGGCTCTTAAGCTGCCCAGGAATTTTGCTCCAGCTGACTGCTGTGGGTATGTTTTTCTTTTCTCCCTTAGGTACCAGGTTTCTGCCCCTTCCAGCACCATTGGCCACAGTTTCTTTGTCAGCCAGGATTATTTCCACACCTGCATGCAAAGCCATCACTGGACTTATGCTACAGATGCTCCCAAGTAGATTAGACAGGCATTCTGCACGCCTGAGCTGGGCTTTTTTGGTCTGGTTTGTCTCCTATCACTGTCTGGTGGCAGCACACTCCACTGGCAAGGGTCCTCTCTCCTGCCCAGCTCTCCTGGCTGAAGGGCTGCAAGATGGCATCAGCGTCCTCATCCCTTGGCACCAGCAATTGTGGGAAATGCCAGGAGTCACAAATGGACTAGAGAGTGCTGAGGGGACAGGGACTGTCTTATGGATGTGACACACATAGCTACAACCCAGGATCTCTGGATCTGGGTGCATTTCTCAAGGAAGTCCCTGTTCTTGGTGTCCTCCATGCAAAGGGGGTGAGTTGAGCTGATTCCTATAGTTGCTGTTGCTCTGGATGTCAGAGAAGTGCAAATCCTTTAGACAAAAGTGTGGATGGCACGAGCTGGGGCAGACCCCAGGCAGAGGGCCCTACTTGGCAAGAGTGGTCTTACTCCACAGCCACCCCCAGCTGTAGCCCTCCTTCCCCTCTCCAGGGGAAAAACAGAGTGCAGCACTCAGGTACCTGCCTCCACCATGGGTCCCTGCAGCAGAGTTCCCCAAACTTTCAGGATGCTGTGAGCCATGAAAAAAGGGAGCTGAATCTGGCTCTGAGCATGGACTGGGGCAACTCTTCTGGATGGCTGTTTCCTAGCAGCTCTTGGGTTGATCCACTGGGGCCAGCACAGGCTGCTCTAATCTCTCCCTCCCAGCCCAGATCTCAGGGGCTCAGGGCAAGAGACAGAGAGGCAATGAACTGAAAGCAGGGGGCTATGAAGATATTTTTAAGGCAAGGAATCCCTACAAGGACAAGAAGAATAATGATACCAGCTATCCATACCTCCCCCATCTCGCCCTCACTGGTATTTTCTGGATCACTGGCACCCTGACAGCCAGACTGAATGCCTCGCTCCGTTTCTGCCATTTTGCCCACTGCTCCTGTCCCAGCTCCAGCTGACTGGCAAGCTGGGTCCAGCTGTACAAAAGGTGACCAGCTGCCAAAGCACACTGATTTCTCAATCAGAGCTGGTGCTCCACCACTGCACCATCTGCTGCACGTAGCTACTTCAAGTAAGAGCTGCCACCAAATGTAGCCTGAGAATTGTTGTCCAAGCCCCTCTCCAGCCTTGCTTTTCTTGAGCTCATCCTGCACCGCAAATTAAATGAATCAATCAAACCATTGCAATCCATCTTTCCCTCAACCTTTCTGCTCCCTGCCAGCACTCTAGCAAGAAAATATTTGTCTGTCTCTGACATGCTCTTCAGAGATTTTGTAGCACTGCCTGTCAATGATGAGCCCATGGCATCTGATTTTGAAGAGCACATTAGACAAATGTCTGTGAGTACTTGTTTGAGTCTGGAGCTGGAGGGCACCTCTGCAGGAGCCACTTGCTCCATGCTACAGAGCTGTACAGCAAAGCATGAAAGCACTTTTACCTGCCTGCAGCTAGGTGTGGCTGCAAATGATGGGGTGCACCAGAGGAGCTCACCTGTGGAGATGCCTCCAAGGCCAATATGCCATAGCACACCTCGTAACACCTCTGCTGGAGGTTTATCCCAGCTGTGAGCCCGGCAGCTCAGAGCTGCCTCGTTCCTAACACCATGGCACACATGCTTCTCTGCTCACATCAGTCACACCACGTACCTGCTCCTGCCTTTGCACACTCTACAGCTCACTATCATTTTGTCCCCAGTTAAGGAGCTTTATCCACAGGTAAAAACACAGTTTGTGAGTTCACATGCACCTAAAAGCTCATCAGCATGACCACCTGCCCTTCCCCTTGCATCACAGGAAGGTGGGCCAGAGCAGAACTTGCTGCAGGTGGCTGCAAGAAGACTTGCACTGACCAGGAGGCACAAGCCCAGGCTGGAAGGGTGAAGACCACAGCAGGTTCAGTTGTGGCTGCCAGTCCCTGGACACACACAGAGCACAGTGCAGACAGTGCTGGATAATGCCCAGAAAATCCCCACTGTGCTAGACAAGCTGCACCCAGGAGGGTCCGCATAAATGCTCTTAGTGCCTCCATGCAGTACAGATAGGGTGGGGAGTCTATTTATTGAGTGCCAGGCCCACAGTTCATGCCACCAGCCTCTCCAACCCACAGACAACCCCCAGGAAAGCATTTTTTAGAGAATAAAATGAATGCAGGCCTGGGGTGAGTTGTTCCTCTTGGCTGCTGGAGCGAGGGTGCCAGCATCCCTCCACAGCACTGACCTGTGCAATGCAGCGATGACCTCCGAGCACAAGCTGAGCCCCCAAGGGTTGAGCAGATCCCTCAGCAGCACTTCCTTCTCCTGCTGGCTGGCACTTCCCGGCTCTGGATGAGGGTGCCTGGTTAGAAGGTCCTGCTGGATCTTTTCTCCATGGTGGGCACAGGACAATGCCTGCAGGAATCTAGCACCTGTTGAGCAGTCTCTTGTGCTCCGTTCCTTCCTTTGGAGCAGCTACGTCCTCACAAGACAGCTAATCCCCCTCTCAGCCTGCTTCCCTCCAGTTCCAGTGGTGCCCAGCAGAGCTGTCTGTGGCAGATCTGGGGGCACACCCTGTGTGGGGCACTCCCTTGCCTCCTGTGGGTGCGAGCAGTGTCCCACAGCACCCCCAGTGTGGATGTGGGTCAGGAGCTGCTTATGGCTTCAGGTCGGCAGAGACTAGTGGGTGCTGAGCGGGCAGAAAGCACTTCTCCACTTTTAAGAGGCTTTTCCAGCCAATGGGGATGAGGTGGCTGCCTGCCACAGCCCGAATCCCCCGGTAATCCCGCTGCCCAGGGGCTCCTTGCATTTTCCCCAGCAGGGCAGGGCAGGCTGGCAGGGATGGATTCAGTCAGAGGGACCAAGAGAGGAAGAAGCAGGGTGGGGGGTGCTGGGGTGGGAGGCAGTGGAGGAGGAGACCATGTGCTCATGGTTCAGTAAGGTACCCACCAGGTAAAGCAGCTGCTTTTGAAGCTTCCTCAGCTGCCAGCCACGATGGAGAAGTGGTGGTGGGGTTTTGCAGGGCATGTGCCCAGCAGAGAAGTGAGACAAGGTGGAGCAGCCAAGGAATCACTGCCAGCTATGGCTCAAACTGCCAGATCCTGCCCACCCAGGGCAGCTCAAGAACCCCCCTCAAAACCAGCCTCCCCAGGGGCTGGCTCACAAGAGGAGGGCTGGCAGGCACTGGGACCAGCCAGTCTCTGGCTGTTTGTGGGGGAACCCTGTTACTTCCAGGGAGGGGGCTGGGGCTCAGCCCAGGTGGGCTTTTGGGGAGGACAAGGCCTGGGCTGTAAAGCCCTGGAGCCCCTCAGCAGCAGGGGGGTGGCGGGGGCCTGGCCCCACTCCCAGCCAGGGTTTAATGTCTATTAATAAGGCTAATCAGCTAAGCCCTGCCATCGCTGGTGCTCCATCCCTCGCTCACGCTGCTGCTCCCGTGAGGGCTCCCCCAGCACACACCAGGTATTCCCAGATTGGTGAGGCCCCCACATGCCCTAGGGGAATGTTTTTCCCCTGCACTGAGCAGCCCTGGGGTGCCCAGAGCACACATTCCAGCAGTGGGTGAGGAGAAGGGGGCCACAGGTCCTTGCTGCCCTCTGGCAACAGGACAGACAGGGGCACGCAGGGGGGCAGTCAGCAATGGGCAGTGCAGCCCTCCTGGTGCCCTCCACATCCACCCCAGACCCCTGGGCAGGTGGCGGCCCCATCTGGACTCACGGCACTGCAGTGTCCAACACCACGAGCATGGGCAGCCACCATGGCCCCAGTGCTGGTGTGGAGTGTCTGTCCTCCTCCCCTTGCATCCTGTGACTGAGGTGATGTCCCAGCCACTGAAATGGACACAGAAGATGCATTCTCCATTTTATTTTAAAAAACCCATCTATTTTCCACAGGACAGTACCTGAAGGAACAGGGCAGTGGTGCTGGACACTGTCACCTGCCCCTGTCTTGCCCCAGCAGTGCCCAGCAAGGTGAGGGGCTGCACCTGGGGTGAGAAGAGGCAGGTGCTGCTGCAAATGGACACAGTTTTCAAAGAGGCCAAGACCAGACCCTGTCAGCTGGACCACTGGATCACTGGAAGCCTTCTTGTAGCCTTCTCTTTTGGAGTTCATTCTTCTGGTGGCAAAGGAACTGTTTGGTGACAGTCCTTCTCTGCCCACAGCAGGGGTAGCAAAGCTTCACCTTCAACATCCCAACAGCACTGCCCTGGCTGCAGATGGCCTTAGCCAGCCCTACCTCCAGCTCCAGCTCCAGCTCCAGCAGCTTCCCCTCTCCCAGGCCACCAGCACCAGTAACAGCAGACTGCTCCCTCCCACTCAAGTACAGTAACACCACAAGGGGAGGGAAGCAGGGATCAATCCAGAAAGGGCAGCAGAGATCTGCTTCTGGCTAAAGCACACCAGGCACCCAGTTGAGATGGGTCCCATTGTCCCAGAGGTATGGGAGGGGAAAAGAGAGTTCACTCCTTGAGTGGTAGCACTAGGTTGCTGCCCAGCTGGAGGTCACAGCATTGTCCCTTCTCCTCCTCTTTCTCTGCTGGAATCCTTCATGCCCACAGCCCTGTTTCACCGGATGATGGGTGCCGAGCGGTCATTGGTCACTGTGGGGCGCAGCTTGACTGTGGCAAAGGGGTTGGTACCTCTGGAATGGGAAAGGAAACAGGCAACCATCAGAAAGCCTGCAAATGCCATGCAAGGATGTCTGTGACCAAGCAAAGGCCACTTAGTCCTGTTGCAGTCGCCTCCATGCCAAGGAGGAGAGCGTGGTAAAGTTAATTCCCGAGTATGTTTTCTTCATCCTTAACACACCCTGCTGCACATTCCCATGTGGTTCCCCTTGGGATCTTCCGAGGGCTACTCACCCTCCTTCTTCCAAAGTTTGAGAAAGGGACACTGGCACATGGCTGTCCCTCAGGACAGCACTCTACACTCATACAGTGCACACTGACCCTCCAAGCAAGGAGTAGGGGAGTGGAAAAAGGCCACGGGACAACATCAGAAACATGGAGACGCCAATCCAGCTCCAGGAGGAAGAAAACCAGGGATTTATGGCAAGTCTCACCCCCACAGACCTGACTCATCAGAACCCAAAGCCACGTCCTTTTATGCCTCAGCCCTTTCCAAGCAGGCAGAGATGCACAGTCGTGTAGCTCCACACTCAGGATGCAAGCTGCTATTGTGACCCTTCCAGGATGGATGGGAAGGAGCATGTGGGTCTGGACATGTGCTCAGGGTGCTCAGCTCCTACCTCGTTTTATCTGAGTCAGGATAGGACCTTCCCAATCAGCAGAGGCCAGAATGGACCACCTCTGCCTCCTGTCCTGGAAGGTGGGCTGTGCATCGCTTTTCCCTAGACACTTCCTTGTTGCTCCCACATTTGATAATCCAAAAGATTAAATAATAATAGCATTGTAATAATACTCCCCTCTGTCAGATTATTCCAGAGTGGAGTTCCACATCTTACTCACCGTGGGAAGAGTTCAGGAGGCTGGTCAAATACTCCTGATTTCTGCAGTAAAAAGAAAAGCAGCAGTGAGAAATCTGGAGTAGGCAATGTAGAGAGGAGAGTGGGGCAGGAGACACTGCACACATGGAGGAAAATTTCACAAAACACTTAGGTGAGTTAGGAGCCCAAGTCCTCTTAACAGGGCTCTGACTCCTTATTCAGTCAAGCTTTGCAAAAGTCCACAAATTCCCCACTGTAGATAACACCCTGAATTTTGTTGTGGGGGGTTGTCCCTACGCCAGAGGTTCCTTACTCCCCTTGGACATCTTCCTTTGTTTTGGGGAAGAAAGGAGATGACTCAGATCCCCAAAATGTCATATCTGAAGAGCACAGCAAACAGTAACAGTCTGAGCTACATTTCACCCTCCAGCACAGCCAGAGATGCCCCCTCATGTTGCCCACACACCCTGGCAAAAAGTCTGTGTTCCATGCCCTCACGTGCTCCCTGCATCCGTGGGGAGCTCCAGAGCTGTACCTACCTACCCTGCACCACATATTACTTAAAAGTGGACAAACCTGATGGAGAAAGTTGGACCTAGGCCCTGTGGCTCCTATTCTTGGCCAGTGGATAGTGAAGGATCAGTGACATCTGACCTGCTAGAGTACTCTGGTGGCAGACAAGAAAGCCACACGTGGCTATCTGGCATCCAGTTGGGAAGCCACACCCATTTGTTTGTGGCTCAGCTGGGGGATGACTTGGGCATACATTTAAAGCAAAGCTGAGCTTTCCAAATTAGTCTTTCCCTCCTTTATAATGAGGTTCCACACTCTGCCATGCTATTCCAAATGCTGCACACTTTTCATGACTCAGTCCCAGGTTTATCCCTACACCCTAGCCCTGGGGCAGGATGAAAACCCAGTGACCCAGAGGGACAGGAAGGCTGCAGAGGCTGTTCCCCTGTGCTGTGCACCCTGAGGCTACCTGAAACCACAGAGCAGGACATAAAGGGGAAAAAAAGAGTAATTAAATGTTGCAGTTTTCAGTTCTTTGAGACATTCAATTGCTTGCAACCTTGTGCTGGCCTGGAACCAGTTACTGTGGAAAAGGTTTTCCAGTGAGACTGAGCAAGTCATGCCCCATGGGCAGCACTGTTCTTTCCTTCCCGAGGTCCTCACCTTTAACTTGGGTCTCCCAGTCAATTCCCTATGGCTGGAAGCAATGCTAAGTGGAGGACTTCCTTCTCAGTATGCCATCCATAAACCATGAGTTGGACACAACTTGTTCTAAGGCTCCTAAATATAGCTGTGCTGTGCCCTCAGCCTCTGCTCCCAGCTTTTCCCTACCCCAGCTGTGAGTTTAAGCCAACCCTCATCTGAATTTAAAAGAGGAGCCCTATGAAACTCCTCTCCATTCTCTGAAGGGAGAAGGATGGCATCTCTGTTAGCTGGTCACCCACTCCCAGACCAGCCTGGTCACTCCATGGTCCTACTATTAGCAGAAAGAAGTGCTGCCCTGGAGCCACCAGAAATCAGGCTGGGAGGTCATGGAGAAAAGGACTGAACTGAAGGGTCCCTGGTGAGCAAAAAGAGAGAGAGATGAGAAGGGCAGGGGCAGAAAAGCAGTCCCTTGGGGGAGCAAAGCCAGGCACTGAGGATCTGCACACAACAGGAAGACTGGCAGGGGTCATCAGACAGCGTGGCATGTGAACAGACTGGGTGAGAAAGACTGGTGCTAGCAAGACTCAGGAAAGCAGCAGGTCCCTTCACCAACATCAGAAAGGTGATTTTCTGTCTCTACTGGCCAAAGCAGAACAGGTGTGCCTTGGAGGATGAAAGTCAGATGGGGCCCCCTTCACACACACCCACCACAGTGTCACTGCTGCTGCACTCACCTTGGAGCCAGAAGTGACTGGGGTGACCACCCCGCTCTGGTGGCTGCTGGCACCCACTGAGAGGGGAGGTGGGGTGGGCACACTGGGCTGGGCAGCAGCAGGCCAGTAACTGCTGGAGGATGGAGTGCTGGGACGGTCCAGGATGTCATCCATGCTGTGACTGCTTCGCAGCAGGAAGGACCTGAGCAAAGCAGAGGACAGTGAGGTGGGAGCCAAAGAGCAGGGATCAGGGAGCAGCACAGGTGCTAGCACAACATGGGATGTCTCTGGAGAAAATGCACATGTCTTGGACTGGCCCAGTTACAAGAACCTTGAAGATGAGATTGCACAGGTTATGGGAGCTGCCTAGGGAAGCCTGCGAGGTCCCAGGGCACAATGAAGCTCTTGGCAGGTCCTGCAGCATGGGAGCCCTGCAGCTCTCCATGGGGCACACTCAAACAAACCCCACTGGATTTGTGGTGTACCAGAAGCTCTGCCTGGCCAGTTGCCATCCTGTTACCTGGTGTCTGGCTCCTCCATCTCCCTTGTATTCTCCAAAGGCTTGACATAAGCTTCAGGGAACCAGCCACACCTAGGGCACAAGAACAGAGCCAAATGAGGTCCAGGCAACCGTGGTTTGTGGTTCTTCAGATCCGTTTGCCAAACACTTTTGATCTGCACCCATCTCACACATCAATCAAGCCACGTTTGCCACTACCGTGTGTGACAGGGCTCCTGCACTTCTGTCACCCATAGATGGGGCACAGGACTTATCGTGGAATGGACCTTGAGCTTGGAGCAGGACTCGCTTATCTCAGGAGCTGTGCAAAACCTGGGAGTAATGCTGGTGCAATCCAGCAAGAGACACTTCAACCAACCACAATCACAAGGAAGCTGTGGAAAACTCATCCAGGGATTTTACAGCAGCTCCAATACAGAAACAGCTGCCCAAAGATAGGCACTGCTTTTGTTCATCTCACATCTGTGAGCATTCCTGCAGACCACATCCTCTATGGAACAGGGCAGGCTTTACACACAGATGTTGGCTGGCAGAGCCACAGGGAGTAATTCAGTAAGTGCTGGGTGCAGCAGTTTTCATGCCCTGCCTGTGCTGCAGGCTGCGGCAGCAGTTGCAGCGTGAGCTAAGAAATGCCAGGCCTCTCAGGTAACTCCAGCAGTTCATGGCCCTGAGCTGGATCCCATGACAGGAGTCACTCAGTCATGCAAGCCAGGAGGGTGTCACTGCATCCCTGGCTCTCCACCCAAAGCCCCTGGAGGTTCCCCAGGCAGCCCATCCACGGCAGCCCATCCATGCACAGTGCATCTCCTTGGCACAGAGAGCCCCCATCCCTGAGGACACAGCGCTGTCCCTCTGCGATGGTGGGTGGGACACCGTGCCACGGCCACACCAGGAGGTGAGGGGGGGAGATAATTTTGGGCTTAACCCTCCTAGCTCCAGGAGGGAAGCAAGCCTGCATCTGTCCACTTTACAGCAGCAGCAGCATCACGTACGTGGATGAGCCCTCCAGCTTGCCGTAGAGCCAGCCATTCTGCGCCTCTGGCCTCAGCACCGCGATGACATCCCCGGGCTCGAACCGCAGCAGGGTCCGGTTGGCCCCCGTCGTGTGGGGCACGATGGCCTGGACCCTCGTGGTGCCACCACTCCTCTTCCTGCCCTCGCTGCCACCGCTGGCCTCGCCAAAGGAACCGGAACGGGACGTGCGGCCCGTGGGCAGCAAACCTGCAGGGAGGCACCCAAGGGTCTGGCTGGAGGCTGGCATCCTCCTGCAGGACCCTGCTGCCTCAAAGGGACCACTGCTTTCCCAGTCTAGGGGAGGAGCAGATGGCCTTTCATACCATGGCAAAAGCAGGGTAAGCATCCTGCAGGAGACAATCCACTCAAGCCCATTTGTTTTGCACTGTGTCCTCTCTGGCCAAATGCCTAGAGCATAAGCACTGCATGCCCTGGCTGATGCCCTCCCTGCCTGACAATCCTCTTCCTGACCAGCTAGAGCTACTGATTATTTGGGTAATTTCTCTCTCTCTCTGTCCTTTTTTTACTTCTTTTACAAACTTTAGGCTGAAATTTCTCAGGAAGGAAAAGCAGGGGTGTCATGGGTTAAATGGCTATGTTTCATAGGGCAAGCTAATATTTAATCTGGTAGTATGAAAGAAGGTGCTTTACTAAAATGGGAATTCTAGCAAGAACCAGTTCTTGTAGTTTGAGGAGCCTTGAAAATTGCACATTCATAGGTTCCCCACCTCACACAGCCTGGCCTTGCCCTGGATGGACTCTGCCCTGAAGGCTGAGCTCACTTTCTACTTCAGCCTTGCCCTCTACAGCTCCCATAGGTGCTGTCCTCTCACCATGCCCGGGAGCGTGGCTGAGGTCTGGTGCTCTGGTAGAGTGGTGGTCCCTTCCCAAACCCAACCCTCTCCCCAGAGAGGTCCAACCCCTGTGTGTCCCCACAGCATTGCTCCCAGGAGTGGGTCATACTGGCTGCTGACGGTGTCCTCCGCATTGGCCGCCTGGGAGACTCTGGCTGAGGAGACATTCTCATTTCTGGAGGGTCTGGAGAGAAGATGCTGGATCTACTCCCAGTCATAGAAGAAGCAAAGTCCCCAAGAGGTCTCTGGGGCTGTTGGAAAGAAAGGGGTTTGAACACACATCCATGAAGGCTGTGTTAGGCAGGAGATGCTCTGAGAGATATTCAGTCCCTCTTGGAAAGCCAAACTCAGCACATTCCTCCTGCAGCCCACACACAGGCTCCTCTTCCTCTTGGCCAGGAAAGGCCACTGGAGCTGGACAAGGCACCATGGCTGGCCAAGGACTGACCTTGCCCTGCAGCCTCACCACCAAAGAGCCATTGAATATTTTGGGTTGGAACAGACCTTTAAAGGCCATCTAGTCCAACAACATGAAATGAGCAAGGATGTCTTCAATTAAATCGGGTTGCTCACAGCTCAGTTCAGCCTGACCTTGAATGTTTCCAGAGATGGGGCATCTACCATCTCTCTGGGCAACCTGTTCCAGTATCTCCCCAAACAAGGTTAAGCTGTCTGTGGGCTCCTCACCATCTCGAGGTGGGTGGGTGTGAGCCGTCCTGGTGGGTAGCTCTGGCTGTGGGAGGCTGAGAGCAGCCCCTGGGAGTGGCTGTTTGAGGGGTTACGGCTGGCTTCCAGCTGCTCCTTCCACCGTGGTGCCTTGCTCTGGATCATGCCCCGAGCCTGGGGAGAAACAGACAAGTGGGGGTGATGGGCAGGGCAGACCAGCTACAGAGGAAGTCTAGGGCTTATACATGCATTAGAGACCAGGTCCTCCCAAAATTAGCCTTGTGGGAATGGCCAAACAGCTCCCTGTAGGCAGGAATTTCCAGGATGGCACCCTCCAGCAGAGATGTCCCGATCCCAAAGACCCTGCTAATAAACACCTACAGCACCTTTCCCTCCTCCATCACTCACACACCCAACTAACCCCATGCCAGCACCACCCTCAGCCCCAGACATGTTCTCCCAGCCTAGTACAGCCAGCCTGAACCTCACAGCAAGAACCAAAACAGTTTCCTGCCCAGTCCATGCGCAGATGCCTCCTTCATCTGAGGGATGGCTCAGCCCTGGCTCCCTCCTGCCTGCATGCTCCCCCTCCAGCCCTGCTGTCTGCTCCCCCAGCTCTGCTCCCCAGCCTGGCAGGGCTGTACCCTGCTGTAGAACTGGAGGAGAGTGTTGTAGAGCAGCTGGTGCTTTTCAGCCAGGAAGCGGTAGCGGCGTTTCTCCTCCAGCTCCGCCTCCCTCTGGCTCTCAGAGACGAACGCCTGCATCTCCGAGCGCAACCGCATCACGTTCTCCTGTGTCACAGGGAAAGAAGGGAGGAAGGGATCAGTGAAAATCCAGCAGAGTGGACTCAGGGGAAGGGTTGGAAGGGGTCATCACGTCTATCAGCTTCCCAGTCCTCTTGCATTGCTGCAGCAGCAGAGAGGAGCTAGAGCAGAGTGCTGGGGATTAAGTCCTTCCTTCCTGAGGCTTCCTAAATGAGGAAAGGGCTTGGCAGGACTGCCCACAGGTCAGTAACACCCTGTAAAACAGGAGTCTCCTACTTTCCAGATAAGCCTGCTGCCTTTTGAACATTGGGGCAACCCCTTGGCTAAGGCTGCTGAGAATTCAGTCTGGTTCCCGAGAAATCCTCCAGTTCTTATTACCAACTCCCCTTCTGCAATCACTGCTCACCTTCATCTCCCGGGCATTTTTGTCACGAGCCCTCTCCATTCTCCACAGCTCTGCCATGCAGTTATCCAGGTTGGTGGCTCTTCGCTGGTACTCCAGCTCATACTGCTTCTGGCTCTCCTGCCAGGGAGAAAACAGGCTCAGTGAGGAGCCAGAGACCCAGCCACACTGAGAGGCAGCAAGGGTCCTGCTCTGATGGGTGGTTGGGCTTCTGAGTCCACCTGCAATCAGGCTTCACCTGGACCTCTTATAAAATGCCTTTCTTTTAGTTTTAAATGGCTCAAGAGTGCTGATGAACCTCCAGATCTCAGATCTCAGGAGCAAGGACTGGCTCCTAGCTGCCCAGCCCTGGGTCCCAAGGCCTCTGTCTTCCTCTGTGACACCACCCAGCAGCACAGCCAGCTGGGCCACAGCAGCACAGGAGCCACAGACCAGCAGAGCCTGGGATTTAGGGAAGCTGGGAACTCTGCTTCTGGAATGCTGAATCTCTCAGCCCCACTGAAGCATTTGGCAAGTCCCACTGCACAAAGAACAGCCACCTGCCCTCTTTAAGCTCTCCATCATCAGCTGAACAAGGGGAGTTTGTTCCATGGTGGGAGAAGGTAAGACCCCCCATCTCCTGCTGAGAAGAATTACGGAACCACTTCAAGTGTTGAAGCAAAAACCCTTGGGTGAAGGGGAGAGATAAACAAGGAGAGCTGGGGAGGAGATGGGAGTTCACACTTACACTGATAAACTGCACATCCATTTTGCTGTTCTTCTCCATGTGCTGCAGCAGGTCCACGTGGAAGGTCTGAGCCTGAAAGAGGGGAAGGAGCCATCACCCTTATCCCTTCACCATATGGGATATTGCACACACTGTGATAAAGTGCACTGAAATATTCAAGGGGTGGCTCATAAAACTTGCAGAGCAAGTGACTTGCAGGCAGGCTCTGGGCATGCCAGCCCTGTGACCCTCCTCTGCCACGTGCAGCAGGGAGGCAGGCACCTGCCTGCAGGCATGTGCGAGGGCAGCTGATGGGGTCAATGTGGTAAATTCTGATAAGCTGTAGTGAAGGAAATCACTTTATTCTCCACCTCCAGCCCTTGGGAAAACCACTCACCACAACTTCCAAATCAGAGCTCAGTAGTCTCTGCGTGTCAGACATCTGCATCAGAATTTCACCTTGGGGGAGGAAGACAGAAGGTGAAAAAGTCCTGTGGCGATTTTCTCATGTGCCTAAGGAGGCAGACCAGCAGCGTGCAGCTCAGGCTGATGAGCTTTCACGTGGCTGTGAAAGTCCAAGAGATATCACCAAGCACTGCTCTCTGCACCCTGGTAGCCTTCCCTCCCAGGCACTGCCAATGCAGGGTTACCCCAGCCCATGTGATGGCTGGGCCAGTGCTCTGCTGCAGCCCCAGGTGTCAGAGACAACCTCACCTCTGCCATGGGCTCTGGGTGCTGGGTTTCTGCTCTGCCACAGCCCCTACAGGCCTCATTTCTAACCCCAAAGCCTCCCCAGCTGCACTGCACATTTCTGGTGTCCTGTGGAAGGCAGCTCCAGCACCCACTCTGATGCTGTGCATGGTCCCACTTCACTGGGTTGGCCTTATGAAACCAGGAAAGGCAGAGACTGATGACAGGGAGCAGAGGAGCCAGCTGGAAGGTACAGATGACAACAGTCTGTAGAAGGGACACATCTGCTGGAAGCTTTTTGCTGAAACATTCAGCAGTGGAGCAGTTCCCTGACCACGTTTTCAGCAGTTGCCACCAGGTTGCAGAGTTATTTACACTGCTGAGTGGGAGTCCCTCAGCCCCAAGCTGCCATTTCAGCCAGTTGCAGGCTCAGGAGGACAAAAACCCATCAGTTGTTGTCAGTGCATGCTCCCTGACTTTTCCCTCACACCCTCAAGGAGGAGAAAAATGCTTCCTCTGTGATGAAAATTTCATCTCTGGGGGCAGGATGCCTCAGCAGGGACTATTTTCTGTGAGAGGTCCATCCCTGGAGGTCCATCACAGGAGCTGAGCTCACTCACTGATCTCAGAGAAATACAGGGAGGACTGCTGGGACTGTGAGAAATATTCAAGGACACACAATAAATTTGACTGTCACCACCTGGACAGGGTCTGGTACAGAGACACACCATTTAGAGGAGCTGTCTTTCTTGTCCCAGTACCTGGAAGTGGACCAGCTAAAGGGAAGGTCAAAAAAAGGTAACTGTGGCTCACCACAGGAGAGAAGATGATGTGCAGGAGAGCCTTACCTAGCATGTGTGAGGTGGAACTCTGCAGTGCTTGCTCCCCAATCTTCTCAATTGCCTTAAAATACACTTCAGCTGCTTTGGATAGTGCTGTGGGGAGAGGAGAGGGGTGCTAAGGGTCTAGTCTGCCTTCCCACCACCACCAGCTCCAGCAAGCAGCATACAGAACTGCTACCTCCTGGTACTTTGCCCATAGGCTCCCATGTCTCCCCATCAGGAGTGGGTCCTGGAGCTGAACAGTGCTTAAGAGCAGCTCAGGACATGCCAGAGGTGGCAGAGCAGCAACCCTGTCCTGGGTGAGGGGATGGGGGTGCCCAGGCTGGATGCAGCACCATGGCCTGGAGCCCTGGTCCTGTGGGACCCCACTCACCGTGGAAGGCACGCAGGTAGTTGTTGCCCAGGTACACCAGGTTCTCCAGCGCAGGGTTGAACTGCTCCAGGATACTCTGTGGCCAGGCAGAAGCACGTTAATGCCATTCTTCCTCATGCCCAGAGAGCTCAGCAGGACAAGGCTCCTGTGCTGTGGTTTGGCTGGGTGAGAGCCCCCTCTGGAGCACTGGAACCAGACAATGTAGAGCCAAGCACAGCCAGCTCCCTGCACCGGGGCTGGCCAGCAACCTCAGCTGCCCTGAGCCTTCCCAAGCCAGCCAGGAGAGGGGCAGTGCCAGAGGGCAAGGCAGCCCTCTGCACAGCCAAGTGGTTGCCTAAATGAAGATGGCTTTCTCCCAAGGGCCCACACCCACTGCAGGCAGGGGAGTAACTGCAAGGGGATCTGAGCTGCCTTTTCCTTCACCCCTACAGCCAGCCAGAGAGCCACTGCTTATCATCCAGGCATGAACACAACCCTTTCCTGGCCAGGATGTGCTGCACTGTCAGACTCAGCAGCTTAGTAAGAGAAGGGATGGACATCCAGCTTCTCTGCTTTTATTTGCGTTTATCTAAGGTGTCCATTCACTAGAGAGAAGACCAGAGACTGGAATACGCAATTCCTCACTTCAGTCAGCTCTCCTCTCTTGGTTCAGCACTGGTGTGTGTAGGGCAGCATTTATGAGATCAAAGACTCTTTCAAGGGAGGGGCAAAACAGCCCATCGATCTTCCTGCCAGCAACCAAGGTGTGCCACCCTCCATGCTCCATGTCCAAACCCCCCTGCCTGCCCAGTTCCTTCCTGAATCTGTCCTTAGGAACCACACCACCCTCTCCTCTGGCTCCCAAACAGGGATGCCTCAACAGGGACTGGTTGAGGCAAACTGGTCCCAAACACAGCCCAGACACCACAGGAGTTCAGCCTGTGAATGGATTCAGCCTTCAGCTGTCCACCCAAGGGAGCCTTTGGCAGAAAACACTCATCTCCCACCCACACATCCCCCATACACAGTCAGGAGCTGCCTTTGATGCCAACACTCACCTTATAGATGGAGATGGTGGATCTGTAGGACAGATCCATCTCTGGAGCCTATTCACTCTCCCACAGAGAAGCAAGGAGCAAAGGAGAGTACAAGGTGCTGTTCTGGCCTGCAGGACTCTGCTTCTGCACAGCCAGCTGGATGCAAAGAGCCTCACCAGCAAGGAAGGACAGCAGGAAGACAGAGATGTGGTACAAAGGGAGCACTGATGGAGTTTAATAATTCACCAGCCGAGAGGCTGGAACTTGATCTCTGGAAGTAACCAGACTCTGGGAGGGAGAGAGGAATCCTGCGACAGCCAGCGAGGACATGTGACCGCCTCTCTGCATTATTGATTGCCAGCCTGGTGCCCAGCCCTGCCTGTCCTGACACCTGCAGTGCCAGCCACCTGCCCGAGCACTGCCTTATGGCTCGCTGTCCCAGTCCTGCCACGGCTCCAACAGGGCTCGCTGTGCTGGGCAACTGAGCGAGGCGTGCTCAGGTCCCTCTCACGCAGGCTCCTCGCAGGTCAGGAGATCCTTGTCAGCTGGTGATCACAGGCAGCAAAGAGCAGCAGGCAGGGGGGAACCCAAGGAAAACTCTACACAAATTTCAGCTCTCCCCTGCCCATATTCCCCCACCCCAGGCTTCAGCCCTCTGGCTCTTAGCCTCCCTCCCACTTCCACTCTCAGGGAAACTCTCTTAACAGCAGGAACAGGCTTCTGTCTGAACCCTTCCCCAGGTTTCACCTCTGGTGAGCTGGGACCTGCACTGCCATCGTGATTTCTTCTGGGCACGTGCCTGGGAAGAGATGGATCAAGCAAAACCTACTGTTCTATTTTTTTAAGTCTGGACAGCTCCAAGAGGATCCTCATATTGCAGCTGGTCCAAAGCCTCTCCACTCTGATTGCAACTGCTGTGGGGTAATCAGCCACTCATACCACCCACATGCTGCAGGGACAGCTCATTCAACTCTTCAGCCCATACAAAGGGTATAAACCCTGTGTCTCAAGAGCCCTTTCTCTGATTTTCTACCTGTAAGAAATTCAGAGTCTGCAGGCCTAGAACCCCTCTGAGAACTCCTAGGATGGAGAGAAAGACAAGACCACCATGGACTGCACGACATTGGAACGAAATGCAGATCTCTATTTGAGGACATGTTAGTGTCTCACAGAAACAGGCAGCAGCAGTCCATTCACTCAAAAGAAAACCATTAAAAATTCAGTTTTTCAAGTTACTCCTCAAAACACCTCCAAATAGATACATAAATTATTTATAAATATGCAAAAATTACTGCAGGAACAACGACTGGTGTAGCAATCACAGTAGAATTTCCAGTCGTAATAAAACAGTAAATGCAAATTGTCCCAGGGTTGGCTTCTTTGGTGGGAACTGATCTCAGAGCATTTCAGTTTCATGTTAAGAATAAGGAGAAATGATCTTTCTACAAAGCCAAGGCTCTTGTCCCTTCCTCTGAGCTTGCTGTAAAGACAGGCTTTCACATCTCAGCCCCTGAGAAAAGTGTAATATAGCAAATCAGTGGCACAATAAAGTCCTGGGTGGGGGAGACTGCTCCCTCTCCAGGCAGTGTTGCCAGCCCATCTCAGAAGGAACAGGAGAAGCTGTTGCAGAAGACAACTGTCTCAGGAAAGACTTCGCCAAGGCCAGTTGCAACTTTCTGCATTATATCCACTGCAAAAAGTTGCAGCATTTCTGCTCCCCTTCAAACTGGGTGTGTTGAGAGAAAACAATCCCTTTTCCCCAAACTATACACTCTGAAATACCTTGGGCCCAGTGGGCCAAGCAATCCCTGAAACTTTATCAGGCCTAGGCCCGTTCTGTGACGTAGGAAGGTGCACGGTGCTTTGTCAGTGGAGGTACTGCACAGACAGGAGACATTCCAGCTGCTACAGCTCAAGACAAGTAGGTGAGGGCTCTGGATTCTGGGTCAGAGAGCAGGGCAGCAGAACCAAGCACAGCAGCAGAGATGGGGTTACAGCACAAAGATAACTGTCAGCATTTCACAGCTATCATACATTCTGTGTCTGGGAATACATGTGTATGTGCACTGGTGTCTATTCAATATTAATTCCTCTCAATTATCACAAGTCTGTCCATCACCTCAACCCCTTGGCTCAAGGGCAAATCTGAACGATGTCAGTGTCTCCTTGCTGCTCCTTGCCATCAGAATGCAGAGTGGGAGCCCCAGGTCAGTCATAGGCAGAGATGCTGCACCAGCTGCTCGAACTGCTCCCGCTGCTGGTAGATGTAGAGCTGGGTGTCCCACAGAGCGTTCACCAGCACGGTGTCGTTCACCTCGTCCAGCATCACCTCCGTGTGCAGCTGAGGGCTGAGCCTGCGGGCAGGAGACAGCATCAGCAGCTGGGCACAGACACAGAGGTGACCAGCACCAGCCTGCCAAGCAGGACACTCCCACCAGGCAGCTCCCACTGCCAGACCCTTGGTCTGTCAGGCTTGCAGAGCAGAGACCTTCCCCCTCCTTCAAGGCCAGCCACACTCAAGGCTGAGCCACAGTGAAGCAGCTGCAGCACACCAGGGACAAGTCTAAAACAGGCTGTGCAGGGTGGAAGGGGGCAGGATGCACATCCCAAAGGGCCGTGCAAGACCAAAGGCCATCCCAAAACTCCCTCAACCAGGCCAGATCAGGCGTGCTGGGTGCCTGAGCTCCTGTGGAGGGCCAGGCAGGCTCCATCCTGTCACTGAGGTGTGTGCAGGGGCAGGTCTGGGCAGGCATGCCTCTGGAGGGGATGCCATTTGGGATGACGCACGGCACAGCCAGGTCTGAAGTGAGAGGATAAAAATAGGGCTGTGCAAGAGAGAGGAAAGGAAGCTCCTACCGGAAATAGGGGACATCCGTCATCTCACACCAGGCCCTGGCACGATCCACAGCTGGGCCGTCTGCGTCAGTGCACTGCAGGAGAAACGGCACTCACTTACAGCCTGCCTGCTCTTCCCCTGCCCACCACAGGCTTCCCTGGCACCAAGCCCCAGAGGGAAAATAAAAACCAAGAGCAAGGGCATCCTGGATGGCACTACTCGCCACCAAGAGCTGGGTGGCTCTTCTTTTTCTTTGCTTTTATCATAAGGGCAGCGCTCCTGATCCTTGGGACACAAGAATTGCACCCTACAGACCCTTCATACATCACAGCACAGAGTGGAGTGCCTCATGGAAACTCCCAGGATGATTAGAATGACAGTCTCTTTGGGATTTCATCTGTATCCATTCTGTCCAAGCCCTGTACAGCAGAGCCTCTGATTACTTCAGGCCTACTGGACTATCCTGGGACAGCTTCCCTAGGTGCCCTGAGATAAAGACAGGAGAAGCAAAAGGACTCGGGGTATTTTCTCACTTCAGGAAGCTAAAAAGGAGATAAAGCAACAACATTAAAATCACAGTCAGAACTTCAGTTCTGATCTTTCTGGCTTTCATCCATTTAGAGTGTTTTCATGAACAACATGTAATGATCATCTTCCTGAAGCATACAAGTGCATATGCCAACTACACACTCCTAAAAACAACTCTCAACTATTGTTTTTAATTAATGACTCTCTCACTTCTCTACTATTTACTAATTTCCTCAGAGGGAAAAACAGAGCTTTTCTAAAGAAAAATGAATTGCTGTTTTCTGAGGGATGATTAATTTTTTTCCCCCACGTTGCTCAGATGATAAACAGTTCTTCCTGGAAAGATACCGAGTTTCACAAACTCACACCTGCAAATGTTCCTAAGGGTCACTGACCACTATCCTGTCCTTAGCTCCTTTCAGCTGCAAGAATATCCCTTGGGGATGAGTGTCCCTTTGGGGCACTCAGAACCCCAAAGAATCAGACAGGTCTTCAGGCCTGCAGTGCTCCTGCAATTTTGAAGTTACCCACTACATCCACAGTCAGAGCAGAATTTACAAAAGGGGGAAGCTGCAAACTGGAAACCTTTTCTCCCTCCCTGCAAGCAGCCCCAGGGGTCTGTTGCCATCCCCTCCTCCCAGTACTCACACAATCCACCACCATCTTGCCGAGCTCCCTGGCCCCAAAGACGGTCTTCGCCAATTCCCAAGGGTTTGAGGGGCGGAAAACATCCACAGAGCTCACTGCGACCTGCGGAGGCTTCCCTGTTCCCAGGGACACCACCAACCCCAATTTCCTCACTTCCTGCTTCCGACCCTGAGGACAAACAAAAGAGCTCTTTGCAATGACCAACAATGAAAGTGAAGCATCTCTTTCACAGCAGCTTCCCAGGGAAGCTCTGAAAGCCAAGGTAAAAGGCTCAGCTGCCTTTTCTTCCCCCATCCTCCCCCAAAATATGGCCTGGTGAGACAGCTGTAACCCACACAACTTCAGCAGTTGCACTGCTTTGTCCCTTCTCCCCTGACCACACCCAAACCCATGGAACCACCCTGGAGATGAGTCCTAGGACCAGATGACCATGAAGCAGTCCAACTCTTCAGTCACTTTGGGAATACATTTCCCCTTTCAGCTATAGGGAGCAATAGCTGCCACTGGTTATTCAACTTTTTGAAGAACTTGCCACACCACACAAGGCATTCACTCTTCATCCTTGCAGAGTACCATACCCTTGTCTTCTACATTTATTTTTGGGCAGAAAAAGGCCCCGCAGAGCCATGTCAAGGGCCACATACAACCATCAGCTCAATCATTCTGGTTCAAAGAAGCAAGGAGAGGCTGATGACACTGTCTCCCCATCTCACGACCTTGTTGGGAGAGGTATCTCACCTCCCAGACACTATTCCCAGCACATATCCCCCTCCATACACTCCATTTTAGGGTGCTGCACTGCTAACTTATTTCTCCACTAAGATGCATCCACTCTCACACCTGCTTCTTCTTCAAGAGAGGCTCAGTGGGGCCTAAACCCTCCAGTTACCAGTCAAGGCTAGGATTTCCCTCACCTTTTTGGTCAGTGTCTTGTTGTACTCGTGGATCTCTGCCATGGCATCAAGGGTGGGGTTGTTGGCCAGCAGCCCTCCATCCAGGAAACGGCCAATGGGCCGGAAATAAGTGGGAGCTGCACCGCTGCAGCGGGCAGCGCGCCACACGAGCTGCTCTGTGAGGGACAGAGAGCAAAAGGCCTCCTGCAGCAACTCTGCTGTACACAAAAAGCTCCCCAGCTCCATCAACACAAATCAGGATGGCTTGCAATCCCAGGAAATCCTGCCCAACATGGTTGTGCCTCTTTCTACCAACAGCAGGGTGCTTGGATGCATAGGATGACTCCAAGGGACTTTAAAAGATGTTCTCACCACTTCCTACATATCCTGGGTAAAATTCACTCTCTATCCATTTTCTTGCTGCTATTTTGATAGTGAACCAGGTATGTGTGCCAGACCAGGCAGCAAGCTGGAGGGGGCTGCATGCTTCAGTTACATGGCTTTTCCATGTTTTTCTGTAGGAGCCCAGGGAAAGATGCTGATTGTATGCAGGACTCCTCTAGCAGACCCCTTCCCTCATGTACTGGGAACAGGGCCTGGCTAGTGAGGTTCAGGAGAAGCCAAGGGAGGAGGAGAGAGAAAAAATGGGAACCATCACTAGGACCTAGTTACAAGGCAAGACCACGGATGAGACATTGCTGATTTTCAGGGAGGAAGAGCATGAAATCTGAGGGATGAAACTTCCCCAACTAACCAGTTGGACTTGTGTGTACCATCATTTACCTTCTGGCTGAGTGAGTGGCTGGAAAGATGCACTTGTCTTGTATTCAGTGGAGCGTTTTGTCTCTGGTACAGGGTAATTCCGGAAAAGGTGGAGCTCAGCTGGCTGTCGGTCACACAATGTCCCTGTCACCATAACCCTGGAGAAGCAGAAATGAGAGAATAAGAGTAAGATGGAAAAAAAAATACTTATGGTTTCAATAGTCTGCATGTCACACTCCTCCAGATCTGCTCTAAGGCTGAGCATCTCTGCTGACACAGGTCTACAGCACGTGTGAGACAGCATCAACCAGCACAGCCTGAGGCAGGACTTACTTGGGTTTTCGGACATCTGTCATTTTGGTGTTCTCCCCAAATTCCTTCTTCAAGAACTCATCCAGGGGCTCGGACTCGTAGGGCCGAGAGCCCCGGAACACCATGTCCTTCATGCGGAAGTACAGGCAGCGCATGTAGTCCATGGACTTCCCTGAGATGGGCAACAGTGTTGGCAGGAGCAGGCAGTGGGAGGAAAGGCAGGCAGAACAAACAGCACATCAGAGCAAGGCTTTCCCAGGACAAGTGGGAGTTTGGAGGCATCACTCCCAATCCAATTCCCTTCCCAAGCTGCCTGTCATCTCCTTGGTTCTTAGCAGCATGACTGGGAAGGATTAGAGAGGAAGAGCAAGCTCGGAGCAGCTTCCCGTTACCAGAATGTATCAAACACCTTGCCCTAAGGCCTCTGTGAAGAGCACAGGAAATACAGAACATTGAACTCTGCCACCATGCACTCCCCAAAATCCAGAAAGTTGCTCAAAGCCAGCTGACATGAGAAGCAAGCGCAAAGCCAGGTCGAGGCTTTCCTTCATTAAGGAATATCCCTTCCCTCCTTTGGCAGGACTCAGAGAGGCAGCTCCCACCACACACCTGCTCCCCCAGGAGGAACACTCAGACCAGAGTGAGAAGGGATCCATTATGTCCTCACCATGTACAATAGCCAAGGCCAAGATCCCTCCAGTGCTGGTCCCTGCAATCCAGTCAAAGATCTCACGAATGGGACGGCCTGCAGCCTTTTCAATAGCCAGGAGAAGCTGGATGAGCACAAGGCCACGGATGCCCCCTCCATCCAAGCACAGGAGCCGGTCCTGACTGCAGAGAGACAGACACAGATGACTGGGAGCTGTGGGATAGATTATGAATCACAGAACACTCTGTGGGAACATGGCCCTGGGGACAGGAAGCTATGCCAGCAATTAGATTGCTGCAGACAGTGTAACTGGTGAATAAATAAATCCAGCAGTGCCTTCTCAGGTGCAAATAAGACATATCCAATAAGCCTTGTCAGAGCTGGTGCAACATCCTTTGCTCTTGCATAGCCACCTTGAAACTTTACACCAGAAAGAGTGACCAGCCAAAACCACACCCAAGTCCTTTACTACACAGTAATGGGTATTGGGTCATGAATAAAAAAAGCAGACAGACCTAAATCCTGCCAGCAGCACTTCAGTGCCAACTCCTTCTCCACTCCGCACAAGGTGAGGCGCAGGCACTGCCGAGACAGTGCAGAGGAGCTGAGTGAACATCAGGGCAGTGTGCAGAGATGGGGAAACCACAAAGCCAAAACAGTGTTGGGTGCCCAGTAGCACAGGGAAGCGACAAAGCAGGGTTTCACTTCCTGAGCTCAGGCTCCACTGCAGCTCCAGGCAGGACAGACAGGGGTTATTTATGGAAACAAGAGATTTCTCAAAAGATGCTGGAAAAACTGCAATGTTGATGGACATGAAACAATGTCAGCTCTGAGGATGCCATCCCCATAAGGTGTGGGAGGGGAGAATTCACACACAGATTTCAGCCTTCAAGTTGCACAGGAGCCTGAACAGAAGCTGTTCCTCACTTACTTTCTTCTAGCCTCACTGGGCATGTCCACAACATCTGGTGCCTTCAACAACTGTCCAAGTGTTGTGGAAAGATACAGAAGGTCCTTGTACCCTAGAGGGCCATGAACATGCAAATGGGAAAAAATAAATTAGAGATCACCAATGTGGTAACTGATTTCCACCATAAACAAAATGAGAATATCCAACTCCCTTCCCCATCGAAAAAAGGTCCCTGCAGGAGACACAAGCCATCTTACCCACAGCCAACAGGTACCCCCCAAATTTAACTCCACACCAAAGGACAGCAACACCACCCTTTGGAGCAGGCAGCTGTAGATGCACTGGAAAAGACAGGATTTGGAGAAGCAGATGATGTGCACAGTGGATGAGAGAAGGCAGAGCCCAGCAGCGTGCCCACTACGCAGTTTACTGCAAGCTGTTAGGATAAAACCTAAATCTACTCCTCAAAGTAACCTAGGCAGGAGAGCTGTGGGGACAGGGTGACTTGTCATTACCCCTCAGCTGACGTTCACCCAGGCCACCCTGGGTGTGGGGCACCAATCCAAGCTAGGTGAGAAGCCAGCCTGTGAAACCAGAAGAAGAAAGAAGGGGGAAGAGAAGTTACAAACTCCTGCCAGCACCCATGCCAGAAGGAGGCTGTGGACGACAATGAATTGTGGTGAGGAGGTTCTTCAAGGGCAGAGTCCACAATAAAAAAGGGTTTTGCTCTGTCACTGCATCAGAGCTAGAACTGGGTATGGGTTGCTTTCACTGGGCTGTGGTGAGAAGAAAGTCCTGGTGTCAACAGCCACTGAGATTTGTAGTGACACAGACACATTCCAGGCTTGTTCTCTGCCCCCATAGGAGAGCCTTTGCAAAGAAAACCTCCAACCTGAGATGGGAAGTGGTCCACAAGCAGATGTTAGCCACTTTCATGCTCTTCTCATGACCCTCCAAGTCAACTCCCCTGCTGCCTAGTCCACAACCCCTCTTGTTGCCTCCTCCTGAGCTCTGGAGCTCCCTGAAGGCAGAAAGCCCACCACTTAGAATAGACCTACGTCCTTATTCTGGGCAGCATAGACCACAAGGTTCAATACAACCAAATGTCCCACACTAGGCTTTTCCTATGCATAACAAACCCCATGATCAAGGTTGCTTATCCTCAGGCTTCACCCCTTCCCTCTCCCAGGTGCTGGTCTCCAGGATCTGAATAAGTGACACTTCTAAATCTCCTTGTGCCCAACACAACACTTGGAGGTCCTCAAGGCAGACCAGCACCTTCTCTTCTACACATGACCCAGTGGACAAAGCACCTGCAGGCTAAGTGCCCCCTCTTCCAGACATGTGAGGGAATCAGTCTTTCTTTTTACAGAGCTACATTGTGTCAGGTCTATAAAACAAATGTTTTGAGTACAAGAGTTCAGAATACACAGAGAGGAAAAGCAGAGAAAAGAGATGGGATCCTGGAACAGGTGGATGAGGACAGTCACCACAGAGTCAGCAGGCAGTGAGAGCTTTGACAGTTCCCAGAGCACGGCCCATCTGAAGAAGAGGTCTGAGACAGCACTGTGAAGCAAGAAGGGAGAAGAGCGAGAGAGGGCCAGGGAAGGCTTTACCTAAGCTGTTGAGGTTGCTCCGCGGGGAAGGTTGGCCTTCCAGGAAGGAGGCAGCAGATGGTGCCAGGCCTGGGGAGTCAGGGTTGGGTGGTGGGTGGCAGCGTTCGGTCCCTACAGTTTGCAGCAGGTCTAAGAGCACTTTCCGGTTCGCACCTTCGGTGACCAAGGGGGAGTTACAGATCAGAAACAGAATCAGTGCATGTGCACACCAGGGGGGAACGTGCTCTGCCGAATTCACAGCAGGCCTGACCCTCACAAAGCCTCTGGGATGACCTGGGGAAGGGCAAAACACATCCCAGGTATCTCTCCCTAAAGGCCAGGCAGCAGGACTTGTGCACAGCAGGAGTATCCACTGCTGTGCAG
Organism: Molothrus ater; assembly: GCF_012460135.2. NCBI lineage: Eukaryota > Metazoa > Chordata > Aves > Passeriformes > Icteridae > Molothrus > Molothrus ater. Next base: position 50,501,246 of record NC_050482.2, on the reverse strand, counting down.
CTTCAAGGGTATGTGCCACACACTTCTTTGGCCCTGAAGACCTGCCCATGTCTGCCTGTCCCTGGGCAGTTCAGCAGTGCTACGTCATCCCGTTGTGAGCCTGCAGTGCCTGACATGGTGGCCTGAAAGGGGGGAGTGCATGCCAGCTTTTCTTCTTGCATCTCTGTGCCACAGAAGAGAAATTCATCAAGGGCTATTAATACAAAGCCTGTACTGCTAGCAAAGTAGGTACCTACTATGTGAGCAACTAGAAGCTGGGAAAGCACGTTGGAGAAGCATCACCCATGCATGGCACGTTTTCAGTTCTCCCCAAGACACTGTTTTGGCCACCAAGGGGAGACAGGATGCTGGGCTCACCCTGTAAGGCTGCTGACGTGCTCCCTCACCTTTGCTGCTCCTGGCTGCCAACAGTCCTGGTGTCTCTCCAAAATCATTGGGAATCTCAACATCTCCTCCAAAGACAATGATCGCTTTGATCATATCCAGGTGGTCATGCTAGGGGACAAGGGAAAGCTCAGAGCCGCTAGATGATTTCTCATTCTTCCCTCCCCTTTTCATTAGCCAAAGCACCCACAAGGGAACACCACACGAACAGCCAGAATTTCAAAGGACTCTGTCGCTGTCTCAACCCTTCCAGAGAACCGTCTCTCCTCCCCAGCAGGCCCTGCAGGAGCTCACCTTCATGGCCAGGTGCAGCGGCGTGTTGCCGTCGCGGCCGCGGGCGTTGGTGTGGGCGCCGTGGGTCAGCAGCACCATGGCGCAGTCCAGGCGGCCCCTCTGCACGGCGATGTGCAGCGCCATGTCGGCCGTGCCGCTGCTGGCGTTCACCTCCGCGCCGTACTCCAGCAGCAGCCGCGTCAGCTGCCCCCGCGCGCACGGACCGCGGCAGGAACAGATAAAGCAGCCGTGAGCACAACCGGCTGGGCACTCCAACCATCCAGGCCTCATGGCAAACAAAGCAGGGGAACAGGAGGGAGCCTTAGCCTGGATACAGGTGGCTGGCAGATGCCAGCTGAATTGTTCCAAGCACTGGGGTTTCTCTGTCTTCTACCACAGAACTAGATGGTGGCTGCACAATCTGGCTGCAGCTTCTGGATCCTTTGGGACTGATACACAACCATAATGAATGGCTGAGATCAATGGAAAAAAAAACAGTTCCTACTCAGGCCAGGATCCTTGCAGACTGAAATAAAAATTCTGCCTTCTGAGCGGCTCTTTATAAGCCAAGCAAATTCAAGTCTGCTCTGAAACTCCACGGGACATTTCTGAGAGGAATGGGTTATTGCAGGAGGGAAAAGAGCCCTCCTATAGCAATGCCCTCTGCCAGCAACAAGCATCATTCAGGTGCTCCAGCATGGCATATCACCATCCTGCCCAGCTCTGGCAGGAGATGGTCTTTCCTCCACTCACCACCACTCTGTGCCTACCTCACACTTCCCCTGCAGTTTCTGAAGCAGCAATCTGTTTGCTCCCAGGAAACCGGCAGGTAATGAGAAGAGAGCTCCCTCCAGAGGCAACTATGCTTCAGGGACACTGCTGCAATTTCTTCAACAAAAGGGAAAAGGGACAAGCTGGCAGCTTCACAGCCATGGATGAAATACTAGGAATGAGCCCACCAATTTATTTCACTGCAAGGCTCCACTGCTCTGTTCCCTGTGGCAAACAGCACCAACTGGCACAGTGCGAAGAGAATCAAACACTGGGCTGCTGGCTGGGCTCTGACACTCCCAGGGCTCTGCCCATGCAGTCAGACAAGTTAGCCACAGAAGGAATTAACTGGGGGCTGGGTAGCAGCACAGGCCCTCTCCATGGATTGGCTCTACTTACCTCTGCCTTCTTTGCCCAGTGCAGTGGAGTGGCATCATAGCGCGGGTCCTTGGAGCAAACCTGGCTGGCATCTGCCTCGAGAATGGCCTGGGCACACCTGGGAAACACAGTGAGATGACAGGATGGGTGGCTGCTGTCTTGACTCAAGACCTCCACTCACATCACCGCCTGCCTTCTGCCCAGAGGAAAACCAGGAAACCCTGCAGCAGCAGCAGCAGCAGCATCTCTGCAACACCTGCGAGTTCCTCAGCTGCACTTTTGTTTTGCTCTTCACAGAAAGTGTGGGCACAACAGGAAGCATACAAGCCAAGCGGTGTTGGGAGCAGGAGAATCTCTCCAATTACAAATTGTGGAGCAACATCTGGGTGCTTCTCTAATTCAGGAATATGTAATTTCTGGAAACTCTCCAAACCTGAGAAGCAAAATTCTTCTCCTCTCTTTCCATGGAAACATGGGGATAAAACTATAATAGTTAAATACTTGCTGAAATTAAGATTCTGTGTACTTCCCTATGAGTGAAAAATCACACCTGTTGTGAAGAGACCAATATCTGGTGCCTAGAAAACAGGGTAGGTGTGCTCATGAAATTTGGTTATCTTCTCCACTACCACCAAAAAACCCTGTACAAGAGAGAGCCTCAGTGCAACCTCAGTGACCTATCCCCATTCTGGGCTTCTGAATGTGGGTCTAATGTTGGGAAGTACTTTTCAAAATGCTTAAAAATCAGCTGTCAGCAGGTAGTGTTGTCTTGAAAGCCCTGTTTGTAGAGCCTGGACACTCTTTGAACATTAAGTGTTATAAAGCATATACAAATAGAATTGAATTTCTCTGAAAAAAACAGGGAGTAAATATTGTGCTTCATTGGATTCCCTTCCAGAGTGTGTTATTAAGAGTCAAGAGCACCTCTGGTCTACAGGAGATAGGAAAAACTAAGGTTTGAAATGAAAGCTTATTAGGATCAGAGCACTCAAAGACAGAGGTACAGCAATTAATACTATCTAAGCATCAGCCAATCATCTTCCTACAGATCATTCTGAAAAAAAGCATTTCACAAACATATCTTTTTAAATCTGTCTTTCTCCTGATGTCTGATACTGAACAAGGTACTAATTCCAGGACAAAAAGGTTTTATTCTGAAAGTCTTTCTTTCCCACACCAGCACTTCCCTTTTTTTTTTTGCCAGTGACTACACACGAGACTTGTCCTACTGAGCACAGCCCTGGCCAGTGCTGAGCAAGCGCACAAGTCCCCAGGCTGGAGGGGACCCTACATACCCCTTGTGGGAGAACTTCAGAGCTGTGTGGATGGGGTAGCCCAACGTGCCCACGACGCTGCAGCTGGCACGGCACTTCAGCAGGGACCGAACCATGTCCTCCTTGCCCATCTGGCATGCAAGGTGCAGAGCTGTCAGCCCTTCGTGGTTCAGGTGGTCCAAGCCAGTAGTTAGGGGTCTGCCCAGGAGCTGGAAGGAGGAGACAGTAAATAAATAAGTAGACAGACAACATGGAAGAGCACTGTCTCTTCTTGCGCTCTGAGGACAGACTCTGGAGCACGGGACCCCTCACAATGCTCCAGTCTGTCCTCTCCATCCCTGCTCCCTGTAAATTGCAGATCTGTTACGTGCTGACTGCTTTGTTGCAGAAAAGTACCTCATTGCCACACTGGGGAAACCCTGCAAGCCTAGTGCACACATGAGAAATGGGAATTCACTTTCTTTGATTTAGCAAGGAATCAATACAGAAAACAAGCAAACATGAGACAGATCAGACAACAAGCCAAGTTGATGCCACCAGAGAACTAAAGAAGATGATATCTTTTTAATACAAGGTTCCTAACTGCCCACTCCACAGCATGGCAAGCCCTGACCCTCATCCTACCTCATTGTGCATTAGGAAACTCAACGGATGGGTGGGCAGACAGAGAGCTGTCACAACAGGTATTGGGCAAATGTGAGCGTTGCAGCCGTGGGGAAGAGTCAGTCTCAGGCTCACACCAAGTCTTGGGGAGCTGACAGACCTCAGGAACCATGTGCAAGGCCACCCACGCCTTACAAACCCCGTCGCTCTGCCCAGCATTTCTCAGCAATCAAGAACACCTACAACTTCAGACTGTCTCTGCCTCGAGGCTCTGATCACTGTCCCCCATGCAAGGCCACTCAGTTCAAACAGCAGGTCCTGCAGCTCAGGACAGCCCAGGGCAGCTCCAAACTGTCTTCACTCTGTGGGCAGTACACAATCCCCCGTGGCAGCCTCAGCACACACTTCCCTACAGGAGCACTCTGCCCAAAACCAAACACCCTGCTCACAGGAGAGAGGGAACAAACAGCCACAGGCCTGAGGAAAAGCAGGATGAAGGCCTGAAGCAAATAGCAGCGAAGGATTACTTTCTGAGGAAACTTGCTTAATGTCCTTGTTTGAGTGCTGGGTGGAATCTGCATTCTGAATATGGGAAACAGCACCAGTAACGAGGGATGTAAGAGGCTGAAATCAGGCTCAAGCAATAACTCAACAGAGGGAGCTGACTTTCTCCTCCCCTGTGTGTAGCTGTTTTCCCATCTCTAGCACAGCACAGAGAAGACGCGTTCTAGTCCCACTTTCTCCCAGACTAGAAGTCGCTCCCACCTCAATGATCTGGGGGTTGTTTCCTCGCACAGCGTAGTGGAAAACAGTCTCCCCGCTCTTGTCGGTGATGTCCACCCGTGCGTGGCATTCCAGCAGCTCCAGCAGGCACTCCACGTCCCCCTTGCGGCACGCCAGGTGCAGCGGGGTGCAGCCGTCCTCGCTGTCAGTGCTGTTCACGCAGCTGCAAGAGAGGGCTCAGCGTCAGGCCTGGGAACGGCCACGGGGAAGAGGAGGGCAGGCAGCTGCTCCAGGAGCTGACACAGAGGTGCCCTCCATCTGTCCCATCTGGTGTGACCATGAGGTTCAGGAAAGCCCAGCCTCTTGCCAGGGAAGAAGCACAGGGAATGGACATCAAGCAGCCCTGCCCTGGACTTTCTCCTTGATATGCTGCTTCTTGTCCTGCCCTCCATATGGGATCAGCACCCTCTGCCCAAAGGAAGGCAGAAGACAGGTTACACTCAGCAACCTGGCGATGGTGCTGCTATTTGCCCTCCAGTCCCCTAACTCCTCACCAGTCTGCCCTATCCTTGCTATACCTGTGCTGGTTTTCACTCGGGTAGAGTTAATTTTCTTCACAGAGGCTGGTGTGGAACTTTGTTTTGGATTTGTGCTGAACACAAAGTTGACAATACAGAGATGTTTTTGTTATGGCTAAGCAGGGTTTACACAGAGCCAAGGCCTCTTCTGCTTTTCATCCTGATCCACTGGTAAGGAAACTGGAGGCTTCCAGAGGAGGCTGGAGGAAACACAGCTGGGACAGGTGACCAAAGGGATTTTCCAGCCCATATGACACCATGTTTATTGTATAAAGCGTGGGGAGAAGGAGGAAAGGGGGTACATTTTGAGTGATGGTGTTTGTCTTCCCAAGCCACCACAATATGTGATGGAGCCCTGGAGGTGGCTGAACACCTGCTTGCCGATGGGAAGCAGTGATTCAATTCCTTGTTTTATTTTGCTTGTGTACATGGCTTTTGCTTTCCCTTTCTTTATCTCGACCCAGGTTTTTTACTTTTTGCCCTTTAAATTCTCTCCCCACTTCCTCTTGTGGAAGAATGAGGAGTAGCTGCATGGGGCTCGCCTGCTGGTTGGGGTTAAATCACAGCAGAACTTCCCCATGAAAAAACAAGTCTTTTTGTCCAAAATCTCTTTCCAGACAGTCCTACCATACCTCCACTCTCAGTGCTTACAAAGTGAGCAAAACATCCTCCAAAAATCTACTCCACCAGGGTTGCAATAACCTAACCCGTGTCTCTAGCAGGACACCTCAATCCTTTACTTCAAACACCAGCGCTGCAGGCCCTGCAGCAGCAGGCTGAAGCCCACCAGCCAGCTTCCACGGCAAAGAAGGGACACTCCAATACAGCCCAGCCTGCCCTCCCAAGCTTCTTCTGAGCAGGGACCCCCTGCAGACAGAGCACTTCCTTGCCTCAGGATGTGGTTGTGCCGGAAGGTCTCGCGGCGGCCGAACTCCACGGCGATGTGTGCCGGGGACCAGCCGGGGTAGCTGCGGATGCAGTCGCTGAGCTGCTGCAGCTCCTCCAGGGACAAGGGCTGGCACGAGCTCTCGTAGAAAGGGCGCAGCTGCCGGGCATATTGCTCAAAGTACACCAGGGCGTCTGCTTCATTGTCCAGCTGGAAGAGCCTGGAGAAAAGGCAAGCATAGGGTTCATCCTGCTTAAAGGAATAACCCCAATCCCGTGTATGAGGGAAACGGCTCTTTTCCAAACGGCAGTGCTGGGAACTTTCTTCTACTTCTCCAACTAGTGTCATCCTTATTCCAAGGGAAGCAGGGAGACTACTTCACTGGAAGAGAGCATCCCTGTTCCTGAACAATGTTAGGTTTTGCTCAGAAGTATCCTGTGGTTGCTGAACACCAACAGAAACTAGCAGCAGAAATGCATAGGGACACATGGATGCCCTGAACCATACCACGGCCGCCTGTAGTCGCGATGTTTGGACCTCGTCCTGATTCCACGAGCTGTTTTGCGGCAAATCCTCCACCAGCACACGCACTGCCTTCCATCCCTCCCAGCCCACCTGCTGCTTCAACATAACACCCCACGCCCACGGCCTCGAAGCAGCCCCGACATCAGCAGTTTGGGGTCTTTGTTTTCCCACGTCGGCAGGGACGGCTAAAGGTCTGTCACTCACCGGAACGCGACCTGCGGGCTCTGCGGATTCACCAGCAAGCAGTCCCAGGAGCGAGAGAGGCTGTTCTTGTAGAGAGCCACCCTGCCCTCCTCCCGCAGGCAGGTGTGACCGGCGTACTCGGCGGCCGGCACCTCCCTCACGCGGTACGGGTTGGAGAAGATCTGCGAGACGCTGCTGAAGGTGTCCAGCAGCCGCCCAAAAAACTGCATCTTCCCGGAGCTTAGGCGGCTTCTCCCGAGGGAAAGGCGGCCACTGGCTCCGCCGGCCCTGCCCTTGCACGCACGGCGTGGCCCGGAGCGCGGCCGGGTGACAGCGGGGCCGGGAACGGGATCGGGCTGGATCCGGGGATGGCGCCGGGCAAAGCACGACGGGCCCCCAGCGCCCCCCGCGCGCCGCCCCCCGCGCACCGCCCGCCGCCCGCCAATCGACGGCACCGCCCCCCGGGACGGGCCAATCAGCGGCGTCGCTTCCGGGGCAGGGCCATGGGGGCGGGATTAAAGCCTCGCCCGCCGCCTGCCGGGGGAGGAGGGCGGAAGGCGCCATCTTTGTGAGGGGCGGGGCGTCAGGGGTGGGGCCGCCCTTCTTAAAGCGGTAGCGGCCCATTTCTGTGGGGCGTTCTGCTCCCGGCACGGCCGGTCATCGGTCCTGCGCCACCGCTGAACTCAAGTTCAAGCCAGTGCTTTTGGAGCGCGGCCGTGTTGACAGCGCGGCGTGCGGTGCGTGCTGGCACCGCGCGGTGTACGCTGGCACGGCCCGGCGCTTTAAGGGCAGCGGCCGCCCCGCGCGGCAGCGGCGGGGAGGGGGCGTGGTGAGGGTGACGTCACCGCATGACTGTGTTTTTATGAATGAAAAGAATCCGCGGGTGAGTAATCGCGGAGAGCGAGGTTGGCGGCGCCGCCCGACGCCCCAGCCCGGCAGCGGCCCCGCGGGAGCAGCGCAGCCGCCAGGTGAGCGCCGGCCGGAGCGGCCCCTCCGCTCCCGCCTTGCCTTTTCCCCTCGAGGGGCGGCCGGGAGAAGGGGGCGGCGGGGTCCGGCACCGGCTGGAGGCCTCTCTGCCGCCGCCGAAGGCGGGGATCGGGGCTGGGACTAGGGCTGGAGGGAACGGGACGGGGGGGCCGGCCGGTCCGCCGCGCTCGGGGCCGTCGGTTCTTCCTTTCCAATTCCCGGCCACCGCCCTGGAGGGATCCGCCGCCGCTCATTCGGCTCCGGCGGCGGATCCCCGGCCCGGATTGCATCAGCTTCCAGCCGGCCCGGCTCCACCTTTCCCGCCGCCCCCCTCCAGCCCCTCATTCCTCTCGGGGCGCTCTCGGCCCCGTCCCGGCCCCCCTCGTCCCTCTGAGGGCTCTCCTACCGAGACCGGGGTTCCCTGAGGCGGGGAGAGGCTGTTGGGCTGCGGTCCGGAATCCCGGACCCCTCCTCACTCTCCGAACCCGGGGCGGGGAGGGCCCGGCCATCGGCGAGGGGCAGGCACCGCTTCCGTGACTTTCACCCTGGGCTGCTGAATCACGGGGCGGCCACTTCACCCGCCTGCGCTTCGTGACCGCGACCCTTCGGCCGCCCCCGGAGCTGGGGACACCCGACCCTCGCGCCGGGACCCGCGAGGCTCTCGCCGGGCGGTGGGGCGGCACCTCCCCGCGGGTCCCGGCTGGGTGACTTCGCCACGGTGTCATTCGGTGGGGCTGCTGCTTTTACTTTCCTTTCAGCCTCGGGCGGATCTCGCCTGTGTTCCCTCCCCGCGGGGAAGGCTTGGCTTCCCAGCAGGCGGCTGGGGCATTTTGGGTCCCCTGGGCAGAGCAGCATCCCAACCCTCTCGCGATGGGATGAAGGAGGGTGGGAGGTCCATCCTTGCCCCATTATTATTACTATTATTGCTTGCAGTCATCATTGCTATAAATGTACTTTTTAAAAGGAGTGGGGTGAGTCATGCGGCCCGGGGTGGGGGAGATGTGGGCAGCGGGCAGGGGACCAGCAGGGCCGGTGTCCTCTCTTCTGAGGTGAGGAACACAGGGCTGGCAGTAACCAGCTTTTCTCCTGGCTGCTCAGCAGGGCCGGAGTGAGGAAAGGATGGCTGCAGACGGGCTCTCCAGCAAGGCTTTGAAGGTGAGCACCAGTGGGAACAGGGGCGTGGGAGTCAGTGGGCTGGTTTTGGGGGTCTCAGGCAACCCAACCACCCCTCTCTCCGGCAGGTGAAGCGGGAGCTGGGGGAGAACACTCCGCTGCTGTCGGATGAGGAGCTGATGGGGCTCTCAGTGCGGGAACTCAACCACCACCTGCGGGGCCTCTCCAAGGAGGAGGTGGCGAGGCTGAAGCAGCGTCGTCGGACGCTGAAGAACCGGGGTTATGCTGCCAGCTGCCGAGTGAAGCGCGTCTGCCAGAAGGAAGAGCTGCAGAAGCAGAAGATGGAGCTGGAGTGGGAGGTGGACAAGCTGGCCCGGGAGAACGCTGCCATGCGCCTGGAGCTCGACACCCTGCGTGGCAAGTACGAGGCCCTGCAGGGCTTTGCCCGCACCGTGGCCACTCACGGGCCTCCCGCCAAGGTGGCTACGGCCAGTGTCATCACCATTGTCAAGTCCAGCACCAACCAGGCCACCTACTCCTAGTGCTGGCCTCCATCCCCCGGCTGGACACAGTCCTCCCTGGGGTGCCTAACCCATGAATTGCCTCCCAGCCCTTCCCCAGCCTGTGCCCAAAATCCTCTTTCTCCCATCCCTTGACCTCCAGCTCCCCCAGGTAGGGAGGGCTGCTGCTATGTGGGTGCTTGGATGGAGGACAGGACCTCACTGGTGACCTCCCTAGCCCCCTCCCCTCTTGGGTGTGCAGACAGGAGAGAGTGAACCCACACAGTGGGGAAGCATCCCACAGCTCCAAGCTGGTAGGAAAATGCCAGGTGCCTCATTTTTGTGAGGGCATGGGAGAGCTAAATGTCGGCCAGGCAGTCCCAGGAGCATGTGCCAGAGAGGGAAAAGAGGAGAGAGAGGTCTTGCAGTGTAGGGGAAGAAGGCATGATGGAAGTCTATTGGCATTGGGCAGACAACCTGGGCCACAGCTGGAGCAGGGGGGGAGGTGGCAGCATGTCTGAAATCTCTGGGGATGCAGATGGCAAGGGAAGGTTAGCAGGTCAGAGGGGGAGATAAAGTGGCTGTGTGTTAATGCCTGGTAAGGGTGAATGGAATGGGAAAGCACTGTGGCAGCTTGTGGTGCTGGAGGACCGCAGAGGTGATAGTGAGTGGGCAGGGGTGAGCTGGGAGATGTGAGTGGGTCAGCCCAGGCTGTTGTCCACAAAGGGGAGAAGCAGTAGTGCTGTTTTATCTTTCTCTATCATGCACATCCTTCACGCCTCTTCCTGCTGACGGGACACTCAGCCTGGCCGGCTGTCTGAAATACAGCAGCACTGGCAGGAAGGAAACAGAGGCAGCTGGAGCAGAGATAAACACTGTTTTGCTCAGCACAGGCCAGCTTGTATGGCTCCACCAAACCCTCCCGGGTGCCCCACTGCCTACAAGGCCCATGGAAAGGTGCTCCCGGCCCTCAGAGTCAGATGTGGAGGCAGAGAGAGGGGTAGAGGTGCAGGAGGTGGGAAGTAGGGGCGGAGAGCATCCCTACTCCTTGGAGCTGCCTGGCGGGCAGGTAGGCTCGTCCCTTTGGTTTTCCTCCAGCTTGGACACCGGTGTGGGACAACCGGCTCTTGAGCAGGCTGAAAGGCTGGAGAAGAGCTGGGTTCTCTAAATGCAGGCAGCACAGGGGAGGGAGCAGGAGGCAGGTCCATCTCGGGATCTGCTGCCTACTGTAGATGATTCCCCCACCCCTCCGTTCTGCCCCTGCCTGGGTATTGCCACGCCAGCCGCCCTCGGCTGCAGCCTCTGTTCTTCCCTGTAGAGAGGTGTCTGCCACTCCCGGATGGGGCACTGTGGTTGGCATCCCCCACCCCGACTCCTCTTGGGTTTATTTATTGCACGAACATAAGTTATTTTCACGTCCTCTTTGCCATTCCGCCTCTCGGCACAGCCAGGATGTTGGTACAGAGCCGTACTTTATATTTTATATATGCAAATCACATTTTATCTTATACTTATATAGAGCAAAAAAAAAAACTTATTTATTTTCTGACTTACAGTATGTGTCCTACCCGACTCCTCTGTATTTTGTAGACTTTACAAATAAAGCAAGTTCTTTTTTTTTTTTTTTCCACAGTGGTAGTGTGTTTGGTCCTTCTTGAACTTGGGGCAGAGCTCTGTCTGAGACCAGGTTTTCTGTTTCCCTCTGGCCTTGCTGCAGGACATGCTCAAGAATGTGCCAAAAAAAGATGGGATGGGGGATAGCTCATGGCTTTTTAGGACAAAACCAGATTTATAGTCTCTGAGAGAAAAGGGCTAAAAAAAGCATGCTTAATACACCCCTCAAAGCACTTGCTTTCAGGAGCTGTGCAGCTGTGCTGAATCAGTTTTTCCTGGGAAAGATAATGCTTTTCACTACAAAAATTCCTCCAGGCTGTCCTTGGACCAGGTGCAGGAGAGGCAGGTGCAGGGCATCTGTGCCCAAAAACTTCTGTTGAGTGACCTTATCACCTTACCTGTGAACAGCAAGGAAAAAAGCAGTGAGCTGCCCACAGATGGCAGGAGAAGGGGAAGAAGCGTGGAAGGCACCTTATCAGGAGATGAAGCCAGACCTCGTGGAAAAGCCATCCTTCCTCAGAACTGAGCTGGAAGTGGTGAGCATGTTCCAAATTCCCAGGTGGGCCAGGTCCCCAGCAGGCTGCAGCGCTCGGGATGGTGTGGGGGGTTTGACATTCCCATTCCCTCTGCCACTGCAAATGGTCCAAGCCCCAAACACTGCTCATGGAAGAAAATCCCAAAGCCATTGTTTGCTGAGGCCCCCTCCCTCCAATCAATGCTTCACAGTGAGCACCTAAGGAAGGATTCATCTCTACTCCAGGTTTTTGACTCATGGGTTTCACTCCTGCCTTGGGCCAGCAGTGGTGTCTTAGCCCAGGGTGCTGCAGTGATGCTTCTCCATCAGCTCCTACAGACACCTAGAGCTTTCTTTCTGAGAAGAGGACAAGAGATCCTGACCCACCAAGCCTCAGTCCCTGCAACGAGGAAAAACTCAGAAAAGTCACACAAGACAGCACCACACAGAGGCAGCTTAAGTACAATCTATATTATCTCTATATTTTTTATTTGTCATCATATTTGCTCATTTCTGCAGAGTATAACGTCACAAAGACCAAAATAGAGAGCGGCTTGTCGCTGAGCTCACATCAGTTAAACACGATAGGTACAAAACTAGGTGACTCTGTCTTATTTATCATACTTTTTTCAGTCATTTATATACAAAGAACTACTCTATATGGAAAAATAATAAACAAATCCCATGGGTATGTTACATAGTAAACAAAAAAGGAAGGAAGAAAGAAGGAGAGCGAAAGCAGGTGAGGGAGAGCAGCTCCAAGGGTCTACTCCTGGAACTGGCACATTTCCTGGGTCCTGGGCTACCATGAGCAGACCAACGAGACCATGGATGCCTTGGCCTTCTTGGTCTCAAGCTCCGGATCTCATATTTGTTCCTCCAACACAAAGTGGCTTCAGAGCCAGTGCGTGCTCTGGCACTTGCTGGTCATGAGGAAGAGCAGGAAGCTCAGTGCTGGATGATTTTGTGTGGTGTTAAAAAACATTATATATATATATATATAAAATTATAAAGTAGGGCAGCTGGCTTGTTGGGTACTAGCTCACCAGGCTCCTCCAAAGGCAGCTGGTGCAAAAGTTATACTTGAAACCATTACACACAGGATGCTTTGAGAATATCCAGATCCTCTGCACAGTGCATATATATATATACACATATATATATGTATGCAGGAGACATTTCAAATTAAGTTCTAAGACGTGCTTCTCTAAGCCTGGACCACCTTCATGCTCAATGTGGCAATCACACAGATTTCAGCCAGCCAAATGCAACAAAGACTGGGGGCAGTCACCAAGTGATACTAGGACATCATCAAGGCCTGCAAATGCAGAGAAAGGGGAGGATGGGAACATGTCCCATGCCCCACTTTCCTAAGAGAGAGTAACATGAGTATCTCGCATTAAAGGAATATTATTCAAATCCATAGAAAACAGAAACAAAATCTGTTCAACCTTCAGCCCTGGCTTCCAGGCGCCTTATGCATGAGGAAATTTTACACCAAGCCCACACAAAGCCTGGCAGAGTGTGTTTGCATGTCTAATTAAGCAGTTACAAATTTAGGAAAATTAGTAACCAACAGCATGGCATTGCAGGATGTGTGTGAATGGGGAAATGCAGCAGCAGAGAAGCTGCTGGATCCACTGACCCTGCCTCCAGTTCCCTCAACAGTTCTGTTGATCTCACCTGCTTCACCATCCCTCAGAAACATCACTACAGGAGGAGGCACTATCCTTAAGCTTTTCCCTATCTCATCCTCACAGCAGGGAGCAAACCTGCCTCTGTCTTCAAGCCCTTTTACCCAGCTTGGGCAGAGGTGCTGAATAAATGAGATGCTCTTCACTCACTGTTGCTTCTGAAACACTCAATGAACAAGCAGATGGATTAGGAAACAAATGGAAAGGTAAACTCCAGGCAGCAAACCAGACTCCAGTTCTCCTAGCAGGACAGCAAGGAGCAATCCAGAATCACACAGGTCTGCTCTCAGCAGGGGAGGCATAAAGCAGGAGAGGAACAGAGAAACTACAGCTGAACACAGCAGCTTGTTCCAATCTCTCAATTCTGCTTCCTGCTTGCAAGTAGGAGCATCTGAACTGCAGCACTTGAGTGTGCTGCCTACTTTTCTCCTAGATAATTTTAAGCAAGCAAGAGGCATTTCCTGGTCCCTGGATAGATCTACAAAGGGATCACTTTTGTTTTGGCTCCACTAAGTACTCATGGGTTCATCCAAAACCCAACAGAAGCAAGGGGAAGCTTCTCCACTTCCATGGATGCTGGCTCCACCCTTGATAGCACTGCCGGTGCAGCAGAGCCTGTGAAATGTGCAGCAGCAGCAGCAAGTTGCTGCCTGAGAAAATAAAAGAGACAAATTCGACCAGCCAGGTCATGTCAGGTTTCAAGTCTGCTCCAGTCTGCCCCAGAAGAGCTACAGAGATAAAAAACAAAGGAGTATGCAACATTCCTTCCTGAATATTCCAGCCTAAGGGTGAAACCTGTGTAGCTCAGGGGAAGTCAGTGATGATGAGCATGGGGAGAGCTACCTGTGAGAGACCAGGACCTGCTCTGGCACCTCCCTCTAACAGGGGCAGATGTGATGCTAGGGGACAGGAAACAAGAAGAAAAACTGGTTTTGTGTTTACATATCTTCCCTTCCCAAAGAGGGGTGAAGGGGCCAGAGCTCTACAAACTTCACCATTTATCATAGCCAGTCCTCAGTCTTGTTAGTAGGAGAAAGATGCTCCAGGGAGGCTTCCTGCCACAGGAACGCCAGGGAGATGGGAAGCTTGGACACCTGGTGATTAAAAAACTCCACCCTTGTGAAAATATAATTCCATCCCCACTGAGCTTTAACAAGCTTTTATAGCAACTTGGGACGCAGGGAGCCAAGGAACATGCAGAAAGCCCTGTCCTTTTCCCCTTCACTCCCTCAAGTGACTCCAGGACTCATAACCAGGTGCTCAGAAGGGTGGGGACAGATGTTCCTTACTTAGCACGCAGGGCAATGGCTATTTAGAAAGACCAGTCTCTGGTGTGGTCCTCAGGAACACTTATGGCTGCATCCCCATCCTATTTCCCAAGGATCACAGAGATGTTAATACCAGTGAGCTGGGGAGAAAACTGTGCCTACATCAACCATTCAGGAAAAGAAATAGAAAGCAGTCAGGTTGTCCTGTCAGAAAAAAACCAAAAACATTTTTGGCTACAACTCCAGGCTCTGGTCAGTCACACTCCACACCAAGCTGGGCAGGTGTGGGAAGCCAGAGCCCCAGACCCTGGAGTTTTGCTTGAATCAATTCAATTTGATTGCTGCCATTGGAATGGGCTCAAGCATGGAGTCCTGGCCATTCTGCGACCTCCGCATTGCTCATTGTGTCCGTACCCACAAAAGCTAATGGGAAGTGCCCACTTCTGCAATTTTTACTCTCTAGGAAGTGATATGACTTGTGTGTTTCTCCATTAATAAATTATTAAGAAAAAAACAAAAAAAGGAAAATGACAGCCTGTGCTGGCAGTTTCCCCCCCTAGAATTCATCATCGGAGCTCAGCAAGAGGGTCTTCTCGTTGTCACGGGCGCCGGAGCAGCTGTGGGAGCGCGAGATCACGTGGCTGCCGTTGCGCCAGGGGGGACCGTGCTCCAGTGTCGACTGCTGCGTGTACTGCTGATAGGCTGGAGAGAAGTTGTGGATCGCATCTTGGACAATGTCATGGGGATTCATGGTCTCCTTGAGGCTGCTGGAGATGCTCTTCATGGGAGCACAGCGACCTGTTTGGATAAGACAGGAAGGGACAAGTAAAGAACACTGCTGCCTTCCCCACACCCTTAATATGAAGGTAAGGAGAACAGGGAACATGCAGTCCTAGATCCCGCAAAAGGTGTGTTACAGACTTCCTTAAGCAGCTGCTGAGGAAATGCCACACAAGTAGTGTTGAGTTTTACCAGTGGTGCTCCTAAACCCAGACACCGTTAGTCAAGTGAATCCACCACAGCACCAAAGGGGGGACATACCATGAGAACGGGACATACCCACAGTGACAACCTCCACTACACACTATTGGTGCTGGCCTGAGTGTGCAATGAACACAGTCAGGTAGGAGGTGCTCCTCTAAACACTTTCAGAAGACAAAAACTAAGTAAATTCTAAAGATATAGGAGAAATGGCATTTGCCATTCCACTCACTGCAAATTAAGACTGCTAGGTGGTATCAAAGTGCCCATGGGAAAGAGATCATACAAGTAAAAAGCAGCACAAAGTAATGAAAAGAGGGAAACAGGCAGTACTAGAGGCAGAACTACCCCATGTGTCATGATGATACCATGAAGAACGCAGCAGATGGAGAATGTACCACCCAAGTGCTAAGCACAGAGGGAAGCGGTGTCTCCTAGGAGCTGCCATGTCTCATGGCTACTAGGTTCCATTTCCAGTGTGGGCTTCTGGCTCTGCTCAGTTCTGGGGATGAGCTCCCTAGAGAACCCAAGTATGCTGATCATCTGTGGCAATTATAAAGTGAAGGGAGGCTGGGGTGAGAGCAGCTCCTTTGAGAGCCTGCACAACTCTTCAGAGAGAAATTACCAGAGCTCTGACACAAATGCTCTAAAGCTCTGCGTTAATGCCCACGCTGCTGTTTTACTACTTGTAATCCAGACAACCCTAAAGCAGCTGTGTGAGGCACTGGAGTCACAGACTTGCAAGGAAAGGGAACAAGGGGCAGGGCAGGTTGTAGGCAGGCTAGGAATCAGGAGAGAACAGCATCCCAGTTAAAAACCAACTGAGACAAACACACAAAGCATGCTGTACCTACCGTATGGCCCATATGATGGAACAGCTGCATCAGGGACCAGTGGCCAAAGCAAGGGAGAGATAAAAGGAAGAGGAAAGACAGAGACAGAGAAAGAGGAAATAACAAGAACTGAACAAGGCCCACCTGCAGAAACATTCCCCACTGTACTGACCTGTAGTTTACCCTTGCATCACCCACAGATCTCATCTCCCCCCACTGCAACCACTGTTCCTCCAAAACCTCTGGAGCTGGCTGGGATGGAGGGGTCCCTTACATAGACACTGCCCAAGGGCTGCTGTGTTCCAGCACCTCAGCACAGATCTCCTCCAGAAGGAAGGAAGCCCTTTATTTGGAAAACACTGGACAGACTAGGCACAAAACCCCCTTTTCCCAGAGATAACATCCATCTTCCCCAAAATAAGAATTTTCCTTATACCAGCCCAGCCCTCACAAAGTCATTACAGGAAGATCCTCCTCCTCCGTGACAAACATATTGCCAAAGCACAGCCTCATCTTCCCAAGCCAGATTCAAAACAGAGCCTGTTTTAGGCCCTGTCCCTCCTGCCTTCAGTCTGTTACACAATCTGGAGCAATGGAGTTCCCCTTTGGGGAGATAGGAAGAAGGACAAACCCATTCTACCGAAACAATGCAACATCTTACAGCCCTCAGGTCTGCAACAAGTTGTCGTGGGTGGCATACTGGGGAACTGAAAAGGGAACAGTGCAATTCAGTCAAGGTTTCTGCCCTGAAGAGCTGTTGCACAATAAATCTGTTCAGACACCACACAGGAGGGGATGTGGTGTTTTCCAAGCTATCAGGTTGGGAGTCATATCAGTGTGCTGGCTGCCTGAGGGACCAGCCTCCACCCAGTCTCACTACCAAAGAGACAAGCCATATGCACTGGCATGCTTCCTACCTTGGGCATCAATCCTCTTGTCCACATACACCTTGTATGTGAAGGCGTGGCGCAGGGCAATGGCTGCAAAGAACATCTCCACACAAATGATGAAGTCTTGATAGCCAGCAGCTACTGTGCCTTCACCCACAGACACATTAGCAGAGTGGATTTTGGGGATGGCACCACACTTTTCCAAGATGGCCAAGAGCATCCCTAAACAAAGTAATAAGTTCACGTAAATGTGCAGAAAACATGGTCTCACAGTAACTGCAAAGAATGGAAATTTATCCAGCTGTTTGTGCTGTGTATCCTAGACACAAACCCACCCACCACAGGAGCTACAAACAGAGTGGGCTACAAACACGCACCTCTGGTCACTTATACAACAGAGAAAGGAAGAATAAAATGAGACAAATACATTTAGGCAAAGACTGTTCAAACACCGATCCTCTTCTATCCTCAACTGACACAAACTGTGGAACTAACTGCTGTAGGACTTGATTAAGTCCAAAAGGGTAAGAGGAGTCAGATATTTTTGTAAGCAATCCTGTGATCTCAGTGTTGTCCCAAAATAGGTTCTTTCACACAGTGTGCAAGAGGCCAATCCACACAAAGAGTCAAGGTATTTGGCTTATTTACTTATTTAGTTCTGCACAGAAAGGGGTGCTGGCTGGCAAATCCACAAAGCCAGCATGATGACTACCAAAGCTTTTTGCTATTTATACATTTTACCAAACAAAGCCACTCATATTCCTTGGCTAAAAGTTACCTAATTCTCTTTTTAATTAGTATTCTGTCTTCTATTGGTTAATGGGCCTCTCCCTGCTCATGCTAATTAGTCTGCGTGCTCAGTGTCTCTCCTTTTGAGCTGGTGGTTTCCTGGGTCAGTGGCCATGATCTCCCCCTGCCAGAATTACCTTTTACTCTGTAGGAGCTGATTCAGCACAGCTGCTGAGCCATCTTTATTAATTTCTTCCTTACCTTGGGGGTTCTGCCAAATGTCTTTGTGGCTTGTAAATTCTGCATTCTTCGTGTCCACTATCTGTGGTACATCCCCCTTCCCAAGCTTTGTTAACCTCCCCTGAGGTCACTGAAGAACGTTGATCCCTAAACCTTAACAAGGCAGTTCTACTGTCAAGTAATTTGTCTTTCTAACACCTGGACATCACTTGGAGCTTGTTTGTTAGCTCCTGTTCCACAGATTAAACCTCTTGTTGATTAGACTTGAAAGCATATAAAGATTAAACACCAAAGAACATAGTTTCTTAAGAAAATTTTGACATATTCCACATTTTTCAACATCAGCACTTGCACTAGCTAGAACAAAAACTGAAGTAACAGAACTTTTCATTTAAGCATATTAGTGTTTTTGACACACCACTGTAAAAAAGAGGTTTCTCCCTGTCCACAGCTTAGTGGCTGAAGAATTTCAGAGAAATGTGTGTGACCAGATGCTTCAAGATGATAAACCAGACAGCTTATTAGTTTGTCTGTAAACAGGGAGGATGGGCTATACTCCAACAGCCTGAATTCCACCTAAGTTCCTACTCAATTAGTCTTTGAAGTGCAACTCAGTAAACCTAAGTAGGGCATTGAACAGGGAAATGCTTAGAGCCAATTAGTCAGAAGCACTAAGCTTAGGTGGAATTTTGACTTTCCGATGGTGCCTCTGCTTCATGTGTAAGAATTCTGAGTGTCCTTCTCCCAGCAGTGGTTCTGTGGCAGTACACACTGCATCCAACCAGCTTGCTCCTTCACATATACCACAGACATACCATTAAAATTTTATTTTTAGAGCACTAAAAAAGCACTAAAACTTTTTAGATGTGTCACTTTAATCAATAAAATGGCAGCATGCAGATAAAATGTTGGCAGCTTGTGCTTTATGATTGTTTCAGGAATGCAGAGAACTCTTCACCCTATCAGTTGATTTTGCCAAATATAAGTTCTTGTGCACACACACAGGGATTCAGGAGCATATAAACAAAAATTAAACCGTGCAAAACAGCTTTCCCAGAGAAAAGCAATGAATGACTATAAACCAAATGGAATACAAGAAGACATTTTGTCTATTAATCAACATCTGCTCTATCAACTCTTGTGTCTGAGCCCCTGCAGAGAGCTCTTTATGCCTAGCAAGGGAAGGGAAAAACAGCTCACCTTGCCAGAAGGACAGGAAGATGACAGATTTCACCATGAAGAACTTGAGGACTGGGCTGTAGGGACTGAGCAGCTCACGTGTGGCAAAGTAGAAAAGGAAGAGGGCATACAGTGCCAGGCTGACAGAGATGTTGTAGATGATCGTCACATAGAGGTAGCCACTGGTTACACTGAAAAGAGAAGATATATATGAATGCCTGAAACTTCAGCATGTTTTCCCCTTGCCACTGTCAATGGAAAGTTCCAAGAGTCCATTTCCTTCCTGCCTCCCTGTCCCATTTCCACCCCTAAACCAAGGTAGAAGAAACATGAAGCTAATAGAGATCTACCTCTGCCTTCTTTTCTCATGCACATCAACCCATGTACTCCCATCTTTTCCCCGCACACACAGAGACAATAAGCAAAGCCAGACAGAGAAAGGGCAGCCAAATCTTGAATGCTAAATAAATACACTTACTCAAAGTCACCATCCTGGTACTTGCCGAAGGCCTGAAGGATGACTGTGCTGATGGCCATGAGGGGCTTCACCACACAGAACTGCAGGGTAGCCTACAGGAATGAGAGGGGAGCAATGAGAAGTCAGGTGGTACAAGAGGACAAGCTGCCAACAGCATCACAATGGAGTATCCACTGGGACCACTCAGCAAGGCAGCGCAATCCAGCCCCAACAAGATGTCTGACCTTGCCACTTGCTAATTGATTGTGTTTGAGGATGCAGCACCCAAGAGGAGATGAAGGAGTTTCAGAAGATGTACATGTGCTATCTACTTGTCCAGAACAGGAAGAAAAACCTCTCTGTACGGGTTGTTCCTAGAAGCTGTCAGCCCCACTCTTCCAGAGCTGCTTTTCACAGGCTGTGCTGCAGCACATTTATGCACTGTAACAGTACAAAAAGCAAAAAATCTCACACTGTGCTATGGCACAGACACAGCAATTTTAACATACTGGGATGAGACATACTGGGGAAGGAAAGCAAACTCCAGTCTATAGCTGTCACAAAGTTAGGCAAGAAAGTCCCCTGGATCAGAGGGGAACCCCGCTGTTTGAGGAGGAACTTTTGACAACTGCCACACTATTCAGGCATTTTGTAAACACAGCAATGTGTGTTGCCACACACAAGTTAAGAGCTATTCTGTTGTCATCCACATGACCTTTACTGAATCTCCCCAAAGATTCCATGGCACTTGGGATCAGCTCTATCCGTTCTGCCCGTATAAACTACTGCTCCTATTGGGACTGAGTGTTCTCTCAAAGCCACCGCATTCCTCAACTTTCTGCAGATGTTGAACTTCAAAGTCCTAAAAAAAGGAAAGACTTATGGGCCTAAAAATGTCTCCCTGAAGAGATGTGACCTGTGTCTCCCTGAAGGAGGCTACAAGAGCCTGGGTAGGTGCTGACCTGTGTGCCTGTGGGGAGGGCTATGTATGGAAAGAAGGTAAAACCAAACAGTAATAATTGCTTTGGATACGATGCAATTTGTTAGTGGTCATAAGACTTCAAGGAGATTAAAAACCCCAGCACATGCCAGTTAGTGAGTCACTTTAAATATGTGAACTGGAAAAGGTCAAGCTAATTGGTAAACAACTCCATCCTCTGAGCTTCCTCTCCTCCTGATCTGGGGACATTTTAACCATTTCTCTGCAATCCAAACCACCACGTACTATTTTTAGCTGCTTCCCTAGAAGATGCTGTAGCATACGGGAAGCACATGGATGGTGTGTGATCCATGTGTGAGGGTCACCAGACAGAGGCCCAGCAAAGAATCTTGATCAAGACATCTTTAAGGAAACAAGCTTTTTCTATTTCACACCACAGACACCAGCACACCACCTCACAGCTGAAGGTCCACAGGCAACACAGGCAGACTGACTGACCCACAACAGGGACCTGACTGAGAAAAACTGAGAGGGGACAGTGTGAAGGTGGTAAGAAAAAAAATTTATAACACACAGATTCCTTCAGGATGAAAGGGACCAGAAAGAGCAGAAAATGGGCAGGTAGTGATGGGAGGCAAAAGAAGTGCTGGAGATACTGAGAACAGGGCTAAAAAGGGCAAGGTGTTCCTTTCAGTACATTTCTCTTCCAGATCATCACTATGGTGGATACTACACGGGTCAGCACTGACATTTGTTCTGCTGCCCTTTCACACTAGCCTTCCCAGGAATCTACCTTGAAAAGTCTTCCCCAAAAATCCTGAAAGTCTAGAAGTACCAGAAAGTGAACCTTGACATCAATAATTTCTCACCAAGACAATATTTAAGTTCAAGCCAAGAAGGATGGAAGTATTTAGGCATCTCTTTTCAATACACCTCCCTCACAGCATCCACAGCAGACTTAGCAGTTAGCAAAGGGCAGGCATGAGTTGAAAAATTGCTGTGAGATACCAGCAAAAGGAAAGCAAAGTATCTACCAAAGACAGAGTTACCAAAAGAGCTGGGATTTGGGGAGGCCAGCAGAAAAAACACATCTTCCCCATACCCCAAGGTGTGCTTCTAGTCTTCACTGTTGTGAACAAACTTTCCAAACACAGACATGTGCAACCCAGGTAGTGACTGCAAGAGGCTGTGGGATGTGAGAAGCAAGAAGTCGAAGGGAAATTATTTCACCAGCATTCATTCACTTTCATGGGTGCTACATCTGCTTACAATATATTTAAAAAGTAAAAATTAACATTAGTAGCAATAAGAATAGGTAATGCAGCGAATCAACCAAAGGATGTCCAGATGAAACATGTGAGAAACAGCTGAAGTAACATACTGGGTTCAGACCAGAAAAGAAATTAAGAAGCAAGAAAACAGAAAAGCTGTAAGGACAAAACATGGGGCAGGGACAAATAGAGCACATAAGCAAAAGAAGCAGTCCTTTGAAAATGGCCACTTGTGCAGCACAGCTTAACACTGGATATTAACATGAGGCTGCACTGTACTTTTGATGTTCCTGCATATTGCTAAAACACAGAAGATGGGCCATGTTGTTCAGGAGAAGCCAGGGCAAATATCTAGACCTGCTGACTGAAATTACAATGACCTGAGCCCTTTCAAAGAACCAGACCTGCTTCACACTGCCTCCTTCTGTGCTCATTTCAGCAAGTGAGCAAAGCCTTGAAATTCACCTGCTGTTTCATGACAGCCAGAGGTGACTGACCTGCAATGAGCAGACAAGGGCTGTATAGAGGTTTAGGCCTCCCCCATCCACCCGCCCTCGACATACCCAGTTCAGCACAGACAGACACACATGGTGAGCAATACTTGGTTCCGCCTACAAACCAATGTGTCATGCTCAACCTCCACCCCTCCTCAGCTCCAAACCACAACAGCAGCACTGGGAATTCAGGAGGCTGTTACACAACTGTGGGGTGTCTGCGACACAACACAGACATCAATTTCTTGGAATTGGGACCTCTGTAACCCAGAAATTAAGAGAGTTTCTTCCTAGGATTAACATCAGTTCCAGGAGATAACTTGTGTCTTAAACTAAGGCCTTCCTGGTGTGGGGTTGAGTAGAAAATGTTAAAATCATTCTTAACATATTTAAATAATTCTTAACACCAAACCAACCCTGAAACACCTCCTCTTCTCAGCAGTCTGCAGGCCTCTCAAAATGCTATTAGAGCCCCGATCAAAGATCTCAGAAATTCAGCAGCAAAAGGCACCACTGCCACCCCCACACACTTAATTTCTGCAGAATGTTCCAGCCCATACCTGTTTGCAGAATCTCAGGAATCCAATTGAATATGTCTTTCCCCACAGGCAGCAAGTCCCGTACACACAGCTGGACCTGAAAGAACCAACACAAGATGACAGAGTTCACAAGCAAGATTTGGGCAAGAGTGCAAGATTCCTACCCTCTTTATCCACCTCTCTGTAGCCAAGTTGCAGGACTGGTGCTTTCTCCAACAATGACTGCAGTTATGGCCGTACCGTCTTCTAGAGACGTGTCTAAAACAACATCCTGACTATACACAGCAATTTTTTTTTCCTGTCACTGAATAGCATGGGGAGAAATATAGATCCTAGAGGAGACACACAATCAACTGAAGACAGAAAAGATTCAAAGGAAGAGAAGGGAGTAGGAAAATAAACAAAGGACAGGCAGGTGTCCAGAAAAACTGTGAATCAGTCCAGCTTGCCTAAGAGGATGTGATCAGCCTGATCCGTCTCAGAGCAAGGTAAAATCATCATCATCCATGCTGCCCAGTTCCAGCAGACACTTGCCACCTGACACAGTTTTTCAGGACAGGGATAGAGAAATAGTAGATGGGCACAGAAGGAGGACAGCGTCATGCTGTAAGCACAATAAATACTCACTCAATTGGTTTCCCTCTGATCTCAGACATGATGGAGCTCTCCCCTCCCAAATACTCATAGCAGAGGCTGAGAAAGTTGTATATTACAAAGGCTGCAAAGACATCAATCACAGTAAAATGACAACCAACTTCAAAACAGGTGCAAGGACCAAAAGCACAGGCAATAGACCAAACATTAGCAGGGACTGCTTATGCAGCACCTTTCTCTTCAAAGCACTCCAGATTTTCACTGCATTTATCATCCTACCTCAGCACTCACAAGACCATCTGAATGGGAGTTTGGCCAAGGTCCCAGGCCAGTTCCATGACTCATGCCAAAAGGGTCACAGAACCATATAAAACTGTGGTCAGTCTCTGTTTTATTTGGCATCTGTAAGATGCCATTCTTTACAGGGTTCCTGTGCATTATTCCAGGACATTACACTGGTACTAAATAATCTGGAAAAGGTATCTCTGATCCATCAGCCACATGTTATCTCCTGTATTTAACCTTTTAGATGATGAACATAGTTTGTCTCTGCCAGGTAACCAGGCTATAGACATAAGAGTTGGAGAAACAAAGAGTTTATAACAATCAGTGAAACTCTGTTTCCATGTCTTGTGGGGACTTTTGCAAAACAGGCTCTGTTCTTCATTTTCTCAAAAAGATAAAATTTCTTGTGTGCTGAATAAAATTCTCCTTAGACCACCTCTTTTCTGCCTTCCCCAGAAACCTGTTACAGATGACAAACAGACTGACCACTAACACTCTGACCCATTTCAGTTCCCCATAACTACAGATGTATCTCCTTTTCATGGGATCCAAACTCACTTAAATGTGCATGAAGTGAACCTGTATACACCCTGTCTGCCACTCTCTTGACTTGTTGTAATTACTGTTGGACCCTCGAAGTTGTCAGATTTTTTAGGGCAAGGACTGTACTTCTGCATTTGACACAGACAGCCCTGGGGCAAAATGACAGACCAGATGACCCTTCTTGCAACATTATATTCTATGATCACCTGTGTCTGGACACTCCCTGGAATGACAACACCCAAATCCTGGTTTTTGCCCCAAATAACTGGGATAGAAACAGCAGTCTCAAGGAACTTTAAAATAAGAACAGGAACTTAATAATGTACAACACTGAGAAGCTGATCTCCCCGAGCAGCCAGTTATTAGACCTGAGGTCAATTTTTCCACATGAATGATCTTCCAAAGTCAGACAAATTCTTCTATAAGCATCTAAACTATGCCCTGGCAAAGAGATACTCCACGGTCCCTAAAACACTTACAGTTTCAAAACATTTACTTGTGGCTTGTAGATGTGTCTAGCTGGCAAGACTGCTATGGCACATAAAAGCCAGTGGTATACATGCTTCTATGTATGTAATTGGGATATTGTCATTCTATCTGTAATCCTTATTATTGAAGGAAATTCACACAGTAATAATTTTGCCAAAGCTTTAATTAGGACACAAAACACCAACCATGGAAAAATTATTTAAATAATTGTGGTAACCCCTTTTGCCTTCAATTTTCCTGCAACTTAGCTGACAGCACCCAGCACCCAGAGAAGAAAAGCTAAGCTTTTCCTATTGTCCTCCAGTGACCCCTGCCCTCTGATGTGGTCATTACAATACCAGCTGCCCATTCCCCAAGCACTAGGGAAAAGATGACATCAGAGGAAGAAAACAAAACAAAACAAGAGGGAGAAATATCTGCCCATTCATCCCCAAAAGAAGTGCTAACTAGCAAAGCTCATCACACCAGCAAAGAACTATTCTCCCTTTCCCATCCACATCCATTAGATGGCATTCACGATACCAACATTAAAAAAACCCCAAACAAACCCTACTTGTATCAGTGTTTCTGACACCCTGGTTGGTATAGAAGCAGTGACATGAAAGAGTAAAACTAGAACAGGCTCCTCCTAACACACACTACAAAATACAGTCCATAAATGGCTTAAGACAGCTT
This sequence comes from Molothrus ater, assembly GCF_012460135.2. NCBI lineage: Eukaryota > Metazoa > Chordata > Aves > Passeriformes > Icteridae > Molothrus > Molothrus ater. The sequence continues at coordinate 50,475,860 of NC_050482.2, read as the reverse complement.
TCAAAATGTACTAGTAGGGTCTTCTTCCTCCATTCCCTAATAGCCCACTTTGCAATGTAAAACCTTTCTAAAATATAAAGAAGGTGGGTGGCAAGAGACAAAAAGGCTGTTTTGAAGCAATCCCCAGAAAAAGTGAGGGAGACAACCTGCTTTCCAAAGGTGTCTTCACCCCCACTTGTAGTTTTCTCACACAGGTCAACCTGCCGAAGTGAACCCTGGAGCACTGGCAGCCTCCTGAGCAGATGTTCAAATGCTTGCAAACTCCCAGGGCAAGAGAGGCAGAGGGACAGTGGCTGTTGCTAGGAGAGCAGCAGGCTTCCTGCTAGACTCATACACACGCACAGGGCGGGGAAAGAAAAAACCCAGACCCCAAATAAAGATGCTTTCTTGCATCATGTGTGTGCATTTGCCATCTGCTGCTGCATCCACAGCATTGTTGCGGACGTGAAGGAAGGCCAGCTGGTCTCTTCAGCTGATTAACTTGATCACGTGGCCAGGGGCAACTCTCTGCATCGCAGATCTCACCAAAACAACTGCACCAACGATTTAGAATTTAATGAGGGTATGGTGAGAAATTGTCCTCAAAAAGTCACTGCTAGAGTGCAGTATCTTCTGCTGAGTGGGGAGAGGCTTCTTACAGGATGAGACCAGGAGGGAAGTTACAATGGCATTTACAGGAAAGTAACCATTTCCCTCACATACAGTGCTAGTGGTATTACATCACTGCAGCAGATAACCAAAACTAAGCAGGCGCTCCTCCTGAACATGGCACCCTCTCTTCTACAGGACTCCAAAGCACTTTACCAGCCCCAGCACATGGCCACTGTGCTACCCTGTGCAAGCACACGAGTGGCCCCAGGATGGGACCAGAAGAATACTCTGCTAACAAGCTGCACCAGGAACACAGGACAAAGCAGTGTCTGGCTGCTAAGTGCTGTTAAAAGAGGCAGGAGCTAAACAATACATCACTTTCTAACACCCAGATACCATCAGATTTTTTGGCTTCACCAAAAGTTTTTACCTTCCTGAAGCAAAGGACCCCAGAAAACCATAAACTTAGTCTCTACAGAATCCTGGAGGGAAGGCTCATACTCAGAGGCCAGTGAGGGAGAGGATCAAGTTGGACAGGGCTTTGAGCAACCTGACCAAGTGAAAGGTGTCCCAGACCGCGGCAAGGGTGCTGCACTAGATGATCTTCAAAGGTCCGCCCTGAGACAAACCATCCTACCATTCTATGATTTTCAGTCACTAAGCAAGCCATGGTCATCCAGTTAGGCACGCTATTCAGTAGGTGACAGCAACACTCTTTCCTGAAATGCTGTTTTCAACCAGAAATAAAGTTCTCTCAGGGCAGAGACTTTCCACCCCCCCATTTTCTGTCTGACCCCTCCTTACCTTCATAGCAGTCCCGCACTGTGCCGAAGTAAACATAGTACTGGTCATTGGTGAAGAAGAGGAGGCTGAGCCATGAGTCAAAGGCATAAATGGGCACGATGAAGAGGATCCGAACGATGTAGCGCTGTTCGTTTGGGCAGCTGTAGCAGCGTAGATGCATGTAGATCTGAGAGACGCACGGGAGAGCGGGATCAGCGGTACATGGAGCACAGAGGAGAAAGCAGAACTGGAGAGTCAATTGGGCCAGGAAAAACAAACACACTAAATCACCTCTCGATTGCCTCCAGCAGCCTCAAGGTGATGAACATAAAAGAAAAGATAAATCACTGTTATCGTATGGCATTGATATAGCAACCCTTAGTTTGCAGACAGGGGGAAGGAAAGGGAAGAGAAAATGGAGGCATTTCTAATCTAGTTTCTTATAAGGAATTGGTTTATTTTCACATAACCTTGCCCACATTCTTTTTGGTTTTTTGTGAAACTTTTTTTCCAGTCATTAGTTCTACATTCCTGCTATCCTCTTTTAAGTACCTAAGACTCATTACATTGCAGGCTGCTTTTCTCTGAAAAACACACTTGTTGCGAACACTCTCTCTTTTGGCTGTTTTGGATGCTTTTGAGACTTTCACCTGAAACAACCTAAGAGAGCCCTTTACAGTACATCCCATAGCTGATAAGCCACAGCCCATCTGCTCAAAAGGTGTTACTCTGCACATGGGTGACAGCACAGCCACAAAGAGTCAGCTATCAAGGGAGCACTGAGCTCACGTAGTGTGTTCAAAGGAACCACACAGTTTGTTCTGTCTGACTGCACACATGCCAATCCCTCTAACTCACTGGCTGGGGAGAGCACAGCATCCCCACCCTTCCCGCTCCCACCACTCACAGTTCCTTAGACATCATTAAATCCCACACCTAAGATGCTTTTTTACAGAATACCCACCTCCCCGAAAAGGTACTGACCACAAGCACACCCTGAAGATGAGCACAACCCCTGCAATGCCCTAATAACACAGGCAGAGCTTCAGCACGATTTGTGGGTACACTCTCTTGACCACGGAGTCAGGAGAGGCAAGGCCTCTGTACAGCAATTCTCACTAAGCTGCTGTCCCAGCTGCTGGAATTAGTAACAGCCAGCTGACTACATATGTGCCTCACCACTGACTGATTCTGCTGCCAGAAGAGGTACAAGCATTTGTTTGAAGCTTCACCCTGCATTTTGGGGTGCTATGAGGATTCTCCAGAGACTAAAAAAACATACACTCTCATTTTTCCACTGTAAGGGAGAGGGGCTTGTGCTTCCCCAGCTGTCTGTAGCTTGTTCCTCCCTGGTCAAAACTGACTGAAGGGCTCAAAAATATTTCTGTTTCCTTTCCCTATGAAATGCTCAAAAACACTTCCGATTCCTCTTCTTGACCCATGAGGAGCTCACAAAAAGCTCATTTCCTGAGGAGAACAGGTTGAAAGTAAGCTAACAAACCTCAGAGATATTTTTGCCTTGCGACAATCCCAGTGACACATCTCATCCAGCACAGAGACAGCTGACACCAGAGTTCAGATGACTCCAAGCTTTGCCCTTGGGATATCAGAAGAGCCCAGTGATCCGTGTGCCTGGGAGAGCACAGGAACTGCTGCCGTGTAAAAGGACAACAGCGTGTTTCAATCAGCAGTGTCTCTCTGGCACTGACCTCCATGGGTTTCTTCAGAGAAGGCCATTAATGCCTAACTGTGCAATGCTATACTGCACAGGAAAACTTCTTCCTACCCTCAGCAGGTGATCAATTTGACAGGAGGATCCATGGCACTTGTAATTGTTACCCAAGCTGATGGAACTGCAGGTGTTACTCTTATTCATCTGTGACTAATCCATTTTTTACCTTCACTAGCCCCTGTACTCCATCAATAGGCTGTACTTTTCAACATTCTAGTCATCACTCTGGAATCTACAATCCAACAGGTACAAAACATGGGTTGATAAATAACAGGGCTTGTGTTTCCCCACTGTATTTTTCAGTTCACATGACAACTGCATGAAAGAGAGGCAGAGAACAGGATGCAGGGTTTGACTTACTCAGGCTCCCAGGACACCTGCCCCAGAGAGAGGGGAGGAGGAAAAAATTAAAATGAAACATTTCCTGCTACTCCTTTCCGCAGCAGAGTTCAGCCTGTGGAATCCACTGGCACAGGAGATCAAAGGAGGAATGTCAAACAACAGGTGACTAGGATCTTTTAGCTAACAGCTGACACAATAAAAAATGGCAATATTCAGCTAAAGACCTGTGAAAGGATGACCTAAGATAACACACCGTTCTACAAACCTTCAAGAGATGGTCAAATGTTTTACACCTGCTAGTTTTAAAGAGTGTGCTTCCTCTCCATTCACACTATGGAAATGGTCTGTTCTTCATGTGGGGAAAAGGAAAGGATGAGAAGTACAAGTGACAGGGTTTTACCTGATGGCAGGTGATGAGCAAAGCTGTCCATACAAAGAAACCTGAGATAGCCTGAGCAGCAGTGGTCATGAGGAATATTGGCTGCTCCACAGCTGTGGGGCTGCCATCCTCTGGCATCCAGGAGAAGTTAGGAGCCACAGCTGGAGTGGTGGCAGTTGACCCCAGTCTGGGGGCTGCAGTGACATCAGTCATCATAATCATGGTGCCTTTTGGTGTGAGGTTCCAGTTGGGATTGCTAAAGAGCTGCCCACGGGCCAAGACCTGTCAGGGAAGAGAATCACAAAGCAATTGAGCTCAGCTGAAAGGAGTCAGGAATGTAACAGAACTTTGCACCTCTCACATGCCTTCCACCAGGCTGCTCACATGCTTTGTGAACAGGACCTGGGTGTGTCTGCCACAGCCACTCCTTGTGATATAACAGATCATGGGGCACTCAGAAACCTCTGACAGCCCCCCAGAGATCATGAAATCTGGCCACTGCCCTCATCACCCCCATTCTGCAATAAAAATATATAAGATGAATACAGCATTCACCAGAGATCACAGAATCATGGAATGGTTTGGGTTGGAAAAGACCTTTAAGACCATCTAGTTCCAAGCCCTGTGCTATGGGCCAGGGACTCCTTCCACTAGACCAGGTTGGTCAGAGCTCCAACAAACCTGTCCCTGAATACTTCAAAGGATGGAACATCCCTAAGTCCTCTGGGGAACCTGTGCCACTGTCTCACCTCTCTCACAGCAAAGAATTTCTTCCTAACATCTAATTTAACCTACTCACAGTTTAAAGCCATTTCCCTTAGTCCTATCACTACACACCCTTGTAAAAAGATCAGAAGGAAGTATCTAAACCATCCCTACTGGAAGATGACAGGCACACTTAAGTTAACATCTCTGTTTTCCATAAGAGTACAGGCTATTCTGCTGTGTCCTACTGTCATGGTTAGCCTGCCAAGCAGCAACAAGCAACAAGAACACGTGCCACAGTGTCCCTGTGCAGGAAGGGGGCAGAGGAAAGAATATCCTAATTCCTCCAGCAAGCAATACCCACCTCTCCTACAGCCATGCTGAAAACCACACTCAGCCCAAAGCACTCTCATTGAAGGATATGAACTGAAAGCTCTTCTCATTTTGACAGTGTGAACAGCATGAAAGTCACACTTTTACCAAGATTTGTATGGCATAGTACATTTAGCCAGCCTGTTATTAATGTTACTAATTTTGCATTGTTTTCTACGTGATGTGAATTTAACCTGATTGGCTTTTAAAAGCTAGCTGACACATAAAAACACATACAGAACACAAGAATATGCAAGATTTCAAAACAGCATGACCCTTGGCCATTTCCTAGCTAAAAAGCCATCTTCTTTCAATGGAACAAATTCTTGAAGGCCTAAGATCTAAAATAGCTATTATTTTCAATTTGGTCATAAGCAGGCTCTAGTGTGACCTCTGGATTGTAGGAAGATAATCCACTTAAACCAAGATCACAAGTAGGCAGCCATTGGTTCTATCCATTAGAAGAGCTGCTTCTGATCTCCCTATCAAAGGGAACAGCATAATATTGCCTCCTTCTGATAACCTCCTAATATTTTTCAGAAGAGCACTTCTATAAAAGCTCAAGTCATTGCTCCTACACAGGCCTTTATGATCAGTGGATGGAAAGGGCTTTGGAAAGGCCAATGATCCATTGCCAGAGTTTACAGCTGCACCAGGGAAGGACACATCTGTCATCTACTGACAGGTTGTTACAGAACACAAAAGAGAATATATGTTCACAGAGGAACTGCTCCAGCCCTGCTCTACTGAAGCCACAGCACAAACTAGGGAACAGGTACCCACTAAAAGCAGAGTGCCAGTAGCAAGTCCTTTCCACATGCACACTAAGGCACAAAAATGGCCCCTTTAGCACAGGCTTTTCCAAAACACACACTCGTATCACCAGTGTGCAGCAGTCTGATGTTACCTTATGTCACACTCTACCTCCTTTCTGCTTTCTTCCATGGGGGAAAAAGAAATGTCCTGGGAAACACTCAGATTTGTTTAAGCATGTCTTACTATAGGTGAAGCTGCACAAGTGCTGTGCTTTAATTTACAAAATAATTGTCAAACCTGGCTTTTCTTTGTTCTTTCTAATAGATCCCTGCTCCAAGTTACAGCTTTCCATAACTGCACTTACAGTAGGATAACTCCTCTCCAGTCCTGATCAGTACAGAAAATGTAACTTAAGTTTTGAGTTTTCTAAGCATACAAACACACACATTTCATCATCTGTACTATATCTAAATATTTGGAGAGATGGAGGCTGGAGGGTGGAGATGTCACAAGTTAGCAAGGCTTTTATTGCTTTTAAAAGAAAGGAATTTCTACCCAAGTAACTTCTGAAGCAACTGAATATGCACAGTGCTGAGAGTGCTTCCACAAAGCTCAAGAAGGGCACATCTAAATGAAATCAGAGCAGATGCACCTGTGGTTAACGCAACCCTAAATAAAGTCCAGCCAGCTGCAGTCCTGCACATCCCAGTGCACTTTGGGAGCTATGAAAGACAGGAAGCTGCTAAGCCCTTCCAAAAGTTCATGGGGGAGAGGATCTGTACAGCAGACCAGAGGTGCCAGGAGAAACAGGGCCTGCACCTCCACACTCCAGCTAATCAAACCACATCAGCAGCAGAGACCCAAATGCAGCAGCAGTAACATCAAGAGAACTGAGGATCTGAAAGGGAATTCTTCTGTGTCTCTGCACTCATTTAAAAATAAGTAAAAACAGCAAAAGGTAATCAACAAGCATTTTGTCATGACAAGGGTTATGTATTCATAAGCAAGGTCAGTCATAAATTGAAGTTGTGTTTGTAATCTTAACACTGCCCCCTTGTGATTATACATCAACAGCCATTAATTACAGGACTGTGCATCATTCTTCACCTAATCTCCTTCAAATTCACACAGTCATTGAAATTAATAACTTTTTCCACCACTGTGTTCTGAAAGAAAGTATACAAACACTCTTACAAACAGGGCTTACATCTCCTACCCAAATCACCTCACCCATGAGCACTCAGGGCTGCCCCTGAGGACAGCATTTTATTTCCTTGACACCTTTTATTGGTTCTATGCATCAGTTTGCAGCTCATTCTCCTTGCTAGTGAAACATGAAGGAACGCTGTACTCCAAAATCCACAAAATTAACATAAGCCTTCCAAATTATCCCTTCTAATCTCCTCAAGTCCCACACACCACAGCTACAGTGGCAGGTATAAGTAGTGCACAAAGCTGTTGTTATGAAATTCTACTGCATGCAAGAAGCTGAAGCTGTAAGAGCAATTCCAGTCTATACTTAAGAAACAGGTAATAGCACAGATGACTGGAGCTTTAATCAGGAAAGTGGATTTCAGCTCATTCACTGCCACCAGCTCAGTCTGCTAGCTCCTCTTCTGCCTTGTTAAAAAGAGCATTGTGAGGGTGGGCTGTGGCAACTCGTCTCAACAGGCCTTGCTTCTGAGATGTCTCTTCCCACTGTGCAACAGGACACAAGCCCACAAAAGCCCAGAAAAGGTACTACCTGGGAACATGTCACAACAAAAATACTGCCTTGATAAGGTACAGATCCAGTACCTTGGTATCAGCAGCTTCCCTCTTACACTGTGAATGTGTTTTGACATTTATTTCTTAGACACCTACCTCCATCACAGCCCAAGCCAGCACCACAACACACTTTCCTGCTTACTCTCATGCCTGGGTAAAAAGGTACTTTCCAACAGCCATAAAGCTATTCCCTATTCACCTCCATCACCTCCTGGCTGTGATCTCTTTCCTGGTGCTCCTCCCAGCTGGCTGTATTTCTCTGTTGTTTCTTGTGCATTTTAAGCTCCCTGGCACAACCATCTTTTTGTTCTCTGTCCAGACAGTTCCCAGCACTGCAAGGTACCAAACCACGAGGAAAGTGCTTGACATTACCATATGTCAAATTAGGGGCATTTGGAAACCCAAATTACCAATGCAATACAAACCAATCTAATGCAAAATAAATTTTGAAGCATTTCTTACTCTTCTGCCATATCCTGTTTTCTCTTCCCACCTGTTTCATCATTGCTTTCAGTTCAAGGAAGAGTAAAGTTCCTTGCACACTTATTCTCCCTCTCTGGAGAGCTCTCCTAACATATCAAAGGAAAATATTTCAACACTTCTAGATTTCACTCTTGGAGCTTTCCCCATCTCCAAGTGACTACCTTGTTCCCCGTGGAGGTAACCTGCAACATTACAGGACCACAACAGACACCTGAAAAGCACCAAACTTTGGAAACTGGAAACAAGCACACATAAAAGTACACCTACATAAACACACGGACTTTTGGACACAGGTTAGGTGTATTCCAGGATGGCCACAAGAAACTTGGATCAGAGCTAGTATGATTCTTCTACATGGGTTACAGGAGTTTCTGGCAGTGCTGAGGTCTATATACAACCACCTCCCAACATGGAAGGCAGGGATCACACTCCCGTCCCCTACAAGCTGTCACCTGCTCCTGCCCAGATGTCATCACAAGTTATGTATGTTAGAGCAAGACAAGGCCTTGTGCTGCCAGGGCATTAGCTTAAACATCACACTAGTACCTCTTACACTTATCTAACGCATCTTCTGAAAACACTTTAGGAGTATCGGGGGGACTCTCAATGCAAGGAAGGGAAAAGAAAACAAAACAAAGCCTGTGCTATTTCTATCAAGATAACTATCCTGATAAAAACCCAGAGATGCAGAACACTGTTACAAAGATCCTTGATAGAAAAGAAGCTCCAAATGGCATGGGGACCAGCTCTCTTAATGACACCACACAGATGTAAAGTAGCAGGGATGTGTCCACGTGGCCTTCATCCACAGAAAAAACAGCACACTAATTCTCCATCAGGAGCACATTGCCAGTCCTGTATCTTTTGGAAACAGAGACCTCCTGTCTCCAACATTAACATGGCAGCTTCTTCTGCTGAAAATAAACTCAAAACAGAAAACAGACAGGATGTGGCAAAAGTGAAAACAAAAAACTTCATTTTTGGCTTGCATAAAGGCATGGAAAATGTTACCACTGAGGAGGAGCTATTTCTACATAAACAAACATAAATAAGAAAACCTCACTTCTGATGCAACAAAAGTGGTGTAAGAGGAGGGAAGAAAGTTTCAGGCATGGTCCTTTAGTTCCATGGGGTACATCTGAATATTTCAACACAATCTAGTAAAGGAGGAGGTGTTCGCCTGCTCTGATCAAGACCTACCCCAGTGCCAAAAGGAAAAGAACCCCAAACAGCAGGACTCGGAAGCTGTTCTCTCTCATCTGCAAAAACAATCTGTGGTTTTAAAATAGATCATCTCATCCGAGGCTGAAAGTATTTAATTTCTAAACTGCTGAGTGAGCAAAGAATGATACACAAAGCTATCCCATGAAAGAGTCTTAACAGCTAAGCCTCCTTCTGCTGTACAAGACATGAAACAAAAAACACACACACAACCTGGCTTCAAGGTTCTCCTGGAGAGCTACAGGACAAGACAATGTTCTTCCTTAAAACCTACTCCACAGTCATGTTGATTTAAATATCCACCATACTGAACTTGGTTAAAATACCACAAAAACATTTCCCATTCCCCTCAAATTCTTATTTCTTCAAGAGTTTCTCCATTAAATTATCTTTATTCTGGATCCAAAAAGGCCAATACAGAAGTGCCATGCAGTAGATAAATCAGAGCCTGAACTTTCTGCATTTATTAGGACAGAGCAAACAACAAGAGCTCTATGTAGCTTAATGTTTTTGACAATGTGCCCTAGACTTACAAGGAATACAAAAACACAGGACAAAATGGTTGAATGTTTATTTTAGATCATTTTAATTATAACAATGCCTAGAATTGCCAACTGGGACCAGCTCTTTCTATTGTGCTAGATATATATGATAAATAATTAATCCAAGGTGTTTTCAACACCCAAAGGGATGGCATCACCAGCTGAAATGGCAAAAGAGAGGAAAAGGAGCAGGTAGATAGGACAAAATAGCACTACACTACACAGTAAGAGAGTCATTGGCACAGCTGAAATCAGTGATAGCAATCCAAGAAAAATCAAATGCTTTCACATTTATTACTTCTTAAATTGCTTTTGCTCTCTGGGGTAGCATCTAGTTTACTTAGCTATGAGACATGAAAAGGTCCCAACAGAGCATTTTTAAGCTCTCCAGTAGCACTTCCAAAACAATCAGAGTTAAGAATGTGACCTGGCATGCAATTTTAACTAGTACAACTCATCTACATTTTACTGCTCATGCTAGGCAAAGCTTTCTTAGCTTCAAGTCGGTCCAAGTCAGGCCACAATACACACCTGACACACAGGCACACATGGGTAACTGTGAACACACACGAGCAATGCTGTGCTCAGTCACAGGACAGGCACTCACCAGGCTCACAAACACACACAGCGCTTGCATCTGCAGCTGCTGCACCCCATGGCAGCTTAACGTGCTTGCCTGTCTGCACAACAAGTGCAGATCCAAATGCAGTTCTCCTCAGTGTTATTTCTTCAGAGGAGTGAGCAGTCTGAAGAGATGCCCCAGTCACAATTTCACAGCTGTCGGTACAGTCAGGGAAACAAGGGAAAGCGTCACTGGGACAGAGGACCAGTAGGGTCAGCAAGAGTGGAGCAGGGAGCCATCAGCTCAGAAGCAGAAGGTAGAGGAGTCAGGCACCTAAGGCAGACCAAACCACATGGCAAGGTACACACCCACTAAGCCATACTCAAGAGATGATCCCATGCCTACATACACATAAGACTGCACTGTACACACAAACAATTTAACCTTCAACAAGGTCACATTCCTGTGCTTCTCATTTTAGGGAAACTAAAATCTGAGAATACCACAAAAATCTTCTGCACATGCAGCTCACACAGCCCCCACCCATTTTGCTAGCCTATAGTCATCCTTAAGAGAAGCTTCGCCTCCCCATGCGCCCATTAAAAACCTCACAATCAACAACAAAACCCTTTTACCCTGAGCCATGCACTCTTCTTTCCAGAGTTTTTTTCTGCTCTATTAATTTCTGTTGTCTCACTGTATTTGCACAGCCCTCCTCCCCCCATCCTCCTCCTCCTATTTTTTTTTTTTTTTGTGGACCGACCCACATTGTGATAGGTCAATATCTAACATCTAGTCCCTTTTTTGGAAGGAGACAGGAAAAAGAGAGAAAGGGGGAGGGAGAGGAGGAGAAGGGATGTTCCCCAACCTTTTCTGCTTTGAGAACAGGATCAAATACACTTGGGCCACGCACTGCATCCCTTTCCCATACTCCCAACAGCCCAACTCCACACAAACCAGGCAAGCCCTCTGCTCCCAGGGGAGAAACACAGAAAGAGTGTGAAGATATTCTGCAACTGGCAGAGGGGCAAGAGGCAAGAAGAAAAAAGGATGTGTTGTAAACAATTGTGTCCCACATGACAGAGGATGTTTGCATTTCATTTTCCAAACTCTCAAGAACAAAGTAAAATCAGAACTTATTCCACCAACACTTGCATTCCTTGTTTCCCACCTCTGAGTGCCAAGACAGGGTAGACAACAGTTTTAAAATTACCACAGGATATATGGTTCTTTTAAGAAGAACCAAAACTGAAACTCTACAGCAGCCTGGAAAAGTATTGAACTTGTGGCAGTCACACACAAAGGAAGTTTTTCTAATACATTAGAGTATACTTCTCCATCCAGAAGATGACATATAGAATCTATCAGATCAGATCCACACTTCAATTTAGCAAGTAAATGAGCTGAAAGAACCTAAACATCTTATCAGAGGTCTAGGCAACTGTGTGGTGGTGCATATGAGAGCAATGGCACATCTGACTTCCCCAGCAATCATTCTCTGGTGCAGACATGTAGCAGTGATGAATGCTGCAGGAGTAAAATCAGTGAGTCTCAACAAAGCATGCAAGGCCACACTCACTATAAAGCCATTTTGTTAATAAAAATACTACAAAGTTCTGAAAGCTGAATTAGGACCTTTGTATTCCTGGACTCATGGGAGTCTCTTTATACCAAAAGCCATCAGCAGCAATGCATCTTCTCTACAGAGAAAAAAATCATGCCAAGCATCAACCTGAGAAGGTGCATGCTTAAAAAAAGGACAAAGCTTCAACTCAATGTTTCCAGACGCTCTGACATTAAATTATGCAGTTGCATGAAGTTACTTGAAAGGGAATTTGTATGAATGACTTTTGGCTTCAGACTCCTGTAAAAAGCAGTGCCATCACAAAGTCATTGGGAGGGGGGAAAGGAAGTCTGTAAGTCAGAAGAGTTTGGAGGAGAGAAGTCACTCCCAGCTGACAGGACAAATAGCTGCAAATAGCTTCACCCACCACTAACCATTCTTTCATAGCAAAAAGAGCAAGGAGGAGACAAGATATCGTGAGCCAGGAAGAGAAATTCACTCACTTCTAACCTGCCTCTTGAAGTGACTGACTTGTCCACGTTCATTTCAAGTAACCTGGACAGAGACACAGGTACATTACTGCTGCTGAGGCTGTATCTGTGTTGGAGACAACCAGGCAGCTGCAGGCTCCCAAGCAATCAGCTCATCAGCCTCCAACAGCATCCATGTCATGTTCTGCAGCCTGAGGAGGGAACACTGGGTCCGCAAGGTCAGCTTTTAAGGTATTATTTCATCTCATCTCCTTCTTGAAGCCTTACTGTTGCACTGTGTAACATGTTGCAGTCATTTTCTTTGCTGAATCAGAGGGATTTTTTTTTTTACTAGCAAGTTGTTCGGGGGCCACATGTACAAAATACCCAGGCAGAGATGGACGCTTTGGGGCTAGACACAAAAAATGTGAGACCATGACACCAACTCTCTATGCTCTTGGTCACTCTTCATTACACAACATCCTCAAATAGCTGATCCTTTCAGTATCAGCAGACTCCCAGGCACTGTGACTGTAAGATAATAATAGCAACATTCCCATCCTTTCAATACACAGACAGACTTGAGGGTGGGGAGACAAATATCCAGGTAGTGTATGGGTTAATACTGCAGGTAGAATGTCAATTATTTCCCTTTTCAGGTTCCTGTGAATTATTCCCCTCAGGGGCTATAAAGACCTGGTCAAAACCAGATACAGCACAGTTCCTGAGCAGCTTGCCTATACACTGTATGTTCCCTGGACACAGCTTGCTCTGTTGCCTTCCCAGACATGTTACTTACACCATCAGAAACAAAAACCCCATGGAGGTTGACCTGATTTTTAAAGAGAACCTAGCTATGAGCAAGTACTCCAGCCCCTGCCTCTTCTTAGAAGAGAGACTCTGAGGTGAGACTCCTGGAGGGTGGTTGCAACTCACAGCTTTATCTGGCAGAATTTCACTTCCAAAACTTTCCTGGGGAATTGATGCTCTGAAAACAAGTCCAGTTGCTCTCCCCCAAAAGTAGTCCATGCAGGGAAAAAAAAAAAGTTGTCCATGCACAGAAAAAAACCACCAAACCCCAGAAAAAAATACCCCAAATCCCTTACTATAAGGGTGTTTTCAGTTCAAGCACTGTAATATTTTACAGTTGTTTTAGCTAAGTGTTTCAATCCATCTTATCACAGTGTCAAACTGCTTTCAGAGTCCTAAGCACGCTGGCAGGGTGTGATGTCTTGACAGGAAACCACTCTTCCACCACAAGAAAGCAAACCCCAGTGAGTCTGGGAAGAAGCGAGAACAGCACACAACAGACACAGCGCTCCAAGCAAACAGCTAGGCAAGCCAGCACACAAAACTCCAACCCAGTGCTATTCCCTACAGCACCTCAAATTTCCAGGACCTTGACAAGCACAATCAATCACAAACTCTAAAGCAGAGAAGAGCTTCTGCCCCCAGCCAGGGCCGCTCAATAACACCCAGCTGCTTTGTTACACAGGCATGTACTAGAAAACTTGACTGTACCAAGGCTAAATGCAATTTCTCTCTGAGGCTGTGCTGTCCTCTTCATATTGTAGACAGATCAACCTGTACATTCACTGCTGCTTTCCTCAGTTTTAGGCTGGAAACACTGAGAAAACGAGTCATAGCAATGGCACTTCAGAATCAGCAAGTCTGATGTGAAACTTCGTGTTTCACTTCAACCTTCATTCAATACAACACTGGGCTCTTGAAGCAGCTAGGACCAAACAACAAACATCTCCTGAGGAATTCACTGCTTCCACCAGACATTCCTACAAGAGCTCAAAGATACCCTTAGAGCTGCTGGAAAATGAAACAGGCACTTCTGCTGGAAGGAGCAGGTAACAACTTATCTCCCTCAATGTAAACATAAGCCAATCAAAAATGAAACCAAAACAGGAAGGGAGAAGGAATGAAGGATAAGTTCCCCATGTGGAAATTAAAAGGTTGTCATCTTACACCAAAACATGATTATTAGATGCTTTAGTTAGTGCAGCAGTAGAACTGGGTAGAAACAGGGACTACCTTTTTTGAGGGGGAAGGAGGTGTTTTAAAAGCTATTTTGTGCTAGGAAAAAAACCCACCCACCCTTCTTTCATCCATGAGAAGAAAAGAATCCTAATCCCCAATTGCAAAAGCTCACCTCCCAGCCTGCTACCAGCTAACAGGCAAAGAAACTGACAGAGGACAAGGCAGATTTCTAGCTGGATTCTGTCAAATGGTTAGAGACCAGACAGCTCGGAATGCTTTTGCCAGAACAGCTAGTCACACTGAACTTCACTTTCTGACCAGTTTATCTAAGAACCTTCCCCTTTTGACTGCCACATGTCCTAAGGAGACAGACAAACTGAAGTCCAAAAGGTGCCCAGTGGCTGGGAGTGGCTGGCTCATCCCCTTGCTCCACCCGTTCAGCACTCTGAATTGACTGCAGAGACCTGAGTGAATCACAAAGCAAAACACCTGCCCGCACCATTGAGCTGGTCAGAAACGCTGACTTCACTGGTAAAGCTTCCCAGCCATTCTGCAGCAAGACCAAATCACTCCCGCTCCAGATGCAGAGGCACCCACCTGCTGCTTCCATGCCACCTAAGGTTTACAGCACAACTGTAATAATGACAGTATTAAGGACCTAAAAACCTGCTCCCTTAGACCAGAGCAGCTTTGAAACCAATTTTCTTGGGAACAATGGTGAAAAGAAAGCCTGAAGTAGGCCTTTCTGGGATACCTCCACCATAAGAAAAGCTCTCCCAAAACCTCTATTGTTTAGTACTTAGCCAACATCCTAAAAAGCGTGAGAGTTTATTTTTTTTGACAAACAGTATCACACAAATACAAACCTTTAGTATTAGAAACCTGAATAACACGAACATTTCTAGAGAAATCTGTGTTCCCTTTTAGGGAGGCTGCTAAGCTCTTAGACCAAAGGGTAACTTCCAGCAACACAAGTTCAAAGGCACTGTTAACTGCTGTATTAAAAAAGCCAAGTCTTTGTTAGTGCAATGTATGCTCTATTACATTTTCATTGATTGTTTTCTTTTTTTTTTGCAGGATAGGAAAGCCATTTCTATTCACCCTATTAGCCTTTGCTCTATTATTGATCAATGTCTTCTATTTTTATCTTTAACAGAGGTAAACAGTCTTCTCTCTGGGGAAACCTGTCTTGCTTGATGTCTTCAATAATTACTCCTGTTCAAGCTCCTTACATGTCAAGAACAATTTCAAACTTTCTGTAAGCAGAACCCATCTTCACTATTTCCTCTAGATTTCCCACTCCTCCTCCTCCACCCACTCTTGACAGCTTCAGAGTGTTCCAGGCAGCTTTCAGAGAGCTGTCCCTGAAATCACTCTAGTCCCTTTCCACAATTCATCAGAACTCAGTCACGCACACGTTCTTCCAAAGCCCTCCTTCCACTACAAGCTGCAGCTGCCGAGGCTGACTTTAGCCTTTACAAAGCAATTTCGAGTTACCATGAGCATCCGAACAAGACCCACCACAACTCACCTACAGTGCAAGAGAACGCAGGCACAGTATCAGCCTCCTCACACACCTACCACACCAGCACATGCACGAGGCATCTGTCAGTCCATCCAGCGCGAACCAAAGGAAACCCAGCAAACACAAACCTGGTGCCCACCACGTTACTACAGACTACTGAGCTGCCAGCCCACCCCGGACAGACACACCCGTGCAGACAGTGACACCCACCCAAGGGCACCAAGGAGCGTGACAGCGCTGGGAACGAGGGGCTGTGCTGGGGCGTGTGCGTGCACAGGGAGAGCGGAACAGCTGCAGCAAGGACAGGTTGCGGGGAAGGAGGGAGAGTAAGGAATGGGGTGGGCTGCCCGGGGGTGGGGGCTGCCCTGGGAGCTGCGGGTAGACGCGGGGGTGGGCGGTGTGTGCGCTGGTACGGAGGCCATGCGGGAGGAATGTGCGCGGAGGGGAATAGCGGGGGCAGCCCTGAGGAGAAGGGGGCGCACACCGTGGGAGGGGCGGAGGGTTGAGTGGGGACGGGAGGAGTAGCGCGGGTTACGCCGGGGAACGGGAGGAGCAATGCGGGGGAGCGGGAACAGCGACCACACCGGGCCGAGGCGGGGCGCAAGGCGAATCCGTGGGCGCCTCAACGAGCCACCCCCGCGCCAGCGCGGCCCCTCCGGCCCGGCCCTGCCCGGCCCGCGCTCCCGCAGCCGCCCCCGCCACGTCTTACCGTGCAGCGGGCGGGCGGGCGCGGCCCAGCCCGGTGGGGCGAGGAGGGGTCGGGTCGGGCCCTGCCCGCTGCCCCGCGGGCGGCGCCGGCACCGGCGCGGGGGCGCGGAGGCCTCAGGAGCCCATGGCGACGCCGGGCCCGGCCCGGCCCTCCCTCGGCGCCTGCGCACGGCACCGCGCGCACCGCCCACTGCCCGCGAAGGAGGGGAAACAGGATGACGTCACCGCTCCTCTCTTAAAGGGGCAGCGCCGCCGGGTGCGGGTGACGCGGCGGCTTTGCGCAGCGGCGGGCGGAGCCGTGCGCGACCCGGGGCCGAGCACACGGGCGGCCGGCCGTCCAGCGGCTCTTGCCGGACGGCTAAAGGCAGTACTGGCCTCAGGAAGAGCCTCCCCAAGCAGATTTCCCCCGAACCCCGAGTGAAACAAACACGCGGAGAGGTGTTGGAAAGCAAAGCCATGCCTCTACTCAAGTCTGAACAAGGCACTCTGAGTCTCAAAAAAAAAAAAAAAAAAAAAAAAAACAAACCAAAACCACAAAGCCGAAGGAAGAAAGAAAGCAAACGCACCACACCCTAAAACGTTTAATACGCCTGTGCTAGCAAAAGGAGGCGGCATCCTACCCGCGATAGGGTTGATGATTTTGATGATTTTCTCCTTTCCTCCTGCTGCATTACAAGTCCCCTTGCCCATCTTAAAACAGATACAGAGCTCCTACCACACATGGCCCGAAATGGCAGCGCATTCCCGTCCTGTCCCAGGGCAGAGCTCCTGCCCCAAACACCCCCACAGCTCCTGGACCCTGCCAGATCACGGCTCTGCTGCCTCCCCCACGCTGCAGGGAGGGCAGTGCTGTCCTATACACAAGAAACGTCCGCTTTCCCACAGAAAACAGCATGAGAGTTTATTTTACAACTGAAAAAGTCCAGTTGCATTCTGATCCAGCAAAAACATACTTAAAATGGAGGCAGGGCAAATGCAGGATAGAGGTAACAGCAGAAAACCCCATACCCCTGGAACTACTTTCCTCTTCCCATCCCTCCTACACGCATCCCTGGAGCTGGAAGACCCATGCAGCAGAGAAACAAAGGAACAACTCTTCCTGGCCAGCCGGCAAAGAACAGGCTTGAAAAGAATTTGCAAAGTCACCAAGATCCATCATTTATTCCCAGCAGGTGTTTCTGAAAATAAGTTTCAAGGGTTTGACAGAGCCTGGAAGAAACAGGCCTCTCATCAGGATAATGCAGGGATGTGTAACTACAGGAGCAACAATTTAGAAATAAATTAGTATTAAAATTTAGTATTTTACTGCCAGACTGGTTAGACAAGGAGAGGAGAAACCCAAACAAACCACACCAGCACAGACACCAAAGCAGCAGGTGCCACTCCACAGAGAGCTCAGTCTGTTTGCATCAGGCACTGTGCTGCTGTTAAGTGCTCCACGCCCCTCTCCTTCAGGACTTAAGTTTGAAGAAAGCAAAAACAACAAAATCCGGGGTCCACCTCTGTGGAAGCCAGCGCACAACCAAAGCCAACGGCGTGGAAAGGCCCATCCCTTTCTCCTCCTCAAGGCCAGACACATGGGATGCCAGAGGCTCATATCCAGGAACCAAGAGATCCTGAATCAGATTTCACATAACTATCGCCTGTTCCAAGGCTGCAACTGCAGAGATCAGCTCTGGTTTATTTTTAGGCACTCCAGTCCTGTGCCTTTTTTTCCAGTAATTCTGATCAAACTTGTTCCTGGAATTCAGAAACCGGTTCAGATGCAAGACCATGCCTCCTTGTGTAAGATGTGACTCCCAGCAAAGATGCCAGGGCCATTAAAGGAAGAAATGACAGATGCTGGCATCACTTTATCATTTTCTACTTTATTACTTCAAATTAACAACCACGATAAAGCTCAAAAAAGTCCAATATTTACACAGGAAAAAAGTACAAAATCCCCCCCAAAGTTCTTCAGGTTTTTTTTTGTTTTTTTAAATTACAAAGTAATAAAAAGTTTTGCTCTTTAATTAAAAAAAAGAGAGAGACAGTAAGAGGGGTAAATAAATTAGGAAAAAAACAGGGAGGAAAAATAAAGTGTTAAATAGAAAGGGTAAAAACAAACAAAACAAAGACTAACCCCACCCTCCCCGCCCTGCCAACAACCCATCGGCTCCACACTACAGTGACAGTGTGTCTGCTACAGGCCATAGGTCGCAGTGGTGATCATTGTGTTTCAAAGCCCCAAGTGCCACAAAGCAGCTTGAGTATTCCTAAATTATATTAAAAAACAACTAAAGTGGGGGGGAAAAGGGGGGGGAGACGGGTGGGAGAGGGCAGGAGGGGATTGTGCATGTATTGGTGGGTCTTACTTGGGGTTGCATGAGGAGAGAGCAAGAACCATCGCTCTGAAAAACTCCAAACTCCAGTTTCTGTGCGCCCCTCTCTTCTCCTCAAGTCCCACACTCTCTCCGCAGGAATTAAAACAAGTTTTAATTAAAAAATAAAAATAGAAAAACACGCACAGCCAGACAAAAAAAAAAAGACCCCACTGCAGGGATGAGAAGTATATTTCTCCCTGTATGTCAGCTCCAACAATCCCATCCTCTGTGGGACCAGGTGCCTCTCCAAAGAGATCCCTCGGTGTGTGAGGACCACTTGGATCAGGGAAGGCTGGCACTTCTCCCAACAGCCAAAAAGGAAACCGCAGAGAAGCCACCCAAGGAAAGGAAGCCCGAGTCAATGATTAGGCTGTTGCCACAATTCCCCCTCACAGCTTAAAATGTGTTTAATGCTTGAGAAAATAAATTCTGTTATAATAATAAAAATCAGACTTCTACCATCAAGTGTGGCTGGAATCTGATTCCCTCCTGGCCCACAAGGCTCCTGAAAAGAACAAAACAAAAAAGACCCAAAAAAATAACTCACCCACCCACCGCCAACCCCTGCCCTCAGAAAAAAAGGAGAGCAAAGTTTAAATTTATACGGCTAGAAACCATATGATTTGAAAACAATATTAAAAAGAAAAATTAAAGCAGGAGAGGATAGCCAAGAAGAAGGAAAAAAAAGAGAGAGAACTCAAAACCAGGAGCAGAGAGTCAGGAGAGGGAACTGAAGGTAGCCAGTGGGGGCAGCGGGATGGGGCTGGGAGCAGCGCAGGTGCTCCCACGCAGCTCCCACGTCGTCGCAGCTCCTCGGAGGCGCTCACGCCAGGGACAGGCGGCCCTCTGGAAATGGCTCACACCAGCGCGGGGGCACAGCTCCACTCCTCATCGTTGGCAAAAAGAAATTCTGTTGGGTTTTTTTGTTTGTTTTTTTTTTTTTTTTTGTCTTTTTTTTTAAGGTTTTTGTTTGTTTTTTGGGTTTTTTGTTTTTTAAAAGAAAAATACAGTGAAGACACTAAAAAGAGAATTCAAAAGAGAGAAAAAGGCAAGAGATGTTAGGAGTAAAGGCTCTTCCCAGCACTTCCATTGCCAGCTGGAGTGTAATAAATCAAATCAGCCCTTTCTTCTACACTCCTGCCTGCCCTCAGAGTTACCTTGCCCAGCTACTGTCGTTTCCTCTACAAGAGGCACTCAGTTGCTGTACAAAGTCTTGCACACTTGATTACCTGCTCAGCACCCTCCACCCCAACACTGTCACACTGCCAGAAAAGCATTCATGAGGAAGTAACGAAATGGCTCCCCAGCCAGCACCTTCTCCACCCTTCCTATCCTCGTGGAGAACTGGAAGCTACCTTTACACCTAAGACAATCTGTTCCCCCAAAGTTTTGGCAGCCAACCTTATTCTTTCCTCTGAAGCCAAAAGACATCTCAAAGTAAGGTGAAAGAAAGGAAATATACTAATCCCCCATAACAACGAAGTTTTAACTTAAGGCTTTTTTTTTCCCAGCAATTCCCTCCTCAGGGTTTCCCAAGCATGAGTACAGGCTCACCTAAGCAAACACTGGTCCAGTGGCAATTGCTCCTCACTTCCCAAGGTGATCAAATGGCACACTTGTCTACAAAAGAAAAGGAAGAGTTGCTAAGGGCTGGAGAGGAAAAATAAAGCAGAAAAGGCTCCAAAACAGAGAGGCTGCATGTTTCTCTCAGAACACCCTCCCTCTCAAGAGTTTACTGCTTTGCTTCTCCAAACCACTGTGGTCTGGAAGACAGCAAAATGAAGGCTTACTCCAAGCAAAGCAGAGAGCTAAAATGGCAGTACTCAGCATGGCCTCCAGAAAATACATAACAGAAGAGCAAGGGTGTAACTCGGTACCACTCCCCTCACCACACCAGAAGCTTCCAGCTTATGTCGGCTCCAGCAAATCAGGCAAAAACTGCTCTGGGGCCTGTAGACCTGGGACATCCAGGCCAAGGCCAGGAACACTGCAGCAGGAACTCACCTGTGATGCTGAAATCCGTGACACTTCTTGCCGCCCTGTGAGGTCAGATGAGGAGACATTGGCAGGAGCTCCTCGGTGTAACCTCATGCTGACCTTCCGCTCCCTGTCCACTCTTGAGATTGCTCTGGGGGACGTGTTGCCTGTTGGGGCAGAGAAATGTCGAGACAAGAATATCAGTCAATAGCTTTGGTTTCCAGCCAACAACAGGGGTGGCACCCTCCCCCAGCTCTCCCACCCCCCTCACCGGACTGCTGGATTCGGGAGGTGGGGGTGGAGGCCATGGGCTCGGTGACATTGCGGAGACGGTTGGCAGTGGCTCCGGCAGGTGGGCCAGGGGGCAGTGCTCGTGTGGCTGACCCTCGGAGCTGCCCCATCCTCTCCTCCCGCTCGTGCTCTCGCCGCTCCCGATCCATATCCTCAGGGTTCCGGGCTGCTCCCTGAGTAGAGAAACCCCCACACCACACATGGCTATCAGGCAGGAGAGACAGCAGCAGCCCCGGAGAAAAAACACATATTGCTCCATCATGCCGAGGAAGTGGAGCTCCATCCCCAAAACTTCCCCCACCACCTTCCATTGCACCAAGAAGGGACCTCATTCTATTCCAAAACAAAACAGATAAGAAAGCATATGAACTACAGTTGTTATTACAATCCACCTCTGTGTCCTAGCTACAAATATAGCTCTCTCCCGAAAAACTATCTCTACCTACCTCTAGCTATACATTTACTGACACAAGTGCTCCATCAGACACACTCACTAATACCACAGTAACTATGCCCCCAGTTAGTTATACACCAAACAACTCTGCCTCTTTTTCACTCTGCCTGGTCCCTTTGCTCAGGCTGCTCACCAGGGCTAAGCACAGACAGCAGGCAGTTTCCAATCTTCCTCCCCCATCTCCATGATACAAACCAACCCTGGTCCAGCCCTTTTGCCAAACACACTCACAAATTTAAGCATGTTCCAGTCAAAGACGTAGTCATAGGAGAAGCCTTGGCGGTGGAAGAGGTTGCGGAAGAGTTGCCGCAGGTACGAGTAGTCAGGTTTATCGTCAAACCTCAGTGAACGGCAGAAGTTGAGGTATGTTGAGAACTCAGCTGGAAAGAGCAGAGAACAGCTGATGGCTGTGGTTTGCCATCCAACCTCTCTGCTCCCACCATGGAGCTGCTGCAGCCCTTTGGCAGTGGCTTGCTGGACCAGGACAGCACAAACACAGAGCTGTGTAACACAGACTGAGCCTGCTGGTGGCACTGCTTTGGCCACCAAAAGGACCCCATCTCTCTTTTTACCAGAGAAAATGTTATGCATCTCTGTCTGTCGGCTTCTCCAAGCAAGACCTAGCAAGTCACAGTGCCTGCTGAAGGAAGGCAGGCCTAAAGAAGAGCTGGAGACGAGTTTTGGGAAGTTCAACTCTGAACAGAAGTCCTCCTAGCTCAGTAGCCAGTTGTAAACAGTGGTCAGAAGTAGATGAGAGGAGAAAGAGTGGGGCAGACACATCTGACACTTCCACTGACATTAGCCCATCACCTACTTTCAGCTCCAGGAACCTCCTGATCTGGATGCAGTTCCTAACTCTTTAGTAATCCTCACACGATCTCTCTTCCACATACTTGTCCCGTCTCTCCTCCAAGTCCTGTAAGATTTAAGTATCCACAACATCTTCTGGGAAGGAGTTCCACAGGTCTCCACACTGGCTGTGTGAAGAACCACATCCTTTTGTTTTAAAGCTGGCAGAAACCAGCATTGTTTCTCTTCCAATACAAAAACTGGGGCTACCAAATAATCAGCTCCCATCCAAACTTCTGTAGGCATAGCCAGAGAGAAGACTTCTACCATCTCTCTATCCACCTCTTTTTCCAGCAGACTCATTACTTGGACAGAAATCAGCTCACCTCTGGTCACGCTTTTGGCCCTTTCCTCAGTTATACCATATCCTTTGTGAAACAGAGGGATGGACCAGACCTACACAGTGCATGCAAGGAGCAAGTGGGCCACGGGTTTATGCACACTGTTTGGGATCCTTTCCTAGTAATTCCTAATGCTCCCTTTCCTCAGCAGCCACCGAGCACAAAGCTGATGTTTTCACAGAATAGCTCATTGGTGAGTGGCACTGGTCAGCCAGAGCCTACTATTGTGCATGTGACCTGAGGACCAAGACTTCTCTCTGTTCTCACATACATTACTCCATGTTTACTTACAAA
Source organism: Molothrus ater (assembly GCF_012460135.2). Lineage (NCBI taxonomy): Eukaryota > Metazoa > Chordata > Aves > Passeriformes > Icteridae > Molothrus > Molothrus ater. The sequence goes on along the minus strand of NC_050482.2, from coordinate 50,452,800 downwards.
GAACTGCATTTGCCACTTTATGGCGTGGTTATTCCAGGGACTCCCCAATTAACAGTAGAAATTCATCATCAGCAGCATATGTTCTCAGCTCAATGCCCACCCTCCTCCTTTAAAATGCTCACCAGATCCTGAAGATCCCCCCTCTCAGCACTCCCATGCCCTTACTAATGTAAGGTTTGACTGTCCACAAAAACACACTTCCCACTTCAGAACCCAAACTGTACCACGACCACTCTGTTATCCTTCTCATCACCCATGTCAGCAGCACGTCCTGGTCTGGGGCATCGGCACTGCTCTTTAGGATTCAGGATTCCAGGGGTTTTCAGCAGGTGAACAAGCCAAGCAGCAGACAAGACAGCCATCAAGATGAGAGCACTTACAAGGGTACCCTTTGCAGAGCACCTCGATGGGCGTTGACATCTTTTTCTCGCTGATCCTCTCGTACTTTTGGCGCTTGGTGGCAGCCTTGAGGCCCTGCCAGGGCAGCGAGCCCAGGTTGAAATACATGAGCACATAACCAAGGCTCTCCAGGTCATCACGGCGACTTTGTTCTGTGAGAAGTTACAAAGGGGCAAGGAGTGAGCAGCAAACAAAACTGCTTTGGCAATCACATAGCTCTGGCGGTGAACACTGAACGGAAAAACCAACCCTCTCACTTTTCTGGTAGGTTTCTATAGATAGACAAACTTGTAGAAGACATTCCATAGCAAATTCCTGTGATGATGGTCATACTACAAGAGTTAAGGTGCTCCTCTCCCCATACAGCCCAACCCACTTCATAACTAATGACTCTGACTACCTCCTCACTTGGACAAGCCCTAATTCACACAAGAATTTCACATCTCAAGAACTGCTGCAGCAACCCTGCCTACTTTGCTCTTCCCAGTCCCAGAGGAAGGGCACCTACACTTCCCCACCCAGAATGATTCTTCAGTCCAGGGATTAGTCATGACAGAGGTAGTCACAGATAGACAAAGCTAACAGAGGTAAGTCCAACACAGCCCTTTCAAACACATCTTCTAATTAAACTGCTGACAGTCTTTAAGCAGGGCAGAAACAAGGAACTAGGGACCCCTTCTTGTAGTAAACAACTTTGTTGATGGTAGAAGCCTAACATGTAATGTGCAAAGATGCCTTTCCAGCTTGGTGACATTTTTCAAGCTGTGGAGGAAAGGGGCACACTTTGAAGAAAAAATTCCCCTCCAAATGAGGAATGACTGTAACTGGCATCACTACCAACTCTACTTAGACCAAGGGTTGCCCATAAGATGCCATTGGAAGGACCTATATTTAGATGCTTACTTATAAAACAAAATAAACTGGCTCACAAAAAAAGCCCTCAACATTTCACATTGACCTTGTTCTCTGGAATAGCCAAGCCATTTTAAAGTTTAAAGCTAGCTCAAGAAGGATTTGATGCAGAATCTCAACAACTTCAAATATTGCCTGGTTAACTCCTCCCAACTCCTCCAACATTGCTTGCAAATTCATCTATAAATCTTGCCAAGATTGTCTTGTTCTTGTTTCCCTCCCAAATAAAATAAACACTTTGGAGAAAGTACTTTACATCTCCAGAAGAACAACTGAAACAGATAACAAGAAGGCAAAATATGGCTTAAGGGAGAGCATAGGGATAGAGGAAAGACTAAAGAGCTCCATCTATTAGATTAATTTACTACAGCATATTTTGCTGGATTCAGTGCCACATCCTGGAAGATGTTGCAGATTATATACCAGTCTGTGAGCTGTCAGTATCAGATACATGCTACCACCTGCCCCATTCAAAGGCCAGTAGGTCACTACAGCTATCTCTGTTTTCAGTTCTCAGTTAGCTGAGCTGAATCATGACAAAAGAGTAGCTGTAGCAGGTCACAGATACACATATCCTCATGTAACAACACAAGCTGTGGGTCACAAGGCTCCTTCCTTGTGAATCTCTCTCACAACCTCCTAGTTGTTTTGAGAACTCAGGGCTAGGCAAGTTAAAACTGTTGAGGGGGGAAAAAAGTACTGTGGTTGCAGAAGGACAGGACGGTCTCATAACTGATAGGAGAGATCATTTGGGTCAAAACACATGAAACACCACAAAAATGCCGCATTCCAAGACAGTAGAGGAGAAAGCAGCCCTGCAGATTCCCAAAGTGTCTTACTTTGAGCATGCAGAAATGACAGCATTTTTTGACCTCACTAACTTACTGTCTCAAGTTGCCCACTTTAAAGGGGCTAATACTTCCTAATCTTATCAGGCTACTGCCAAAGATAATTACATGACTGTCTGGGAGATACTTAGATGCAATGACAGGAACAGAGAAAAGAAACCCAGTTTTGCATTTAGCCTAAGGTTGGGATACGTGTACTCTCAGAGGGCTGTGATTATTCACCATGCATATCAAATAAACAAAACTAAACAATATTGGCTAATGACCTACATCCTTAGACAGGAGGCATGTGGAAATGGAGTCAGAACACACACCCAGGGCTTGAAAGCACAGGAGACAAGGATAACCTCAGTCCTGCAGTCTTGCCAGCCCTTGACATATCCATGCTGAAGCTTTATCACCTCTAGCTGTGGCTGCTTGACTAGAGCGTGGTGGTTCCCCTCAGAGGAGTAGGGAAAGGCAGGGCAGGAACCAGAGAAACCTACTGAACAAGCAAATCAGCCTTTCAGGAATAAATCAGGATGTCGCCTCCAAAATCCTGCTTGAACTCCAAACTGCTTAGGGCAGGCTGAATAACACACCTCCACTTGTGTGAAGCACAGCACTTTTGAGCACAGCCACCAATGCCATCCAGAACCGGATACATTCTGCAAACAGATGCCTGGTCACAGTCCTAGCACTTTAGGGAAGGCCAGAATTAGAGACTTGAGATTAGGGAGCCTGAAGTCAGTGCAGGATGCTATGAGCCCTCACTAAAGGCAATGAGAGGGGTCAAAAACCAAACTGGGAAGCTAACTAGTATCCATTAGGTGCATACAAACACACCTTAACTGTGTCTTAACACAGCAATATGATCAAGGAAAAACAACTGCAAGCACAACACCTAATTATTAAAATGCTGAACAATAAGTGTTTGACTGCACTGCACTCCTGATGTTTAGCACCTCACTTACGTGTGGTCACTGCAGCCCACTCAAACAACTTCAGTGAGACTCACACCCGTGATGAGCTCAAGTACCAAGAGACGGGCCACAGTTGGGCAGCTACCTCAAAACATTGTAGCAGTCTGTTTCCTGTAACCCTATGTACCAGATCCTGAATTAAACCTTGGAGGAGGGTAAAGGACAACAGTTCCTACTTCCCGTTTCTTTGTTTCATCTTCAGTTACTATTACACACCTCCCAAATTTTAATTACTATTTTTGCAGGGTCAGGACACTAGATAACATTAAACAGCAAAGAGTTAGAAATAAAACTTTACCTCTACACACCAATGAAACGTTATTTAGTGTTACTACTTTCCACTTTTAGAAACCTGACAATCAGTGACTAACTCTCACAGCATCTCTGGGCAGCAGGAAAAAAGTAAGATCTCACCTTTGAGTTTGAAAAGAGAAAGAAAAATACAAGTGACGTGAATGCATCCGCTGAGCAAGTCAGTGCAGAAGCAGGATTATAGTCACGACCTGTGATACCACACTATACTTCCTCTCTCCATTTTATCTTAGCTCTCCTACAATGGGTTTTTTTTTTGAAAACCAATTTTATGAAAAATGTATTTTCCTTAAGACATTCATCCTCCTTCCCAAAAGCCCTTCCAATAGAAAACACAAGGTCGCCTTCCCACACAACCTAGCATGACCTCCCAAACCCAACCCACAGTTTCCTCCCACCCCCAGCCAGCCCACACCTTCACTCCCTTCCCAAAGCAGGGTCCTCAGAAGCCAAGTCAGCGGTGAGTGGCAGGACAGGACAAGACATGCTTGGGCAAAGACCGAAGAGGACTGAGGACTGGTTGCCTTGGACACAAAGCTCATGACAAAACGTGTTTCTTTACAGCCTAAACTGTCTCCTGGTCCCCCTGTCCAAAGAGTGTTTTCCTCCACTCTGATCCTACCGAAGTGATGCTGCTCCCATGCAGAACTCCCTAGAAATCAGCTGTCTTCCCTGGAGCCAGCCCAGCTGCAGGCAGGCTTAACCAAGCAATGTTTTCCTGATTACATACTCAGATCTGATCTTGCACATGCTGGACTAGAGTTCCCCTTTCTCTCCTCACTGCATGGCAACAGCCTTTAAAAACACTCAAGAATCTGGAATGGGTGACAGAGGGCAGGATGAGCAGAAGGCCTTATGATCTGCACAGCCTACACCGATACCATCTAGGACGTTCATCTGGGAAGGCACTGCCCCCCCACCCCTCTGTCACCCAGACAGAGACCATCAGATTTCTCCCAAGACTGTCTCATGGGCACCCCCGGCATCTATTTCAGACGTTACAGGCTACAGTGGTGCAAGGGACTCTCATCCCTAGAGCATGTGAAAATTGACTGGAATGCATGAACTGAAGCCTGCACAGTCCAATGACTCCCCCAACGGCAAGTCTCCAGCTGTGGAACCCTCCCCAGTTTTGCCTCCTACTTTTTTCCCCAGTCACCAGGAAAAGAATGTGTTTCCTCCAGACATCGGAATGCCCAACCCTTAGCTTGCAAATTCAAATAAAGGCACTTATTCATTTGCTATTCCCGTCACACAAATACCCCAGCACCTGGTTCCTTCTCTCTCCCTAGACCACATTAACGTTAACATTAAGACAGAGAATATACTCTCTGAAAAGTCAAAAAATTCTGAGTGATGGTTCCCATGGCAATGCTGCTAACTCATAAATATCTCTGTCATATACCCTGTGGCAAGGTCTTGAGAAACAGGAACTCCAGCTGAAACCTAAACACCCCCACCCCCTTTCCTCCAGGCAAGTCATGTAACCTTTATGCCGTTCAGGGCAACTATCGGCAACGTGGAGATAATACACCCGAGACCTGTTGCACAGAGCAACTCACACCCAGACTCTCCCCAATCAAAGGGCACGGAGAGAGCGGCGGCTGCACTCAGACCCGTGGCATATGCAATTTGCCCTTGGATTACTGTTTAGACATTGTTTGCTCATCCTGACACACAAGCCAAGCAGCAGTAGTAAAGGGCTAAGTTGGGGTGGAATGAATAATGAAGTCGTTCAAAAGCCACAAGCAGACATTTAGCCTCTCGTGATCAGTTCAAGCAGAGCAGGCACACACAAAAGAATCGACAGACATAGTAGTGAGAATTATTTTGTGCATGTCTCCTTGTGGCAGTTACCATGGCTGTGGAAATCTTGACTGAGAATTCAATGGAGAGTCAGTTATATATATGCAGGTCAAGCCAAAATACAGAAGGCCAACTCAGAAAGCTCTACAAGAACTATTTTTATAACATGGAAGAGGTCAGGAGATTACAGCCCACTCTCAATACACAACACTCCCCATTTTGATATAAATAAAGCATTCTTAATCTAAAGTTATATAGTATTAAGCAAGGAAGACAGTGGGAAAAATTGTTTTATTTTCTGCAGGCCAAGTATTGACTTCAGATATCTGAGAAATATCTGCAAGAGGGGAGAATGCAGGAAGAATGAGGACATGAAATCCTGTAAAAGCTGTTAGTTTAAAAGGTTTGAGTGCCTTGCTCTGATTTTCAAATTCCCAGGTTAGGTTATACACTTGAGAAGAAGGGCCTCCCAGAGATATAAACAATCTGCAAGCACAGCAGATACTTCCCTGGGTCCAACAGGCAGGACAACTTCAGTGTTTCTGTTCCTTAAGAGTTGCCAGTCAATAGCAGAACCAAGTCAGCCTGTTCCAAATGGACCCTACAGTAACTAAGGAAGCCTCACACTGTGAACAAAGTTTAGCTTAAATTTAGCAGAGAAAGGAGGTCAAATGCTGGAAAGTTTTTGGGCAGAGAATAGAAGAGAAAACTGCAAGAGGTTTTCAGATATGGTCCTCACAGCCACCAGGGGCTGACTCCCAGGACAAGGGTTTGGGTGACTTCAGGAGGTTTAAGTTGGTGGGTACTAACCTGCACAAGGCCTTTACAAAACCTGGGATGATGGTCATCACCAGTGTAAGACCTGGCTGAACACTCAGCACTCTTTTCCAGCCTAGTTTCATCCCTTCAGTACTAACCACACACGTTAAGGGCAGAACCCTACTTCCCTGAAATTGCCTCACTGGGTTAGTGTAGTTCACAGACACGCATATATTCTGAAGGCCTGTGACAGCCAAGCCTCAATCACAGAACAGAGGTGTTCAGAAGCTGGAAGCCTCCCCTCATTTCAGCTTCTTGTATATTTCCAGCACATCCCCATCCTCAGTGGTGGGTAACACCATATTGCAGTGGGCCTCTATCTTCCAGCTCTGACAGCTACAGAACAATCACTAACCAAGGCACTCAGCAGTCAAAAAGACAGGTTTCAACTGCACATATTCCTAAAGGCTCAGTGCTTGTGAATGTCTCCTTTACACATCTAATCAGCCTGCAAAAATTGTGCAAAGGCAGATTTAGTAGGAGCAGAGTCAGGGAGGTCACAGCCTTCTTGCTCAACAGGGCCCCCTGCACTGAGCAGTGCACACACACAGATCAGGAGATGATTTCTGTCTTCAGGAGCTCAGAGTGCCACCACAGCAGCAGAAATAACACAGGTGTAGCATTTAAGTTATTTGCCCACTATCTCAAGGCAGGTCAGCAGCGGAGTCAGGCAAAGAACCCAACCCTCTCCTTCTGGGGACATACCACCTCCCCTGGAAAGGCCCACCAAGAGGCAGCAGCAAGCAGGCTCACCAATTCCCAGGTGGGTGTTGATAGAGGCATAACGGGCTGTGCCAGTCAGGTTCTTGTTTTCCCGATAAGGGATGTGCTGGTGGGTCCGGGCATCCCGGTACTTCTTGGCCAAACCAAAATCAATGATGTATACTAGGTTGCCCTTTTTGCCAAGGCCCATAAGGAAGTTGTCTGGCTTCACATCCCGATGGATGAAGTTCTTGGAATGAATGTACTCAATACGGCTGATCTGGAGGAGGGATAGATAAATAAATAAACAAACAGTGAGACAAGTAAGAAACAAACTTATTTTAACAGCATCTGTTAAAAATAGTACCCTGTCCAAGACACTGGCCCGTCAGAGCAAGAAAAGGACACTTTGCATTGAGTATCAGTGATGACAGCCAAGGAAATGACACCCTCTGGATGCTGCAGAATCTGGAGATGGAATTTAACCCTGCTCACCAGCCCAGTCCTCACTCTGGGAAGGTCACCATTAACATCACAAGGAAAGATGGGAAGCAAGTCTACAGGGACTAAAATTTTGAGCTTCAGCATTGACAGCTCTAACTTTTGAACTTAGCTGAGCCAGGAACAGAACAGGTCTGTCCAGAAAAGTGAAGGGTCTTGAACCCAGGGCATGAGCAGGGGAATTAACATAGGTGCCAATAATTCATCAGGCAGGCAAAGGTATCTATGTGTGCAACACTAACGCGAGGCGAGCAGCAGGCAAAGGAAGGAGGGATAGAGATAAGGAAATGCCACCAGTGCCTAGGTTCCAGGCCCGCAACTTCATCAAGAAATAGAAACCTGGCAGCCACTTGTGCTAAATGAAGAAAGCCTCAGATACAGCAGTTCTCAAGCAGAGGGGATGGGAAGGGAGTGTGTGGGGGGAAAAGGCATGGAAAAGGAGAGTAGGCACAAATGCTTCAGAGGAAACTTACCATCTGGTCTGCCAGCAGCAGAACTGTCTTGAGACTAAATTTGCGGGAACAGAAGTTGAAGAGATCTTCCAGGCTGGGCCCCAAGAGTTCCATCACCATCACATTGTAGTCCCCCTCTGCTCCACACCACTTAATGGAGGGGATACCCACTGGGGAAAGAAAAAGATTTAGCCCAGGGAACAGAAAGAATAGATGTTGAACCCCCTGCTGAGAAGATCATGTGTAACACCAAATCATTTCTTTTCTAAAGCCCTCCAGAATAATTTCCTTCTCCAACCACTCCCCCGGCCCCATCCTTTCCTTCCCATCTCACCTCCTCCCTGCATCATCTTGTAGAACTTGCTTTCAATGTGGAGCTGGGGATGCTTGGTTTTGACACATTCCAGTTTGATGGCCACCTCTTCACCAGTCGCAATATTGGCTCCTGCATAGGAATGAGAGTGAAATGAAGATTGCACAAGCGTCTACTGAAGTTAAACACTTTTAACAAGGCCTGTAAAGATGCCAAGACCTTAAGATTTGCCCTGAAATTTATTCTCTATGACAGAAATGAGATTCAGCCACTTCAACTTCATACGGTTTCCAGCACTGCCATTTGTAAATGCAAGCCCAGAGAGAAGCACATGAATAGGACACCTGGTCTGATCCTGAAGTCAGTCTAGAACAACAATCCTACACGTGAACTGCCTTGTTATCTCAAAAAGTGACTGACTTTGGAAGGTCAATCTGCACATATCAATAGTACCTAAACCGAGTGGAAGTTGTAGCTCCCTCTGATCATAAACCTAGCCCCTGAACCCAAGCAGCCCTCAGGCAGTGATACGGAGTATGTCTTCCTCAGAAAAATTACTGGTTACCTCAGTTACATCATTTCAACACAGCCAATTAGTTCAGGAGGAGACATTACTAACATGTCAGCTCTCTCTGTTTTCTCCACAGCACTGACCTGCTCAATACAGACAATTTCTAAATCCCCAGCTTCTCCCTCTCCTGAGGGTTTAACTAATACCTTTATCTTTTGCCAACACAGAAACATTTGCTGTATCACAAATTAGAAGCATGAAAAAATAAGTGAATCCAGTCCTGAATTAAGCTGCCTGGACACCTTTGTCGAAGGCATTGCTAGATACTTTGCAATGACACTAAAGCACCACCCCACACGCTTCTCTCTGAAAACAACTGAGCTGCCAGCTGCAAAAGCCAGCACTGTGGTCCCAAAGTGCACTGTCAAAGAAGGAACAGGCTGCTCCTTTTCTTGTACTAGCTGAAAGGATTCCAGATGTTTCACATCACCCTAAAATGGAAAGAGGGAATATCTGTACACAGGTCACGGGAATGACACTCAAGACTTGCTTTTCTCCTCCCCCGCCATGCCCGCTTCACACACTCTGACAAGCCCTTCCTTGTATCTGGACTATCAGAAATTGCACTTAAACACAAATCAGAGAGCAGCCCTGATCACAAGCAGCTTATGAACACTGTCATAAAATAAACTTCTCCAGAACATGCGTGCCAAACATGAGCTAGAGTCAAAGGTGATGTTTTGCAGATATCCCATAGCTAGTTTTGGTAGGTCTGGCTAATTTGTGCCTCCTGAACTCTGTGATAAGACTTTGAGAGTCCACAAGGACAAGCTGCAGATAAATCTCTTCATTTATCCTCTTTCACATGCCGCCTACACAGCCAGGGACCAAAGAAAAGAAGGAAATGTTCACACAACTGGATTGCTTCCCCCCATGGATCCAAAAGAGATCCATCTCCAGCTGAAGAGTTCTGGCTTGTACACAAAGTTAGCCAAGAGCTGCCTGCTAGCAAAAACACATGATCTGGATGCTGCAGTGCTGGGTTGAGACAGACAAGCTGCTAGGAATTTGTAAGAGAGCAACAAAAACGATCGGGGCCTAAAGGGATTGATTTACTAAGGAAGATTAAAAGAGCTAAATATGTAACATAGACAAGAGATACAACTAAGAAGGGTGGGGAGGAAGAATGGGACATGACAACAGTCTACAAATATTTGAAGGCTGTAAACACTAAGGAGGGAGAGGAATTATTTAGGGTGCTCTGAGGGAGGGGAAGGAGGAGCAATGGGATTAATTTAATACAGATTTTAACGCAGGATCCAGGAGAAGGGAAAGGGGGAAAGCCATCCTGAGAGGCAGAAACATTTGTCCAATGCTTACTTTTGAAAAGATGCTGGCATTTTCCACTTAAAAAGTGGCGGCCAGAAAAACAAGTCCATACATTCCCTTCACTCCACCAGAGGACCATTCTTAAAAGCACCAGGCAGGTGCAAGTAGGAAAAGAGTAAGAAAAGGGACTAGTATCCTTCCACCTTTTAAATTAGTGTTCAACCACCAGGCCTCATCTAGCATGGAAACACCCAGGACATCCAAAAAACCTAAGAGCACTTCCTTGCCTTGTTTCTTTCCCCTGCCTTTGTGAAGACTTTCCTCCAAATCCTCTGAAGCAGCTCCCTTGTCTGCTCCCCAGGGAGAATTTTTCCCTCTCCCAAGACATTTTCTGACACACAAGCAATGATGAGTCTCTCTGACTTTTTGCGGCATTAGCATTTTGAATGAACCAGATTCCCAGAACATGAACAATGGAAACATGAATAAGTTTTCATCTCCACATTACCCTGGGTGTTGAGAAACATGGAGATGCATCCATGACTGGGCTGTCTGCAGGTAGGGAGTGTTATCTGCGGGCACATAAAGCTGGAAAAGGGAAAGCAGGGGTAGGCATCAAGAAGACTCAGATTTCTCAAAATGTGATGATGCAATTCAGATGCCCAGATGGCCTTCAGCCCCACTCTTCATAGCCCAAACACAGCTGTTACTTAGAGAGAGAAGAAAGAACCCTGTGGCCTAGAAGAGCACAAGTAGAGGATGGTTTGGGTTGGAAGAGACCTTAAAAATCACCTAATTCCAACACCCGTGCCATGAGGGACACCTTTCACTAGACCAGATTGCTGAGAGCCCCATCCAACCTGGCCTTGAACACTTCTAGGGATGGGGCATCCAGAACTTCTCTGGGGTACCTTTTCCAGTCTCTCACCACCCTCATAGCAAAGAATTTCTTCTTAATATCTTATCTAAACCTTTTTCAGTTTAAATTCATTCCCCTTGTCCTACCACTATGTGCCCTTGCAAAAAGTCTCTCCCAGTCTTTCTTGTAGGCTTCCTTCAGGGAAGGAAGGCTGGAACTAGGTCACCCCAAAGCCTTCTCTTCTCCAAGGCTGAACAATCTCAATTCTCTCAGACTTTCGTCACAATAGAGGTGCTTCATCCCTCTAATCATTATTGTGGTCCTTCTCTGGACCAATCTGACCTATTCTTTGGTCAGGGGGTCACTGTCTGAACTCTTTAGGCTTGTTCCTCTCCAAACCTCATCATACCTACAAGCTGCTCCCTGTACCATTTCTTGGCTAGAGATCCACCGAGATCGAGACCACCACTAGCAAGGAGGGAATTTAAGGGCAGGAGTCTTTCTGATCCTTTGTTCCATGCTTCGACCACCATCTTTTTTAAAGCTACAAGTACAAAAGCAACAGTTCTGTGCTCTCTTTACAGGCTGGAAAGCACCGTGTTTCAGACAAATGCAGCAGAGTCTGCTAGCTTCAGCCACTCGAGAGACTGACTGTAGGATGGGGGATAATTCCTAACATCCTCCCCCAGTCTCGCTCCGCTGTGGGGGCTGCACAAATTCAACTCATTCATCACAAGCTCTTTGAAACGGGGCCCCGGGGACAGAGGATGTCACCGGCTGAACAGGATCTTTTCAGAGTGGAATCCTGACTGCATGTCTGATACAATAAACACCGCCCTCCCGGAGCATCAGGGGCAACAGGCAGAGGCCCCGCACTCGCCACCGCCTGTGCCCCTCTCCACAGCCTGCCGAGGGAAGAATGGAGGGCTGGGAACAGATGGATGAAGGCAGATAGGGCGAGAGAGAGTTAACAAGCCAGGAAACAAAGGGAAGGCACTCCCCTCCCAGCAAGGGAGGAGCCTGCCACCAGGAACTGTCCCCAGCCAGCTCAGGTCCCAGCATGCTTTGTCTGCCCAGCTCCTCTCCACCACCAGTGTGCATCCCGGCCAAACGATTCCTACATGTCCAGCAACCCTGCCCTGCCTCTTGGCCAGCACCTCTGACAAAGCACCTCCCCCTCCAGCGGCCCAAAGGTCTCGGCAATTCCTCTGCAAACTGGGTTTTGCTCTTCTAAGCGAGAATTTCTAGAGGTAAATGGGCTAGCCAAGGCCCATGGGCAGCCTGATCTCATTTTCCACCCTCTCAAACCAATGGGGGGGGAGAATATGCCACCTAGCACACCTACCCCTCAAAGTAGGGCATGGAAGGAATGTGCTTCAAGATCCAGCTAAGGATTAACACAGTCCATTCTTTGTGTCTACCCATGTAAAAATCCAAGTTTCCTTTTGACAGACAAAAAACCTAAAACAAACCCCAAAGAGGACAGCACTCAGCACCCACTGGTGCTCTTCACCTACAGAGCAGGTGAAGGCAGTAACACCCTGAAAAAGAGAAGCTGAGGATAAACCATACAGCCCCTGCCAATCCTCAGAGACAGACAAGCCCTGCTGTGTGTCCGCACCATTATCAAAGGAGAGAGCTGTGAGGTGGAGCTGGTGCAGGAGAGAAGTCCTGGTGAATGAGTCCTTCTGTCTGCAGAGCAGGCCGTGAGAGCACAGCACGAGCACCAGCGTCCTCCAGACGCACCACCACAGACTACATGCCCAATCCCTCCAGGCTGGGGAGTCACCCAGGCTCCACCAAGTCTCGCTATCACTGCTTCAAAACATGCTGGCTTGCACCTCAAGGAACATCACAAGGGCTTTGATACTGCATTCAAGTAACCTGGTTGAATCCTGCTGTGCTCACCACACTGGGGCACTGGGCTTCCTGTGTTTGGTGACAGGCAAGGCAGGCACAACCCCCTCACCAGGGGCTATTTTCCATACCCGATTTGCACAGGTGGATGACCTGTTACATGGTACAGAGCAATACAGGATCAGGCCTTTCCATCCAGTACCTCCTCTCTCTCCCCACATATACCCCAGATGTTTAGCAAGATCCTGACAATTTACACTGTCCTAGAGAGGGTCTGGAATGCTTCAAGCCCTAGCATAGGTGGCAAATGCTGTGTCTGAGCTATCACCCCTGAATCCTAGCACCTGGGAATTAAAAGCACTGTCACCCAAGACACTAACTGGTTGGAGGGCCACAGAGGAGCAGGACACAGGAACAGGCTGCAGTAAAGGCAGCACACGGTGGAACTGGGATCCCAGATCCATTATTTATCATCTTTGTTCACGTTCTGGATAAAGGTGGCAACAAAGCCTGTTACTGATGATTCCCACAGGACACTTAATCAAGAGGGGCTGCCAACACCAATCAAGAGAGAATAATAAAGCAAGAGGGAACTGGAGATAAAAACCAGAGGTTGAAAATAGACGGTGATTTACAATCACAGGAAAACGTAATCTGAACTAGAGGTATTCAACAAAAGGGATTTGGGGAGGGATGGGAGGATGTTGGAGATCCTAGAAGAGCTCTCCTACGATACAGCTGACAGTGCATTAAGCCCAATTCTGAAACCTGATCGTGCTGGTGATGGGGAAAGCCAAGGAGACCCAAAGCAGCCTATGCAGAGGCATCACATTACAGATCACTCGAGGGTAGTCCTCCACTGCCAGGCACTGGAAATGCCACACCTCAAAAGCAGTGTTGGCTCCAAGCTGCCCAGCAGATGAAGAAACTAGAAAAAATTGAAGGACCAGCAAAAGTGAGCAGTGGTGGATGTACTGGGAAGCAAAATACAATTCAACTGAACAAATTAATAGTCAAGGAGCACATGACGACCACCTGCAAGTACCCAAAGGGTGCAGACACCAAAGCAGAGGGCAGCCCTTCTGCTGGCCTGCAGGAGCACAGTACAACAGGTAGTGGTGAGAACCAGAGACAGGTAACGCCAGCCCTCATGGAGGGACTGGGCAGGCCGCTGGGTAGTCTCGCCACTCTGGCCCCACATGGTTTGAGCCAATGAAAACATGAGCAGGCAAGCATCAGGGAATATATCTACACATCAGCACACTGGCTTGGAAGAACTTCTACCCAAGTGATCTGCTGTGGTAACAGGAAACCCAGCACCTCATGGGCTCTGTCCACTGAGCTTCCAGCTCAGGTCATTCCAGACATTAATTCTAAATCCCATTACAGATCTAACAGATCTGAGCCCTGGGACTTCCAGGCTCTCTGACCTGTTTTACACCTCCTGTCTCAGACCTTTCTCTTACAGGTCCTGGACCACCTCTTCCACTACCAGTCTTCCCAAAACTGTATTCCTTCTATCCTTGAAGGAATAGCTATTTACTCCCTTTCCACCACACGCTCTGTGAACAGAGTTTAAACCCACACACACCCAAGCTCAAGAAAGGGAAGTGACAATGCTGGAATAGGGTGTATGACAAATATGCCCCAAACAGTCCAAATCTAAATCAGTCTGATCAACCACCACTGTGTCTTCAGTATGTGGTAATACAAAGCTGAGCTCATCCCCCTTTCTTTGCCATGAGAATACTGCTACCAGCAGTATTCCATCAGTTTCTTCTCTTGTTCACCCCTTCCAACCTTACATGGTGCCCACAAATACCAACAGGCAAGAAAAATAACCCCAAAACAATGATGCAATTGAGAAAACCAACCTTGAGACAGACTCTCACACTCACCTAGGTAAATGTCTCCAAATGAACCACTGCCAATCTTTCTGCCCAGCCGATATTTGTTTCCCACTCGAAGCTCCATGGTTCAGTCGTGCTAAGAAAAGAGACACAAAGAGCAGTGTCAGAGCAGAAACAGGAAGTGAATCATGTAAGACTGCAGAAGAGACCTCCCCACTTCACCCAGAGGCTGAGTAGTTTTAAATCTTTAAATACTTCACTTTTTACATGGCTTCTATCACCTCTCCTGATCTCCTAAACTTCCAGGGACAACATGAACAAGAAACACTGCAGGAACAAAACACCCTCAAGCATGTTTTTCCCATGTTCCCATTATTAGAATGAAGCATGATTGGACCTCTTCCCCACCTTTTTGCTTAGAGACTAGGAAGGGGTTCAGGAAAACCCTTCTAAGAAGGTTTCGCTGCATGATCACGCCACACTACTGTAAACAGGTCCTGCTTCTTGTACCTTACAGCACCTGGCATTGGGACAGAAGTACCTTGTGAGACACCAGAAGTGTCAGGCATAATAAACCCTGTGAGGAGTTTCCCTCTGACCCAGCCCTACTCCAACACCTCGGTGGTGGTGGTGGTGAAGCACAGGACTCAAGGGCTGTGAGGGACAGACAGACTGCCAGGAGAAAGCGACTCCATCTCTCCTAGGCGGGGGCCAGGACAGGGGACAGGGAGGAGACGTCTCACTGAACTGAACCCTGGCTAGAACACCCTTTGCTCACCTCCACACGCATCTGCTGATGTGATCACCACCTCCTTTGGTCTACCTGAGCCTCTCCAACTCTCCTGCCTACCTAGGTGTGCCAGCTGTTTGCTTTGAGTAGTTCAGGCCTTTCCTCATCTCTTTACTTGAGATGATTAGCTAACCCTTTGACCTGATATACCCCATCAACATGCCCAGGCTCAGCCTATTCACCTTCCACAGAAAACCAACTAGGTGGAAGAACCACAGCCACAGAGTTTTGTTCTCTTTGCCAACCTCAACTTCTGCTGCAAAGACCTTGGCCAAACACAGCTCCAGCAGTTCCCATCTTAACAGCCCCCTTTCCCTTGCCTCTTCTATGGCCACCAACTTATTCTAGGAACCACATCTCTTCCTGAGACAGACAATGTGTCTCCTTTTAGAGGGATTTGCCACAGTCCTAATTTATGCAATGCCACATTATTAGCGTACAAAATGCAGACACAGAGCCTGTTGGGGACAGGAAAGGTGAGGAATGATTCATGTTTTTACAAGTGGGAGCGAGGAACTTTCCCTTGCTGGAGCTTGGTGGGAAGGAAGCATCACTGAAGGAAATAAAGGAGAAATGGCCTTGTGAGCAGAAATACAAAAAAATAATCCCAGCCAAAGGATTCTGAGCATACTATAAACCCAGAGCTGCTTCTTCTGCCCCAGGAGATGGGATTACAGAAAGAAGAATGGACAGGCTGTGGAGATGTACAGGGAAATAATCCTATCAAGGCATTCAGGGGACATTGTGAACCCTGAAAGCAGAGCTCCAGTCACCAGAAACCACACACAAAACACTCAGAGGTGGAGTCCCCTCACCTAGCATTTGCTTATGCATGTGGGTTTCTGGGCATCTGAAGTCTACAAAACCCTGTGGCTATTTCTGACTTTCTTACTACCAGGAATGTAGGCAGAGCCTTGGGAACTGAACCAGGAGGCAGGCGTACCTGGGTGAGGGCGCAGCAAACAGACATGATTTTTATCCGCTGCCTGCTGTTCTGTATAACCACATTAACATACATCTGACTTGCTGACACTCCTACTCCAATAAACGATCAAAGGTCTGTGTCCCCGGGAACCCGTCACACCACTGTCAAGAAGACAGCTCTCGATCCTCCTTCCTTCATGGAGTGTTTACCCAGGCCTGGGAACCCCAAACACCTCCACTTGAGTCCAATTCCCAGCTGGGGTGAGCACAGCCGAGCAGAGACTGGGCAAGAGGTCCCGGGGGGAGAGTCTGTGCCGCACTGGGATGCAGCAGGTACCGCTCTGCAACACCACAGTCCCAAACCTAAATTCAGACCCACCCTTCTGGGACAGGCAGGAGCCAGGTTAAGAAGGGATTCTCACACAACGAGGTAGCAGCCCTTGTAGCTGATTAAGCAACAGGCTCCAAAGGGGAATCTAAAAAATGCTCCGGGGCGCGGGGGTGGAAGCGGGAAGCAGGATAATGGAGTAAAAAAAAATCATGGTCTCGCACAGCTGTCATTTTGCCTTATCTCCCCCCCAACACACATACATACACAAGTGTGAGTAGAAAACCTGGGCTGAAGTTAGCCAGAGAGCAAGAGCCTGGATTCCTGGTAAGAGGGCAGGACACACACATCCCACCCCCTCAACAACTGCTCCAGGAGTTCAAACATCTATCCCATTTGCTTCTATTTCACACATGTACCCCCACCACCATCTACAGCTTCCGCCTTTTATCTTCTCATCCTCAGGTCTACTGTTACAAGGAAAAAAATTGTACCCACAAAATATATATTCTTATATGTGAAATCTGTATCACCCCTCTATGTATTATTTATACATGTAATATTTAAAAAGCCATCCCTCCTTCCCACCCCCCCTCTCCAGCCTTAACCCCCCCCCCCCCCAGCCCTGACACCCTTCCTGCACTCTACAGCCAAGGCAGCATTCCCAGGGGCTGCAGGGCAATCATTTAGTTAAACCATTTAGTTTTCCATAAGGGATTAACACACATACAACCTCAGAGCGAGAGTGTGCTCTGCATGAGCGTTTGCATACGTGAATATCCAATACTACACAGCCTCAAAAAAATAATAATACTATCCAGCCGCCAGCACTGCTTCCCCACACACACCATTTTGCACCAGCCCCTTTTATATAATATAAAATACCCACGTACAGGCACAAAGGCCATTATATAAACACACGATAAGAGTTGATATCACATTGCTGTGCCAGCAACGATGGCGACCAACGATGCAGGGACCATCGCGGGGGGAGGTGGGGGGGAACCATCAAGAGGGGCTGGGGGACAGGAGGGACACCTCTGTCCCACCCGAGGGGGTCGGGAATGAGAAGATGCCCTGTCTAGCAAAAGCCATACAAAACCAAACCCTCGGCTCCATAATGGAGGCTGCCGATCCCAGCATTGCTCCGGCTTTCAGTGGAAGTGTAGGGAGTGGGGGCTGTTCTACCCATAGACCATATTAAGGCTTTACACGGCTTTTTTTTTTTTTTTTTTGGGGGGGGGGGTGGTGTTGTCTGAAGGGGAAAAAGGATAGGCTGGGAAAACAGTAATTTGAACTGGCTTAAAAATGTGAAGGAAAAAAGAGAAAAAAATACATTTTGATTGAAATGCAAAACACCAATCCCCTCCGGACCCTTAGACACTTACAGAAAGGAGATCAGCAAATAAGATGGGGGGAGAAAAGAAACCCCAAGCACAGAGCATTTGAACTACATTTGAGGAAGAAATAGCCACAACAGGAAAACAGGAAAGGGGGGACACACACCATAAAATATAATAATAAATGTGTCCCTTACACCCCCACCCCCTACAGGCAAACACTACGCGAAGACAGCCGTACCCGGGCTGTTATTTTTCCGGGTAGGTAACAAAAAGCTGCCACCCCCGGGAACGGCGCTGAACTTCTCCTCGTCCCCCCACTCGCAACCGGCCTCGGCCATTGACCCCCGCCCCTACCGCCCCCCTACAAGAGGAAACATCGACCCCACAGTCCCCCCAAACGCAGACACCGCTTCTCCCCCGAAAGAGGCGATGAGGGGGGCCGGGGAGGGAGGCCAGGAGCATCAGCGAACGGAAGGAGTGGGGGGCTCGATCCCCCGGGGGGCGGCCCCCCACCGGAGCCCCGCAGACCCCCGCCGAGAGCACACGGCACCCCCCTCCCCGCCCGGCCCCGCCGGCAGCCAGGCAGGGCCCCGGCAGGCGGAGAAAGGGGAGAAAGGGGAACCCCCCCCCCAAAAGTCTGCCGGTGGCGGAGGGGGCGACCCCCTCCCCGCGCCCCCACAAAGGGGCTTTTGTCCCCCGCGCCCCCCCGGCCCGGCGCATCGCGCCCTGCCCTCCCCTCCCCCGCCCCCTCCCCCTCCCTCCGCGCACACAAAGAGCCGGAGGGGCCGCCTTTCCCCCGGGGTTTGCGCCCCAAGATGCGGGCGGGCGCCCCCCATACCCACCCTGACGGGAAGGGGGCCGTGTGGGGATGCTGCTCCGCCGGCTGTCAGGGGGCCAGGCGGCCGCGGCGGGGAGGATGACGGAGGATTGGGGAGGGCTGGTGGCGGCCGTGCCCGGCGCGTCCCTCCTTCGCTCGGCTCGGCGCGGCGCGGCGCTGCCTGCCGCCTCCCGCCCGCTCGCCGTCCCCTCCAGCCGGCGTGTGCTCGGCACAGCCCGGCGCTCACCCAGTTTCCATTGAGCCCCGGAGCCAAACCCACTGATGTCACCCAACGAAGCCCCGGCCCTCCTCCTCCTCCGCCTCCTCCTCCGCCTGCCGTTAAAGGCGCAACCGCCGCCGCTCCCGACGCCTTCCCCGCCGCCGTCCCTCAGCTCCGGCAAGCGGGGCAGGTACACACGGGCTCGGTTTTGGGGGCCGCGACCCCCCTGAAGGTTTCTCCTCAGAATGAGCACAGCCCACCCATGGCAGCCCCCCGCAGCAGGGTGGCCCCGCATGGGGATGATCAAACGAGAGTGCTGGGTCCCATGGCGCTGGCAGCGGATGCCAAGCGGGGGTCCATCGGGAAGGCCCCACACTGTTCAGGGCTCCTCAGCCCACGCCCCTCAGGAGGGGGGATGCCCCTTGGGTGAAGCACCTGCAAATCCACACAAATAACGAAGCACGCACATAAACCCTAATGGGGACAGACAGAGATCCGCAGCGCACCCACCAACAGATGGGTGCAAAGGTGGGACTACCCCCAAGACTCTGGGCTGTTTGCGGGCCAGGTGGGCACAGCAAGTCCCAGAGCACCTCCAAAAGTCAGCTGAGTCAGCGGGAGCAGCCAGGATGTGTCAGACCTATATGGGGCTATAGGAGCAGAGCCCGAGCTGGAGAACTATTTGGGGGCTTCTGGGAGATGGGGGCTGGATGTGCAAAGGAGCCAGTGGAGGTGCTGTGGAGAGCTCTGGGAGCAGGACTGCAGGAAAGACTGGAGGCCAGTGCAGTGTGAGCTGGAAGGGACAGAGGGTCCTGTGGAGCAAGAGCCAGATGCTGCCCAGCTTTGGAGCCACTGGGATGCTTCACCAGGGTCCGGGAGCTGCTCTGGCACAGGCATCCCAAAATCAAGAACAGCTGGAGATAAGTGTGATGGGGAAGGGCTCAGGAGCCCCCAGAAGAGCCCTTAGGTGCTTCTAAGCCAGGCCCCTGATGTCACCTTCCAAATACAGGATGTAAGCACAGGCTGTCGGCACCAAGAGGCCCAGGCTGCGGCCGTGCTGGCACTGTGTGCTGCAGAGAGCAGTCATTGCTCCAAGTTGTACCAAGATGGGGGGCTGCAGCCTTCTGAGTGCCTCTGCCAGCCGGTGCCTGTGCTGACTTGACAGTCCACTGAGACCTGGGAATTGTTCCTCTTTTATGCAAGCCTTTGGGAACCAGTATTGCTTCCCTCTCCCACTGCTGGGCCTGCTTTATTACAGAACTTTGCCTGCACTTGGAGAATTTAAAATTTAATTGAGTTTTTCGTAGTAATGACATTTCCTTACACATGCTCCATTGAGCCTCTGTTTTTTCACAGCTTATGTAACAGTGAGCAGATGGGAAGGCAGGTAATAGTATGCAGCCACTGCTGGACCCAGCTGAGGGTTGCTCTCCTTCCCTGGGTGGGTGCACATCAGCGGAGAAGGGATTTGCCAAAGCCCAGCACCGCTCATGACTTTGCTGCAAGTGGCAGGCTGATAGAGGTACTGAGAGAGGTGGGCTCTGACACAGAGCTGGGAAGGATGGATCTGAATCAGCATCCAGGAGAGGCAGCTCTCAGCATGCCTCATGGGAGCAGAGTTTGGAGTGGCACCGCTTGGCCAGCAGGTGCGAGGTCTGGGAGGACAGTGGCCATACCCTCTCCCCCTGTTGATGACGGAGGCAGTGGGAGAGAATTTGAAGAAATCCCCAACGTAGATGCAGCCCTTGGGGATGAAATTGGAGTGTGTACGGACACTTCAGCTACCTTTATTTTAATCATTGACAGCTTAAAATA
Organism: Molothrus ater; assembly: GCF_012460135.2. Lineage (NCBI taxonomy): Eukaryota > Metazoa > Chordata > Aves > Passeriformes > Icteridae > Molothrus > Molothrus ater. The sequence continues at coordinate 50,432,131 of NC_050482.2, read as the reverse complement.
AGAACTCTTTAATTAGAAACATTCCCTTAATTGAATTGTAATCAAGCTTTTAGTGCTGGCTAGCCATGTGATCTATTAACACCCACCTCTCTCCAAGCATTGCCTAGTTACACCTCTTCTCTTGGAGTAATTTTTATTAGGGAGCCTGGGCCAGGGGCTGCTGATTTTGACTATGCATGTAGTAGCCAGTACTGCAGGGACCCTGACTCCATCAGGGATGTCATTGCTCCAGCAGTGCAACAGGTAACTTCTGCCCCAGTGTCCGAAAAAGGAAGTTGTTATATATGACACAAACAGCAGGATCCCAAATAGAGAGAGACCAGCTGGGGTTGGGTTGGAGAGGGAATAAATTTGAGGGACAAGCAGAATCCATGCTCACAAACTCTGCTGGGCCATCTCCTTTCCTCCCAGTGATCAGAGTGGTGGGTAGCTGCAGCACCTTTTTTCCTCTGTGCACCTCTCCAAAGAGTTAGCACTCCTCAGGTTAGCACTGTATTGGGCACCAACCAAGGTACACTAAGACTCTGTTCAGACAACAACACCTTGAAAGCTGTCTAACCCCCCAGACCCAGCGGTGAGACACAGCTTATACATTCAAAACAACATTCCCACATGGGGCCCTCACCTTGTCCTGTCTGCCTGGTTTGCATGGAAGGGATCTTTGGGTACAAGAGCATGGAAGGGGGTCCAAACCCCTCAGCTCAGCAACTGGGGCCCTGCACCTGGAACAGCTCATGTCACCTTTCACAGGATTCAGATGTGGTCAGGGCACCCCTAGATGCTGCAGGGAGTGCTGCTGCTGAAGGCAGGCGAGCAGAAGATGGTCTATGTTTGGATGCTGTCCTATTCACACACAAAGGTCCTTGGGCTGTCCCCAGTGCCCTCATTGCAGCGCTGTAGGGGGAACCCACAGCAATGTGTCTTGAGCAGAATCTTGTGGGCTGGTGTATCCAAGGGGGCTACACCTCACTGGGCATCCAGCCAGCCTCTCCACTGCCCATCATGTCATTCCTCAGGTAGGAAAAGAAAAGAAGGGCTAGAGTTGTGATCTTTATTCACAGTGTCATGGCTGGGTGGGTGGCCTTCCAGAGTCACAGTACATGATATTCATAGCACCTAGTAAAACTCATGGGAAAGCTGAGGTCCAGTGACCTAGCAGACCTCAGAGAACTGCCAGGTCACATTTGGCAGTTCTGCCTGATCAACAAAGAGCAGAATCCCATTTCACCCACTCTCTGGAGAAGGACAAACTGCTTTGAAGACCAAGATCAGTTTGCCATAGACACTTGCATGTGCTAGGGAAGTGTGAGCAATCAGGGAAAGAGCAGAGAAAATTTTGACACTGTGCTGAGGTTCTACTTCTCCAAGACCAGTGAAAGTAAGAGCTGAGAAGCGAGAACAAACACATTGCCACCTGCAATTCAAGAGCAAAGGTACCTGAGGAGGAAAGTACCTGTGGCTTGACACGTCCAACAGGGCTGCCAGAGCTCTTCAAAGCACTGACTCACAGCTCATTGAGGACGTGCAGCCCCCACTCCAAAAACAATGATCGATGTTCACAGGGTCTCTTTTACACAGCATACACCTAGTTTCTCAGGACTTTACAAATAATAACAGATTTGCCTTTTCAATACTCATACTGAGCAATACAGCAGCATTTTAGAGAAGATTCAACACTCCTGGAGGGAAGGTCAAATGCAGCCTGCAAGGTGGGGATGCTGATCTGAGCACTTTACCAGAGCGCTCTGCAGTTTAAAGCATTTTCTAGAGTCAGGTGCATGTCCCCCTTCACATGCAGCAGGGAGCAATAAATACTCCTGCAAATGAGACATCAGGATCCCAGGATGGCACAAGGCTTAAAACAAAGCAAAATGCCAGAATAAATAAAACATAGCTAATAGCTACCTCTGAAAAGATTGCTGTGAGTGACTCGCTCCGCATCAGGTAGGAAATCCGCAGCAAGGGCAAGGATCCAGGCCAGCACACAACTGCCTCAGCAATGAGTCACTCTTTTCTCTTCACACTTTTGGGGAAAAATAAAAACCAACCATAACAAAACAAGACAATAACAGAAAGAAGAGATGATGCTGAGTCCCTGCAAAGAGCCTTCTTCATGACACAGCCCAGACTCATCCAGAACACCATCTAACCTATGTGCTGCAGGTGTCCTGTGGAAAATAAATCTGTGGCCACATAATTAAAGACTCAACCGTAATTCATATGCACGAGGACATTGAAGGGCAGCTGTACAGCCAGCCTTGGTGCTGACATTTCTCAGTGATGAGAAATGTGTATTCTGATAGAACAGCGAGCAGCAATTGCCTGTTGTCCTCAACAAGGAGCAGGACTAGCAATAGGTGACATGTGCTGTCGGGTGGCATTTGGGGTAACAGCACACGAACAATAAGATTTGGCAGAAAGACTTGGGAAAAGACCCTTGTTTGGACACTGGAGAAGTTTCCAGTCCCAGAAACACAAGCTAATATGGCTGTATTGTAGCAATAGCCCCTTTCCCAAACAACCCAGCATTTCCTTGAAGCTCATGGTCTCATCTGCCTCCCAGTTTCATTTGCTGTTCCCCAGATTTTTGGTTCTCTCCCTTGAGTTTCATTCAAATCAGGGAGTTTTATCCACCAGGCTTCCCAGAAGGCAAAAGAGAGGTGACTAGGAGCACAGGGCAGAGGAAAGCATTGAGAGATGCAAACAGTGCATGACACATAACAGCAGCTCTAGAAGGGAGAGCCCTCCCAGTTTCCCCCTGCAGTGCTCCACCCTGGGAAAGCCCATATGCTGTCATGACACCCTCAGAAACCAAAAGGGTTGGGCAGGTTAGCAAAGGTTGAAAAGCTTGTAGCTGTGAAGCTGTGACAAGTCTTCTTTCCATGTTTAACAAAACCGTGTAATTTGTTCGTGCTGGTGGGGGAGAACAGTGGAGCTGGCAAAACACAGCCTCCATGACACAAAAACTGGTGTTCTGCCCAAGGCCAAGCCCTTGCTTGAAAGCCCAGAAGTTCCACAGTTTTTGTCCCCTGGGCCATATATACACATAGTCTAGCCCAAGAAAACTAGTGGTGGGTCCACATTTTCAAAACTAACTAAATAGCTGAGACAATCATTTTCTATGGAAAATTTCTGCACCAGTGGTGAAACTTTGACAGTTACAAGCAAGCGAAAACAGGGTCTTGAGAGGGGAAGTGTTGGCAACCTTAATAATAGGAGTTGTTCCTGGCCACACCTGTAATTAAGTGCATTTATTGCTTTTTTCCATATAGCCTTGCTTTTTTTATCCTCATGCTATTCCCAGCCTCTGTCAGTTTGCAACTGGCTCTCTTTATTATATACCCCTGCTGGCTTGCTTTGGTGAAAAAAAAAAAAAAAGAAAAAGAAAAAACGTGGAGCCAATGGGGAGAAGGGGAAAAGAAACTAACAAACAGGAATATTTAGATGCACTCTCAGAGCTGTGTCAGGCCACGGCAGATGTATCAGAGAACCACAAGACAGGGACAAGGTTCTTTGGGAGGAGCTGGACTCGGGGCTGAATCAGCAGGATCGTACTTGAAGATGTGTAACCTCCTCCTGCTCTCCTGCATGTGGAGGGCTCTCTGGGCACCAAGGCAGCTGAGTGCCTACAGGGTGGTGGGAGAACCTGGCCCAGCAGTCTGGGCAAAATGAAGGGCCACAGGGGAGGCACCATGTCTGCCTGAACAACCCAATCACCTTCTTTGATAAAAAGACTGGTCTTATGGGTGAGGAGAGAGTAGTGGAAATAATTTATTTCCAATCAAGCTGGGCTTTCAACACCGTCTCCCAATGTTCTGATATCCAAGTAAAGATGGTGTTGTCTCAATAGGTGGACAAGCAGAGGGACACAAAAAATATTTGTCTAGTCAGGCACAGGGAGCAGTTGATTGTTAATGGGTTGTACTCTACCTAGAGGCTGGTACCAAGTGGGATGCCCCAGGGGGCTGTCCTGGGACCTCTCCTGTTTAACATGGTTATTGATGACCTGGAGAAGGTGATGGGGTGCACTTCAGGTGACACTTAGTTGGAGGGGAAACAAGTTAACATGCCTGAGGGGACGTCAGAGTGACGGAGGCAGGCTGGAGGGATGGGCCTGCAGGAACCCTGGGAGTTCAGCAAGGGCAAATACACAGCCTTGAACCTGGCAAGGAAGAGGCTCTGGCAACGATGTGGGCTGGGGACCTGATAGATGCACAACAGCTGCGTGGGAAAGGACTTGTGAGTCTTGGTAAAATACAGAGCCAAGCTCTTCACAGTGGTGCTTGGTGGGAGGATGACAGACAAGGAACATAAGTTTAAAGAAGAGAGGTCCAGCTTGAATACAAAGAAGATCTTTCTGTCCTCAAAGGCAGTCAAGTGTGGGAAAAAGTTGCCCAGAGAGGCTGAACAGTCTCCATCCTAGTAGTTTATAAGATCAAATAAAACTCCAAGCAACCTTATTTGACCTCTTTTCTGACCCTGCTTTGAGCAGGAAGTCAGACTAGAGCTGTCCTGGGGTCTCTTTCAAACCGAATTATCCTTCAATGCTCTGATGCCCAGGGCCCCATTTGTGTTCAGCATGTGTCTGGGGAGTGCCAGGTGTGTCTGTGCTGCACACATGTGTGTCCATGCCTGATGCAAGCCTGAATCCCATGGGAGGGGTGAGGCTCAAGGGAGACAAGGTATGCCACAGATGGGATGGACAGCAGGTGAGGAGCACACATTGGCCGGGGAGCAGTAGCTCCCAATGCCTGTGATAACCGTGGCAGTTCTGTGCACCCCAGGGAGCTCGCTGAGCATCACAGCAGCAAAGTGAGCTGGCAAGGAGCCCATGGTGTCCCTGAGGTGGCACTGTGTGTGTGTGTGTGTGTGCCAGGGGAGCGAGCACATAGCCGTAGTGGTGAGCTGTGTGTGCAGCACACGCAGCAGCAGCAGGCGCTGCGGGCAGCAGGGAGCGGTGTCTGTGTCTGCGTGGGCTCCGTTCACAGCAGCACAAGCCGGCCGTGCTTCAAAAGCCTCCCATGTATGAGCATCTCCCAGGCGGGCTCCAGGGCTGAAGGGACGGGACAGAAGGCAGGCGGTTCTGAAAGCAGCTGGCCCAGTCAGAATAATTCACGTAGTGCTGTGGGAGGGGAGGGACAGGAGCAATAAACAATGCGCTGGAAGGCGGGAGAGCAGGGAGAATGGCTTAAAATGCGTCTTCCCGACATGCCCTGGTGGATTAGTTCAGCATCTCAGCCCAGCTCCTCTTTAATTCTTATGCAAGGGGTTTCTCTGGAAGGGACAGTCTGTCCTCGCCAGCTGAACACCAGGCACAGGACACCGATTAACAAAGGGCCATCTCACCACCCGTCCCACACAGCAAAGGGTGAGAGGCAGCTGGGACTCATTCCCTATGAGGACTGAGGTTGTGTGTTTTTATTTCTGCCTCAGATCGTGCTGTTGCTCATCAGGGACTGCAAGACTTGCTCATCTGAGCCTCCCATGGCCTCCTATTCACTTCCAGGAGATGATGATTAGTACCTCTAAGGCCCCATCTGTAGGCCATTTTTGGGGAGGCTCTGAGGCCCAACAGCTCCCAGTTCCTACATCTGGATGTCTAGAGGCCAGAAGTGTCTGAGATGGGAATATGCACAGCACCTGGTCTGTCAGAACTACTGCTTGGAATTGTAGGCACTGGTACAAAGGTGATGGGTGTTGTGTGTGTACCTAGGGAAGTGCAATGTCCTGGCAACAACTTTGCTGCAGCTGCAGACACAGGATAGGCAGAGACACTCTAGGAACTGCTCCTGGTTCATTTATCACTTGAAATGTCCTTTAGCTGTACAGGGAGGTGACAGGTTAAACCCACAGTGGAAGGTTACATCTGTCCTTTTCCCACTGACTGCTTCATGATCCTGGGAAAGTCACTTTGCCTTGCTGCCAGCTGCCTCTGTCCCCCTGTGCTTGCCTTCTCTCTGAGAACAGAAGCCATGCCTTTCTTGTGACTGCAGCAACAAGCAAAATGGAGCCATGAGGACATGAGGACTCTGGAGGCTTCTCCGTGGGACAAGTCATCAAATATTTACAAGGAGTCAGAAAACCCCACACTCTTCACAAATGGCTCTTACATTCTAACAGTTGACAATGCACTTTGAGCTCATGAGACCATCTGACTGCTGCAAGAGAGCTGTCTCAAACAGAGCAGCAGGGAACATGGAGCTCCATCTGGCCAGTGCACCTCTACCAACACACCTTGTACCTCCTCTGCAGCAACGCCAGCCAGCTGCTCTCACCCTGACTTGCTTCCTCCACTGACCTCATGCCGCTCTGTCCCACTGGCACCCACTGGCACTCACTGCTGGCTCCTTGGACAGTCCAGGTCACCCTGTTATTAATCCCTGCCACCCTGCAGCCAGGCACCCCATGCCTGCAGCTCTCTGCTCCAGAGCTGGTTTACACTGCAGCTCTTCCCTGCTTTTCCTACAGCCTCACACAACACTGGAGGGGTCACATAAGTTTCTCTATTCAAGGCAGCCTCATTGCTAGTGAGCACGACACGGTATTCCAGAAAACAATAGGCACATGGTGCAACCCAGCAGCCTGCAGCTAAATGATGGTTCCACTCTGCTTACATTTAGTCAGATCATTCTGTGTGGTACCAAGTGTTCTGCTATAGGTCTGCATTGCCTGTCATGTGCTTGCACCCACTCTCCTACTGATTCATTGTCTTATCCCTGAGAGAACTGTGTGGTGACTGCAGGTCATGTTATAAATACATTCAAAGTCTTCTCTGGAGTTCCTGCATCAGCTTCCTCCTCTCTTCAGCACCCCAGAAGTGGTGTGCAGGCCTGTGCCAGGCCCCTGGTAGACACACAGAGGCTGTTACTGGGTGAGCACCTAATCACCTGTCAGGAGCAATTTCAAGCTCCTTATTCTCTTGTTCTGTAACAAGGCTGTGTGCTCCACAGGCCCTCAGCTGACTCTCAGTGACTGTACCACTGGGACATTCAAACAACTTTGTCAATGCACTACAGCTAGGGACCCAAATATTGCCCAGTCCCAGGCTTCAAGACTTGCTATTTCAAATCTGGGGCCAACACCAAAATAATCTGGCTAATTTCAGAAACCAAAAAAACTTGTAAAGCTCAAATATCTTGTGTCACATAGACTATTTCAGGATAGTGTTTGTGTCCATCCTGAGTTTCTTCACAGACATCAGGGCAGTGGAGTCACATTGCTCCTCTTTACCTCTTTCCAGGCTGACCTGACATGGACAGGGAGTCACTTGGGGTCCCCATGCCCGGGCTGCCCAGGAAGTGGAGGCATTACCCACATTAAATGCTCCTTTCTGGAAGGGATGTGGTCAAAGGTAAGCATTGTACTGGCAGCCCACTGACTGCTTTGCTGGTGTTGCTTTCCTTGGGACCTGGAAGAAGCCCAAGGCCAGAGTCTTCTTACAATTTGCAAGCCAGGCTGTGGTTATCTATTGTCCCAAGGGGATTCAAAATGGTTGTTGTCTGAACATCTCTCAGGGCATTGCAAGGCTCTTCCTGACAGCCCTGGTGCTGACAAGGACATGTCTTCCATGCAGCTTCACTGCCCCTGTTCTACCATCAGAGCATGCTGCCCTCCTGCCTGTGGCATGGGAGAGGCAGACTGGACATGTCCCATCAAGGGACTGAATAACAGGGAAAAAAGGGAGAAAATTTTATACACTGAGCACATGCAACCAGGCAGTGCTGAGAAACAGCTGAAGGACAAGCAGACAGCAAGGCAGCAACCAGCAGGACCTGACTCTGAACATAGGTCATCTCTGCCTGACTTCCCAGAGCTGGCATGGCTTTGCAGATTTGTCCCCAACAAGAAATCAAAGTGTTAGCACATATCTGAACTGTTTTCAAAGTCAGTGTCCACTCTGTGAAAGCTATGGCCTGGCTGTCAGGAGGGCTGACCTTTATTGCAGCATTGGGGGTGAGTGCTGGTCCTCTCAGAGCCTACTTTCACTCCAGATCAAACATTTCCTCCCCCAAACCCCACGTGCGTCCCATGGCACTGCCTGGAGAGTCAGCCTCAGCTTCAGCCCAGCCCCACAGTGTCCCACAAGCACTGGAGCCAGAAGCAGCACTGGGTGAGCCTGGGGAGTCAGGGGCTACAAGGATGCTGGGGTCTGTGGGGATGAGCACAAGTCTTATGGGGAGCATCTGAAGGAGTCAGGGTTGTTTAGCCTGGAGAAAAGGAGGCTCTGGAGTGACCTTTTCACTCTCCACAGCTACCTGAAAGGAGGTGGTAGCAGGGGGAGTTGGCCTTTTCTCCCAAATAACAAGCAATAGGACAAGAGGAAGTGGCCTCAAGTTGCACCAGGGAAGGTTTAGTTTGGATATTAGGAAATTTTTTTTCACCGAAAGTGCTGTCAAGCACTGGAGCAGACTTTTCAAGGGAGTGGAGAGGTCACCATCCCCAGAAGTGTTTAGAAGATGTGTCGACATGGAGCTTAGGGACGCGGATTAGTAGTGGACGGGGCAGTGCTGGGTTAAGGGCTGCGCTCGGTGACCTCAGAGGTCTTCTCCAGCCTAAGAGATTCTGTGGTTCGGTGGGGCCGGGCCCCGCGGGGCTGCCAGCCCTGCTCTCATCTCTAGATGGTGCTCTGCGGCCGGCAATAGCCGGGCTTCCCCCGCCCCGCCGCGCCGCTCAGCCTCCCTGCGCCGGCCTCCGGCGGGAGCGGCCGGGGCTGCCGGGGCGGGACCCCCACCCTGGGGAGCACGGCGGGACGAGAATCCCGTGCAGCCCTTCCGAGAGCCGGCTGCCATCTCAGCTCCTGCCGCTGTGACATCCCCGGCCGGCCGCGGGGTCTGCTGCGAGCAGCGACTGCAGCCCCTGTCTCCATCCTCGGCTGTCCCCTCTGTCTGCCCCGCTGCCCGACACCACCCCACTGATGTTTTCAGCATCCCAGCACGCTGCATTCCCTCCTCTCTCCCTCCCTCCTGCGCATGCAGCTACAGAGCCCATCCCAGCTTTGCGGATCTAGCACAGGGCCGGGCCCTGCGGGCTTTTCCAATAGTGATGCTCCATTAGGGCCCAGCTCTGCTCTTACCACGGGCAATGCCAAAGCCCCATTGACTTCGCGAGGGCAAGCCCTTAATGGCCTGGGAAGATAAGACTTTTTTCCTTTTTTTCTTTCTTTTTTTTTTTTTTTTTTTTTTTTTTTTTTTTTTTTTTTTTTTTACACTCAAAGCTGCGGCCACTTAGTATTGCTGGTCCAAAAGCTGCAAGAGGCCCTCCTGCAAAAGCAAAGAAGAGCTGTTAAAGCTCAAAAAACACAGAGGAGGCATTCTTGTGGAGGTCATGAGCCTGTGCACAGCTGCTGTGGCAGTGCCATGTGCCCTATCCAGTCCCGGGCAAAACTTGGACAAAACCAAGCTGTTTGAAACCTAACATGTTTGTTCAGAAGCACAGACATTTCCAGCACCATTTCCTAATCATGGAAATCCAAACCTATTTTCTCCTCAATTGAGATTATTGCTGTGTTTCTTAAAAATATTTTTAGTTGCAGTGTGTATCAAAATGTTTTGCTGAGCAAATTTTGTGTGAGTTGAAAGGTGCCAATGATGATTTCTTTTCAAAAGGGTTGTCCAAAAGTGTCACCAAAAATAAAACATAAAACAAGTTTCTCAAGTGTCATTTCGAACAGCAACATTCATTTGAGAGCTGGCAAGAGTGACAAGAGCATGGTTAGTTGTCATGGGATAGAGGATCTGAACCAGTGCCTGGATCTTATTCATAGGGGAAAAGTCCTTCCTCTCCCCATTATCTTTCTGTTATTTGAGTAGCTTTCAATAATGAGCCAAATAAGATGTTAAGAAATAAGACAGGAAAGAAATATAGATTGTGGTTGAATGAACAAAGAAGCAGTGTCTTCCTCTTGAAAAGCAAGCTGCCAGTCCCTCATGACTAGAGGCAGGTCTTAGGGAAGCAGTCCCTCCATCAGATCCTGGAGGAGGGAAGGACCCCAGGGACATCATGCCCTCTCCTGCATTAAAGGTATCTTCTCTGGAAAGCACAGTGCAAGGAGGTATCACCTACCTAATGCTCCACACACTGTGTGCAAAAGGTAAAATACCTGGTGTGTTTACAGTTATGAATGGCCTGGACAGCTGATTTGCAGAATCCTTAAAAACATCAAGCCTTCTGTGTAGCTAACAGTTTTCCAGGATGGATTCTCCTGGCTTTTCACAGGCTGCATAAAAGAGTCCCCAGCACACAGCCAGAGAGGCACTTGTCGAGACACTTGCTGCATTATGTGGCATTTTTTGTGAATGTGCTTCGTGTTGATGGGATGAAGTTGTGGTGTAGGATGGACCATGCCCCCACGTGTGGCATGCACATGTAGGCACCTGCAGTGTGTACTTGGGCACGAGTCCTCTGGGATTCCAGTGTGCAGGTGCAGAACACCTGTGCAGAAGGACGTCCTGCTGCTGCTGTGTACCTGCAAAGCCTGTGGGCACGTGTGCAGCTTGCAGGAACTGACACTGGAGTGGCTACACCATGTTGTTGGAGGGGCTGTGTGTGGGCTGTGTGCAGCACAGCTGCACGAGGAGTGTCTGATAGGCAGAAACTTGCTCACCACCTCTGTTTTCCTGCACTGGCTGTTCCTCTCCTTCCCTCTGCCCCCTCCCCTCAACCCCCTTCTCTCTCCCCTCTCTAATGATCTGACAGCGCTGAAAGCTTTCTTGCAATTTTATTATGAACAGCAGGGGTTTAGCTGGGTATTCTTCAATGCCTCACTGTCTTCTCCACCGTGATGCCAAGCATGACATGAAAACATCCAGCAGGTTCAGACATATGGAGGGGGCTGGAGCCAGTATGGCTGAATGATGCTTGTTCCCTCAGATTGATTGCAATCTTGTCCCATTTTTCCCACAAGAGGCCCCCATGTGAAGGGAGGGGTGGCAGTGCTGACCTGTGTGCTGCCCCAACCACTCCAGCTGTGCATGCCCATGACCCTGAGGCACCACCCCTGCCTGGCACCTCTGCACACTCGCTCCTTGGTGATTGATGGGTCTCCCAAGAGCCAAGGGAACACTTCATCCCCACCAAGCACTGCCACCCACCTCCAAAGGGTGCTGTACATCTGTGAGGGGGTGCCCAACTATGAGGGTTCCCCCTCTCCTGGAGGCCACCACCCCATGGTGGATGCATTCATGTGTCCTGAATGTCCGCGTCCTCGCACGCAAAGTCCTTCTCTCTCGGTCCATTAGTTTGTTTCCATGGCCAGTGGCAGGCACACGACTCTGAAAGCTGTATTAAAAGCCAGGTCAATACCAGCCCCTGCTTATTCCCCCAGGGGAAAATAAGTAAATAATGAAAGGAGGGGGTGACTTCATTTCCTATACCAGCAAACTCTTGAATTTAGTGCGAGAGAGGCACCCCAGTTCCCAAGTGGGTAGCATTGGAGCTCTGAGAAGAGGCAGCTCTGCCTCAGCACCAGCAGAACCAGGAGGGATGGAGGCCTCTCAAAATCCAGTGGATCCATCATTTCAATGTAGGCTTTGAGGCAAACTGCTCTGGCAGATGGGCTCTGGAGCCGAGGATCACTGCAGCAGCGAGGTAGAGGCTGAGGTGCTTAATGCCTTCTCTGCCTCAGTCTTTCACAGTGAGACCAGTTGTCCTTGGGGTACTCCATGCCCTGAGCTGGAAGACAGGACAGGGAACACAACGAAGCCCCGTAATGTAGGAGGGAATGCTCAGTGACCTCCTACACCACTTAGACACTCCCAAGTCTGCAGAGCTGGATGGGATCCACCCAAGAACATTGAGAAAGCTGGTGGAAGAGCTCACCAAGCCACTTTCCATCATTTATCAGCAGTCCTGGCTGGCCAGAGAGGTCCCAGGTGACTGGAGGTTAGCCAGTGTGAAACCCATCTACAAAAAGGGCTGGAAGGAGGATCTGAGAACTACAGGCCCATCAACCTGACCTCAGTGCCAGGAAAGGTCATGGAGCATTTCACCTTGCCATCATACAGAACATGTGGCACAACCCAGGAATCAGGCCCAGCCAGCATGGGTTTGGGAAAGTCAGGTCCTGCTTGCCCAGCCTGATCTCCCTCTATGACAAAGAGACCTGCCTAGTGGATGAGGGCAAGGCTATGGATGATGTCTACCTGCACTTCAGTTAAGCCTTTGACGCTGTCTCCCAAAGCATTTGTCCTGGAGAAACTGGCTGCCTGGAGAAATGGAATGGGTGCATTGTTCATTGGGTAGAAAACTGGCTCCATGGCTGGGCCCAGAGGGTGTTGGGGAATGGAATTATTCTGGGAATGGAATTATTCCAGTGAATGGAGCACACCCAGGCAGGACAGCTGTTCCCCCACAAAACCTACATCCTAAGATGAGAAATGACCATGTCTGGGCCTAGACACATCTTGTGAATCTATTTATGCTCTTTCTCAAATGCACTTCCATATAACCTCACTTTCTCTTCCTCTTTTCCCCTTCCATCTTCACCATCTGCCCTCTGTGTCTGCTTCTTCCTCTCAGTCCTCCTATTTCTTTCCCTGTCCTTCTGCTTCTTCCCCTCTTCCTTTTGCCTCTTGAACTAATTCCAAGTTGATATGCTTTTTTCTGCTTTGTAGATCAGGGATTAGGTGGGACATAACTTCTTCAGCTATTCCCCACCACAGCACAGCTACTGGGTGCCCACAGCAGCTTCCTGAGCTCCCCGTTTGTTTTTCTGTCCTCATATCATCTGCAGTTTTGAAGGGGTGATTCTGCTACTCCTGAAGGAAAATGCTCATCATGTTTTCACCTCATTTGTAAAATGACAACAAAGTGATGTTAGGGGTCTAGCTTTGGTTGATGTTTTCCCTCATCCTCCCTTCACTTGCCTCTAGCACAAAGAGACACTTTGGATTTTTTCATGGGGTTTTTGAATCTAGAGCAATGCCCAAAGCAAATAGTATTGCTTGGCCAATCCTACTGGCAATTTTAATGCAGATTATTCCCTCCATACACACATTTGTATGACCTTCTCCCTGAGCAAATTCTCTGAGCCTCTTGTTATAGGTCTTTACCAGAGAGGCCCAGAACAAGAGAGCCCTCGTGATGGAGCTTCCAAGGTCCAATGCCATACAAATAGCAAACACCAGCCCTAATAACCCTCATCAGTCTCTATACCAGGCTGCAGCTGTGGAGTCTGTCCTTTGCTTCCAAACCTCCCCTTGGGATATTAGGCTTTATTAAAAATAAATAGTTACAAATTCTGTTTTACAGCGGATGGCATCAGGGAGAAGAATGGAGGAGGCAAAAGGAGCAAGTGGAGGGTCTGCTGTCCAGTCAGGTCACCTGTCTGTCATCCCAGCTGTGCTGTGCCAGGGAGCAGTCTGAGTGTGGTAAGCACAGGGCCCTGCCTCCTCTGCCAGTATCTCAGGAGAGGAGCTGGACATGTTTTTCAAGAGGACTGGGAGAACTGGATCTGAGTCCATGGAGCCGAGCTGCTTCTGGAGGTGACAGACACTGAAAGCCAAGGAGAGTGCAGAGCAGCCTGTGTAGAACGTCCTTGTCTCCTAGCTTGGCATTTGCCGTGAAAAATCTATTTCAGTTCTCCTTCTCTTTTATATACAAAATCATGTGCAACAAGCAACAAACATGCAAGTAAACTCCTCCCTTGAGATCCTTCCCCGCTCCCTCCAATAGTCCCAAATTCTCCCTTCTATCCTCATCTGGTCAGTGCTTAGGTGTTGCTCCTCTCCCAGTGACGACGATGACCCTTGACAGCCATGGGGCCTACCCACAGTGAGAGGTGACAGAAAGTCTGCTGTTGCCTCAGCAGCAGAAACACTTGCTGTGGGTCCCAGTCTGTCCACCGAAGGCAGGGACTCCTGCCACCTCTCCAGAGACAAGAAACCAGGCCTGCTGCCCTCCTGTCTCGGGGCAGGAGAGGGGTTCTAGCCCAAGCTGCACACCCAGAAAGAGCAGCGTATCCTCACTCCTCTCCCAGGCATTAGAACCTCATGAGAAATGGAGTGTATCTGAGCAGCTCCAGGCCTTGGTGTATCTGGGGGCTGAGAGGCAATCATGGGAGGCATTATTTGGTGGTGAAAGGACTTATCCAGTGTATGGGTACGGAACAGAGGAGACTGGGCAACGGGTGTGGAACGGGGAGGCTGGAGGAGTTAGATAGCTGACTCCCTGCGGTATGAGATTGTATCTAGAGGCAGAGTTGCCTGGAGCCGCTCCAGGTCCAGGTGGCTTCCAAAATCCATCATCTGGATGATACCTCCCTCCTCCTTGGTGTTGCCCCCTAACACTACACCCACTTCATCATCATCTTCATCTTCATCTTGACTGACAAGTGCCAGCTCATTCTCATAGCAGAAGGCACTGGGAGGTGGTGGAGAAGGTAGGATGGTCATCTTGCTCTCTTGCAGCTCCCGGGCTGAGCAGCGAGGTGTGCCAGCTACCTCGTATGTCTTGTGAAAGCGCGAGTAATCCACTTTGTAGTGGTTCTTCTCCTCAAACACAACCGGTTCAAAGCGATGACCCCAAAGGATTTCACTAGCAAGGTAAGAGCTTCGTGCCTGTGTGGTCATGGCTGTGGCTTCCACCATCCCCTCCAGAATAACCACAATCTCAAAATTCTCCGTCTCCAGCTCTTCCTTGCCAATCCCATAGAGGGGGCTCTCCTCATCAATCTCATGAACGATAATAATGGGTGAGACCAAAAATATACGATCCAGACCCACATCGTAGCCCACATTTAGGTCCCGCTGGTCCAGGGGGAGGTATTCCCCTTCCTCCGTCATGTAGGGTTTGATGAGCTGGGCTCGGACATGGGCCTCCACAATGTGACTCCTCCTCAGGTTGCCCACCCTCCACATGAGACAGAGTTTGCCATCCCGCACGGAGATGACGGCATGATGGCTGAAGAGGAGGGTCTGGGCCCGCTTCTTGGGCCTTGCCATCTTGGCCATGATGGTGCCAATCATGAAGGAGTCAATCACGCAGCCCACGATAGACTGCACCACAACTGCCATGATGGCCAGCGGGCACTCCTCAGTCACGCAGCGGAAGCCGTACCCGATGGTTGTCTGTGTCTCCACTGAGAAAAGAAAAGCCCCCAGGAAGCTGTTCACGTGCATGATGCAGGGCTTGAGCAGAGAGGGACTACCTGCCACCGCCGGTGCATTGAGGTCACCGTGGAAGAAGGCGATGCACCAGAAGAGGAAGCCGAAGAAGAGCCAGGAGACCAGGAAGGCGGCAGAGAAGATCATCAGCATGTACCGCCAGCGCGTGTCCACACAGGTGGTGAAGATGTCGGCCATGTAGCGCTGGGATTTGTTGCTCAGGTTGGCAAAGTAAACGTTGCACTGGCCGTTCTTCTTCACGAAGCGGTTGCGGTGCTTCCGCCGGGGAGCATGGCCCTTGCCGTTCCGGCTGTGCCCGTTCATGCTGCCCAGCGTAGAGACCTTGTGTCCATCCTCCTCGGTGGAGACAATGCTGTACCTGGGAACAGAAGAAACAGGCAGTTCCATCAGGAATACACAAAGGGTAACAGCAACCACCGAGACAGCAAGGGCAGGAGGCATGGGTGGTTCGCAGGGGAGCAGTACCACCCTGTAGGATCTCACAACAGCACATGTCAGTGATTATTGCACCATGGTGCCAACCTGACCAAGCTGGTAGACATCCGCTGTAATGTTTGCTGAGTGTTGCTGCCTGGAGGATGAATCTAGCAAGGTCCTGACAGGGCAGCAAAGCAGAAGCAGCTTGTAGCTTGAGGTACCTTCCAGCCTTTATGGTGAGGAGGGATACAAGGCTTTGAAACCTGACAGCAGCTGGCACAGCCAGGAAGCCTGGGAGCAAGCACCCGCGGCCTGACCACGTTTTGGCCCTCATATAATACAAGGCTGGGAGTTTCTATTTTCTCCTCTGCTCTGCTCACTGATTTCATGGTGTATGGTGACAATGTTTATACACTTCCTGCCTCAGGACAATTCTGTTGCCACAGCAACATGTGTGTCTTCCAGCATCTCTTATCCAAAGCCAAAGGTGTAATTTGGAAATCAACAGCCAAAGCAGTGGCAGTTTCCTTGGCAGAAGCTACACACACATTTTCTGGGAGACCTTTCCCCCTCTGGCTGCCCTCCCTCACGACACTGCCCCTCATGTGATCCCGTGACACTTGCAGATACTCCTTAAAGATGTGGTGGTAGATGGTGCTCTGACCACCGAGGAAACCAAGAGAGTGAACTGAAGCACAGACTGCTCTGCCCTCATGCCTGACCAGCTGCAGCCTCACAGGACCCTGGGAGTCTCTCCTTCCTACCCTGTGGTGTTGACATGTTAGCTGGAGTCCTCCAGAATGGGCCTCCATCTCACAGCAAGGACAGCACTGGTGGCTGGAGTTGTGATTCCTGGGAACATGTGGCTTCTGCAGTGCTGCTGGAATCTGTAATTTCTGGTCCAGCAGCACTGCAGTGCTTTGCTTCTCCTCCATAGTATTCCTGCAAGCACTACCCCTACATATGGCATGTTTTGGGTTGGAGGAGGAGAGAGGAGTCATTCCTTAGAACAGGAAAGCCGCTGACAGGTAATTTGAGAAAAATATATCAAAAGGCAGTCTGAATTTAGGGTCTGAGGGGCCAGATGAGGAGCCAGGTCACTCAGGGAAGCAGCAGGTCTTGAGAGGAGGGTTACTCACCGATTGACTCGGACGCTGCCCATGGCTCGCTCAGTCATCGGGTGTCAGGGGGCCGTGGGAGCTGCCAGGCCGTGGGAGCTCATGCAGCAGCACTCACGTGGGACTGGGCAGCTCCAGGTTTCACCTCTGGTGAGCTGGGACCAGCACTGCCATTGCGATTGCTCCTGGGCACGCACCTGGCAGGGAAGGACAAAGCAAAACCCAGTCAGATTTTTGACTAGCAGCCATTGGAGCAGCGGGCACAGGCTCCCAGCCTTTTGCTCAGGGAGCGTTGGGAGGTGTCCTTGGGGCACCTGCTGCAGCCTGGCTTGGGCAGGTGAGGAGCTGGTGGTGCAGACTGGGTGCACAGCCCGCAGGTGAGGAGCTGGTGGTGCAGACTGGGTGCACAGCCTGCAGACCCCACGTTCCCCAGCCAGCAGAGGAGCAGGGCCGGCCGGTCACCGTCTCCAGACCAAGGGCACAGCAGCTGAGCCGCTCACAGGGCCCTTGCCCTGAGCCATTATATTAATATCAGAGCTTACACGGGGCGAGAGCTGAGCCAGGTTAAGTACCTCTCACACAAGGACTAACAAAGCACAGGAATGCACAGCAGCCCTAAGGGATCCCTGTCAGCCCAGCCTAACTCTGAGGGGATTTTTTCCAGGGTGTGCAGAACACCCTGTTTCAAATAAAAGAAGGGAAGCAATGAGTAGAGCCCAAAAGAACTGACAGAAAGGAAGGGCTCAGGGGTAGCCAAAGAGAAGACAGTTAGAGGAAACAAACCTTGTGACATGCCCTGTGTACAGCATCCAAGGAGCAGCTCAGCAGCAGAGTCCTGGGAGGATGTCCAGCAGATGTCCCAGCCCAGTCCTCCCAGAATGGAAGGATGGTGAAGCCAAAGACTCAAGAGCCAACCTATTCCACCTGCCCAGAGCTGCTGGGAAGGGAAATGCACTGAGGGGGTAATGACTCACAGATTAGGAAGGGCTTTGTACACCCATGCTAATCCTGCACTGTGGCCTTTGGATTACAGCAGCCAGTGCTGAGTGTGAATGCAGACAGAGCCAGCTAATCTATTTCCTCCCAGCCTCACCAATGAACAGCCACTGGTTGCCAGATATGGGAAAAAATACAAGGATTTTGGGATCAAATGTAAGGCTTAGAGCAGCTTCCAAATGGTTGTGCATGGACAGGAGAGAGGAACAGCAAATGATGTTGCCTAGGATGGAAAAGCTGTGAGAACCATCCTTGTCCCATCATCAGTGCCCCAGAATGGGGCTGCACATGGCCAGAGGTGCCCACCAGCTTTCCCCAGTTAGGACCAGAGCTGGAGAGCAGCAAGAAGGGAGCTCAAGACATCACCTCTGATGGGATGGAGACTACTCAGTTACTGAGGCAGTTAAAGCTCTGCAGCAATGAAAACATGGGTGTTCAGACCAAGGGTATTATGAGACCAGTAGAAGAAAACAACCTTGTAGTCCACAACTCACCACACAGAGACAAAAGGGACCAGCTGCCAAAAAATCTCCATCAGGAAAAAGCACTTTGACACTGAACTCTGCCAGCTCCCACCACCTCATTACCCTGCAACATCCAAGTCTTCATGAAGTTGGTTTGGCCAGGAATTTTTGCTGTCCAGATGGGTAAACCTATAGCAGACCCTGGGGCTGGTAACCTAAGTTAATCAGAAATGTTGATGTGATGGAGAGAGGTCACTTCATACCCACAGATGGTCCTGCTGGGATAAAGCTGACCAGAGCGATTGCATGTTGAGTTCAGACTGCAGGGTCCCACATGGCTTTGGGAGATGGCAAAGGTGGGCAGTTTAGGTACAACCCTCTGTGCCAGCCCCAGCCAGGAGAGGAAAGGCATCCTTTTCAACCGGCATCATTCTCAGCCAGCCTGGATATGCCAAGCTCATCCTCAGCCTGCACTGACCCCGATAACACAGGGAAGGCCCTGTCACAGATCACACATATGAGTAATTCACAATTTCCTGAAAGTTTCTACAACCAACAACTCTCTTTCTCCAGCTGCAGAAACAGGTGCACCATTTCTAGAGATTTTGGATTTCTGGCCCAGGCAGCAGCCAGCTCCAAAAGAAAGGGAGGAGGACCTAAGGCCCTCTGCGAAGCCGTGTGCAGCAACACCTGGATCTTTGCTCCTCACCTTTCCCCCCTTCCCAAATAGGGGCAAAGGAGAAAGATGAAATACAAGGGCTTTGTTCATCTCCAGTTCAGGCTGGTACAGCTATGCTATGGGGTGGGATGAGCACACTGTGTAAGAGCACTGCATCCTTTGGTGCTGTGCTTCCTCCTGGCTCCCACATGGAAGCTCATGTCAACCAGAGCTGTTGCAGAGCCTCTTGCAGAGTCCACCATGGCTGGACCGTGCAGCTCAGAGCCTGGGCAGCCTTTGCTCCTAGCTCCACAGTGCCCGAACAGAGTATCAGCAGCTAAAGTCACATCAGTACCTGCAACTGGTACCTAATCACAAGGAAAGTATCTCCATAAAGGATGAAGGCTACCAGTCTGAGCACACATTTGAGAATGGGAAAGTGAATGCTTTTATTTGCAGTAAATGGTTACAAGTGGGAGAACGATGGCTTCGGACTGTGCACAGATCCATAAAACTCACACAGAACTGCGCTCATAGGTCTTTCTCTGATTAAAATTTGAGAATTTTTCTGGTGGATTTGAGGACCTCAGTAACAATGGGCAGCATTTCCGAGGCAGGAACTACATCTTTGCCCATTATGAGCTTGTGGGGGTTTTGCCTGGTGAAGTCTAAATTCTGTTTCACTGCTTCTAGGCCAGCCTGTTCCCAGGTTTTCATTCCCCAGCTTGCATCTCTCCAGCTGTACATGGAGAGTAAAGATCTCCTGCTTCAGGCTCTCTGTGTTTGTTTCGGCATTCAGAGCCCGCTGGGTCATTATCTGAAGATGACACTCAGTCTTCTGGACTAAGGATTGGAGCTCTTGGACTTCCCTCTCTCGCTCAGCCTTGCTGGCCTTCAGCTGATCCTGCAGGCTCGCCACCATGCACACCTGTCTCTTCAAGTTGTTCTGGAAGGTCTGGAACATTCTCCTGACCATGGCATTGTCCTTCCTGAGTGCATCATTCTCACCCCTGAGCCTGTCATAATGCTCCCTGAGCACGTCGTATTCCTCCCTGATCATGATGTCCTCAGCCATGAGCACAGCCCAGTCCTTCCTGAGCTCTTTGAACTCCTGCTTGATTGCGAAGTTCTCCTCTGCAAGCATGATGTTCGCGTTCCTGACCATTTCGTTCTCCGATCTGAGCATGCTGTTCTCCTGCCACAGCGAGTCGTAGGTTGGCTGCATGGGCAGGGACTCTCTGTCCTTGACGTCCTCACCATCCTCCCTGCGCAGCGCATGGGGCTCCGCTCCCATGGTGCTCTCTGGATGTCTCACAAAATGGTCACTGGCATGGGCCTGTGTGGCAGTGGCCTCTGCCCCCAAGTGCCAGCCTGAGCTGTGCTGGAAAGAGTCATGGAAGCCACTTGGTGCTGTACCGGCCTTTAGGGGGGCAGGCAACCTCTGATGCCCAGGAAGGTGGTAGCTTGGGCTGGGCTCCTCATCTCCATCCAATCTGCCAGACATTCCCATGTCTTTGTAAAATGGTTCCTGAAGCTCCTGATCTTCCTTCTCAAGCTCCAGCGCATGCTTGGCCCACCCCACCTGTTTATCTTTCACCATGTGAGAGTCCCCAGGAGTTACGAAAAATGTGGGTTTTCCCAGATCCTCTGTCTTCTTTTCATCTGTGCTGTTCCTGCTCTTGCACAAGGGTGAAGGTACGTCAGAATGGCAGGAGTTCCCTGATTCTTTACTGTCACCATCACCACCATCATTGCCATCACAACCTTGCAAGCCTTGAGATTCTGGGTAGACCATCATCATTAGCCCAAAGATGCGAAATGACTGCGACGTTTTTCAAGATGCTCTCAGCTGCAGTAAAAAGGAGAATCCAAATTGTGTTCCTGGAGTGCAGGCCATGCAAGCTGTTGACGCTGGCAAGCTGTGTGCCACCTTCTGCAGCCTCAGCAGTGCCTGTTGTGGCCACCAAAATCCCTCTGTTCAGAACATCAGGATCAGGAGGTGTTCAGGAGGGAGAGGAGAGCCACAAACCTCTGCATCTTGGCTCTGGGGACACCTGGAACCACCAACATTCCAAGGTCTGTGATGTCATCAAGTTCCATGTGTGCTGAGTTGTCAGAAGCAGGGGAGGGGGAGGAAGCAATCAACTGCTGTCCTGATTCTGTCTAGGACTGAGTTAATTTTCTTCATAGTAGCCAGCACAGTGTTGGACTTAGTATGAGAATAATGCTGATAACACAGATTTGCTGGAGCTGTTGTTAAGTAGTGGCTTACTCCAAGACAAGGACTTTTCTGTTGCTCATGTTCTGCCACTGAGGAGTTGCACAGGAATCCAGGAGGGAGCATGGCCAGAACAGCTGGTCCAAACTAGCCAGAGGGATATTCTATGCCACAGAATATCATGCCCAGAATATAACTGGGAGATTTAACTGGAAGGGGCTGATGAATGCCTGGGGACGTGCTGGGCATCAGTCATTGGGTGGTGAGTAATGGGGTTGTGCATCACGTGTTTCTCTTGGATCCTCTTATTCTCTCTCTCTGTGCTTATTATTACTATTACTGTTTTATTATTATTATTATTATTATTATTATTATTATTATTATTATTATTATTATTAATAATAATAATAATAATAATAATAATAATAATAACATGTTTATTATTGTTATATTTTGTTTCAATTATTAAATTGTTTTTATTTCACCCCACAAAGTTTACCTTTTCTTTTTGATTCCCCTCCCCACTGTGGATGAGGGCAGTGGGAGGGAGAGAGGGGGCTGTGTGATAGTTAAGTTGCCTGCTGGCGTTAAACCACAGCAGCTGCAAAAGGTGATTTTGGCAGCATGAGGATAAGCTGTCCTCCTGGTGTAGAGCTGACCCCAGCTTGGGGATGCTGCCAGTGAGCAGCTCATGAAGCCACCTGAGACCTCCAGCATAAAGGAGGGACAGGAACAATCTAGTCTGGGCAGGCAGCATGGCCCAGAGGGGACAGCCCTGTCCCACAGGGTACGGAGACATCTCCACCAAGCCACTGGCACTTGGTTGGGGCTGACCCTGGTCAGGGGCAGGAGACATCACCGGCACTTTGGCCACAGGCATCCGTCTAAGCTGAGCGGGCAGTGCAGGGTCCACACTGTGGTGCTGCCAATCTGATTCATCCCTGCTGCCAGCTGGCACAGGGAAGTGTTAGTAATACCCAGTGCCACAAACTCAGAGCGGCACGAGCCAGGAGACGAACAAAAATAAACACGTTTCCCACTTCCACCCCAACACACCCCCACAGCGCGTGGTGCCGCCATGGGAAGGACAGACAGGCAGGCAAGAAACGCCTGGGCTGGGCACTGCTGCCACATTCGGTCACTGTCCCTCCTCAGCAGCCGGTGGGCCAGGGCCACCACCGATGTCCCTGCTGGCAAAATCAATGCCACCAGCTTGGCAAGGCCTGGGGGCTTGCCAGGAGCCCAAACCCTATGCAAACGTAGTTCAAATGGCTGTGAAAAGGTCCCATTGCCACTTGGAAACCTGAAACAGAAATGGAATGAAAGGGGAAGGCTCAGAGGTGCCTCCGGCAGAAGGGGATTATATTCATATCCTGAACAGGCAGCTGCCTGTCACATGGACAAGGAGGAGGAAAGCCTGGCTGAGGACAGAGACACGAGTCCAGAGCATGTCTGAGGGCATTTCTTGGAGCTTGCTCCTGAGACCCACATGTGAAGGAGGAAGCTGCAGAGTCAGTGGCAATTCCTATGGAGTGGTATGAAACAAAGCTGGTGGGTGCAGCAAGAAGAGAGGCTAGGCTGGAGGCTGCAGCCTGGACAGAAGCCTCCTCATCCCTCTGCTGCCTGTCCTGGGTGTACATGAACACACATGAATTTCATGGCCTGCAGAAGCCCCCCAAGCACTTTTGAAAGCTGCTGCAGCATGGATGTCACAGCCACTGCCTTGCAGCATTGAAACAGCCAGCCAAATGGGCCTCCAGGGGCCAGCAGCTGCCTCCTGCCCCAAAGCTTGTGCTACCCTTCCCTCTTTCCCAATCCCTCCCGTGTCTTAGATTAAGCAATGCCAGGGACACCACCACGGTGCTGCAGTCATCTCCTCCTTCCCGTGTGACACCGTGCTCCAGCAGCACAAGCCATCACACCAGCCCACGCTGCCACCCCAATTCTGCTCTGGCCCTGAGCAGGCACGTGGGGCTGCACTGCTGCTGTCCCTTTCCAAGGGATCTGCAGCATAATGAGGTCAAAGTGCTTGGTGCCGGGGCAATACCTCCATTGCTCCATCCCCTGTACACAGTGCAGTGCCTCGCACGTCCCAGTCTTTCTCCAGCCCCTGCCAGAGTAGATCATATACTGTCAATCCTTCCTTAAATTTGCAATGGAAGAGTCTCATGAAACAGAACAGAAAAGTCCACGCTAAAGCACTCCCCCACTTCTCTTTTTATAACAACCATATCTGGTGCTCTGGGACATACACTGTGAGCGACAACGATGGAAAAATCCCAGGGTATTTTTACACTCTCAGTCTTTGCTTTATCGGGAGTTGTCTGGCAAATGCTTCTCTCCTGTCTGTGGTCAATATCGCAGCCGCTGGTCGCGCTCCGCTTTGTGCCTTTGTCCCTGCCACCGGCTGGCTCGGGAGCAGCATCCACAGCCCAGGCTGCCAGCTCGGCACGCTGACAGCACGGCAGACCAACTTCTCGCCTCTTGGGGAGTCGGGGCGGAAACACCCGCAGCTGAGGAGGGACCTCTCTGCCTTTTAGCAGAGCCTTGCAGACCCACAGCACTTAGTGTGTCCTCTCCATCCTCTTTGTAACTCCATCTCTTCTCCTATTCCTCAGGAATATTCCCAGGATTCATGCTGGGGCTCAGGGGGCAGCTCTGTGCCGTGAGGGGCTGTCCTGCCACGAGAGCCAGCGGCCGAGCTCTCGCTGCTCCGTGCTGGCAGGGCAGGCTGCCAGGCGCTGCACGGGCACACGCCAAGGCACAGTCACCGTGCAGGAGAGTTTTACCATATTAGAAAAGCAACTGACATATGGAAGGTGAGGGGAGGAAGCTGTAATCAACTCTATACCATTTTTATATACACACTTCTGCCTTTTCGTTCAATAATTATAAATAGATCAGGTGCCAACAGTCCCCATCTGCCCCTCAAGGCATGATCCGCTGACCAGTTTCCCTCTCCAAAAGAGGATTTTATTCATGTGCCTCTGCCCGGTTTATATTTTGGAGTGGAGTGAGAAGGGGGGATATTTTTTCCCCCTGTGAAGCTCTGGAGCCTGAGGATGGGTAATATGAAAACAAAACAAAATGATTTGAAGTTAAACCATCTCAGTGTGTGACTCAGAGCTATTCATAGCTCCCTGAAGCCAGCTGCAGCAACGGAGCCAGAAGGATTCTGCCCGTATTATTATTCCAATTACCATCTGAATTAAAAGTTTGAGCAGTGATCAGCCCACATGCTGATGGGAGGGGGAGAAAAGAAAGCAAGGAGAGAAGGAGAGAAAGAGTGAGAGGGAGAAAAAACAGATAAAAATGGGAACCGCACAAAGGTCCCCAGGATGACAAAGTCAGGAAGAGGCACAGAAAGGTGACAGCATCACCTCCCGCCTGCTCCCACACCGCCCCAGCGATCCCTGCTGCGGCTGCACCGTCCAGACAATGGCGCTGCGAGAGCAGCTGCCTGCCCCCAGGATCTCAGACTAGGTGGGGGATACCCCATGGTGGGGTTGCTGGGACTGGCACCGGCAGTCACCCACTCCTCTCTGGCCAAAATGGGGCTGGGGGTACACGACACAGGGGCTGGGGGCTGGACTGAGCAGGATTGTAAGGAGAGGATGCTGCTGGAGTGGCAGCTGGGGAGAAGCCCCTGCTTTTTCTCGCTGAGTGAGGAAGGTGGGTGTTATTCTCTGTGGCTGGCATCACAGGAAAAATTAAATGCTCAGAAGGGCCCTGGCCTTCCCGGGGTAGTGTAATTGGCCAAAAAGGAACCCAGCTTTTGTAGCAGCCAGGGTGCAGACTGCATTCCACCTGCTCCCGAGGAAACACAGGGACTGACATACCCCCAGCAATCTGCCGCCAAAACTAGACCCCAAAGGGTTGGTGCAAAACCTGCAAAAGCTGAAAAACTGAAGGCTCTGGGGTGTCCCTGAGGTCCCCACATCCCAGGCAGATGCAATGCACTCAGGTCACCTCCTCCAGCTTCCCAGCACAAGTGCACAGTGCAAAGGATGTCTTCACTAATCTCTGCATCCCTGGAACTCCCTTCACTGGGCGTCCTGCCCTGTGGGAGCCCTGATGTAAGGCCATTCCCAGCAGCATCCCTTCAGCATCTCTTCAGCACATGTGGGATGTCTTGATGGCTTTTGGCTACTCAGGGGACAAGGATAATTATCGGTGTGCAGGAAAAGGGGAGCAGGAGTGGCTTACATCATCTGCCTGCCTGCTGCAGTTCTGGTCTTGACAGGGCAGGGATGGACTGCCGGTGACTCTGCCAAGCACCCAGCAAGGCAGGTGCCTGCAAATAGTTTATGAATGATGATAACAACAGTGTCAGCAGCAAGGATGAGCAATAACCAGGGCAAAGCCTGCTCTGCACCGAGTCCCTGATCGAGAGTGGCTGCAGCCACTTCTCCGCACCCAGCTGCTGCAGGACAGCTGAGTTCCCAGCCTGGCCTGGCTGCTAAGCACTAACCCATCAGCGACAGGGAAAAACATTTCCCTTCACCCCCCTTGTCGCTGGGCTAACAGGGAGCTGAGTAGAGCCAGAAGCCTCCTGAAAGGGCCCCAGCTGGTCCCCTTTCAGCCATGCCTGCTAGGCACCAGAAACGGAGCACAGGGAGCACCCCAGGTAAGCTGCAAAACCGCATTCCTACAGAAAGAGGATCAAGTATTTCACTACAGGTTTGCTGACTTCTATTCCTGCGGCTTGATCCATCAGGTTTAACAAGCACATCTGGAGGGTGTCAAGCCTAAGTGCTGCCCAGCTCACGCAGTACGGAGTACATTGCCCGCTCCCTACCCCCAGCTCTCCCACAGGTCTGCCATCGCTGGGGCAGAGCGGTGCTCGGGGGACACGGCGGCTGCATCTGCACACTGCCAGGACTGCGATACCCCCCTGCCATCACCACGGGTGGCTGTCATAGCCCTGCTCCTCCGGGCTGCGACAGTGGCTCCCGCCGGGATCCTGCCTGCTCACCTGCCTGTCGCCTGCTGGCGCTCGGCGCTGCCCGCAACTTCTGCCTGCTCACCGCCGCCCGGACACGAGGCTGTTTCTTGGTGCTGGGAACAACGGGAACGGGAGAGGAGAGGAGTTGTGGGGCCGCTGTGTCTGGTCCCGTGGCAGGCACCGCCTCTTCATAATGCCATCGAGCTTTTCCGAGGGGTGAAGCGCCGGTCTGCCCTGGGATCCCCGGTGCCCTTCAGCCCCGCACTCACCATGCTGCTGGTGGGGCCGATTTATAGAGCTCTCCCGGGGCTCTGCCCTCCTCTAGAGCAGAGTCACTTTCGACATCCACCTGCTCTAAGGCTCCTTTCAGCCGGTCAGTCTGCGCGGGTGCTTTAGCAGGCTGCCGGCAGAAAGGGAGCCGGCGAGAGGAGAGGGGAGAGCGAAGCTGAAGGCAGGGAAAGGAGAACAGGAAGCAGAGAGGCAGCTGGGACCAGGCCAGCAGCTCTTTGTACCAGTGCTGGTACCGCTTGCCAGGGAGGGAAGGAGGTGGGGAGATGTGTCAGGGTCGTTTCTCTGAGCCTTTTGCAGGGGACAGAATGGGGGACGCTGCTTCCCTCATTATAGAACAGCACCAGGCTTCCTCTGAAGTGTTTCAGGAGAAATGTTGCCATAGAAATAAAACAGCCGTCCAGATTGTGAGGGGCAGACCCACTGCCATGGTGGCAGGGGCGTGGGCAGGGTGGCGGCAGGAGCCCCTGGCTGGCGGCGTGGGGAGGTGCCGGGCTGGAGGGCGCCTTGGTCTCCACCCTCCAGTCCCTGATTTCCAGTAAGAGCAGCGGTGGGGCTGCTGGGCCAGCATGGCTGGTGCCAGGAGATGGTGGGCATCTCCTCCCCAGATAAACCAGGGGGTGAATGCCAGAACTGTCCCTGAAGCAAGCTGCCTGCTGCCAGGCTCCCAGGAAGACAGGCACGGAGGTGCATGGATCTGTGGGGCAACGGGAACAGGGTCACATTGCAGCCAACTCCCATCCCTCAGCAGCCCGTGCCACGGCACCACCTTCACTGCTGCAGAACGAGCCTCAGAGCTCTGAGGGCGAGAACCAGCTCAAAAGCAGCCCTTGCCTGTCCCAGGCTCCCCAGTGCCAGAGAATCAGCATCTCTCCCAAGAAGGGGCTCCAATCCCAACCATCACCGTTAAAACCACCTTGTCTGGCGAGGACAACCGGTGCCGGTGCCTCTGGGGGTTCCCCGTGAGGCCCCTCCGCCCTGGTAAGGGGCACAGGAGCACTGACGTCAAGGAGCAGGAATTCAGCCTGACTCAGTTTCGCAGCGTTGCGGGGCAAGCGCAGACGGCTTCACTCAGCCCGTGCCATTCACAGAAAAGCGAGCGCCAGCGGGAGGCTGGGAGCCGCGTGGATGAGTAAGGGATCGATTGCTGAGACGCCAGCATCCATCCATCGATCGCGGGCCGCGCTGCCGGGCTGAGCCAGCCCAGTGCAATAGCGGGGCGGGCCGGCGGGGCGTGCCGAGGGCACAGGGACACTCACTGCTGCGCTCTGCTCCGCACCGGTGTCAGCGGGCGCAGGTATCCATCACCGGGCCCTCCTGCCCCTTGCTGGCACCCTCCCGCCACTGACACCACCCCAGGGACGCGGCTGCTTCCCGGGCGTGGCCGATGGCTGAGCTTGGGGTGGCCGAGAGGCTGGAGGGGCCGGTGGGGACTGGTCCTGCCAAGAAACTCCATCCCTCCCCAGCCACCTCCTGGCTTTCCGGTTTTCCTTGCAAACCATGGCGGGGGGCTTCAAGGGACAAGGACCACTGCCAGCACCACACGTCGGGGCACTTGCTCTTAGCACCCAAACAGGGAGAGATGGAAGAAAAAAAAGGTGGAGGAGAGGGAACCCACTTTCCTCCAGATCAGCCCTCTCTAGCTTATCCTTTCTGTGGCCATCCTCCCCATTTGTCCTTTCCTCACCACTCCCTGTCCCCAGCAGATTCATGCTTCCCCCTAAGGCACATATTTGCCCTGTATTGATTGTTATTTTCAGTGGCTGCAAACACTGCCGGGGTGTCTCAGGCTTCTGTGGGTGCCACTTCTGGTGGTGAATGGAGAAGGGGCACATTCCCACGTCTCTGCCAAGATGTATTCCCCATGCACCTGCCTGATCCCTCCCAGGCTCTGGGTAACCCCAAGCCCTGGGCTCATCTCCACACCTCCCACCTCCTGTGGGAGGAGGTGGATGCTCCTCCTGAGAAGCCAGGGGGGGCACAGAGCAGGGTTGGAGGTAGCCTTGGAGCTACGTCACCTCTGCCACGCGTTCCTGTGCCCACTGTCACTGTCTGCCCCTCACAGCACCCCCCAAGGGGAGGCAGGGGAGAAGGGAGAGGCCCCAGAGCTGCTGTTTGCTGTGCCATCCATCGAAGGAGCCAGGGCTGGGCAGCAGGGATAGGTAACTCCAGGCTCTTCCCAGAAGGATTTGGATGACTCCAGGCTATTTGCCCAGGAGGGAGGGCCGTGGGGGCTGAGGGGCCAGGGATGTCCGAGGTGATCTGCCAGCACCATGCAAACCTGCCTGCCCACTCCTGCCCTGGTGGGGAAGCTGACCTTGCCAACAGGGAGCACAGGCAGAGTTTCTCTGGTAGTTTGCTCATGGCTTCCTCCTGAGCTCCTTCACCCAAAGCCACCAGCCAGAAGACCCTTTGCACCGTGCCAGTCTGGGGGGGTGTTGGACCACCACTGGCATGATCAGCCATGCCAGGACTAGGAGAGGTGGAAGGCAAGGGAAAGGGGGGCAAATCTGGAGCCCAAAAAGCTCCACAGGCAGCAGGAGAACAAACACATCCACTTCAGCCCCATTTGCACCTGAGGGCTTGGAGAGCAGGCCTCCAGCTGCCTTTTTCTGTGTGAACTGGCCAGGACCAGCACAGAGAAGAATCCACAGAGCAGGAGAAGCAAAAGGTGAGCAACACCCAGCCCAGGGCTAGAAGACACTAAGAAAACACGGGGAACTGAAAAAATGAAGAAGTTACCTGCAAAGGGACCGAAGTCAGGGTGGCAAGGGGGCGGGGAGGGAAGCCGGGGAGGTTTCGAGGCAGGAGCCACCCCTGCCCCTCGGCCCGCGGCCGCCCCGGGAGCTGTGCGTGCATACGCCATGCACACCAGGCAACTTTATTATTCACTGGCACGCTCACACGAAGCCACGCATCTCTCCCCAAGTTATATTTATAGCTGTTCCTCAGAGCGAACGCAAATGAAACAATACATTATTTTCCTAAGGGAGAAAAGCCCTTCCCGCTCTCCTGCCGGAGAGGAGAGCAGCGCGCCCGGCACCGCCTCTTACCCGGGTCCTGCCGAGGGCTGCCGCCGGCTCCAGCCGTGCCGAGCCAGCATCAGAGGAACGGGAAAGCGGCCGCTCTCTCCATCTCACCATGAAATGCCTCAGCCGGACCGGAGGAATCAGGGAAGTCTCTCTGCAGTCCTCGCTCGCCTCCAGCCTAGGTTTATTTTTTTCCCCTCCGAAGAGCTACTTCTCCGCTGCGACCTGCTCCTCTCCTAACTCTGCCCTGCCCACGCCAGCGCTCTCCTTCTGCCTCTGCCTCTCAGAATTTTTTTGCTCCCAGGAGCGTCCATCCCACGGAGTGCTGATGTGCCTTCGTGGCTCAGCGACGGGTTTAGGTCTCCCCCTCCTGCCTGGCTCCCTCCTTCTCTGGCATTATGTGCCCGTGCCCCTTGCTGCCCCCCTGCTCTAGTCCCCAGATCCCCCCTCTCCCTGACACTCTTCCTCCCCGTGCGCTCCGCTCCCTTTCCCTGGCTGCCTCTCCCCCTCGCTGATTGCTATGCAGTCTGTAGCTGAGAAGTCAGTAACTCCGTGGTAGGATCCAACAGCTTTCCCTACTTTAGCCCATCCTCGCATGTGAGCTCAGAGCTGCGGAGCCGCCATGGGGGAGACAGAGCAGCCATCGGCAGCGGGAAAGGGATGCTGGGGCCGCCAGGTGCCCCCGAGGAGGTGGATCCTCCTCCTAGGCTGCTGCACAGAGATTAAATAACTACCGTCAGAGGGTTCTTTCCCACCTGGATTTGGGGTGCTGGGCTAACACCTCGCCCTGAGGAAGGACCAGGCTCTCCCAGCTGGTGCAGCATGTTTGCTGTGGGGCATTGCCTCCCCACTCTACAGAGCAGGTGATTTCCTGCCGGGATGAGTGATGCTGGGACAGGAGCTGGACACGGAGGGACCTGGACACAGGGCTCCAGGATAATGCACAGGCATCCTGGGAAACCTGTCCAAGAAACCTCTTTTGGGTCTCCATGGCCAGCAGCATCTCAGAGGCTTTAAGAAGGTCCCTTCTTAGTGACAGGGAGAGAAGGAGGAGACTCTGCTGCAGCAAAGACAGAGGCTGAAGAGGCCCCTGACCACGCAAAACACAAACAGTGGCTGTAGGCACAGGGTCCTGGACAGCCCTGCTCCAGGACAGCATCTTTGAGGACATGGTTTCCCTCTTGGTGTCTCATATGCTGTCCCCAGTGTTAAGGCCTGTGCTGAGAAGTCAAAAAAGATTTTAAAACCCCATCTTTTTGAATCTCCTGTGAGCCCCAATCCTGCAAGGACCATGACTCTCCCTTCCAAAATCCTCCTAAGATGGGGCACATGGGATGACCCCTGCACAACATGTTGTGGAGCCTGCTGTGCCCTGCCAGTACCAGTGAACACTGGCATGGTGAGCACAGCTTCCTCCCAAAACCAGGACACATCAGCCTCCTGAATGGGTCAGTTCACCTCAGTGCACCCACGGCTGCTCCCTGCTGCTCCTGGGGAGCTGCTGCACCTGGATGGAGCAGGGCCAGCCTGTCCATCCCCTCTGCAGCCATCCCTATGAGGACCTCTTTCAGGTTCAGAGGGCTTACTTTCCCAAAAGCTCTGTCTCTAGGGCCTGTTGTGGGGCTGCTTCCCAAGAGCTGTATCTGCTCTGTATCTGACCGGTATCTGCCCAGCTGCTCTTTGGCAGAGTGTACCATCCCTCTGGCACCACGACAGGCCTTTCCTCTTCATGTGGTGAAGGGATGAAGATGGAGCTGAGACATCTTGCTCCTTCCCACAGCGGGCAGAGCCATCAAGTGCCCTGTGGCCACCTCAGCTTCAGGTCGGGTTTCACCCTCTCTGCCTTTTGCTCCTCATTGCCGGCTGCTCCCAAGGCCTCACCACATTTCCCTCTGCCTTTGTGGCAGTAGGATGGATAGCTGCACCTTGTGCATGGTGTGGCAGCCTGGCACTGCCAAGAGACAGGTGGCACTTCCAGAGCCAGCGAGAGGGGCATGGGGATGCCACACTGAGGACGTCACAGGCCCCTCGGTGTCCTTGTGCCCCCCAAGTTTTGTGGCCTGACCGCCCCATGGCCGCCGGCCCCAGCAGCGGGGTGGCTCACACTCGCCGCCCCCGCCCGTCTCCACCAGCACCGTCTTTAATAAGAAGTGTGGAATATTTTAGCACCTATGTAAAAGCCACCACAGACGGTGGTGGCAGCCGTTGCCAGGGAGACGCTCCCAAAAATAGCCCCACTCCGCCAACCTTTCCCAGCGCCGCTGGGGGGACTGAGGGATGGAGGGATGGAGGGATGGAAGGGTGGGACGAGGGATAAAGGGAAAGAGTCATAGAGATGGACAGAGGAATCTTTGGAGGGATGAATGGAGAGGAGGAGTGAAGGGTGGTTGAAAAGACGGAGGGAAGAATGGAGAGAGAGAGAGAGAAGGAGAGAGGGATGGCTGGAGATGGATGGAGAGATGGGTGCAGCGGAAAGCAAGAGCTCCTGGGAAGGGGAGCAAACACTGCCTGCCCCTTCTCCTGCCTGGGCATGAAGAGAAGAGCTGCCTCTATGCCAGCAGGCCCTACTTGGACACCATTGGTCCTACACTCCTGTGATACCAGCTAAGCCAGCACAAACCCTCAAGCCTCTCTGCGCTGAGCAGGTCTGGCTTTGGGAGTTTAAACCAGAGAACAAAGTTTTGGGCTCCTTAGCACCTGCCACGCTCCCTGTGTGATCTTCTACCAACCATCCCATCTCTGTCCCCAGTGTTCCAGAGCTGCCCAGCCAACCTGACCTGCTCATGGGGGCAGAGATGGTGAGACACGGAGGTGACCCATGGTGCTCAACCCCACCGTGTTCCCCAGCCCCTCTGGGAATGCAGAATCATTTCCCTCTCTTAGACAAACCCCTGAGGCTGCCACTCTCCCAGGAGTCTGGATGCAGCCTCAGATACATCCTGCAGTAGAAATGGAAGGAGACACCTGGAGCACCACCAGGGGCAAAACCAGAGAATCCTTCCTGATAGAAGGAAACAAGCATTTTAGTGATAAGGAAATGCCCTTGTCCCTCTTCTCATCCCATAGCCATCACCTGACAGGCAGAGGTGGAGAAGGGCCCTGGATGAAGCTGCTGCTGCCTGGCCCAGGGGCTCTGCAGGAGGAGCCTTCCAGACCAGCTGAGGCAGAGAGGGAAACCCCAAAAATAGAACTAAAGGAGGAGGGGTTGGGGGGGGGGGAGAAAAATAAATCAAACAACCCCAAAATCTCATTTTTAATATCAAATCCCAGCTCACTTGCCTCCTTGTCACCCTGGCGACATTCCTTGTGGTCACCATGGAAACGGGAGGCATGGAGAGAGCATCACCATGCGGGGTGGTGGCAGCACCCGGCATTATTTTGGGAGGCAGGGAGACACCCGGCGCAAGGCGCTTTGCATGGTGGCAGGGCGGGAGGAGGCAAGGTTTATTTTTACTTGGTCCCACTCCATGTGCCAATTTTTCCTTCTCTGAGAGCCTGGGTGTCCCTTGCCCTGCAGCAGCTTTCCTGTGGCACTCATGAGCCACACAGGGATGGTGTTCCATGGGGACAGCCCAGCCCTACCACCCTGTTCCAGCTGGGTGAGCTGCTCCCATGAAGTGCCTCTAATGGTCACCTCAGCTGTTGGCTCCTGGTGCCAGAGCAGGAGATAATGCTGGGAGCTGGGCCCATCAATTCTTCTTGGGAAGGTGCAAGATGAGGAGAATAAACCTTTGCCACTCCTCTGCAGGGGCTTCTTCCCTTGGCTGGGACAAGAAGCTGCAAAGAGGTGTGCAGGGACAAGACAAGGATGAGGACTCTCTGGCATTGCACACCAGGGGATTGGAAGGGGATCTCTTGGAAGAGAGGACCCCGAATCTGTTCCTTCCCCCCATCCCTGCTCCATGGATGGATCCCACCTGCAAAAGGGTTTGCAGGGCCACCAGGGCTGGGGCTTGGCTTCCACCAGCACCCACACGGCCTTGTGAAGCCCTGCTGAAATCCCAGGCAGCTCCACTCTGATGTCTGAAAACCCAGTTCAAGCAGTCCCTGCCCTTTGCCAGGCGTCTCCTTTGCTCTAACCCGCCCTTGTCTCACTACAGTAATCCCTGCCTCAGTGCCCTGGCTGGGAACAGGCAGGGCTGTCTCCAGTTTTGTGGGGCTGAGCAGGTGCTTTCCTGGCCTGTGAATCCATCTGGAAAAGCCCTGTGATGCAGGTGCTGGAGCGTCAGAGAGGGAAAACACAACCGCCAACCTAATGGGCAGGGAGGAAATGTATGCAAATATATTCAGAAAGGGAGCGGTGATGCTAATAGGCTTGTTAATCCTCTCGGAAAGCACCAGGAATAATATTTTTACACTTTGGTTGTTAAGGATGTTACTCCAAGCAAGCCCATAAGGACAGAGAGAGATGTGTAGGGGATGGCCACATGTTGTGGCTGGGGACAGAGGAGGGCTGGGGCTGGGGCAGCAGCCAGAGCCAGCTTTGGGACAGGAGCAGGCAGGATCACACAATCCAAGAGTAACCAAATCAGACCCACAGCCGTGATCACACTCACAGATGTGATTTGCTCAGGGGCAAGGAGACAAATTACAACTTCCATTAGGTTGTACTAAAGCAACCTTAAATTAGTGATTAGATATTGACTATCTAATTGGTGGATCTTGATGCAGAGGTCCCCCTGCTGCTGCCATGAGAACTCCCTGCATAACTGCTGCTCCGAGACAAGGTTCATCCAACACAAGCTGGTCACCCAGCTTAATATATTTTCAAATGTATTAAAACTTTTTACAGTCACTGCAGAGCTCCTTTCTGTGAAATCTATAAAACCAGCAGCAACCACGTGCTTCTTTCACTCAACACATTCCCCATGTTATTTGTAACCCTCTTGAAGGAATCCAGGATTAATATTTTCAGTGAAGTTTGTTTCAAACCAGCCCTTGGGAGGATCTTTTCTGTGCTCAGGGATCCACACTGCTCCAGACAGGGCACCTGAAGGAAGGGATGCCTGGTGGGGCAGACACCAGGAATGGCTTTCAATGAACAGCTGTGGAAGAGCCTTTATCAATGGCTGGATAATTCCAATATCTCTCCACTTCTTTGGCTGCAGGAGCCAAGGCAGAGAACTGGTGAGAAGGTGCTGCAGGTGGGATGGGGCCGGGAAGGGCAGGGAGCAGAAGGCTGCCGATGGAAGCAGGACAGAGGTTACTGCGCCCGTGGCGAATATCCCTGGAAAGCCTGGCCCTCCTCTGGCCGGAGGGTGTGTCCTCAAGGCCAGAGGATGGGAATCCTGTTCCCTCTGCCTTTTCCCCTTTAACCACACTTCCGTGTGTAACTTGAGACAAGCAGGGGAAGAAAAAAGAGGATGGAAAAAAAAAGAGAAAGGGAAAAATAGCGCAGTTATTCCCGCCTCTGCCTCCTCCTCTCTCTCCTCCCCGGCCAGCCAGGAGCCACGTCACCGTCACCCAGCGCTGCTTCGGGGCTGCTCAGCCTGGAGAGCGCTCCGGGAGACAAACTCCAACTTCAGCCCAAAGCAGAGAGAGGAAGGCCCTGGGCTGGGAGAGCGAGAATCCACCTCAGTGGAAAAGTAAACAAGGGAGACATCCGCCTGGCAGGGGAAAGGCATCTGCAGCCACGGGGCAGGGGAGACTGAACTTTGTGCTACGAGGAGGAAGGGCTCCGTGCTCAGGGAAAAAGGAAAGTTGAGCCGAAGGAAATCTTTCATTCAGTCGAGGCTCGGCGGCGAAAAACTTCCCGCCCTCGCCCTCCCTGCCTGCAGAAAGAGCCCCACTCCCTCCACCCCAGAGGAGTCCCCCGGCACCATGAACATCTTCCGCATCCTGGGGGATGTCTCCCACTTGTTGGCCATCATTATTCTCCTGCTGAAGATTGTGAAGTCCAAGTCCTGTGCTGGTGAGTGCTCCCATGTCCCAGGGAAGGAGGGTGGCCCTTCTCGGAGGGCAGTTCGGTGAAGGGTATAACAAAATGGGAGCTGGGAAGGCCAGTGATAGCCCATAGGAACTGGCAGCCCTCCCCCCTGGGTTCTCAGAGGGAAGTCATCCTCTTTCTCTGGGAGGTCTCTTCTCCAGCCAGGAGAGGGCTGTGCTGGAAGGATGTGATGTGGCAAGGCGCACAGCCTCAGGCAGGTGCTGGTCTCAGGACAGTGAGGCAAAGAAGAGGGCGGCAAGGCTGGAGTGAGGTGGAAAAGGAGAGCAAGAGGTTGTGGCAGCACCAACACCAACAACCTGGAGAGGAAGCTGCTTTAGGTTGGAGGTTCTGCCAGTGGTGGGCAGGTGCCAGAGGCTGCCCCATCCCAGGGCGAGGAAATCAGGACAGCAGCTTCCTGCAGGAGAGTTTTGCTCATAGTTCACTTCTCATGAGATTTTGGGGCTGGGCTGCTGGGGCTGTGGCCATTATCACAGGTACAGGAGTGGGTGGGCCTGACTGCATCTCTCTGCCAGCAGTGGCCAAGTTCCATCAGTGCCCCGGGGCTGCTCCTGCAGCTCTTGCCTCCTGTGGCAGATGTCCCATCACACAGTCCCCTGCTGAGGTGGGCGGGCAAAGGGGGAAGGGAGGCAAGAGAAAGGCCTTTTGACAACAGCAAGGATTGAACTGGCCGAAGTGGTGAACGTGCCCACTGAGCACCAGCTCCTACAGGCAGCACTCAGGGGCATCAGCAGGAGCTTGCCCTGTTGCTTGGGAGACTCTGGCCACTCTGGGGTGGAGCTACCTCAGCACCCACACACCAGCCCTGGCTCACAAAACAACACACTTACACATCAATGCTTCCAAAGGAGGCGTAAGGGGAAGCCACCACCCCACAGACCCTTCCCTTCATCTGCTTTATTTTCCTTTCATCTCCCTGCCACGCAGGAATCTCTGGGAAGAGCCAGATACTTTTTGCCCTCGTCTTCACAACCCGCTACCTGGACCTGTTCACGAATTTCATCTCTGTCTATAACACTGTGATGAAGGTAAGGAGAGGGCAGTGAAGCAGGAGAGGTTCCCCTCAGCTTGTTGTGGTTTCCTGGGGAGGTGAGGGTACACTGTCACTGAGTTTTTCAGTGAGTTTTTCAGCCAGGATGGGATAAGGATGCTTCCTTTGGTGCCACTGTCCCTCCATTGACCAAAAAACCCCCTTGCCATAGTCAGTGAGTGAGCTGAGCCATATTTAGTACCACTAAAACCAGAACAAGATGCCATGAACCCAGCCTGGGTGTCCTTGTACAGCAGGAGCATTAACATAAAGCTGCCACCGAGCCAACCTCTTCAAAGAGTGCCCCAGAGGGACTCAAACGTGAGATTCCCATGGTGCAGCAAGCTTTACCTGGCCACTGGAATATCTCCAGCAGAAGTCAATCTGTAAGGCAACACAGCCAAAGCATTCACCACTATCTTGATGTCTGGGAAAGCCAGCCTCTCTTTAAGCACAGAAAGTGCAATTGCAGGTAAGGTCTTGCCATCTCCCTTCTCTCCCACAGGTCATTTTTTTGATTTGTGCCTATGTCACCGTGTATATGATCTACGTGAAATTCCGGAAAACATTTGACAGCGAGAACGACTCCTTCCGCCTCGAGTTCCTGCTGGTCCCTGTCACAGGCCTGTCATTTCTGGAGAACCACAGCTTCACCCCCTTGGAGGTAAGGAAAAGCTGAGGCAGGAAAAGGGAAGGGAAGCAGCAGCAGCCTTACACCAGGCAGCAGAGTGAGCAGCATGTTGAATAGCCGAGATTTTTAACAGCAAAAGCAGGCAGGAAAGGCAAAGTTGGCAGGCCTTGAAGACAGTACCATCTAAAGAGGAGCTCAGTGCTGTCTCCTCTCACTCCCAGCACAGCGAGCTCATTTTCCCCAACTTCAGCAGCACTACTCATCCCCCTCACACATCAGTGATTTGCCAAATGAAAAGCTTCAGGTCTTAACACATACTAACCAGCACTGACTCCCCACTGCCTTCATTTTGCACTCACAGATACTCTGGACCTTCTCCATCTACCTGGAGTCCGTGGCTATCCTTCCTCAGCTCTTCATGATCAGCAAGACAGGGGAAGCAGAGACCATCACGACACACTACCTTTTCTTCCTGGGCCTCTACCGTGCCCTCTACATTGCCAACTGGGTCTGGCGCTACCACACAGAGAATTTCTACGACCAGATCGCTGTTGTCTCCGGGGTGGTACAAACCATCTTCTACTGCGACTTCTTCTATCTCTACGTCACCAAAGGTAGGTTGCTGTAATACTGAAAAGTTCATTCATTCTTGCAGTACAGGGTGGAGCTGCAGCTTGCCATGTGTTAATCCTTACAGGACTTTATTTTTTTGCTGGGTTTGTGGTGCATATTGTGCCCCTGAAGTCCAGTTTAGAAAACGTATCTATTGACAGAGAGTGGGCACCACTGCTCGCAAGGCTCTGGATGTGTGTGTGTGAAACACAGCAAGAATTAAACCAGAGTTAAGCCTGGTTTAACCTCCCCTCGGAAGTTAACAACTGAAGTACATTCAATTCTACATATATTTTGAAAGATTATGAATCACACACACAAAAAAAAAAAAAAAAAAAAACAAAAAAAAACCAAAAAAACCAACCCAAAACCAAAAAAAAACTTTGAAGGGGAAAAAATAGCTGCAGGCAGACAATGTACCTGAGAAAGCAACTGCAGACATACGGAGATATTGTTAAACCTTCTTTTCCTTTAATAGAGAAGATCAAGTTCTTGATTGTGAAGAACTGATTCTGTAGGAAGATGGGCACCTGCACAGACAAGACACTCCTCTTCCAAAATCAGATGCCCCTTCCATTTCAGTGCCATGCTTTGGTAAATGGCCACCAGAGCTTAAAAGTGCACCAAGGGCATAAATCCCAATAGAATATGCTGCAGTTTGCGAGGCTGAAGGACACTTCAAAACATCTTTCTGTTGAGAAGGATGGAATTAGATTAAATTAGTCAAGGGGATAACTGTTTTCCCCCTTCTTCACTTTCCCCAACAAGTCTGCCAAAAGCAGTAATGGCGGCCCTTGTTTGAAGTTTCAAGGGATGGATATTTGGTAGCTTCATGCAATACACCTGCTGATAGAAAGGTGACAGGAGCACTGAGCAGGTGGCTGGCCTTGGCAGATTAAGACTTCCTTCTGTCATTAAATATTTTTGTAGCCAGAAAAATACCTTCTAAAACTGCCATCAAGGTGCTCCACGTCAATTCCATTATTTTTTTCCTTTTCTAAACGAATTCCCATTTTAGCTCCGCTCAATTCATGTGTCCTGTATTTTGTGAGAAATCCATACCCTTTGTAGCTGTGATGGTGGAACAAAAGGGGGAAAAAACACAACTGCTGGCTTCCAATCTCACACTGCTAGTGGCAGAGCTGCAAAATTTAGGTGATACAGGAGGCAGAAGAAAAAACATTTGTAAATGGGACATCACAGCAGGAAAAGAATTGCTTTTTTGCTCGTTTCTTTTACACAAATGATCATGGGAGAGAAACGGTGTCTGAAGACATGCAAATACTTTGCAATCATTTATGAGAGCCAGCAATATTTTAGTAGGTTGCACCTCTTACATTCTTTCAAAAAAAACGAAACTTTTCAAAACATTTCTAACACTGAAGAGCTCAGAAAAAAGGGCAGCAGTGATGAAAAAAGAAAGCAAAAATGTGTTATATAAAGAAATGGATTTAGTAAGACTTCTGAGCCTATACCAAAGCACTGCAAAGGGATTTTTATAGAAAGCTTCTTCTTTTTATCTTGTTTTCAAAACTAGATGAGCTCCCTTCTGTTTAACACAAGGACATGAAAGATATCCTGAGGAGGCTTTCAGCTCCCCAAAGAGCTTGTATTTCACAGAATGGCCAGGGGTGTGGGCAGTCAGGGTGGAGGGGGGAAAATCACCTAATCCATGCTCCTGCTCACATTTTTCAGGGTCTTGTCCAGTAAGAGTTTGACTATCTCCAGGGTGAAGCCTCTCTGGGCAATCTGTGCCACTGTCTGCCACCCTCACTATAAAATACTATTTTCAGATGTTTAAGTGGAATTTCCCGTTGTCCATTGCTCTGTCACTAGGCACCACTCAGGGTCTGGGGCTGTCTCCATTCCTCCCATCCAACACTTGTGCACATGGGTAAGGTGCCCCTCAGCCTTCTCAATGCTGAACAGCCTCAGCTCACAGCCTGTGCTCCTACATCAAGATGCTCTTGGGGCCCTTCTTGACTCCCCATCTCTTGTGCTGAGCCCAGAGCTGAGCCCACCACTCCAGCTGTAGCCTCCCAAGGGTCAGTGGAGAGGAAGAACTCCTTGCTCACGCTGCTGGCAATGCAGCTCCAGAGGCTCTTTGCTTCACCACAAGGGCACACTGATGGCTTGTGTTCAATTTGGTGTCCACCAGTACACCAAGGCCCTTTCTGGCAAAGCCGCTTTCCAGCTGGGCAGACCCCAGCACAAACTGGTGCCTGGGGT
The DNA here is from genome assembly GCF_012460135.2 of Molothrus ater. Lineage (NCBI taxonomy): Eukaryota > Metazoa > Chordata > Aves > Passeriformes > Icteridae > Molothrus > Molothrus ater. The sequence continues at coordinate 50,392,430 of NC_050482.2, read as the reverse complement.
TGTTCCACCCCAGGGCAGGACATGCATTGGCTTTGTTGACCTTCACAAGGCCTCCAGCTCTGCACCCTGGCACAGCTCCTCCAGCCTCACCCGGTCCATCAGGCCCTCCCTTGTGGTGCATCCTCAGCATATCACAGCCCTGCCCTTTGGCACCCAAGAGACACAGCCCCAGGGCCCACCCCTGGTACCACCCTGTGCCAGGCACGGCCACTCTGCAACCACTGCCCATTGCACACCCAGGACAGCCCCCAATCCAGCCACCCCCTCTAAGCCTAGGGGTCTCTGGCATTTCCCAGAGGCATCCCTGCCATCCCAAGGTTCAGCTCAGATGGGCTGGGAGGGGCTCAGCAGGGATCTGGCCACAGACACGGATTCAGGCCATGCTCTGTATCAAAGGGAAAGGAAAGCCCTAGGAATAGCAGCACATCATTGAGAAAAATGTTTAAGATGGTCCACCCATGAGAACAAGTAACCATGAAAGTCAAACAAGAACCTTTTCCTTTAACATAAAGGAGGATAAATAGGTTGTGCTTTTCCCTCTTAGCAGCATTTCATAGTGGTTCTGTCCCACTGGCAGTCTGCAAACCCAGCACCCCACTATCTCGCACTCTAAATTGCAAGTCAGAAAACATAAAATTGTGGAAGAAATAAAACAGTTTAATTTCATTAAATTTACTCATTACCTTGTCTTTCTCTTTGCAGTCCTAAAAGGAAAGAAGCTAAGTCTTCCCATGCCTGTTTGAAGACATCCCACAGGCAGCGCAAGAAATTCCAAAGACAAAGCTGTTTAAGATCACAGCTTTCCTTCCCTGGCCCTTTTTGACTAATGGATGGCTCAGCAGAGTTTCAACCCAACGCCAGGAAGACAGTGCTTGGAATGCTTTTCATGCATCAGACTCTTCCCCTCCATTGTTTTATTTCTTCTCACTTGAATTTGGTGCTAGTGCTGGCCAATACTGGCCAAAATTGAAGTAGTGCAATTTCTTCTCTCCCAGCTCTTCCCAGCATCTACTCTCAAAACACACCTCCACCCTGACCCTGAGGCAGCACAAGGGAAAATGTCACTCCCACTAGTCCTTCAGTAAGTGCCCATGGTAAAGGGAACATGTAACACACTTCATTAAAGTGTGCTAACTTAACTGACCCATTTCACAGGTTGCCATGTCTGACACAGCAGATGCTACAAACTGTTACTTTAACTCTGTATGAACTAACACCCTCTTGAAAATTAGTTCCGCCTGACCCTCTCTCTATTCAGGTCCTGTAACATTTAAGAAAAACACATTGCCTTTGAATAACAGGAATCTTCTAATTCCACAAGAATTCAAACATCCTCCCTGCTCACTTATTTTCAGTTTCCTTATGTTTTACAAACAGGGACAATTTCAATTACAGTTCAGGAGGTTGCCAAGAAGTGTTGCCACCTCCTTGAATTTGACTTCTAAGACCTGGGAAGAACAGGGGCAAAGACAGCTTTACATTCCAAAAATAAAGACAAAGTTCACAGTTTATTGACAACAGTGTTTTTATTTATACCTACAAAAGAAAACAAGATGGTATCAAAAGGACCATTTACCAACTAAGAATAGTAACATAGCTCTTAGTATCCTGTGCCTCAACACCACAGATCTATGAATCTCTCAATTCAAGTCTTCAGTAATACAACAGGAATGTGTTCAGAGACCAGCAGGTGTGTGAAACAAGATGCTGATCCCACACAAAGCTAGTAACTCTTCCATTGTTCAGAGAAATCCAAACAGTAAATTGCTTCAGGAAGTGGGAGGGGAGGAGACACCCAGCTCAGATTATCTGACACCCCCACAAACTTTTTACAGATTGAAAACAATGCAAACAACACTAGAGGCTACTGCTTTATCAACAAGGGCCCTCCAGCTGGTATATGGAGCAGAGCAGAGAGCACCCGGTGGGACAGGGGCAGCACATGCCACAGTGCATTCAGCGGTCCGGTTGACACTCTGAACTGAACCGAGAACCTGGACTTCAGCTGACCTCAATGGCAACAAAGCACTGCAAGACTTGGCATTGATGTTTACACATGCACAAGTCACCCCAAAAGTGAAAGCTATAACGGACTATAAGGCAGCTTTGGCAGTCCAGAGACCCTTTTTCAAGCCAGTCAGTGAGATGTCCTACTTCTACAACCCTCAAATGCATTTCTGCATTCTACTCTCAAAAAAAAAAGCTCTACATTTGCTTGCGAGGGAGGCCAAAGACCTATCAGTCAGTGCCTGGATAAACAAAATATTTCTGGCTTTCACTTAACACAAGCAAAGGAACTCCCTGTCCATGCACTGGAAATATAAAATGGAACCAGGGAACTGAGGTTCTGGAAGGAATCTCCTTTCTCCCTGTCAGCAACCTACCTGTGTACTGCACAAAAAAAAAAAAAAAAAAAAAAGAAAAAAAAGCGCATCCATCCCCCAAAATTTTACTCTAGGAAGAAATTAAATGTTAAAAGAAATAATTTCTGTATAAGCAAGCTCTTTTTCAGGGCTATAAGAAGTTCCACTCTGCTACAGAAGGAGTGGGCTGCCTTGTTCATCCATATGCAAGAACGCCAACAGAAGAAACCCACAAGCCCCCTGCACTCTCCTAATGCAAAGAGCGTGCCTCAAACCAGGAGATGGATCCATCCTTTTGTCATCTTATCAGACCAAGAGCAGCCAACTCCTGTTATCATCTACTGTCTCTGAACCGTCTGGTATTAGAAATAACAAGTCAACATGCTTTACTAAAGGGGGAAACCCCCCTCACACCCACCTTAGCCTGTAAAATAAACAAGTTTTATTTACGTATGTACTAAAATTTCACTCTTCTCTAACATTGTCTAAAATACTACCTACCTGCAAGAGCTCAGCCCAAAGGGACCAGTGGAGCAGGGAAATGCACTCAAAAGCCAGAGAAAGTGATAGTCAGTGCAAGGTACAAAAGAAACAAAGCTTCAGAATCAAGATGCACTAACCAGCTCACCGCTTACCTCATGAAAAGGAGACCCCAGGCAATCTCCTCCTACGTTCCTCCCCCCGCCCTCCCCCAGCCCACCCTATTCAAACCTCTGAAATTTAAGTGTGGAAAACTCTGTCACATTTTATCGAGCGTAGCGGCACTCAGAACATTCCCCATGGCAAAAGGGAGTTTGTTTGTGAAGGACAGACAAACAAAATAACACTGTTCATCATTTCAGTTCTCCATAATTTCTAGGCTCTCAAGGAAGACTTCTTTCAATAAACCAAACAGAAATTTGAGAGCAGTAACCAATTTAATGATGATCAGGCTCCACGCATTTGCAATGCTGCAATTTAACAACTGTAAGGAAAGAACTTACTTAGCTGAACATTTCAGCAGTGGTACACACAGCAACTGTGGGTAGATGGTTTTCAGGTAGTGAATGCAAGACAGGTTTGGTCTCTGACACTAAACCCAAGCTCCCTACTGCAGGCTGTTACAGTAGCAGAAAATGGAGCTTCCAGAGCTACAGAAATTGTCAATAATATACCCAAGGCTTTACTCTGAACACCACCCAGCTCAGACAAATGAGAAGAGTTTTCCTATGGAAAGTCACCTACAGTAAGACTACAAGCAGTACTAGTGAGCTATTAAAAAAAAAAAAAGATTAGGAGAAGTGAGCATTTCTCTCTTGCATTTATATTTTAAATGAAGTGCTTTTTGGCTCCCCCAGAGTTTCCCATCTCTCTTTATACTTCCTGAAATTAAGTTAATGTGTTACAGAATAGAAACTTCTTTCCCTCAAAAGAAAATTTTCCCACAAACCTTAGACACCAAGATGATCCAGCTGGAACCTATCTGCCTTATACCCTTTTGTTTTAGAAAAAATAAGATTTCCGAATTCCTCAACATGCAAGACAAAAATAATAAAATTTCCAGTCAACTATACATATATCTTAAAAAAAAAAAGAAAAAAAAAAAAGAGGACAGGGTCATTAATGTGGGCTGGGGGCCATTTTTGATAGGCTCAAGGGATTTGGATAGTGAATTCTAAGTCTAACTTGCATGAGAGACATCACAATGGGAAAGAAGAGAAAGAAAAGGTTCCTTTAAATGTAAGAGGTCTACACTGGTCACCAGCAGGTGGTTTCATTTGCGGGAGGGGGGCGGGGGCGGGGGAGGGGGCGGGTACTGGTAGGTGGCAGTCTGTCCCATATAGCCCATCACGTTAGTGGCAGGGGGCTGCGGAAACTGTTGTGACATGAGCGGCTGTGGCTGCTGGCCCGAGCGCCCCACCATCCCTGCATACTGCTGTTGGGTAGTGCTCTGTGAGGTTCTCCCAGCCGTGGCAGCTGTGGTGCTGGCACCATAGCCACTAGCACTGTACTCTGCAGTGCCATAGCCACTCGTGCCATAGGCAGCTGCTCCATAGCTCCCTTGAGTGTAACCATACTGGCTCTGTGCTGCCCCAAAAGCAGAATTTGGGCTCCCGTAGGCACTGCCATAGGTCTTGTTGGCTCCGTTGGCAAAACTTTCACCACGCTCACGGTCTCTGAAGCCACCTGAGTCTCTGCGGCCCTCTTTCACTCCCCGGAGCCTCCTGTCACACTCTTCCTGGTACATCAGGTTAGGGTTGTTTACCGAACTGCTCGTTCGGTAACGAGAACGACCTCCTGGCGATGGATACATTAAGATTTAGTGCCGTGAACAAGTCTTAAACAATGATCTCTGGTACACTTAGGCCACCCTTTCTCCCCCTTCTACATCTCCAATTTTGCTCCCAAGGAGCACCTTCTTCTGACTGACTGTAACTTTTCTGCACAGCTGTGTACAGGCCTCCTTATTTTGTTCAAGGTGTAAACATGAAGTACAACAAGGGTTCTTTATGCATGTGCTCGGAGACAAAGAAACAGAAGACATTCAGGACTAATTTGGAAGTATAGGAAAACTTCTTATTCCTTCAGGGAATGGGAAGAAAAAGTGTGTCAGCTCCTGAAATTCAGTGTATTCCTTTACTGATTTCAATTTTGGATGTGCACCTTGTTGCCTGTCTTTAGCAGGAGCCGTGAGGAAGTAATTACTTCAAGCAAAATCAGCTCCCTGATGACCTTATGAGAGAAAAAAATTCTACAGCTAAGGTAAAACAGGGACTGCCTCTCTCTTGGGACAGAAGTACTATTCTACATCAAGTGTTGGGACCTAAAGTACAGAACAGCTTTATTACTAATGTGTTATCTCAGACCTATACTTAGTACTTCCCTACCCTCTTAACATTCCCTCCCTCAAAATGGGGAATGGATCCCCTGTGTAGCCCTTTTCCCTTGTGCCATTACCTCCACCACCACCTCCTCCTCCTCTGTGGTCCACAAGCTGCATCAGCTTTGGATTGATGGCTTGATTGGCTTCTTCCAAGACTTTGATAAGCTCCCTGGCTTGTTTCAGGTTTCCGGGTGTGAAGAAGGTGTAGGCAGTACCTTTGTTGGTACTACGCGCGGTACGGCCAATACGGTGCACATAATCTTCGGAGCTGTTCGGATAGTCGTAGTTTATCACAAATTTAACATCTTCCACGTCTTGTGAAGTGCCCAGGAGCGAAGCACAGTGAAAGGGTGGGGTTGAGGAAAGGGGAGAAGAAGAGAGGACGTGCCAACGAAAGGTGGGGAGCACGAATGCAGGTGACAGTAATAAGAAAAAAAAATACAAAGTTAGTAATTGCACGGAATAAATACAAGACAGACTCATCCCAAAAGAGTACAAGACTGAAATTTAAGATCATCAGGAACAAAGGTCAGTGTCCTGAAAAAGAATGGCAATTTTAAAGCAGCTTTGCCCTGCACTCAAAGTCATCCTCCCCGGAATGCATTTCTCTGTCTTCTTGTGTCAAAGACACTGATGTTTGTGAATAAGTTAACTGAATTTCATATTTCTTTTTAACACAATCTGTAAAGTGAAAATGTCACCATCAGACAGAGCAAACTGGGGTGGAGGAAGGGCAGAACTGCCACCGTAAAGCTTTTACTCTGTTGGGAGAAGTCTAACAAAAAATAACAGTAATGAGATCACTTACCTTCCACTCGGCAACATGAAATAAAAGACAGTCTTAAAAATATTTACTTTTACAGTACTAATAAAATACAGTGAACTAACTCCCCTAAACTAAAGCTTTAGGCATTCAAATTACATTAGTTTTATTCAGCCAACTCATTAAAAATTATTCAGACCTAAAGTATCTTAACTCAGCTTTGTAGTTATCACTAGAACGCATTGCACTAACATTTCTATGCTGCTCTGTCCAGTTCTGGCAAGCTTGCACAATTTGGACAATCTGAGTTCCGCAAGCAATTCCCTACTTCCAGTTCAGATGGAAGCAGGAAATAAAATTATCAAAATGGCTTTGTATGCAAAACAGTTTTAAAATTTACGAGTTTCGAATTGTGTTTTAAGACAAGACTTTGTAAACTTATGCGACAGAAACCAAGTAAATGTTAGTGCAGTGCTTCAGTGAAAGCACCTTAAGTACCAAGAGCACCTATTTGCTGTATTATACAGTATTTTCAAATGCACCATTCTACAGTAAGAGCCCTAACAGCTCATAAAAAAAAAAATTTAAAATCTGCATTTTAACAAGAATATTCTGAAAATATCCAAGATAAAACACAGATTTTTGTGATTTCCTTTCCTCTTTTTGTTTTGTTTTAAAGAGAGAAACATTCTCTGTTTGTTACCAGACCGATGCACACTCCCTCCTCCTGTGGGAAACCGCTGCAGCCGATCCCGTCTCTTTGCCTTTTATTTTTGGCGGCCTCCTTTCGAAAACTCCGCCCTCTGACACGGGACCACTGGAGCGCGGGGAGCATGCATCAAGGGTCCGTGGCAGCGAGAAGTCCCCACACACGCTCGCTCTGTGAACTGGCTTAGACGCTTCTCTGTAGCCCCTTTTGGTTGGGAAGCGCCGGAGAACCTGGGTTCAGGTAAAAGTTTCAGGTCCTCCAACGCTTTTTGTCCCCTATTTGGGGCTCTTAGGGGCAATTGTCAAAAAAATGAAGATACAAAAATTACATCCAAAGGGTCAGACTGCATCTATTGCCCAGACTGCATCAATTTCAAAAGGGTTGTAGGAAAAATAAAAACATTGTGGGTTGTTGTGACAAGAGGGGGACTTTATGTCTGTTTCTTATTACAGCAAAGGGGGGGCTCCTCAGTCTTTGCTGACTCCAAAGTCCTGAATCACACCAAAAAAAGGGAGTGAGAAGGCAGGTTTCACAGGGGGCTGCGCGAGTCTCCAGCTAGGGTCCTTGATGCAACAGTTTTTTTAAAAAGGGAAAATGGAGAATAGAGAGGAGTACGTGTGACAGATTGCATCTTCACAGCCAGGGTGTTAGCTAGACTGACAAGCTCCAGGCTACATGGTCCTCAGCCAGTCCCGTATTGCACATCCAGTAGCAAGTGACTTGAATTACCAGAGAGGATACAAGGATGTGCTTTCCCATCAGAAAGCACAAGGAATTGTAGCTGCCAATGCAGACAGAACTGACTTGACTGGGGAGGAGCAGAAAGAATGGGACAGCAGGAAGAGGAAGATGCAAGGGTGTTTTCCAGACTAGAAAGTGGTCCTGGTAGAGCACGCAGCTTGCTGAAGACCAGAGTGTGCACAAGACTCAGCTTCTCCAGTCTAGCGTGCTCCAAAGTGTTTGTGCACACTTGCAATCCTCCTGCACTTTTAGAAAATAATGTAGCAGGATCAGGAATGGAGACTGTAAATCATTTTTGACAACTACCTGGGAAACATTCCCTTTGTCAGACCATCAGAACACGCTATGGCACAGACAGTCTCCAATTATTAAACGGGACAGATATAAACTAGCAAACATGCTAGTCTACAGAGCTGTTTAGACCATCATTGTAGATGTATCCCCACCCCTGCACTGAGAATTATCTGCAGCTGATATCAAAGCTTCTGTTAAACAAACAAAACAAATCCAATGTTTTTAGTTTAATAGACTGAACAAAAAAAAAAAAAAAAAAAAAAAAAAAAAAAAAAAAAAAAAAAGTAAAAAAAAAAAAAAAATCAGTGCAGAGAGAGGACCTCACTCCAGGGAATTATCACAAAGAAGTCATTACGGGACTCAGAACTTACCTGCAAGAAGCTTTTTTGAAACCAATGTTCCATTAGGAAGAGGGAAAGCCCTGGTGACTCAGCCAAAAGGCGCGCGCCCCTGTTTTATGTTATTTAGGTAGAAGCCTTCACTTTCCAGGATCTTGGAGGAAGTCGTCCAGAAGTTTGCCAGTTAAGTGACTTACTTTAAGCAGCAAACTCAGGGCCCCAAAACAAGTAGAGATGTTGTTCAGTAACAAGAAACAGACTCTGATACCTTTCCCCCTTAGCTTGGGTGAAGTGGACGATGGAAAGTGAGGAGACTGTTTTCTGAAGTGTTATCCAATTGAGTAGTTTTGGGGGAGAGTGTTGGTTTTTGTTGATTTTTTTTTTGAGGGGGTTGAGGCTGTTTTAAATGTCTAGGCAAGATGCACAAAGAAGCTACCAGCACATAGCAAGCCTGTTTAAAAAACGCTGCTAGACAAAGCAGCTCTCTTTCATATAAACTGGTTTCAGGCCTCAGTCCCTTCTCCCAACAGGCCCAAGCTCTAACTGCACAGGTCCAGACATGACCCTAGAGGGCAGAGACTGAAGTCCATATAATCACTTCCTGAGGAAGTGCTGGACATTTTTTGAGGGGGGAGGGGAAGGAGGGGTGAAGGTTGTGTGAACAGAGGCTGCCACGTCTGTTAATGGTCTGCCTGTATTAAAGTGACCGTATGATGCACAGCACAGCCACCCTTTCAGCATACAAAGAGAGCTCAGCTAACTGAGGCTTTTAACAAACTAGATTCTCTGAGTTAAATCTCCACCCATTTGCAGTCATTTTGTCTAGAATTTACTACAATGAGACATTGACTCTCAAGCAGTTTATCGTCTACCACACTCAGGGTGGGCAGAGTATTCAACATCTGTTATTAAACTCAGAGCACTTCAGCAGCCATCCTCCTCTTCTAGGGTGGGCAGATGCATAAGGACTGTGCTCAGCACATGGTGTTTCACAACACAAATATGCTTATTATAAAAGGGGGCACAACTGATGCATCCAGACAGATCATTTTCATGCCACCAGAACACAGCTGTGTGATTTTGATTCAATTACACATCTGGGTAACAAGATGTTTAAGGCCATATATCATCTCAGTGGTCCTGCCTAGAAGGAACACAGAGGAGGAGGGAAGGTTACATGTCAAGAGCAAAGATCTGGAGCAGTGCTTTCTCAGATGTGAATACATCTGCAGGGTAAACATGCATGTACACTGGGGTTGGTATGTTCAAATCTGTGGTGTGCCATACAGGGAGAATATTCGCTATTTGCTGTCGAAATGCTCTCCCACAGCTTCCTACTTGAACTTTATCTGACACGCTCTGAACTGAGAGCAATCCATCCCTAGCATCCAGCAACAAAAGCTGGATTTGGGGAAGAAGTGAGTGTGGTGGAAGGGTTGGGTTGCATAATTGGACGTCTCTTCTCCCTCTTGGCGATCGATTGGTCATGCCTAGGCCTTGCTGCAGACCAAAGCCTGTTCATTAGGAGCAGGAAGAGACTTTGAATATGAAAGAAAAAAAAAAGATTAATGTTAAAAAACGTATTTCACATGTGGGGGAAAATCACGCTTTGAATTTTTTTTTTTTAAGAAACGTTTTTCAGTCCAAAGAAGAAAAATATGCAGCAGTAGGCAAGAGTGGTCTATGTGTACAAACCTAGCCCACGAGATGCAACGTCGGTAGCAATGAGGATAGGAGCCTTTCCAGAACGAAACTCTGTAAAACAAAGCACGCTATGAAATAAGATTTTCCAAAATGATAAAAGTTACCTGAATTTGATTTACATTAAATGCTCATTTTCCAGAAGATAGATAAGGTGGGTCAATTCCAGAAACACCCACAAGTCAGGATATAATGCCTCACCGATTTTTCAAAATCCAGCTGTGTTAAGCAATTTTCCCACTTGTTTTATCAAAACAAACAAAAAAAGGAACAAGTACTGAAATTAAGAGCACAAAGGCAAGAGAAGTCCTTTTACAGGTGTCTATTTGGTCTAGAGATAAAAACCAAAACAAACCAAACCGATTAAAAAACCAAAAAACCCCAACCAAAAAAAAAAAATCCAAAACAAAACAATGAACCAAAAAAAAAACCTCCACCAAAAAAAAAAAAATCCACACCAGAGAAAAACATGTCTAGGTAAATTAAGTACAGCAGCCCAAGTTATTCTCCTGTCAATGATGGACTCACCATTAAGCACCCAATCTCTTTCTGGCTGACTCTTGTCTCCATGGATACACATAGCTGGCCAACTGCCAAACAGAGATGTACATTAGTATAGATAGAAAGTACATACATTAAAGGAAACAGGAAGCTTTACTGGCATTTTGTTTAAAAGGGAAAAACTGTAAGATTTGAGAAATATTTTGTTCTTTGGCCTCTAGCCACCCAGCATGTGTACTGTAAACCCACTACCTACATAAACAACCATTTAAACAAAATCACGTTTGCTATATTGACACAGTCTCCATCAGCATATCAGGATTCTGATACACTAAAAAAGCTGCACCACTTAGAAACACTTTCTCTTGTACTAATGCTTTGATGAAGTGGAATCTTTTGATAAACAATGACTGAATTCAGCCCAGAAAATAATGGATAAGGTTGCTCCCAACAAGAGCATGGTAAACATTTAAATCTTACTGCTTTTGATTACAATTTTTGTTTCCCACTAGGAAAAAAGTGGAGGAAGGGGAGAAGCTAATCACCCATCTCTGCGCATCCTTCGAGTGAGATCATCACATCGCCTCTTTGTCTCCACAAAGATGATAGTCTTGTTTTCCTTCTCTGCCATGATTTCTTCCATCAGCTGTATAAGTCTAAAACAGACATGAGAGCCAAGATGTTTAGCCACACATACCAGAATACAGGATCTCTCTCCCAAGAGACATTGAGGACATACACAACATACATCCATATAAGTTAGTCACTATCACACAGAATTTCTGCTGGTTTACAGAGGTATGGTCAAAATATACACCAGAAAACAGTTAATTACAGGACTGACTTACTTTGTAACACTCAAAGGTTAAATAGTAGTACAAGTAACTTCACTATTTAGAATTCCTAGAAGTCTTACAAAGCATTGCAGACTTTGAAGGACAACCAAAGAAAGCAAAATGGTGGGAACACCAGCTTACTTATGGTCTTTCTCGCTTTCCATGCATACATCCACTATCTGCAGGATATTGTGGTTGGCACTCAGCTCCAAGTTTCCCACGTTGATCTGAACATAGTCCTGCAGGAAGTCCTCAGCAAGCTGGCGCACTTCTTTAGGCCAGGTGGCACTCCACATCAGAGTCTGGCGGTCAGGCTAAGGAGAAGGGAAAACAGATCTGTTTACAGTACTAGATTTCAAACAGGAAAACAAAGGAGACTGTCCCTCTAAAAGAATCACGCACTCTTATCTGGTCAACAATTTTACGAATTTGTGGTTCAAATCCCATGTCCAACATTCTGTCAGCTTCATCCAGCACCAGATATGTACAGCGACGAAGGTTGGTCTTCCCAGCCTCAAGGAAGTCAATCAAGCGACCTGGTGTAGCAATGCAGATCTCCACACCTTCAGAAGAGAATAAGGAAAAAGAGTAAGGCTCTTCATTTGAATGTCAACTGGTATTTTTAGTCAGAATGAATCACCTTCCAAAGCAAAATTGTTTAAAAAAAAAAAAAAGCACCACCCTCATTCGTACCCAAGACTGAGTCACTTCAGTAGAAGCCCTAGTTCTGTTTAATATGTTTTCCATTCTGAAATTACTGTTACAGTGCCATTAGAATAATAAATGCAGTACAGAAACTAAAAGGTTACTACCAGAGAACACCTGTGAAGAGCTGTTCAAAAATCACAAATGAAGTAAGCTTCTACTCAAGCCTGAACCACCTTCATCCAGATTTACACAGTCTAGAGAGATGTCATTTTCAAACACGAAGTGCTCTTCTTGCTGTATGGGTCAAATTACCTTCACTTTTTTTTTTAATATATAAAGCCAAAGCATGGACTGTAATACTGAGCAATTATGCACCAACAGTGAGAGACAACGGTCTTACCAACATTTGTGGGATAAGAAGAGAGTTCAAATATTCCTAACTAACACCAGATTGGGTGATTTACACACTCCTTACAAGAAAGGCCTGGTTTCCACCAATTCCCAAATTTTACAGGTGAGTATTCCAGTGTCACTGAAATGTCCACAGAAGGTTAAGTTTCAGGAAGAGGCATGAAAAGGATTTTCTTCTTACGCAGAATATCTATTTTACAGCACTCCAGAAAGGTGTGCAAAAACCCAGCACGCTGATCCTTCCAAGGATTCTTTATGAAACCTTGGACTCTGCCACTGAAGATGCTGGGCTTGAGCTGGAAAGCAACTCTTTTCTTGAACAGAGATATCCCACAGACTTCCACCATACATGCTTTTCTCCCACTACTGCAGTTTGCAATAAGGACCCTGTGAACTGCAGTGGTAAGCCAAATTTTCTGATTTCTTGAATAGATCTGTTTGTGTATCTGCCTTGATAACAATTCTTCCATTTTTTCACATAACACCATTACATTTTATATCTGGTGAAGATGAAAGCCATCAGATTGCTGAATTTGAAATTATGGATCACTAAAGCACTACCACATTAGAGTGGTTGCTTACAGCGTACATAGTGCTTAGTGCTTAAGAACAATTTAAAAAAAACAAACAACAAAAACTACAAACAAAACCTGTGACCAAAGCAAAACCACTCACTGTTCCTGCTGTCCAAAGAAGCATCTATATATTCAGAAACAAAGTTTGATTATTTGAATGAATATAGGCAGAAAACTTGAAATCTGCTTTAAGAAAAAATCTTTCCTTAAACACGCTGGTATTGCATTTCCTTAAAATAACCTGTTTTCTTTCTGTGAAGTTTTCCCTTTCTACACCCTGATGATCTTCAAAAGTAGAATGTTCAAAGAGCAAACAAAAAGAAAATCTAATATCCAAGTCACTATACAGCAAATAGAACTACCTCATGAACTATCACTGTAACTGGAAAATGAGGCACTCATTCACTCTCACCCCCTTCCAGACAGGTTTTGAGAAGTTTTATTTTTACAGAGACTTTACAATACCACTCCTCCTGCAAGCACCCGTTTTAAAATTACCTCTTTCTAAATCTCTGATCTGGGGGCCTTTGGGTGCTCCTCCATATATGCAGGTACTCTTCAGCCTTGAACATTTGCCATAATCATCAGCCACCTGCTGCACTTGCTGGGCCAACTCTCTAGTAGGTGCCAGAACCAGACACTGCAAAAGGAAATGATTCAGGAAGAGTCAAGCTGCATCCACATCCCTAACATAAAACCATAAGCAAAGTTGGACCATCTGCTCTTTATTAGTTAAAACATTTAAACATCTTTAGACAACGTCAGCATTTGCACAGAATTTCAACTGAGTGGGATGCTCACATTGTGATAGTAAAAATTCCTATTCTGATAGGAACAGGATAGGAAAAACTACTATTCTAATACATCAATTAAATAAAGCACCATCTCATTAACAATGTCATGGCCACACATGCAAAAAGGAAGAGAATCAACAAGCACTTACAATTGGGCCATCCCCCCTCTCCAAATATGGCTGGTGGTTGATGTGAACAATTGCAGGCAACAAATACTAAAACAGAAGAAAACAGTATTTTTTTTGTGATTCTGCAAAACCAAATACCTGCATTTATCAAGCAGAAGAGAAGATTTTCAGAGCTGCATCCACTTCAGCATGAGCACAAAAATTGGCTGCTCAGCACCTCTGAAAGGAAGGCTCACTTAAATTTGGAGTGTAAGTTAGCAGAATTGAGTATAAGAATGATTATCTTAGCCAATGTTTTCCATAAAGGATAAAAATACTTTTTAACTCTGCAGTTAAAACTAATGTCTGTGCTTAAATTCAACCATTTTTTATTTTAACCTGTGTAGTTTATAAAACAAGTGTGCTAAAGAGAACATCCTGTTTTTTAAATCATAATGTAAGCATAGACCAAAGAGAACTGACTTAGCAACCAAATAGGAAGATGCACAAAACACACACCTGTGAATACAACAAGCTTGTAGCTGAGCTGAAAGTCAAGTGTCCCCCATAATGCAATACAAGAAGCTTTAAAAATGTAATCATCCCACTGCTAGTACTGGGAAGGCAAAAGCTAACTCATAGGTAATTTCTACCAGGTAACCAGGAAAGCTAGCTGAAGAAATAAAAGGGAAAGGTACGCACTGCTAGTGTCTTCCCAGAGCCGGTCTGTGCAATGCCCACCATGTCACGGCCACTGAGGGCTAGTGGAAAGCCTTGGCACTGAATCGGAGTGGGCTCTGTGAAGTTCTGGTCCATCAAGGCATCCATCACATACTCTTCAGAATTCAAGAAAAGAATAAATTTTTTTAAAGGATAACTGAGGTTTTGGAGAACCTTTTAGAGAACAGAATCAGTAACTGTTTAGGTATTTTCTGAGCAATCTTCATGATGTTAAAGATGGCAAAACTACTTACGCGGAAAGCTACACTGGTGGAAGGCAAACACCGGCTTGGGGCAGCCCTCCATCCCCCGAATTGTTATCTCCTTCTTCCTTCGCAACTCTTCAACTTCATACTATTTATGAAAAAAAGAAAAAAAAAAAGTCAGATATCAGCAGGGACTTAAAGTGCATGTTTCTAACTACTATCTATCTTCTCACCTCTGGACAACAGCTTTGTTAGAGAAGTAAATTCAAACAGAGTTCTAGAAAAGACTGCTTTCCTAAAGACTTAAAGTCTGAGTTATTGTACAGATTCTCTGATATTCAGAGGTATGAGCTCTCTACATAGCCTAGAAGGACAAATGTCAATCTCTTCTTACAACCAATCCTTCTAAATGAAAGGTATGTTAAAGGAATATTTTCAGAAATTGCACTTTTTCCGGAAGCTAGAAATGACCAACAGCTTGAGAAATGATTAGAAACAGAGGATAAGAAATATGCTTTACGTGACAGTGCTAAGAATTAAGCAAACTAAATAGGTCCTAATATACCATGAACAGAAGGCCAGGCAGTCCTTCTCCTTCAATTAACACATTCCAGAGGCAGATAAATACAGAGTTCTTGCTGGATAACTTGCAACTCAAATGTTGCTTGGAATGTTTCAGATAATGAAAGAAGCTCTGACGACATCAAAATGATACCCTAGGACCTCACCACTCTTATAAGGAACTTCTTGTAATATTTCTGAAATGTGTAGACAAGCACAATTTCAGGATTAGAAAAAGTGTTTTATTTTTGTCTAGGTTATCTTGCAAATCCAACTGCCCTTTGCAACATTCTTCTGACAATTCATGACCTTATTGTGATGCTTATTAGAAATCAATAGAGACATATGAATACCAAATATGCACTTTATCCAAAGCAATAGATTCAGTATTTCTGAGAATCCCTTGAGCTTGAATTAAAAGGGAAAAAAAGAAAATAACTTCCGGGGAAAACGTGAAAATCCTTTTAGCTGGCTAAGCCAAAGGCAGCTACAGCAGCTGATGCAAACCATGGTTCAGTAGCTCAAGTTGTGGTATCTTCAGGAAGTTAATACCCCTTTCAATTTCTTTATGCCATATCCATATTTCACACAAGAATTTGTAAGTCTATGCAATCAGATAATGACATTTTGTTTGCTGGTGCCGCATGTTAAGAACAAAATCTTTAATTTCTAATTATAAAAATACATTGCACTAGAGAGTAGAAGACTAGACTCAAGTTCAGTAGGAAAGGAAGATTTCTTATCTACAGAGTGAACACAGAGTACTGCACCTGGCTTTGAGCCCCCTGTGTGAGAAGGACATGGTTTTAACAAGGCATGTCCAATTATGGGGGAAAGCTGGAGGCTACACTACAGGCCATATGAAGACATACTGGGAGGAGCACTGGATTTGTTTAGCTTGGGAAAGATTGGGCTAACAGTGACCTTTAACTGCTACTTTAACTACTTGATGGGTCACTAGAGGAAAGATGTTCAAAATCTCAGAGGAGAAACATTAAGCCCTGAGACAGCCACCCAGAGAGGATATAAATTCTCCTCATCTCTGGGGATATTCAAACTCAAAAGGACAAGGCACTAAGCAACCTGCTCTAGTTCTACCATTAGTGCTGCTCTAAGCAGAGGATTAGACTAGAGATGCCCCCAAGGCCTCTTTCAGCTCAAATTACTCTTATGACAAAATATTACTTTCAAACCTTTTTCAGGTATTTTTGTCACTTTTAGTTCATTATCTTACATTTTTCCAGGGCTTCTCCAGGACTGTAATTCTCTAAGTTTTATCTCCACTGACAAATCACTAGACCAGACAAGCATTATAAAAAAGACGCATTACAAATGACAAAACATAAACTATCTCATATAAAAGGAACCAAGAAGAGAAGCATATCTTTTGCTAATGTTAAATAGTAAAGGCAACTAGAACCAGTATCCAGCAGAGTACACATGCCAAACAAGCTTAATGAAGAGTCAGCTCTACTTTACATGCTGTCCCAGACTTCCTAGGACAAGTTTTTCAGCTTGTGACATTTTCTGCTGTAGACAACATAGCACTTACTGGAGTAAGCCTGGCCACTTCCGGATGTTCCACATAAAAATTCTTCTCAAACTTGGGCAGTTCATTTAAATCCCATTTTTTCTTACGCAAACGTTCCCCTGGATTACCAAATTTCTTTGGAGGGAGAGGACCTCCACGACTTGCTCCAAACCTGTGAATGTGAATGTTAGTTACTTAAAAAAATACTACCAGTACTTAAAAACTATTCTAGAATTATTCTGGAATTTTCGTAACCATTTGTGTTTTCCCCAAGCTGACATATGAGCACAATATTCTAGCAAGTCACCTCCCTTCAATCAGTATGATGGTGTAAAACTTCTTGAAATAACATAAACCTGCTTTGGGTTGGTTCTGAACATAAACCCATGTTATTGTAAATCCCCCCTTTAAAGCTCCTGCCTCTAGGACACGGCTGCTGTACACCCATAGCATTTGTCTTGAAACTGACAGCGCACTTCCAACACGGTTACATAAAAGGGATGAGAAAAATCTCTCCTTGCAAATTCCTTCTCTGTCTCTCAAGGTTAGTTTTACACTAGACAGCTATTTCACTATCTCCCCCTCCATATCTTCTTTCCCTTCCTATCAAGAAGCATGCCTCAAATGAAAAACAGCAGGCTGAAGAATAGAAAGTAAACAAGCCTAGCCAAGCCTGCAAGTCCATCTACATGTAATTCTGTAATCAACATTAAAAAAAAAAAAAACAACTTATTTTTAAAACACAGCCTAACAGGAAAAAAACTGCAAAACAACCTGAGAAAAATCATATCCTCTCTGAAATGCATTGTGATGAAGACTGAAGAGAGTAAGAAGCTCATGTTCACAAAAAAATTCTGTTCTAGCAGAACAATTCAAAAGTAATTGCTCTTTCTCTCTAAGTTTTCTTTATCCAGTTAATTCTATATACATTTCAGAAGGTAAGAACTAACTGTAATGACTGGCTAACGAAATAGTCAAAACATGAGCTTCTGGCAGTAAGCTGTAAGAGTAACTAAAAACCATATGTTTATTTACTGTAAATACCATGAATTGCACTATAAAATAACACACCTCAAAAAAAAGTTACAGCACTTTCATCAATATCCTACAAACTCAGCAGAAAGAACTTTTCAAAATGCTATCAAGTCCATTTTTGTCCTAAAGGTACAGCTTTATGCAAAAACATGAATTCATGAGACATTTCAAACAACTTTTAGACAGCAAAACCATAGTGTCTGCACCCTACCCAGGTAGTCCACTAGTAAACAAAAAACTGGTAATGAAATAAACTGAAAGCAACAAAAATCTCTAAGCAACATTGTTACAGAGTAACCTGTGGAGGAAATAAGGTGTAGAAAAGTTACCAAAAAATAAACAACAGCTGAAAAAAAATTCTGAATTATCTTAAGTACAACACTACCTGCTCAAACATTAAGTACATTTGTTCTTTAAATCACTTCCCAATGGAAACTATAAATTATAGTGACTAAGAGACCAAAGAAACAGACCTCAAATCAACATTTTAACAGGAAGAAGATATAATTTAATTTAAAACCTGCTAAGTTAGTTTTAAAATGTTTGCTGTGTTGCAACTGTGCATTAGGCTTCTTCCTTTTCCTATAAATATCCATTATTTTCTCATCTGTGTGTCTATCAGATCCTCTAGAGAGCTTGCAGAGTCATCAAGTTTTCTCTTATGAAAAAGACTGTGAAACACAACTTCAAAAATGCACTTAAGCATTATGCTTCCTTTCAGGACAAAGGAAAAAAAAGACACAGACTTTCACTTACAGGGACATTCACCTTTAGTGATGATGCTTGTAACCTATCATGCTAAACTGAGGTCAAAATGTCTAAAATGACAGTACCCAAGCAGTTCCTACAAAACCCATAACCTCACTCAAGTCCACCAGAGGTTCAAAGGGTTGATGAGTTCCCTTAGAAAAGGAAACATAGGAAGGACGGGGCTGCCTGAAAGGCTGGACACTGCAACAGCTGGGCACTATGAATACCTGCTCCAAGCTATCCAGAGGGAGAAAATGATATATACTACACAGAAGGCACATAGTTTCAGTTCTCCGCTCTTACACACGATCTGCCTGGATACTGACCTGAGAGGAAGGAGCCCTACAGCAGCCCTTGAATGCTGCTGCCTCTGTGGGGGTTCAGCTGCTAAACTGGCAGTAACTGACACTTCACATTCTGACTCCAAGGAAAATGAGATTCCAACTCCAATTAAACTGACTTCAATCTATTATTTCCCTGGTTTGCCAAGAGCCTTCTTTTCAAAGGTAAATTCAGGCTGGCTCAAAATATTCTTCCCTAATATTACTGGTGCCATCACTTCTGGGACAGAACTGAGTAAATCTGATACATTCCAGAGCAAAACATAATAATTTTCCATCCTAAGAAGTCACCTACAGCTTGTTCCTGAAAGAGAAAACTAGAACCCTTTTATGTGATTAGACTACAAAAGAAGTGGTGATAAAGTTTCAAAAGGTGCTGAACCAGCAGCACACTGGGTGGCCCAATATTTTACACAGGTTATTTATGAAGTAAGATAGTTGTTAGTGGTTACAAATATTTTCACACCTTAAAAGGATGTATGTAGCAAATTGAATGCACTAAAGCTTCCAGGGTAATATGCAAAAAAAAAAAAAAAAAAAAAAATCATGCAAATGTCCACAAACTTCACAAAGAAGCATGTGGGCACTCTTTTTACTCATCAAAACCCTGATCTAAAAGAGAAGCATCCACTATAATTAAAGACTTTACAGAAAATGAAATAACACTAATTTTAAGGCACATCAAGTGTTGTGGCAACGCTTTGGCCGGTGCTCTTTTAAGTAACTGTATATAAATCTGCATACTCAAACTCACTCACTAAACTCCAAAACCAGCTGTGGTCTGATTTATCTCAGACTTGCCAAAGCGCTTACTCCAATGTCCTTGTGTTAAACTGAGCTGGAAATCTCTTAGCAGAAAAACACCAGAACCCTCCTCTCTGTGAAAAAAAAAATGAAAGTATCTTTTAATTTCAGAATGTTAAATGTGGGTGTAAGATAAAGCAATGACACAACTATCTCCCTCCACAGACAAGAAACTGAATGTCAAAGTGCATGGCAATGTATAGCAAAATATTCCTTAATCTCCAAGTGGCAAGGGAAAACAAGAGGAAAATGAAGTGGGGGAGAAAAAAAAGGAAAAAAAATGGAGAGAAGACTCTTTAATTGAGATCTAGCCTACCATATAGCAGAAATCACACTATGTTTTTTGCTAATCCTTGAGAGCTACTCATGATCTGAAAATGCCACTCTCAGAAATTAGTTTTAACTTTCTCTTTAAAAAGGCCTGGCACAAAAGCATTATTACTTTCAACACTTAAAAACCTCGAGACTCAATCTAGTCACGCAGTATAACGCCACTGTATTTACTGCTGTCATTGTCGAAAGAAAAAAATCACATCAAATCAAACCTGCAAAAGCCTTTTGCAAGCCAAACCTCCTTTAAATAACAGATTCAAGAGTATCAAGCACTAGGCCTTTACAGAACCAGACAAACAATTTCTGTAGCACTACGCAAGCTTGGCAAGTGTGGTCCAGCACCACGGTTCACTGATCACCCTCCCGAGTGCCCAAGTCCCCCGCAAGGCAGCGTTTCCAATCCCATTTCCTATCACGGCAAGCCTGGGAGCGCAGCTGAGAGAGATCTTCCCCCCACTGCCATCTTTCCAGTAAGTCCAGAAGGAGCAATGACAACCAGAAGGGCAGACAGAAGGACAACGAGCCCTGCCAGGGCCACCGAGACCTCCGTGGCTGGCAGGGGGGAGGGTGCCACGGATCTCGCGGGGTAAATAAAGAGGCTGGTAGAAAAAAATTAAGGGGGCAGGGTGGATGCAGGCCTTAAAATTTCACGCAAGGCTCAGAATTAGTTACACATGAACGGTGCAAAAGCTAAATAAAAAAAAAAATTAAAAACCCCACAAAACACCCAAAACCCGCCACCCCGCCTTGGGAACCGATAAGCCTCCAACTACCCCCGCCCCCACACGAGAATCTATGGGGGGAAATCTCCACAGATGGGATTATGGCTCCCCCAATACCGCCACTCCAACACACGCCCCCCAACCCCGCGGCCTTCCCCCGCCCCACAACGCAAGCGTTCGGCTTCCCCACCGCCCCCCCGCCGCGCCGACCCCCCCTCCCCCTTACCCGCCGCGGTCTCGGTCGCGGCCCCGGTCCCCGAAGCCTCTCATCGCCCCCGGAGGGGTGGGTGAGAGGCAGCGGAACGCCGGCCGTGGGGACGGCGAGGGGCTGGGGGTACGGGGAGAGGGTCCAGCCAGGGGCGGCTGCGCCTCGGAGGCCTCGCTTTGCGCCACCTCGCCTCTTTGCTGGGACACAAAAGGAGAAGAGGTGGTCAGTGGGTCCGAGACCCGCTGGGCATCAGCGGCCGGAACGGCGGGGCTCTCGGTCGGCTCCAGGGCCCGGGCAGTGTGGAGACACCAGCGTCTTCTTCCTCCGCGCTCCCGGCACAAAATGGCCGCAGCCGCCCCGGCCCGCTCCGCTTACGTTACGGGCAGCCTGGCGCTGCGCAAACTGCGGCCCTCCGAAACACCTACGCCTATTCACGGAGCTCAACTACGCACTAAGCGCGCTCGGCGAAACACCGCCCCGTGCAGTAGCAGGTGGGCTACGAAAAGTGCGTAACGTTCTTTACTCAGAGCCGGGGCCCTGTGTGAGGAAGGCGAAGGGGAGGAGTAACGCTATTCCCCAAAGTCAGCTGCACAAGGAGCGCTCTCGTAACCCCTTCTGCAGGGCAGGGAATACCTGGGCCGAGGCGCACGTTACGTAAGCGCACGGCGTACGCAAGGTGCGTAACTCAGGCTGGCGTAGAGCCCGGTGTACACGGCGTAACATTCTTATGCGGACCATGCAGACCGGGCGCGAGGGTTACGCTGGATTCGCAGACGGTTTGAAGAATACGGCCCGTCTCCTACTCGCCCATGGGCTCCGCCGAGGTGGCGGCGCGGCTGAGGACACGGTGATGGGACAATGGCGGAACAATAACGGGACGCTGGGCCACGGGGCAGGAGCGGCCCTTTGGACCTTTGTGGCGGCTCCGGCGGGCCGAGGTTATTCCCTGTCAGATTAGGGGGGGCAGGAGCAGAGTGACAGCGGCCATGATGTTTGCTGTCGCCTGAGCGCCAGCAGGCCGGGAGAGAATTCCTCACGAGCCAGCGACTCCTCGCTGAAAGGCAGAATCATCCACGAAGCGATTACGTGGCACAGACCATAAATCCTTTTGTGCCGTGTACGTGCTATCGCCAGGTCAATGTGTCTGGCACAAGGAGCAGTGTCCCGAGGATGGTGGGGTTAGACCAGCCAAACACAACCCTGGCCCACACCGTGTTATCGCTATCAGCAGTAATTTCTGGGCTGTCAGGTTATCAAACGCTGGTTTTACTGGCAGAAAGGAAAGCGAGTCGCCTTTACTTTCAGACCCTTGGATAAAAATAACAGCCTAGAACAACATGCAAATTACCATTTTAGCTTCACATGCTATATATATATACACACACGTATATATATATATGTATGTATGTATCACATGTGTGAGAAAACAAAAAGCAATCCGAGTGCTTAAAATAAAATGGAAGAATGTTTCTGTAAGAAAACTGGGTCTTTCAAGTGGGTGGCAGGGAGTCAAGTGACACTGCACACTCTCGCTGGCACTGGGTACTTGGCCACTGGATATACAAATGCCTAGTGTGGGAAAGCCTGGCACGTGCAAAGGACTGGACATTGCATTAAATGACAACGGCTGATCCATTCCTGGCTCTCTCAGGTGAACCGGCTTCCCAGCCTTCAGCTCTCTAGTCTTTTCTCCACTGTGAAAAATAGTGCTTTACTTCAGGAAAAATATCAACTATCTGTTAAGAAACCACTTAAAAAGGCAAGCCCTCTAGGTATGTCACAAGGAAAAGCCTGGCTAAAATGTCAAGCTTCTCTTCCATGATTTTCTGGTCATTGCTGCCTTTTTATTTGATGTTATCTTACATGCATTTGGTAACCTAAACAAAAAAATTATTTTTCCAGTGAGGATGAGTACTTCGACCAGATACCAAAATTAGACTCATTGTAATTAACAGAGGACCAAGTAAGACTTCCCCATTATATCCATGTGTGTGTGTATGTATGTATTGTTTAATTTATTTAAAACAAGCAATTCCATGAGCATTGGATGTATTGTAAAAGGAACTGTTATTTTGGCCCCAATGCCTGTTTCTCTCTTTATTCCCAGCTTCTTCTTTTGCCCCCTGTGACCTACACCTCCTGCTAGTTCAGAGCTGTGCCTGTGCTGGCTGCTCCCTCAGCAAGCTGAATCCTAAGTGCCTTTTCCTTGGTATAAGTGCTGGTGCCAGCCCCTCCTATCTAGCCACAGGATTTGTTTTATTCTTTTTTATAGTAACAATATTTAATATTACTTAAAGTAATATTTAATAGTCTTACTTATACTAGAAGAATGACAAGTCAATTATATCAAGTTTGTTTCTTTAGAGAACTAGAAAAAAGGTTTTAAGGTATTGGGTTGCACCCAGATTATTTTTCTCATGAAAGATCAATGAGATTTTTGAGAGGGGAGTTTTATTCAAAGCACCCAAACATAGTCAGACTTATGTTCTAATTCACAGTCTTTATTTTTAACTTTAATAAGAACAGGTTTTCTGTCCAAAAAGTAGAAAATGCTAAATAAAAACATGAACATTATCTAGTCAAGATAAAAATGTTTAAAAACGTATTCTTAAAACTACTTGTTCCTCTACAGTACATGAAAATCCATCAAGTTCTTGAGCTGTTGTTCCTCCCACTGTCTTTTCCATCTATATATGTCAATTTTATAACTGAGTTTATTCCAGTTCTGTTACATTTCACACTGTTAAATTCTACCACTTAGACACTCTCTTTGAAATAAATTAAGAAAGAGTATATTCACTCCCATGTGAAAGGACAGGTTTGATTTTTACAAAAGATAGGAAAAAGATTCTAAGAACAATTCACAATCTAATGGCTTAAATCTTTGTGTGCTAAAAGTTCCATTGAAAAACAAAAATCCTAAATGACCAAAATTTTAGTTCAGTAAAACTGAACTGTACAAAGTCCATCCTATTTTCTCCCAAAATATCTTAAATATCTCCCAAAAGCTACAAATGCAGCCAGGTAGTTGTCAACCTTTCACAAATCTTCATCCCAACTGCCCAGCTGGTTTTTAGCTGTACATTTACATCATTTTTTTACCTATTCTTTGGCATCCCCAATCCCTCCAGCAGTTATTGCAAATGTGGCTTCATTTTCAGGCATCTCAGGGCTGGGAGAAAAAGAAACAAGAAACTTGTGAGTTTCTCCATGTAAAATGCAGTTGTGAAACAGTCTCCAAAATGTTGTGGGTGTGAGCAACCTGGAATTCCTCAGTGCCTTTATACCTCTGTGCACACTGTAGAACATGATTGATATGATCAGGATCAGAAAATGTGAAATTACTGTGTCAGGAAAACTTAGGAATTTAACATGTCCAAAATTTTCCTGCCAAAGGACCACCAGTCCTACCAAAGTATTTGATGGTCTTCATTAAGAGCTGAGCATCTAGTAGGATTTATGATGAAAGATGATGTTATTTAATGTATGCAATGTGCAAGACAACTTTAGTTAGTTGTTTAATCTGTTAATTAGTTTGTCCTTTCAGATTTTCTCCCAGTGTACCATCCAGAAAGTTTCAATACCTTGAAATTTGTCACCTTCCCTCCTGTTTACCTGTCGTAGATCTTTGCAATACGTAGCTCCCCTCTCCCTTTCCTCAAACTGATCCTGGTAGTTGAAGCATGAGCAAGGATGTGGCCCCCGATGGGCTTTTTTGGGTCTGCCTGAAAGCTGAATTAGCAAGAAAATTGTGGTGATTCACTGGGCAAATTCCAGAGGTTAATACTGTGATTAACTGTCAGACTGAGCCCTATTCAACTCAGTAACGAATAATCAATAGGGAAATACATTAGAAACCTGACTTTTGCACACTTGTCTCAAATGTTCAATGCTGGCATCATTTTCCTGCCATTAAATTCAAGAGGCTCAAGAAATACACACCTTAAATATCACATATAAGCTGCTCCAGAGGAAAATGTGGTGCTTTTTCAATATTTTTTATAGCTCATTTTCTTTGTAAAAGTCACAGTGAAATCACACCATCACAGCAGGCAGCAGATAAACATAAAAAAGCTCATTCCAAAACCAGAGAAACTTCCAGAGGTCATTTATGTAGGAATTCCTAATATCACAGGGATCAATGACCAATCTGATCTTTCATTTCAGTGCCTCTTGCACCTTACTATCTCAGTTCTCATTTCTGTTAAATACATAATACAAAATACAGGAATTTTTTTAAAAGAGAGAGAAAAAGTATCTTACGTCATAGTTGCTCCTGGGTCAGCAGTCATCTGGTTGGTCACAAACACAGCCACATTATATTCTGCAAGAGAAGACATTGCAAAGAAGGTAGACTTCTTCCAATTAGAATTCTAAAATATTCTCTCATCCATGGTAAAAGCAAGGTTTCTGCTGAAGCACTTCAAATTTCAAATGAATGAAAAGAAAACATTCTTTATGACTGATGGCTGCAGTTAATCAGGACACAGCCTAGATTTGCTCTTGCGTGGCTTCAGCTGTAATACACCAAAAATTAGTCCTTTTCACAATTGCAGTGAACAAGTCTTTCTCAGTTCCCATCTATTCTCTGTTGGCT